>NW_022436970.1:15244792-15663904 GCF_009761245.1 Sapajus apella | reverse complement strand
CAGGCTTGAGTCACTGCGCCCGGCCAAGAGCAAAACTTTCATTTAATTCACTTGACATCTGTTTCACAGAGCCATAGACCTGAGCAAAATTATATTTCTATGGAAAAGAATAGCTAAAAACTGCGAATGAGGACTAGCTCTAGGTTCTCAGTACTGGTGGTGGTGAGTTGGAAGGTAATGGGAAGCATGGCTGGATTTTAAAAAGGCACTCTCCAGAGAAAGGGCTATGACATGGGTCTGCCATGTGCTTGCCGTGTCCAGGGTGCTAAGAGGGAAGGGGGAGAGAGTCAGGAGAGAACATCAAAAGCCCACGAGAACAAGTGCATTTTATGAATTGATGTTTTGAAACTTCTTGGAATAATTCTTCTGAACATTGTTGGTGGTCAAGATATATCTATTATTTTCAAATTGCCAACTGACTAGTCTCTTGCTCCCTAAAATCTGTAACTTTTGGAACTCTGACACCCGTTAAAAACTACAGCTGATCATACTTTACAGTTTCTTGATTTCATGATTGATGGCATCAGTTATTTGTTTTAGAGGGGCTCATTGTTGGAGAAATGCAAGAGAAAACAGAGAGGTTTATTCGAAGTTTTTCGCTTCCCCTCTCTATTGGTTATTGCTACATTGGACAGCAATACCCTCACTGTCCACTCCCTCTCCCAAATTTCTAAAGCAAATGAGGAAGCTATTCCTCCTTTGCCTTTTTGTGACCTTTCTTTTTTCCCCAGAGAGGCCTGGAAATTTATTTAACCAGATTTCAGCTAGATAAAATGGATGGTTAGGAAGAGAAGGAAGCATATAATCTGCTTATGTGTGCCCCAATACTTCCTAGAAATAACCCTGTGTGCCAAATTCCCCTAGGGAGATGCCTGGTTGTTTTATAATCGATGGAGCATCTTATAATTATACAACCATTAATTCTTTTTCCTGCTTCAAATTTCACTGATTTACTTATGTAACAGTGTCATTAAAACCCATATATCATTTTTCACCATTAATCCATTATTCATGAGTTTTCTCCATCTCTGAAGTATGTTGGTCAGGAAAAATAGCCTCAATTTGCATTTTAATTGACCAAATGTACAGTGGTATCTAATAATATAAATGGTGATTTCTGGTTAAGTAGAAGCTTATGTTTAGTAGGATTAAAATGATCTTTATTTTATAGTTCTCTCTTCTGATGTGATTTTCATAAATGTTCTAAAGTAAATAAATAGAGGCTGCTTGTATGTTAACTGGTTTTACCAATAGCTATACAACTAGGGTTGCCAGAAAAAATATAGGAGGCCCCTTAAATTTGAATTTCAGATAAACAATTATTTTTCCTCAGTATAAATATTCTGCAAATATTGTATGCATACTTATACATATAATTATTTGTGTGGTTTTTTTTGAAATTCAAATTTGTGCGCTCTGTGTTTTTATTTAGTAAATCTGGCAACCATTCCTGCATAGTGATAAAGTCAAAACAACTGCATAATTCCCTACTGTCGGCAAAGATCTCCTTGACTACCATTTATTCCCTTTATTATTTTTAAAAATATGTTTTTGATGATGTTGATAATCTTGAATAATTATATTGGTAGGTACCAGGAAACAATATTGATTTGTATTTTTGACCTTGTATTGAGATAATCAGGTAATATCCATTCAAATTCCCATTGTAAAAAAATATGTAATATTTGCTAACCAATTTTATTCTACTAGATAGTATTTACAGAAAATTTTGCATAGACTAAATCTTCAACAAATATTTGTTTAATTTATTTTGCAACTCCTTTCTTTCTTGGAAGAATTAAAAACGAAAAATCCATTCAATCAATTTATGTCTCTACTTCAGAAAAAAAATAAATTCCAGTAAATAAAGTCATGAACATATTGTGCCCCAAAGCAGTCAGCAGGTCAACCATCTGGACTTTTTTTTTTTTTTTTTTTTGAGACAGAGTCTTGCTCTTTTACCCAGGCTGGAGTGTAGTGGCGCAATCTCAGCTCACTGCAACCTCCACCTCCCTAGTTCAAACAATTCCCCTGCCTCAGCCTCCCAAGCAGCTGGGATTACAGGCACACTCCACCATGCCCAGCTAATTCTTTTGTATTTTTAGTAGAGATGGGGTTTTACCATGTTGGCCAGACTGGTCTTGAGCTCCTGACCTCATGATCTGCTCTCCTCATTCCCACAAAGTGCTGGGATTACGGGAGTGGCCCACCGTGCCCACCCAATCATCTTGATTTTTACTTTTCATTTTCCTTGACTTCAAGGGAAATATATTCATTTCCTATTGCTGTTTGTAACAAATGACACAAACTTAGTGGCTTAAAAGAGCACAAATGTATTCTCCTACGGTTCTAGATGTCAGAAGTCTTAAATTATTCTCTTGGGGCTAAAATCAAGTTGTTGGCAGGGCTGGTTCTTTCTGGAGGTTTCAGGGGGAATTCATTTCTTTGCCTTTTTCACATTTTTGAGGCCATTCATATTCCTTGGCTCAAAGTCCCTTCCTCATTCTGATCCAACTTTGTGCTCTATCATCACATCTGCTACTACTTACTCTGATCACACCGTCTCCTGTGATTATATTGGATTCACCCAGGTAATCCAGAATAATCTCACCATCTCCTTTACCACACCTGCAGTTTCCTTTGCTATATAAGGTGACATACACTCAAGTTCTGGAAATTAGGATACGAACCTTTGGGGAAACATTATTCAACCTACCATAGAAAGGGATTGGCAAATTCAAACTAATAATACATTTCTACATCTGTATCAGAAATAAGTTATATACATGCACACACACCTTACATTTACAGAGTGTTAGTATTTTTTTTAATAGTAGTGCCTTTCACTTCCAAGAACTAATTTGAGTAATATTCTTAGAGTAGGTAGTCACGCAGACATGAACAGGCCGGGAGACAGCCCCTCACCACCGGGAGTGTCAGGCAACCATCAGCAGATGGTCAGGAGGTTATTAAACTGTCTTTCTAGAATAATAATTGGTCACAGCCAGTGCTAGGGAAAGGCAATCTCCCAATAGATAGAAAAAAACTGAAACTGGTGATCAGCAGCTTCCTGATATGATCTCAGAAATTGGGCGAGCGGGCTCAAGCATGAACAGTATGAGAAAATGGCAGAGTTTAATTTGTATATGATTTTCCTCTAGAAACGTTTGGTAAGAGAAGAACACCTCAAGTGAGCATGTGCTCAACTCCAGTAAACACACACTGTGCGTGTGGTCCCTCCCAAGGGCTGGCAGCTCACAGCGCATGTGGACAGCCCACCCCAAGGGAAGAATCAGGGTAGAAGGGATGCAACCCCCTAGAAGTATGCCAATGGATAAACCTCAAGTCAAAGGTCCAACCGCACACATGCTCTCAAGTCACCTGCCTGGTCCTTTTCCAAGTGGACTTTATTTCCTTTTGTTCCTGCTCTAAAGCTTTTTAATAAACTTTCTCTCCTACTTTAAAACTTGCCTAGGTCTCTCCTTCTGCCTTTTGCCCCCAGTTGAATTCTTTCTTCTGAGGAGGCAAGGACTGAAGTCGCTACAAACCCACATGGATTCGGATCTGCCGCCTGTAACATCAGAACACCAGGGTGGTGTAGCCCAGACGGGTATTGTTCTGCTGCTTTTCCTATGCCCGTTAATAAACACAACTGCAACCTTTCGAGCATTTACTGTGGCCTAGGTGTAATGTTGGGGATCTTTCATTTCCTTTCATTGTTGGAACCACCCTATGAGGTAGGTTCTGTTATTATTCTCATTTCCAGGTGATAGTAATGGAGGATAGATTAAGTGAATGAGCAACAATTACGAAGACATTTTCAAAATGTAGTATTTACTCAGGCACTGTAGTACTTTACATACATTACCCCATGGAGTCCTTCCAAAACTTCAATGCGTAGATAATGTTGTTAATACTCACAGTTTAGAAGAGGTTAAATAACGTACCCAAGGTCACACAGCTTGTAAGTGGCGGAGCCAGGATGCACACCGGGCTTATCGGATTCTGGGAATTTTTCATATGATTAACCGTTGCACTCTGTTGAGTAAGGAACTTGTCTATGGTTACCTGGTTCATACACAGCAGAACTGAAGTTACAACAAATAACGCCCCTTTCCTGGGGTGGCGTTCTTTTAATCACGAAGCCAGCAGGATGATGATCTGTCTGGCCTTCGCGCACAGCCACAGCCCTCGGAGATACCAGTTCTATTAGTCTGAGGTGAAGCCCAGGCACTGGCATACTTTAAAAGCTGCCGGGGTGATGATCATGTGCAGCCAGGATTGTGAACCACTGCCATAAAGGGTAGATCCTACAGTTCCGGGAAGCAACAGGCTATGGTGCATAGAAAGAAACAGAAAAAGTAGAAACTGTTCTGGGCTGGGCTTGGTGGCTCATGCCTGTAATCCCATCACTTTGGGAAGCTGAGGCAGGATCAGTTTAGGTCAGGAGTTCGAGACCAGCATGATAAAACCCTGCCTATACTAAAAATGCAAAAATCAGCCAGGCGTGGTGGTGCATGCCTGTAATCCCTGCTAATCAGGAGGCTGAGGCACAAGAATTGCTTGACCTGGGGAGGTGGAGGTTGTAGTGAGCCGAGATTGTACCACTGCATTCCAGCCTGGGCAACAGAGTGAGACCCTGTCTCAATAAATAAATATATAAATATAATTTTTTAAAAAAAGATTGTTCTGAAATTCAATTATGTGCCTTTGTCCCCAGCCATCAGGAGGTTTCCTATATCCCACAGCCTGCGTGAGTGACAGAGAGTCTCCAGAGAGCTATCAACCATTTCTTTGTTCCTACCTCTGCTGACAAATACAGTGAATGGGAACCTCTCAGAAGCCAAAATTACATCAATGTAATCACTAGTGATTCTGATAAGAGAATAGACAGAAGACCCCCAAACTGTGAATGTGCTTTCAGTGAGCTCACATTTTAAAAGCATGAATATAAAACAAAGAAAAAAAATAAACCTGATCAAAAATAGATTTAGAAGGATAGCCAGGCCTGTAAAAATATTGTTAGAAAGGCCAATATTTAGAATGTGCTAAATTGTGATGTCTGAAAACAAAACGAAAACATTTTTAGAGCCATGAGAAGCAAGGCCAGGCATGAGGATCATGCCTGTAATCCCAGCACTTTGGGAGGCTGAAGCAGGTGGATCACTTCAGCCCAGAAGTTCGAGACCAGCATGGGCAACATGGCAAAATCTCGTCTCTACAAAAGAATACAAAAATTAGCCGGTGTGTTGGCACATGCCTGTGGTCCCAGTGGAGGTTACAGTGAGCCAAGATCATGCCACTGCACTCCAGCATGGGTGACACAGAGAGACTCTGCCTCAAACAAACACAGACAAAAACAAAAAAAGAAATAAAAGAAAAATAACCAAAAAAGAGAGATACAAGAATGAAGGATTTTAAATAATATAGGCCAAGACATCAGAAAACCCTCCTGTAAAAAAATCCACTGAAGTTTATATGTATGATTTTCCTATCATTTAGAATGATTCTCAGACTAGAAAAGATAAGACAAATATACCTTATTAAATCAAAATTTTAGAGCAAATTTAGAGAATCTAGCTTATGCTCACTTCACAACCCTTACCAAGCTGAAGTCTTCTGAATATATTATTAACTTGGCCAGTCAATAGAATTTTCTTTCTTTTCTTTTTTTTTGAGACAGAGTCTCACTCTGTCACCCAGGCTGGAGAGCAGTGGCACCATCTCGGCTCACTGCAACCTCTGCTCCCAGGTTCAAGTGATTTTTGTGTCTCAGTCTCCTGAGTAGCTGGGATTACAGGTATGCACTACCATGTCTGGATAATTTTTATATTTTTAGTAGAGATGGGATTTCACCACGTTGGCCAAGCTGGTCTTGAACTCCTGGTCTCAAGTGACCCACTTGCCTTGGCCTCCCAAAGTGCTGGGATTACAGGCATAAGCCACCATGCCAAGCCCAATAGGCGTTGTTTGAGTGGGTAAGACCCCAGACCAGCTTCCAGTGAAGAAGCCCTCTCCCCTTGCTACATCTCCCCATCTCCTTCAGGGGTTTGATCTAGTCCTAATGAGTTTATATTTCAACAGCAGTGTTGACTTACTATTGAGGCATCAGGAGAACACAGAAATAGAAAGCTGGGGATGTATAAATATTCTCATCTCAAAAATGTAAGGTAACATCTATGAACAACTACAGACTTGCAAAGTTGTTGTTGATCTCTAGATAGCTCACAGGCCCTTCTAAGATTTCTGCCATCCTTCCCAGCACACCAAGCAGAGCCTAAATCACACAGGGTTTTACAATGACAGGTGAGGTTGCAGTGAAGGCCTGGAGAAAGGGGAAGAGTGCATTTAACTTCTCTTCATTCCTAATTGAATTTAAGACTAGGTTTATATTTCTAGATTGGAAATAATTTGCCCTCAAAAGCATGAAAACTTTGCCCTATTGTCTTCAAGTTATTTGAATTCTCCTTCTGGAAACCTATGACCCATTTTTTCCTTGTAGAAACATTTAGAGTCTTCTTTTTATCCCTGTTATTTTGAAATTTTATAAAGATATTCTTTGATATTTGTCTTCTCCCATTCATGGTGCTGTGCCCTCAACAGGGAACTTTGCTCTGAAAATTTTTACCTTTCAGTTCGGAGAGATATTCTTACATATGTCTTTGATATTTCTCTTTCTGTTTTCTCTGTTTCTTGTTTCTGGAACTCCTACGAAGAAAATTTTTATCTCTTTCCTGACTTTATTTTGGTATGCTTTTTTCCTATTTTGCATCTCTTTGCTTTTTAACCTTATTCTCTGAGAGATGTCCCTAGCTTTATCTTCTAATCCTTCTAGCGCATGTTTTATTTTTGCTATCGTGTTAATTTCCCAGAGTAGTTTTTGTTATCTGAATGCTCCCATTTTTTTAAGATCAGTTGTTTCATGGAGGAAAGTTGTTTTTTTTTTTATAACTTTGAGAATATCTATCTATATATGTGTATTTCCTTCTGCTTCCTGAGCTTTCTCTGTCCCTGCAAGTTTCTTTGTTTTGTTCTTTCATGTCTGGGTTTCTTCAAATGTTCAGTGATCCCGCATGGTCTGTTCCTATTTTAAAATGAGGCTCTGAAAGACTAATTTGGAAGCTCTGTGTGTTCAGGCAGCGCTTATTGTATTGTGAGTATCATGTGGGGATACTGTGACAAGCTCTATCTTTACATTGGCTTTTTCTTTTTTGGGTGGTCAGTTTCCTTAGAAAGGAATGAATACGTGGCTGTCTGTGTACTTGGGAGTGAAACTGGGACACACTTGTCATGATGAAGACTTCCAGTTATCTCCCTCGTTGCAGTTTGGGGAAAGTGTGCCATCTGTTTCCTGCCAAGAACCTGCCTGATAAGCTTTTGGCTATGCCAGAAATCTCTTGTCCACAGCCCCCTTGATTCAGTGTATTCAGGGAATAAACCACCAAGCCTTTGCCACAGATTAAGTGAGAAAATAAATGTTCCAAAAAAAAAAAATTGCAGAAGAGTATATGCAAAATATGATTCACGTAATTTAAAATAGCGTGCATACATTCTACTTCCACATGCTTCCTATACACTTTGTGAAAAAATGGGAGTCCATTGTTTTAGCCTCAGCTCCTGCACCAGACCCCAACAGACCAGACCAAACCAGAATGGGTCACTCGTGCCAAGTGTCATGCAATCAAACTGAACTTAGAAATGGACGTTTTCAAAAAAAGCAGAAGAATCACAGCAACCAATCCAAAGGGACCTGGGCAACCTGAACCTGTATGATGAGGAAGTCCCTGTGCTCTGCGCCTATATGGAAAGCAATTTTGAAAAGATCAATCCACTTTTTTTCCCCTCATTCCTGCTCTTTCTTTTTTCTTTTCTTTTCTTTTTTTCTTTGTCTTTCTTTTTTTTTTTTTTTTTTTTTTTGAGATAGAGTCTTGCTCTGTCACCCAGGCTGGAGTACAATGGCACCATCTCAGCTCACTGTGACCTCCACCTCCTGTGTTCAAGCAATTCTCCTGCCTCAGCCTCCTGAATAGCTGGTATTACAGGTGCCCACCACCACGCCCAGCTAATTTTTGTATTTTTAGTAGAGACAGGGTTTCACTATGTTGGTCAGGCTAGTCTTGAACTCCTGACCTTAGGTGATCCACCTACCTCAGCCTCCCAAAGTGCTGGGATTACAGGCGTGAGCCACCGCACCCAGTCCTCCTGCTTTCTTTTTCGTTTTCTTCCGCCTATAAAACCCTCTCTACTCAGCTCATCAGTGTGACTTTCTATTTCACAGTTAGGATGCTCCGTAATTCATGAATTGTAAATAAAAGTCAGATCATTTAATTCAATTTGCTGAATTTTGTTTTCGACAGCCCATATAGGCATACACAATATCTAGAAAGATTTATAGTCATGCAATGCTTAAAACAGGGCTACATTTTGAGAAATGAGTCTTTAGGCGATTTTGTCATTGTGTGAACACCATAGAGTGCGTACTTACACAAACCTAGATGGCAAAGCCGACTACACCCCCAGGCTATATGGTGTGTATATTGTTCCTAGGCTACAAACCTGTGCAGCATTTTACTGCTCTGAATACTGAAGGCAACTGTAACACAGTGATAAGCATTTGTGTATCTAGCCATATCTAAACATGGGGGAGTATTGGTGTGTCTAACCATATCTAAACATGGAAAAGGCACAGTGAAAATACAGTTCAAAATATAAAAAATGGTACACCTGTTGAGGGCACTTCCACGAATGGAGCTTGCAGGACTGCAAGTTACTGTGGGTGAGTGAGTGAGTGGTGAGTGAACGTGAAGACCTAGAACATTACATCCACTACTGTAGACTTTATAAGCACTGTACACGTAGGCTACACCACATTGATTTTAAGTTTTCTTTCAACAATAAATGAATCTTAGCTTACTATAACCTTTTTACCTTAAGAACTTTTTATTTTTTGAGTCTTTTGTAATAACACTTAGCTTAAAAAACACATTGTATAGCTGTACAAAAAAATAGTTTCTTTATATTCTTTATTCTATAAGTTTTTTTCTATTACTTTTTTTTTTTTTAATTAAAGACTGTGATACAAACATATATGTTAGCCTAGACCTACACAGGGTTTGGGCCATCAATATCACTGTCTTCCACCATCACATCTTATTGCTCTGGAAAGTCCTCAGGGGCAATAACATGCACAGAGCTGTCATCTCTGGTGATAACGGTGCCTTCTCAATCCCTCCGCAAGGACCTGCCTGAGACTGTTTTCAGTTGGTTTTAAAAATAAATACATAAATAGAAGTGACGCAGGATAAACAGGGGTGCTTTTTTACTCACTCAGCCTGCACCTCTCAACTCCTTGCAGGAGGGAGCATGCAAGTGAACAAGGCAGGATCTGGAGTGCACGAGGGCTGGAATCCTCCTGCCGCTTCAGCGCCGGTGGGATCAAACTCCACTCACTCGGAACCAGCTGCATTCCCCCATAACCGGAGGCAGCACACAGGGGACTGGGTGCAGGAGCCAGAGAGAGCATTTTTGGGCTCCAGTAAGAGTGAAATCTGTGCAGGCCCCACAGCAGCGTCCAGGCAGGGTGCCTGCAACTCCCAAAGCCCCAGGGGGGAGTGTGACAGCTCTTTTAGCTCTGCCATCTGCAAAGGGCTTAAGTGTTAACAGCTCAGTGATCCTCCACCCTTTTGCGAGAGGCGGCTGCCCTCTGCCAGTGAGGGGAAAGGGCCAGGATGACGGCCTTTTGTATCCTCAGTAGTGGCCCCTGAGCTCTTGTCCAGTGTCCAGGAGAAATGAGGTCACATGAACAAATTGAAGGATGGTAAATGTGAGGGGATTTTATTGCCAATGAAAGTGGCTGTCAGCAGGAAGGGGAGCTGAAAAGGGGATGGGACTGGTAGGTGATCTTCCCATGAAGTCTGGCCAGATGGCTGGATTCTTCTCCAAGGTTACACCATCAAGCTGTCCCACTGAAGTCAAGCCGCTTCTCTCTGATGTCCAGCTGTAGTCTCCCATGTCAGGCTGCTTCTCCTTTCTCTGCCGGTTGAGTCTAGGGTCGGGGTGGGGTGAGCCATAGGGAGTTTAGGAAAAGGCAACATTTGAGCAGGAAAACAGGGATGTAAGTTCTGACTTTGGGCTGTGATTTTAGGCTTTTTGGCTTGAATGTGGGGTGTTGCCAGGGACCCACTTTTTCTGCCTACAATTTCTCTGCTGCCTGTCCCTATCAGAAGTACACTCTAAAACAATAATTTAAAAAATAGTATAGTAAATACATAAACCAGTAATGGTCATTTATAGTCATTTTCAAGTATTATGTACTTGCTCATGTACATAATTGTACGTACATGTTATACTTTTGTACGACTGGCAGCACAGTACTTTGTTTACACCAGCATCACCACAAATATGAGTAATGCATTGTGCTATGACATTAGGAGAGCTATCATATCATTAGGCTACAGGAATTTTCAGTCCCATTATAATCTTATGGGATCACCCTTAATTACATACATTGCTTACCAAAATGTGGTTATGTAATGCATAAAATAACTTCTAATTGTTAATTTTTACAATTCTCTACTCTTCCCCTGAATGACCGTATATAACTTTATAGTATTTTTCACAAACAGCTCCTGATGTAATTCTGATGCCTAGCTAGACTTGGAATCACTGGCTAATATCTAGTTCTGTGTTCCCCTCTCAACAGAATATTGAAATTAAAATAATAGCAAAGACTGAATGGCCAAATGATAGGAATTCTACAGAAATCTTCCTGTATGAGGTTGTGGGAAGGTGGGTGGTGCACAAGGAAAATGGTCAGCTTGGATTTTTTTTTTTAATTTAATGCATTTTCAGTATAAAAATGTCTCCTTTGTTGTTGTTTGTTTGTTTGTTTGTTTGAGATAGAGTCTCTTCTGTCACCCAAGTTCAAGGGCAGTGACAGGACCACAGCCCACTGCACCCTCGACCACCTGGGCCCAAGCAATTCTCCTGCCTCAGCCTCCCCAGTACCTGGGAATACAAGTACATGCTACCACACTCAGTTTATTTTTTAATTTTAGTAAAGACAGACTAGTCTTGAATTCTTGGGCTCAAATGATCCTTCTGCCTCAGCCTACCAAAGTGCTGAGATTACAGGCATGAGCCACTGTGCCCAGCCTGAGTATTTGTTTTATAGATAGTGTGGACATCTAATAGATATTGATAATTATATCAATACTTTACCTGTGATTCTAAACAAGTAGGACTACACATGGTGCAATACGGCTTTAAGTTAAATAAATGTTGTTTTAAATGCATGCCCATACTTAAAATATACATATGAAAGACTACTGGTCTCTATTGTTTATTTTTCATACCCACACATACATTATAGAATTTGCTCATAAAAGCAAAGCACTAATTACCTAGCCACCTTAACACAATGACTATTTAAAAATATTCCTTTACATTAGATTTTAAAAGATATTTTCTATTGTTCATGTAATTAAATTTTCTTGAATTTTTGCCTGATTTTTATAATTCTGGAAATTAGCAATACATTTCACTTTTCTGTACGCAGATATTTCTATAAACTGCAATGTGTTTGAAAGTATTTTTTCCATTAAATAAAAAATAGTATTATGTTTCGAAATGTCTGCTGTTACTGTTTCCACCCACTAAAAAAACATTCCATTGCTACTGAAAAAATGTCACTTTTTTCCCCTCAAAACATTGTCAGAAATTCATGTGATAGTCTTTTTCTTTTTTTTAAATTCTTTGCTAGGGCAAAGGGGAGAAAATATTATGCTGTAGATCATTGCCTTATGTACCATTGTAATTAGATTTTGAGAAAAAATAATTTTGAGTAAACAAGGAAATAAAGCACCAACTATTTTATTTGTAATCACACTTTTAAACTGTGTGTGGATCTTTTGTTTCTGGATATGGGAAAGGTAAATAGGGCAGTTCCTCTTACAATTATGAGCCAGATTCCATTAAGCTTTCCTGCTTGCCCAAATTAGCGAACAATGTCGTTGTTGCTGTTCACTGCTAATTATCAGTCTTTATATAAATTCAAGCAATTGTATTATTTGGAATTCCATATGCCATTAAGCCCCACCAATATTTTGTCTTGTATTGTAGTGCTCTACAAATGCGTGTAAAGGAGTGTATCATTGTTAAATAGAGAAAAAATAAAATAAAGACCTTTCAGAAAGAATTCCCCCGAAACCTTTAATAAGACTATTTTTTGTCGTTTGTGCCTGGCTCCAATCTAAATATCAGCGTAAGCAGCACACTAATTTGTGAGTTTTTCATTGTCTGTGAATGAGGTGTCCTCAGTTGCTTATGTTTTTCTAAACCTTTGCTTTCACTTAGCTGTGGGTCCTGCCACACCCTACCCACATTTCACCAGCAAAGGCACACCTTTGAAAAGTATGCAGCGTGCTCTGTTAACTTTATCCTCCTTGTACAATCTTACCATTGAGCAAATGGTATGCTTGTTGTTTAAGCAATTAGATAAAGCAATGGTGAATAAACAAAAATTTCTTGTTTGTTTTAATGAAAAAGTAGTTGTTGAAAAGGGCTAGAATGGCTATAAATATCCAAATAGGAGACGTATGTTGCCAAATGCCTTCATTTATTTACTGAACATGCCCTTCAAAGAGTTTTTTTTCTTTTTTTTCTTTTTATTATACTTAAGTTCTGGGATATATGTGCAGAATGGGCAGCTTTGTTACATAGATACACATGTGCCATGGTGATTTGCTGCCCCCATCAACCCGTCATCTACATTAGGTATTTCTCCTAATGCTATTCCTCCTTTTGCCCCCCTGTCCTTCCCCTGACAAGCCCCAGTGTGTCATGTTCCTCTCCCTGTGCCCATATATTCTCATTGTTCAGATCACACTTATGAATGAGAACATGCAGTTTTTGGTTTTCTGTTCTGTGTTAGTTTGCTGAAAATGACGGTTTCCAGCTTTATCCATGTCCCTGCCAAGGGCAGGAACTCATTCTTTTTTACAGCTGCACAGTATTCCATGGTGTATATGTGCCACATTTTCTTTATCCAGTCTATTATTGATGGGCATTTGGGTTGCTTCCAAATCTTTGCTATTGGGAATAGTGCTGCAGTAAACATACATGTTCATGTGTCTTTATAGTAGAATGATTTATAATCCTTTGGGTATATAGTCAGTAATGGGATTGCTGAATCAAATGGAATTTCTATTTCTAGGTCCTTGAGGAATCGCCACACTCTCTTCCACAATGGTTGAACTAATTTACACTCCCACCAACAGCATAACAGTTTTCCTATTTCTCCACATCCTCTCCAGCATCCATTGTTTCCTGACTTTTTAATGATCACCATTCTAACTGGTGTGAGATGGTAACCCATTGTGGTTTTGATTTGCATTTCTCTAATGACCAGTAATGATGAGCTTTTTTGCATATGTTTGTTGGCCACATAAATGTCTTCTCAAGTGTCTATTCATATCCTTCACCCACTTTTTGATGGGGTTGTTTATTTCTTGTACATTTGTTTTAGTTCTGTGTAGATTCTGGATATTAGCCCTGTGCCAGATAAATAGATTGCAAAAGTTATCTCCCATTCTATAGGTTGCCTGTTCATGCTGATGATATTTTCTTTTGCTGTGCAGAAGCTCTTTAGTTTAATTAGATCCCATTTGTCAATTTTGGCTTGTGTTGCGATTGCTTTTGGTGTTTTAGTCATGAAGTCTTTGCCCATGCCTATGTCCTGAATGGTATTGCCTAGGTTTTCTTCTAGGATTTTTATGGTTCTAGATCTTACAGTTAAGTCATTAATCCATCTGGAGTTAATTTTTGTATAAGGTGTTAGGAAGGGGTCCAGCTTCAGTTCTCTGCATATGGCTATCCAGTTTTCCCATCACCATTTATTAAATAGGGAGTTCTTTCCCCATTGCTTGTTTTCGTCAGGTTTGTCAAAGATCAGATGGTCGTAAATGTGTCATGTTATTTCTGAGGCCTCTGTTCTGTTACTGTAGCTTTGCGGTATTGTTTGAAGTCAGGTAACATGATGCCTCCAACTTTGTTCTTTTTGCTTAGGATTGTCTTGGCTATACGGGCTCCTTTTTGGTTTTCTGTAAAATTTAAAATAGTTTCTTCTAATTCTGTGAAGAAAATCAATGGCAGCCTGATGGGAGTAGCATTGAATCTATAAACTACCTTGGGCAGTATGGCCATTTTCATGATATTGATTCTTCCTATCCATGAGCATGGAATGTTTCTCTATTTGTTTGTGTCCTCTCTTATTTCCTTGAGCAGTGGTTTGTAGTTCTCTTTGAAGCATCCTTCGCATTCCTTGTAAGTTATATTCCTAGGTATTTTATTCTCTTTGTAGCAATTGTGAATGGGAGTTTGCTTGGATTTGGCTCTCTGTTTGTCTATTACCGGTGTTTAAGAATGCTTGTGATTTTTGCACATTGATTTGGTATCCTAAGACTTTGATAAAATTGCTTATTAGCTTAAGGAGTTTTGGGGCTGAGACAGTGGGGTTTTCTAAATATACAATCATGTCTTCTGCAAACAGATACAATTTGACTTCCTCTCGTCCTATTTGAATACTCTTTATTTCTTTATCTTACCTGATTGTCCTTGCCAGAACTTCCAATACTGTGTTGAACAGGAGTGGCGAGAGAGGGCATGCTTGTCTTGTGCTGGTTTTCAAAGGGAATGCTTCCAGCTTTTGCCTGTTCAGTATGATATTCACTGTGGGTTTTTCATAAGTAGTGCTTCTTACTTTGAGTTATGTTCCATCAATACCTAGTTTGCTGAGTGTTTTTAACATGAAGTTGCGTTGAATTTTATTGAAGGCCTTTTATGCATCTATTGAGATAATCATGTGGTTTTTGTCATTGGTTCCAGCTCCTGCATTCACTGATTTTTTTCAGGGGTTTTTGTGTCTCTATCTCCTTCAGATCTGCTCTGATCTTAGTTATTTCTTGTCTTCTGCTAGCTTTTGAATTTGTTTGCTCTCGCTTCCTTAGTTCTTTTAATTGTGATGTTAGAGTGTTGATTTTAGGTCTTTCCTGGTTTCTCCTGTGGGTATTTTAGTGCTATAAATTTCCCTCTAAACGCTGCTTTAGCTGTGTCCCAGAGATTCTGGTACATTGTGTCTTTGTTTTCATTGGTTTCAAATAACTTATTTATTTCTGCTTTAATTTTGTTATTTACCCAGTAGTCATTCAGGAGCAGGCTGTTCAGTTTCCATGTAGTGGTGCAGTTTAATCCTGAGTTCTAGTTTGATTGCACTGTGGTCGGAGAGACTATTATGATTTCCGTTCTTTTGCATTTGCTGAGGAGTGTTTTACTTCCAATTATGTGGTCAATTTTAGAAGAAGTGTGATGTGGTGCTGAAAAGAATGTATCTGTTGATTTGGGGTGGGGAGTTCTGTAACTGTCTACTCAGTCCACTTGGTCCAGAGCTGAGTTCAAGTCCTGAATATCCTTGTTAATTTTCTGTCTGGTTGATCTGTCTAATATTGACAGTGGGGTGTTAAGGTCTCCCATTATTATTGTGTGGGAGTCTATGTCTCTCTGTAGGTCTCTAAGAACTAGCTTTATGAATCTGGGTTCTCCTGTGTTGGGTGCATATATGTTTAGGATAGTTAGCTCTTCTTGTGTCATTGATTCCTTTACCATTATGTAATGCCCTTCTTTGTCTTTATTGATCTTTGTTGGTTTAAAGTCTGTTTTATAAGAGACTGGAATTGCAACCCCTGCTGTGTTTTGCTTTCCATTTGCTTGGTAAATATTCCTCCATCTCCTTATTTTGAGCATATATGTGTCTTTGTGTCTGAGATGGGTCTTCCGAATATAGCACACCAATGGGTTTTGACTCTTTATCCAATTTGCCACTCTGTGTCTTTTAATTGGGGCATTTAGCCCATTTACATTTAAGATTAATCTTGCTATGTGTAAATTTGATTCTGTCATTATGACACTGGCTGGTTATTTTGCCCATTAGTTGATGCAGTTTCTTCATAATGTCAATGGTCTTCACATTTGGTATGTTTTTGCAGTGGCTGGTAGCAGTTTTTCCTTTCTATATTTAGTAGTTTCTCCAGGAGCTCTTGTAAGGTGGGACTGGTGGTGACAGAATCCCTCAACATTTGCTTGTCTGTAAAGGATTTTATTTCTCCTTCACTTATGAAGCTTAGTTTAGCTGGATATGAAATTCTGGATGAAAATTCTTTTCTTTAAGAAGATTGAATGTTGGCTCCCACTCTCTTCTGGCTTGTTAGTCTGATGGGCTTCCCTTTGTGGGTAACTCAATCTTTCTCTCTTACTGCCCTTAACATTTCTTCCTTCATTTTAACCTTGGTGAATCTGACAATTTGGTATCTTGGGGTTGTTCTTCTCAAGGAGTATCTTTGCGGTGTTCTCTGTATTTCTTGAATTTGAATGTTTGCCTGTCTTGCTAGGTTGGGGAAGTTCTCCTGGATAATATCCTGAAGAGTGTTTTCTAACTTGGTTCTATTCTTCCCGTCACTTAGGTACACCAATCAAACGTAGGTTTGAGCTTTTCACATAGTCCCATATTTCTTGGAGGCTTTGTTCATTCCTTTTCATTCTTTTTTCTCTAATCTTGTCTTCATAGCTTATTTCATTAAGTTGATCATCAATCTCTGATATCCTTTCCACTGCTTGATTGATTTGGCTATTGATACTTGTGTATGCTTCATGAAGTTCTCATGCTGTTTTTCAGCTCCATCAGGTCATTTATGTTCTTCTCTAAGAAGCTAAAATTTCTTAGCTTCCTTGCATTGGGTTAGACCATGATCATTTAGCTTGGAGGAGTTTGTTATTACCCACCTTCTGAAGCCTACTTCTGTGAATTTATCAAACTCATTCTCTATCCAGTTTTGTTTCCTTGCTGGTGAGGAGTTGTGATCCTTTGGAAGAGAAGAGGCATTCTGATTTTTGGGATTCAGGCTTTTTGTGCTAGTTTTTCTTCCTCTTCGTGGATTTGTCTACCTTTGGTCTTTGATGTTGGCAACCTTCGGGTGGAGTTTTTGAGTGGTCATCCTTTTTGATGATGCTGATGCTACTGCTTCCTGTTTGTTAGTTTGCCTTCTAACAGTCAGGACCCTGTTTTGCAGGTGTGCTGGAGTTTGCAGGAGGTTGGCTCCAGACCCTGCTTGCCTGGGTATCACCAGCAGAGGCTACAGAACAGCAAAGATTGCTGCCTGTTCCTTCCTCTGGAAGCTTCATCACAGAAGGGCACCTGCCAGATGCCAGCTGGAGCTCTTTTGTAGAGGTGTCTGTCAACCCCTGCTGGGAGGTATCTCCCCGTCAGGCAGCATGCGGGTCACTGACCCACTTGAGGACGCAGTCTGTCCCTTAGCAGAGCTTGAGCACTGTGCTGGGAGGTCTGCTGCTCTCTTCAGAGCTGGCAGGCAGGAAGGAACATTCAAGTCTGCTGAAGCTGCACCCATAGATGCCCCTTCCCCCAGGTGCTCTGTGCCAGGGAGATAAGCATTTTATCTATAAGCCTCTGACTGGGGCTGCTGCCTTTCTTTCAGAGATGCCCTCCCCAGAGAGGAGGAATCTAGAGAGACAGTCTGGCTACAGTGGCTTGCAGTGTGGTGGTGGGCTCCACCGAGTCTGAACTTCCTGGTGGCTTGAGGGGAAAACCGCCTACTCAAGCTTCAGTAATGGTGGATGTCCCTCCCCCTACCTTGCTCAACCATCACAGGTTGACTCCAGACTGCTGTGCTGTCAGTGAGAATTTCAAGCCAGTGAACCGTAGCTTGCTGGTCTCCATGGGGGCGTGCTCCACTGAGCAAGACCACTCAGCTCCCTGGCCTCAGCCCCCTTTCCAGGGTAGTGAATGTTTCTGTTTCATTGGCATTCCAGGCACCACTGAAGAATGAAAAAAAAAAAAAACCTGCAGCTAACTCAGCATCTGCCCAAATGGTACCCAGCTTTGTGCTTGAAACCCAGGGGCCTGGTGGTGCAGGCACCTGAGGGAATCTCCTGCTCTGCATGTTGCCAAGACAGTGGGAAAAGCACAGTATCTGGGCCTGACAGCACCATCCCCCACAGCACAGTCCCTCACGGCTTCCCTTGGCTAGGGGAGGGAGTTCCCTGACCCCTGCACTTTCTGGGAGAGTTGACACCCACCCTGCTTCTGCTTGCCTTCTGTGGACTGCACCTACCGCCTAACCAGTCCCAATGAGATGAGCCAGGTATTTCAGTTGGAAATGCAGAAATCACCTACCTTCTGCGTTGGTCTCACTGGGAGCTACAGATCAGAGCTGTTCCTATTCGGCCATCTTGCCAGGGAATCCTGAGATTTTTTTTTTTTAATCTCAGATTCAGTTTTGTTTCTCATGAACTAACAAGTTGGGGTTATTTAAGATGACCAAGTGGAATGGTTTAAAACTGATTTTACAGAGTTTTATCCTATTTTAGATTTTGCTAAATGTGCTACACTATCATTCCTCTAACCTTGAGAGGGCAGACAGGACATGTGCTGTTGCCCATGGGGAGAGATCTCAGGATTCAGGTGGTTCCCTCACATCAGCATAAAACCCACTCACCTCAGATTCAGTCAGAGGGAGCCAGTCCCCTAGTTCTCCTTCACTGTTTTATGAATTCCACCCAAAGGCCATTGTCACTCATGTGCAAACACACAGCAGAAGAATGACAAAGCTACTCCAGAATATAGTTTCTGCCATTGGGTCAAATTAATGAGATAGCTACTAACTGGATGACCCCGCTGGTATTAGGAGCTTCTCCAGGATTTGTGTATGAATTAAACTGTACTCTTCATCAGGAAGTCATGTCTTTTTTGATCACTGCTGGTGTGTTTTTTCCTTTCAACTAATTTTCCCACTCACTGTTTATTAGGAATTCTGTGATTTGGTTTCCTTCCTCTGCCTATACTTCCTTTCCATCCCCATGTGGCTGAAATAGGGGTTGTGAGTGAAAGTCATTCTATAATTTTGGCCAGGTTACTACCATTGGTGTGCTTTAGCGTGAGCATTTGATTTGACCCAGGTGTGACTGCCCAGCCCTTCTTGTCACTGGGAGTCACAATCTCTAAGGTGTGGAGGCCTCAGTCAAGTAAAGGATGGAAGCGGCTGACCAGGGAATGCCAAGCCCTGGAAATCAGTGACTTTTCTGGGCTGGGTCCCCTGTTGAAAACCACAAGTGGCTTTTCACTCCATTTAGATTAAACCCAAACTCCTTCACCTACACCGGCCCGTCCAGTTATCAAGGGCAGAACAGAAGGCCAATTCAGATAAAGCAGGTAACACTGCAGAGTGAAAACGGTGTGTCCACCAGATGCTAGGTGAGCCAGGATTCCCATTGGAAACAGACCAAGGTGAACTGGAGCATCAGCCCTGGCACTGTGAGGTGTGTGCCTGGGGACGCCTTGAGCAGGGGATGGAGGCCTGCAGTTTTCCTTCTTTAGGCGTGGGGCTGTCAGTAACACATCAGTTACCCAATTACCTGCACGAAGGACTGACATGGCTTGGAGGGGATACCTGGCAGCCTAGAGAAGAGAAACACCATTTCTGCCTCTACTGCATGGTAAAGGTTCCTGGTGTATGTCTGTCTAGACTGGGTTCTGGAAAGAAAAATTTTAAAAAAACATGCTTACTGTCAATTTGATGTTCTGTTGGAATTCGGACTGGCATAAGGTAATGATTTATCATTAAATTTGACTCGGAGCATTTTGGCTGTCAACTCCAAAAATCATGGCAGTCAGCTCCAAAAACCCATCAACTAAGTGTGGTCTGTATCAGTTATCAACAAGGATAATTTTGCTTGAAAATAACAGAACACCCAGCTCAAAAGGTCACGGGAAATTCTTCTACAACGAGTCAGTCTGGAAGGGAGGGTGATTCTGTGGGTCATTAAGTCAGAGGCCCAAGACATTATCGAGGGAAAAGATGTCCCATTCTTTCTACTCCGCCTCTCAGAGCATGTGAACCATCTCCTTCCACCTCCCTATGGTCACAAGTTGACTGTGGCAGCTTTGAACATCATGTGCTCACATGAAAATATCCAGAGGCAGGATGGACAGTGAGGAGCACATTCCTGCTTATGCCCCAGTTTTAGAATCAGCTCCCTATGGATTCCTTCCTCCTCTTGTCTCATAGCCTGGAGCTGCATCACAGCCATTCCACCAGTCCCTGGCCAGCAGGATGACTACTGAGGTTCAAGCTGCACTCACCCAGGATTGTGGAGGACTCATCTCCCTGAGAACCAAATATAGCCTCAGGACAGGCAGCAGGATGTGAATGGGGGAGGGGGCAGCCTGAACACCATTTGCCACAGTGGTTTATGCAATTCTTCCATCCAGTAAAAAGAATATATCAGTATTTTTAACAGAGACTAATCGGCATTGATGTTCATTCAACAAACATGTATGGGATATGTCCTTTTAGCTAAGCACATGGTGCTAAGATCCACAGTAGACAAAATATGGAAGGTCATTAAAATATAGAGTGATTAAGTCTTAGCATGCGTAAACCTAGCTAGCTCCACACAATGAACTTACTTTATTTTTACCATATGTTCCCAAATTTAACTTACTACTGCAAAAAGGCTTACAATTTCCAAGTGAAAAATGTCTTTTCCTGCAGTAAAATAAACACACCACCACAATAGTTTTCCCTGGCCAAACTGATAAATACTTCCAAGTGGAAAGCCTACTTTAGTGAGATAAACAGGATCATTGAGACTTTAAAAAGAAGATTATTACCCATCAACAAATACTTACTAGCAATTGAATTCAATACTGTTTTGAGAGACAGCTTTTCAATTAAGAATAACACTTGTTCATTACCTTATTACTCTGTGTGCAGAAATGTGACTAAGCCAGAAAAAGCTTATCTGAAAATAGCCACAGGATTTTAATGACTGTGAGTAGAAAATGCATGGGTTTCAGTTCTTCCATGTGAAGTGACACTGAGTAAACTACAGATGTTGCCATGGAAGAATTTATGCATTATTCAATACATATTTACTCAGAGTTTAAAAATCTTAAAGTCATTTTTTTCTTTCTTGAGGTATTTTCTGTGATTTCTAAAAAATCTAAAACTAATATTGTGGAGAAAGCAGTAAATTAATCACATTATCAAAAACAATGCAATTTTTCATGAACTTATTTTCTTAAGGTCATTGGGAAATTCAGAAGCACCTAACAGGTTACTATCACCTGTCTATATATGACAAAATGAGAATGAATAGATCTAAAGTTGATCTTAGACTCAGACAGATATATCTTATTTTGCTTCTCTTCTCTGTGATGATCAATTCTCAAAACTGGAAATTGGCATATTTCGCAAGCAGATTATCAACAAAACAGTCTTGACTTGTTCTTTCTACTGGTCTATTTTGAACATATTACTTTTCCTCCCTGGAAGATATATTGGTAATTACTGAAGCACTATGTTTACCAGGCCTTTTCTCATGCATTGGCCCTTATGAGAACTGGAAGACAAGGGAGATCACATCATTGTCCCTCTGCAGACGGATACGGAGGTGCAGAGATGTGCTGTTTCCCAGCCCAGAGGTGGGATCTTGAATTCAGATCTTCTGACTTCAGTAATCTGGGTTTTTTTTTTGTTTTTTTCCAAGGTGGAGTCTCACTATGTTGCCCAGGCTGGAGTGCAGTGGCATCTTCCTGTCTCACTGCAACTTCTGCCTCCCGGTTTCAAGCAATTCTCCTGCCTCCGCCTCCTGGGTAGCTGGGATTACAGGCACCTGCCACTACACCCAGCTAATTTTTGTATTTTTAGTAGACGCAGGGGTTTCACCATGTTGGCTGGGCTGGTCTCAAACTCCTGACCTTGTGATCCACCTGTATCAGCCTCCCAAAGTGCTGGAATTAAAGATGTGAGCCACCGTGCCTGGATTCTGGTCTTTTTAAATAAGCAGGTGTGCTTCTGACTGGAAGGAATGTTAACAAAGAGAACAACAGAGACTATATGAGTTTCTTTCTTAATCTCTAAATAATTGACAGGGACGGCAATGAGAGAACTTCCAGAAGTTCTCTAAATAATTAGAGAACTTCTCTAAATAAGAGTCCTCTTCCTCTCAGGACATGTGAGAATTGTGGGAGTTATAATGCAAGATGAGATTCGGGTGGGAACACAGCCAAACCATGTCAATGTAGTAAGATAACACTTATGTAAAATAGCCACAGACAACCTTTGGGAACCACCAATAAAGAGGAGGAATGAGGTGATCTGGTTTCTAGTCCTAGCTCTGCCACCAAGTCTATGACCTCAAGTAGTCACATCTTCCTGGATTGCAGGTTCTTCTTGTAAAACACAGAAGGTACTGGGTAACTTCCAAAGCCATTCAGTTCTGAAATTTTAGGCTCTTCTATTCCCGCAGGAGTCCTTTGCAGCCTGCAGCAGCCCTCACCAAGCCCTTACCACCCCCTGCTGGTTGGTAAGCATTTTCTAGCCATCACTGGTTAGAAGTGGTTTGCTGATTTTTGTCCTAACTCCCTGCTATGGACTGAATCGTGTTCTGCACAAAATTTCTGTGTTGAAACCCTAACCCCCAGTGTGGCTGTATGTGGAATACAGATGTAGTTAAAGTTAAATGAGGTTATAAGGTTGGAGCACGGATTTGATTGGATCAGTGTCTTCGTTGAAAGAGACCCTAGAGTGCTCACTCTCTGCTCTGTGAGGACACAGTGAAAAGGTGGCCATACATAAAACGGCTCCCATCAGAAACCAAATTGGCTGGCACTTTGATCTTGGACTTCCAGCCTCCAGAACTT
Organism: Sapajus apella; assembly: GCF_009761245.1. Lineage (NCBI taxonomy): Eukaryota > Metazoa > Chordata > Mammalia > Primates > Cebidae > Sapajus > Sapajus apella. Next base: position 15,641,133 of record NW_022436970.1, on the reverse strand, counting down.
GAGAAATAAATTTCTGTTGTTTAAGCGCCACCCAGTCTATGGTATTTTGTTATGTCCGCCAGATCAAACTAAGACACTCTCTAAATACTAGAAGCGTGTGTCTGTAAGGATAGGTGGGCAAAAGAGACAGAGTTAGAGTTGATTTCTTTGTCTTAGGGCTCCCACCAGAACACTGAGCAGATGAGCAAAAGGAGATGAATAGCAGTAGTGACACCACCTTTGCAAAAGTATGACCGAGACAGTGAGAGAGGTCCAACTTAAACCAGTCATCCATCTTGCCTCTAACCTCCAAGCTGTCCTTGTTCACTGGGGCACAGGCTGAGCTAACTTTGGGAGGAATTTACTTAATAGCGTATAGTTTAAATCAAGACAATAACAGTCTTTTCGTAAAACAAAGCTCCTTCTTGCCTGGGGACTAGACTACTAACATTAGCCACAAGGTTAGAAATTATGGTTTTGGAATCACACAGCTGGATGCTACAAGATTCTGACCCTCCCTAAACAGCTCCTAAGATCAGTGCTTGAGATGTTTTGCAGAATCTGCACTTGATGGATCAACCAGCACCATCTGCATCGAGAAACTGGCCCATCTGACTTGCGACCCCCACCCAGGAACTGACAGAGCAAGAAGGCAAGGACACCCCATGACTTCATCTCCAACCCAACCAATCAGCACTCCCAGACTTACTGCCCCTCACCTCCCACCAAATTGTCTTTAAAAACTCTGATCCCCAAATGCTTGGGGAGACTGATTTCAGTAATAATAAAACTCCAGTCTCCCACACAGCCAACTCTGCGTGAATTACTCTTTCTCTATTGCAATTCCTCTGTCTTGAGAAATCAGCTCTGTCTAGGCAGTGGGTAAGGTGAACCGATTGGGCAGTTACAACAGAGCAATAAGAATGGTGTTTCCCTTCTCCCTGACTTTTTTATTTGTTTGTTTTGAGACAGGATCTTTCTCTGTTGCCCAGGCTGCACTGCAGTGGCGGGATCATGGCTCACTGCAGCCTCAACCCACCTTTGCCTCTTACTAAGTAGCTGGGACCACAGGCATGCACCATGGTTATTTATTTATTTTTAAAAATAGAGATGGGTGTCTCCTTTTGGCTGGTCTCAAAATCCGGGGTTCAAGCAATCCTCCCACCTTCACCTCCTAAAGTGTTGGGATTACGGAAGTGAGCCACTGTGCCCAGCCATCCCTGTCATTTAACGTATATATATTTACACACACACACACACACACACACACACGCACACACACACACACACACCTTGAATATTTTTCTAGTCTTGATTGCCAGGGCAAACAGAGTAAATTTATAAATATCAATCTCTCCCCTGTCATCGTAACACACTTTCTTTTATTCATTTATTTATCCATTAACACATTCAGTGTTGTGTCAGGTGCCAGCGGTTGACACCGGGGATACATCTTATCCAGTTTCTGGACTTCTGAGAAATAATAAATTTCTCAGCCCTTAAATGACTGATTGGACCCCCTCTTGGCCAAGGAGACCCCAGAAAGATCTTAGAAGCTGAGTTTCCAGCCATGACAGGATGGGAGGTCAGACACGCCTTATTATACTGACCCCCTTAAAAACTGACATTAGGGTCTCTTCCCTAAAGTGAAACAGAAGCCAGACTTTTCAAAAGATTTCACGTTGACAATGTCAATTACCAGCTTATCTTCCCAGGCACAGAACAAAGACAAGATGAGATTAGTCGTTCCTTCACCCTTAGCTGAGACACCTGCTTCTTCTATTCTCTCTTTCTCTTTTTTTCCCCAAATGTTCACCTTATGTAAAATGTAGATTTATTGGGGACTAACTAACATCTCACTAGTGTGTTATCATTTGTCTCATTGTCCTTTTAATGAAAATGAATAAATACTAAACCTTCTAAGAAGCTCTTTGGAAAAAACAGCCACAGAAGACATCTATGACTCATGCTTTTCCCAGGCACACCCTAAAGCTGCCTTCATCAGTCATTTTGGTTATAACTTTCTAGATCTCTGAATGAGCTCATTTCATGAGCCAATGGTAACGAAATACGGGACAATACAGTTGAAACCCTAGCAGAGCTTACATTGGCAGATGAAAGGGAAATTGAATATATGAGAGTTAGCTTCAGAATTTGAGGAGAATGAAAGGGAACATCTAAATGGAAAGACCTTTAGTGTGAGCCTTAATTGCATAGCTCAGGAGGTTACGGGTAGAAGTGAATGGAGTTTTCTTTTCTCTGCAGATGCCAGATGTAAAGGCATGAATTATTTTGGTCTTATAGGTTCTTGGCTTCAGGTTCACCAGCTTTGAAGCAAGAGATTCTCTTGTTTTTTTTCAGGTTCTAGATTTTTACACAGTTTTAACTTTATGCAATCTCCCCTTAATACTGTGGGAAAATAAAATTGTTCTCAGGTAAACCAGGTCTTTGGTAACTCAATGGGAGGAGTGAAATTCTGTCATTTATTAGTTGTGTGATCCTAGACAAATGCCTTTAGCCTTTTAATTCATTCTCCTCATGTGTAAATGGAGGTTGATAACAACCACCTTATAACGTTATGGAGATTAAATGAGAGATTAAAAGATGTAACTGGCACATATACTGACTTTAAATCATAGTAATTATTAAAAATAAGAATTTTCAAAATGGAGATTCTTTTTTGCAACAAATTTAATAATCGTTCCATAACCTTGAAATTCTAATGCCCCACTACTGAACAGAATATATTTTATGTATTCACTGTGCTATTATGGTTGAGTAACTAGCACAACAGCCAGCTGTCTAAAAGTTACAAGAAATTTCTGATTGTAAGAGAAATACAGTCTTTACAGTATCGAAAATAAATCTTTCTCAACCGTTGGTACAACTATTGTGTATGTTTATGTCTTTAAACCAAAACTTAATTTGACTCAGTTACTGCAACCAGCAGTAATATATTCTTAGAAGTTCCTAGAAATGATATAATCACTCAGCCCAGTGCTTCTTGCCAAATGCATGGATAAAGCCAATGCACTGAGACAGTGGTGTTGCAGCAGAGAGTTTAATTATTGTGAGGCAGCCAAGTGAGAGGATGGGAAATATTTCTTAAATTCACCTCCTTGAGAACTCAGAGGCTAGGGTTTTTGAGGACAGTTTGGCAGGTGTCAGTTTCTTAGGGGTGGGGGCATCACAGGGCTGATTGAGTCATGGGTCTGAGTGGGTCCTGGTAGTGTCTGTGGATCTGCACAAATGCAATAGTCTAAAAAATATCTCAAAGATCAATCATAGGTTAGATAAGAGTGAAGAAATTGGGGAAGTTACTAATCCTGTGACCTCTGGCTATGTGATTCTTGAGCAGTAAGCAATTATAGAAAGGCAAGCTATGGAACAATGACTGGTTTTCATTTAACTGTACCTACCTGTTAGCAGGATTCAGGCCCCTCCCATTATCCTAACCTTATGGCCTTTGATGAGACTCTCAAAGGCAGTTTCAGTCCCTGAGCAAGGAGGGAGTTAGTTTCAGGAAGGAACTGTCATCATCTTTAACAAAGTCAGTTAGTTTGTGCTATTGACAGCAAGATGGTTTTGATAACCAAAAGCTAATTAAAATGAGTGGATAAAAGAAAAGGGAAAAGTTTTATTTCTTTCCATGGCTCAGTAATAATATCAAGTAAATTATCTGGTGAATGTGATCTAATAAATCTGATCAACAATAGAGTCTGATTAAGAGATTCTTGTTTGGTTTTACTTGCCTGAAAAAGTGCTTTCACCTTTTATATAACCATCTGTATATTCCAATAAATGTGGCTAAACAAGTCATTTAAATAGATAATATATTATAACTAAAACCAGATAAGTGGCATCATTAAAAAAAATTGCAAATATTACTTCTCCATTTGAAATCAAGAACTCTCTAAGGCCAATAATTGTTTTCAAGGATTGCATTAAAAAAGGAATGCACAAAAGGGACAGAGACTTTACTAAACTCTATGTTCCATTAGGACAGGGCACAATAACCTATTTATTTTTGTATATCTTCAAAACGATGTTTTGAATGGATGAGCTAATAAATGCAGAGTGATCGTTTATTCAAATACACAAAGTAGTTAACCTCTGGACATGCAGGTATATCATAAAAATATTTTCATAAATGAAATTGCCATTATTTAATATCATTATTAAAACTATATTCTTCATGAAAAATACCTCTTCCTATGACTAACAATTCTTGCTTATTTTTCTATTATCACAAATGTTTTAAATTATTTTTATTTTAGTTAGCAGATATATAAAATTAAATAAAATAATTACTGACATTAATGTTACTTTGCATTTTATAAAAACTAGAGTGTCTTGTTAATAGCTCTTTGTGTTCAATCCTGTGTGTCTTTTTATTTTGCTTTTCATAATATGATGCAAACCTGCTTAAAATTAAAGCAGGGAAGATGCTACTTCAAGGAGTAATGGGTGTTCCTCAACTCTGTGGTCTTATTTAGGTATATGATTTTCTTTGCTCATGCTGTGTTATTACAAGTCATACAGCGTATATTAGATTTCATTAACATTGCATATTTCTGATTAATTATTAAAATTCCAATATAGGCTTGAATTTCTACTGATGTTTAAAAACAATTCAAGTTGTATATCTGTGATTAATGATATGGGGATAATTAACTTGATAGTTAAAGTGAAATTTGTTCTTCAGAAATAACTAAATGTAAATAGTATAATATACTTTGAATGGAGCTCATTTTCAAGTAGAGTTTAAGCTTGGTAGGGGATGGGACTGAGGAAAGAATTGCAGCCAAATTTTACACCTTATAGGTTAGAGATAAAAGTTCACATGGCAATTGAGTCACCCTTCATAGATTTGTAGACCTCAGTTGCCTGAGGTCTAATGTTTAGAAATATTGTATCATTACACCCTAGCAGGAACCAACAGGTAGTAAACCATTCCGAAAGCCTGAAAGAAGTATGAGTGATTAAACATTTGGGAGAATAAAGTATTGACCATTTGCTGAAAATTCAGAATAGATTCCCCATTCAAGGGAGAAAAGATATGTTAGTCTTTTGGGGATATCCTGTCAGTCTTCACCTAGAATAGAATGCCAGCTTGTTGCATATGGAAATAAAAATTGGCCCTCACAACTTCAGTTCATATTGGAGCTTTGATGCCAGTGAGGAGTTGCCACCCATCTGTCAGTAATAATAGCAAACACAAAAGGTGTCACTGCATTTGTCAGGGTTGTTGTGCCAGTTACTAAAGCACTGCCCCTCCGCTTCAAACCACCCTTTGTACTGGGCTTGGTGATGTTGGGGCCGAGTGTCTACAACCCACACTTCTGGTCTGCTGGCTGTTGGTCCTGTTCTTGGGAAGGCTTGAGGGAGGCTCAACGGCTGGGCAAGGAAAGGGCTTCTTCTTCATGTCTGCCCCTGTCGCTGTGAGCATCACCTCAGCAATAGCACTGCACTTCACTAGCAGCAGCTGATTCCTGTGGCACAGTTGAACCCAGTTTGCAATTTTTCTTCTTCTAGAAGAACTAAACTCAATGTACCTCCTCAAGAACCACCAGTAACAGCTGGCTCTCAGAAGTCCAGGTTCCAGTGCTATGAAACCCAACTCTGAGCTCAGAGTCACCAGGACCAAGCAGCATCCCCTTCTCAGAGGTCTGGGCCTCAGGCTTGCCCTCCTTCCTTCCTTCCTTCCTTCCTTCCTTCCTTCCTTCCTTCCTTCCTTCTTTCCTTCCTTCCTTCTCCCTCCCTCCCTCCTTCCCTTCCTCCCTTCCTTCCTTCCTTCCCTCCTTCCTCCCTGGGTCCTTCCCTCCTTTCCTCCCTCCCTCTCCCTCTCTCTTTCCCTTCCTCTCTCTCTCTCCCTTTCTTTCTTTTCCTTCCTTCCTTCTTTCCTTCCTTCCTCTCTTTCTCTCTCTCTCTCTTTCTTTCTTTTTCTCTTTTTTCTCTCTTTCTGTTAAGAGACAGAGTCTTTCTCTGTTGCCCAGGATGGAATGCAATGGCACAATCATAGCTCACTGCAGCTTCCAACTCCAGGGTTCAAGCAATCCTATGGCGTCAGCCTCCTGAGTAGCTGAAACTACAGGTGCATGCAACCATGACTAGCTTTTTTTTTTTTTTTTAGAGTAACATCTAAAAATCTAAAAAAACATCTGCTATGTTACCCCAGATGATCTTGACCTCCTGGGCTCAAGCAATCCTCCCACCTCAGCCTTCTGGGTAGCTGGAACTACAGGCCTGCACCACCACACCCACCTCCAATCTTCACTTTAGTCCCCAAAGAGGACGGCTCTCTGCTTCCCACAGTTTCTAGGGCTGTGGTTGTTTAATGTTCTATTTATCTTTATGGTGCTTTAAAATATAGTTAATAGCCTCACATACGTAGTTCTTTATCCTTTTCATTAAATTGTCTCTATTAAGATAACTCGTGATTTCTGTCTACTGGCTGATACAGCTATAATAGGAGAAAAGGGATCAAAACAACTCAACTACAAAAATGAGTCGAATAACAGGGTTAGAATTTTACAAAGAACCATATTTATTTAGATCAAATGGCAAATGTTTATAATATTTTAAGAAGAGGGAGGTAACATGAAAGTACTTTAAAAATTGGAATCCAACAGCTTTTCTCAGTTATCGTAATGTGAGTTTGCTATATTATTTACAAATATTCAATTCTGCAACAGAAGTCAAGAGAGACAAATGGGTGAATGAAACACCTAAGAGTTAAACTAGTAGCTTACGAGTTATAGACAAAACACACAGATTGCGTTAAAGAAAGCAAAACCGTATTTCAATGCAAGTATATTCCATTTTTTATAAACCTCATAAGTGAGTGTGAAGTAATATCTCACTGGGTTTTGTGTTTTTTAAGAGACAGGCTCTTGCTATGTTGTCCAGGCTGGACTTGAACTCCTGGGGCCAAGTGATTCTCCCATCTCAGCCTCCAGAGTAGTTAGGACTACAGGTGCTCATTGTGGTTTTGATTTGCATTTCCCCAAATACTGATAATGTTGGGTATCTTTTCACGTGTTTATTAGTCATTTGTATATCTTCTTTTGAGAAGTGTGTATTTAGATCTGTAGCCATTTTTCAGTTGGTTTATTTATCTTTCTATTGCTGAGTTGTAAAAATTCTTTATGTATTATGGATTCTAGATCTTTATTTAATTTGCAAAATTTTTCTCCCATTCTGTGAGTTGCCCTTTCATTTCTTTAAGTCATCCTTTGACACAAGAGAAGTTTTAAATTTTGATGATATCCAATTTTTTCCATTTATTTTTTCTTTGGATGCTTGTGCTTTTGATGTCATATCTAAGAAACCATGGCTTCATCTAAGCTCACAAAGATTCACATCTATGTTGCCTTCTAAAAGTTTTATATTTTGGTTTTTGTGCTTACTTCTTTGATCCTTATGGAGATAATTTTTGTATATGGCGTGAGGTATGGACCAACTTCATTCTTTGCATATGGATAACTAGTCATCTTAACATCAATTATGAAAAGACTAATTTTATTCCCCACCCAATGGTCATGGCAGCCTGTCAAAGATCAATTGAGGATATATTTATGGATTCATTTCTAGACTCTCAATACTATTTGATTAATCTATATTTGTCCAGTCCTTATGCCAGCACCACACTGTCTTGATGACTGTGGCTTTGGGGTAAGTTTTGAAGTCAGAAAGTGTTAATCCTTCAACTTTGTTCTTCTTTTTCAAGATTGTTTTGGCTACTATGGTTCTCTTGCATTTCATATGAACCTTAGGATCACCTTTGTCTCTTTCTGTAGAAAGGGCAGTTAGAATTCTGATAGGGATTGCATTGAATCTGCAGATCAATTTGGGAGTATTGCCATCTTGACAATATTTAATCTTGCAATCCATGACAGATGATGTCTTTCCATTTACGAATTTAGGTCTTTTAAAATTTCTTTCAGTGAGATTTGCAACTTTCAGTGTATAAGTTTTACATTTATTAAGTTTATTCTTAAGGATTTTATGATAAAATTCTTTTTGATGCTGTTTTAAATAATTTTGTAAGTGATTTTTGTTTTTCATGGGATGAAGAATTCGAATTCTGACTGCAGCACACAAGTCTTCATCAGGACGGTGTCTCTATTATGCCCCATAGCTCCTGGCTGTTCATCTCATGGAGAGAAGAAAGAACAAACCAGCATCTCTACTTTTGTCCACATCTCATAAAAAGGGTAGCTTTATAGTTCTGTGTTGGAACATGGTTTATTTCTAGAATATTCTACATCTGAAAAGTTATCTCTTACTGTCACTGAATTTGTGGAGCTGATGCTGTGGAGAGCGTGAGCATGTGGCTTCTGATCCGGTAAATGCCACTGCTCTCTAGTTAATTGAAAAAGGCTCTTTGCTGCTGACTACTGCTTCATGCTGGAAGACTACGCACCACAATTTAATTAGTGGATAATTCTAATCTGCTAACTTAACTAACACTTCTTTTGAGCATTGTGGCACTTAGCACAACATTTTGAGACAACAGAAAAGTGCACAATTTCTGGGCAGTGTGCCTTAATTTACTGAACGACTATGGTATTTTGCATTGGATTTAAGTATTCTGCTCTTTGGTATTACAAGGTTTTCAGCCGGACCTATTGATGTGTGCTTATTAAGACCAGTTGTCTACAAAGCACCTGCTTTCCTGTGAAAAGATCTTATTACTGAAACACAGCTAGTTCTTGCCAAAAAAAGGGCTTAAATTTCTTTGGCTGGCTTGGTGCTTTATCAGGCTGCCTGTTTGGTCTTTGTAGTCATTGTGCTTAGCCCAGATTTCTTCCTTCTCCTTTTGTTCTGGGAAGGTCCTGCTGTGAATCGCTCTCCATTCTTCCTCCTGGAGGCCAGATCGCGCTGTGCCCAGCCCTGCATCTAGATTGTGCTATGATAAGAACACAATGGTTCTAGTTCCTGCTACCATCTCAGGGGAGTCGTTTAGGTTCAAGGATATACTACAGTCTGCACCTCCCCCTCCACCTGGCCCTGTCAGCAAATACAGTTCCCTTCCTCTGCTTCTATTCTAGTCACCCTCTTCTTTCCCTAATTAAAGAACTCCCATTGGAGTCACTAAAGGCAGGACCAGCAGAGAAAGAGGCTGAGATAAAATCCCTCCCTTTGTTCTAAGGACAGCTAGTTCCAGAACAGAACTCTCTTAAAAACAGAAATACTCCCATGGGGGAGGCCACCTGAAACTTAAAATACCTTAGTGAAAGGGAGAAGCAGAACTCACTGAAACTAACTCTGTGTTCTAGTACTTGAAACCACGTTTCTTCAAATCTCAGTTTCCACATCTGAAAAAAGGTAAGAGCAGACTAGATCTGTTTCTTGTTTTGTGCAGGTTGAGAAAATGCTTTCGGAATCTGATGAAAGCCATGAACTTTTTCCTTAGAATAGTGCACATGTGCAAATATATAAAACAATTACGAACAGGTTGGGGATTGACTGACACTCGGGATGGCCATGTGCGCTGAGTTACAAACAAAAACAAAAAAGCAACAGATCCATGAACACAATCTCTAAATTCATGCTGAAGCCTTACAGTCTGTGATTCCAACCTTCCTGTCAAGGCTCTTGACCTGACTCAGAAAGTCCTCAGCATGGATGAGTCCCTCGTGCCTCATTCCTGTGACATTGTCAAGGTGTTTGGTTTCCTATTAGTTAACTGGAAATGCTCACCTTTGGGCAAAACTATAAACTGTGATGAGATACTATGGACTCTACCATTAGGTGTTTATTTACACTTTTGAAGTTTATGTTTCTCTTATTAAAAAATAGACAGTGTGGCAATTCCTCAAGGATCTAGAAATAGAAATTCCATTTGACCCAGCAATCCCATTACTGGGTATATATCCAAAGGATTACAAATCATTCTGCTATAAGGACACGTGCACACGAATGTTCATTGCAGCACTGTTTACAATAGCAAAGACCTGGAACCAACCCAAATGCCCATCGACGATAGACTGGATAGAGAAAATGTGGCACATATACACCATGGAATATTATGCAGCCATCAAAAATGATGAGTTTGTGTCCTTTGTAGGGACATGGATGAATCTGGAAACCATCATTCTCAGCAAACTGACAGAAGAGCAGATCAAACACCGCATGTTCTCACTCACAGGTGGGTGTTGAACAATGAGAACACATGGACACAGGGAGGGGAGCACTACACACTGGGGTCAGTTGGGGGGAAATAGGGAAGGGATGGTGGGGCTTGGGGAGTTGGGGAGAGATAGCAAGGGGAGAGATACCAGATGTAGGTGATGGGGAGGAAGGCAGCAAATCACACTGCCACGTGTGTACCTATGCAACAATCTTACATGTTCTTCACATGTACCCCAAAACCTAAAATGCAATAAAATAAATAAATGGGAAAAAAAATTTGTTTTTAAAAACTGTGATAAAATATACATAACATAAAGTTTATCATCTTAACCTTTTTTTTTTTTTTTTTTCAAGATAGAGTCTCACTCTGTCGCCAGGCGAAGTAGCTGGGACTACAGGCGTGCGCTGCCATGCCCAGCTAATTTTTGTATTTTAGTAGAGATGGGGTTTCACCATGTTTGCCGGGATGATCTCGATCTCTTGACCTTGTGATCCGCCCACCTCAGCCTCCCAAAGTGCTTGGATTACAGGTGTGAGCCACCACGCCTGGCCCATCTTAACCATTTTTAAGCGTACAGTTCAGTGGCAGCACACACACACACACACACACACACACACACACACACACGCACATCGTTATGCAACCATCCATCTCCAGAGCTCTTTTCATCTTGGAAAACTGAAACTGTAGCCATTAAACAGGAACTTCCCATTCGCCCTTTCTCCGATTCCTTGTAACCACCATTCTATTTTCTGTCTCTATGAATTTGACTCTTCTAAGTTCCTCATATAACTAGGATCAGAGAGTATTTGTCTGATTCCAACCAAAATTGTGACTGGCCTATTTCACTTAACACAATGTCCTCAAGACTCATTCGTGTCATAGCACGTGTCAGAATTTGGTTCCTTTTTAAGGCTAAGTAATATTCCACTAAATGTACATAGCACATCTTGTTTATTCATTTATTCATCTGTCTATGGAAACCTGACCTGCTTCCACACTTTGGCTACTGTGAATAACACTGCCATGAACAATGGTGTAGAAATATCTGTTCAAGTTTCTGCCTTTGATTCTTTTGGGTGTATACTCAGAAGTGGAATTGTTGCATCATATGATAATGCTATGTTTAATTTTTTGAGGAATAGTATATTGTTTTCCATGTGGCTGCACTGCGTTACATTCCTACCAACAGTGGACAAAGGTTGCACTTTGTCCACATCTTGGTGAACACTTGTTATTTTCTGTTTTTGTTTTTTCTGACAGTAGACATCCTAATGGGTGTGACGTGGTATCTCATTGTAGTTTGATTTCCATTTCCCCAATGATTGTAACACTGAGCATCTTTTCATATGTTTATTTGCCATTTGTATATCTTCTTTGGAGAAATATCTATCCATGTTCTTTCTCTGTTTTTGTTTTATTTTTGAGATGGAGTCTTAGTCTATTGCCCAGGCTGGAGTGCAGTGGTGCAATCGCTGCTTACTGCAATCTCCACCTCCCAGGCTCAAGTGATTCTCCTGCCTCAGCCTCCTGACTAGCTGGGATTATAAGCATGTGCCACCACGCATGGCTAATTTTTGTATTATTAGTAGAGATGGGGTTTTGCTGTGTTGGCCAGGCTGGTCTTGAACTCCTGACCTCATGTGATCCACCTGCCTCAGCCTCCCAAAGCTCTGGGACTACAGGCATGAGCCACCGTGCCAGGCCCTCTCTTTTTAACTAATACATTTACATTTTGCTATGGACTGAATGTTCGTGTCCTCCCAAAATTCATATTTTAAAGCCCTAACCCCCAATGTTACTACATTTGGAGATAGGGCTTTTAAGAGATAAGTAAGGTTAAATGCAGTCATAGGGATAGGCTCTAATCTTATAGGATTTGTGGATTTATAAGAAGATAGGCCAGGCATGGTGGCTCATGCTTGTAATCCCAGAGCTTTGGGAGGCTGAGGGGGACAATCGTTTGAGGCCAGGAGTATAAGACTAGCCTGGGCAACACAGCAAGACCCCATCTCTATGAAAAATTAACAGATTAGCTGGGTATAGTGGTGCAAGCCTATAGCCTTAGCTACTCAGGAGGCTGAAATAGGAGTATTACTTGAGTCCAGGAGTGTGAGGCTGCAGTGAGCTATGGTTGTGCCACTTCACTCGAGTCGAGGCAACAGGGTAAGACTCTGTCTCAAAAAAAAAAAAAAAAAAAAAAAGACACCAGGAGTTTTCTCTCTCTGCCTGCCATGTGAGGGCACAGAGAGAAGATGGCCAGCTTTAAGCCAGAAGAAAGCTCATCCTCAGCCTAGCTGCTTGCTCTTCTCTTGCCTGCTGCCAAGTGAAACGTGACTTTCACCTTCCGCCATGATTGTGAGTCCTCCCCAGCCACATAGAACTGTAAGTCCAATAAACCTCTTTCTTTTGTAAATTGCCCAGTCTCAGATATGTCTTTATCAGCAGTGTGAAAACAGACTAATACAGTAGCCATGCACTCCTACAGGCCGATACAACTAAGTTGATTCATTCATGCACTAAATATATTTATTCTCGTCTCCCATGAGTTAAGAATTTGGCTACACTCTAGGTATAAAGCAGCAAACAAAAACAGGAAACTTTGTCTCATAGAATTGGCATTCTAGAAGAGGTGATGGATACTAATCAAATACACGTAAAATTGGAATTATAATATGTACCACAAAGGGGAAGAATACTGTGCTTCAAGAGTGGGTAACAGAGGTTTTTGAACTTAGTTGAAGAAGGTTTTTCTCGAGAGGTTATGCTTGGGCCTTTGAAGATATAAAGGGTAGAGAGGAGTTTATGAGTCACATAAGGGAGAATAAAACATTTCAAGCAGAAATAGGACTATATTCAAATGCCCTGTGGCTTAAAGGAACACAGGGAAAAAAAATCAGAGCTGTCAATCTGGCCAGAGTGAGTGGAGCACTGAGAGGGCGTGGGAGCACGGCGTGAGACGAGGCGGGGAGAGGATTTGTTCCACACCCTGAATGCCACGTTTGGTGTTTTCTTTACACTAAAAGTAATTGGAAGCCACCGAGTATATCAAGCAGTGAAATGCGGAGGGGTGATGTTACCAGATTTACATTTGAAAAGATTGCTCTAACTGCCTTCAGAAAATCGATTTGAGGGGAGATATGTATTTATGTAAATTGACAATTTAGAAGGCTAGATTATCCCTAAATGTTTGGCACCAGAAGTGTTTCAAATTTCAGATTTTTTCAGATTTTGGAACATTAGCATCCCAAACCTAAAAACCCCAAATCTAAAAATCCCATATCCAAAATGGTCCAATGAACATTTCCTTCAAGCAAAAGCCTTTGAGTGTCATGTTAGCACTCGAAACGTTTCAGGTTTTGGAGCATTTTGGTTCCTGATTTTTGGATTAGGAATGTTCAACCCGAACTGGACTGGGAGATACTTTCTACACAGAAGTAAGGGAGGAGAAGAATGAGGGCTCCTCCAGTGTCTGGCTTGCAGAAGCCGGGAGCCAGCACAGCTGTTCACTGAAACAGGAAACGCTGAAGGAATATGATGTCTGGGAGAGACGACCATGTGTTTAGACTTGTGTGTGTTGAGTCTGAGATGTCAGACTGAAGATGCTGAACAGGCAGTTGAGTACCCTGGTCTGGATCTCCAGAAAGAAACGGAGATATAAATAAATGTGTAAGTTGCTTGTGTTTGTTTTTAACTGAAACCAAAAATGTGAATGAGATTAGGGAGTGAGAGCGAATAGCATGGGGCCAGGCTTGAGAGTTTCAGAACTTCCAAGATTACTAGTTTGTGAAGGAGATTCACTCTTAGTGCTAGGATTTCGTGAAAATACATATTAAAACGATTCAACTTGTTTTCCAATTTCATTAAATCTCTTTTCAAAAAGATTAAGTCTCCTCTGATTCATGACTTAATAATTCACTTTCCAACAGAAATGATCTTAAGCATCAGCTGGAAGTTCGTTCATTTATTCAATCAGAATACTTATTAAGCAGGGCTGGACGCAGTGGTTCACGCCTGTAATCCCAGCGCTTTGAGAGGCCACGGCGGGCAGATCATCTGAGGTCAGATGACCAGTCTGGCCAACATGGCAAAACCCTGTCTCTACTAAAAATAGAAAAATTAGCTGTGTGCACCCAGTTACTCAGGAGGTTGAGGTAGGAGAATCACTTGAACCTGGGAGGCAGAGGTTGCAGTGAGCCAAGATCACACCACTGCACTCCAGCATGGGCAACAGAGTAAGACTCTGTCTCAAAAAAAAAAAAAAAAAAAAAATTATGAAGCAGATGACATGGTAGAGTCTCACAGAAAACTAAGCATGGAAAGCTCTCCAAGTGACCACCCATAGGCTCCTTCGAGGGCCAGCCTGTGCTGGGCCACAGGAGTTGTGCAAAAATGCTATAAATAAAAAGCATTATTATTAGATTATGGAGACTGGCCTCATGAGAAGAAGTTCTTTAGAATTCCAAGCTTTTTGTCCCCGTTGGACAGTTAACATGACGCAATGTTTACATCTGAGTGCCATGCAGGGATACCTTCCCAAATTAAGGGAGGGCTTCAGACCTTTTACAAAAAATGGCCAGTGTTAGGCCTCCACTGCTTTTTGACATTAACTGATTAACTGCCTTTTGCCCTTAGTGACAGTTGGCTTTAAAATGGAGCCGGCACTGGAAAGTATCCTCAGTATCAAAATACATTCTGCAGATGTGACTAAAATTAGTATTTTATTTACAGGCCTGACACACATTCAGCACAGGTGTTTCTCTAGCCAAGATGAAGCTGAAAGTCAGGGTCAGGTTCTCAGCTTCAGCTCAATAGATGACACTCAGCTGGAGCACAAAAGGAGGCCATTATTGTTCAGGTTGAGTGGAGAGGGGCTGTGGCAGGTGCTCCCAGAAGGTCACAGGAAACTAGATCTTTGTGTTACATATCTAAAGAGCTGCCTTCTTCTTTCTTTCTTTCTTTTTTCCTGGAAATACTTCCTTCCCAGAATCATATATCTGACTGTAATAATGAAATTAAATGTCTTTATCTGTTGAAAAAAAAATCTTAAAATTGTAATAATCCTACCGTGAACTTAACACTGCAGTCTTCATCGAAGGACTTGCCCATCTACCTAATCAGCTCTCACGGTTTGGAAGTCAAAGTACCTACTTACCTCATTTTACCAAAAAAGAAAGTTTTTGAGAGGTTAAATGAACAGTTGAGTAAACAGTAACCCCAACTTAGAGATAAAGGGAAATGGAGGAGAAAAATCTTGCGTTTGCTGAATAATGTAGATAACCAGAAATGGCGCTCTAAAGTTCACCAAAGCGCCAGCCATCTGATCTATCACTGTAGGGGGACTACATCTAAATGTCATCAGCAAATGGAAAATAATGCTCTCATAAATTCCCAGGAAAAGACACTGATTTTCCTTTGCAAACATTCTGTGCCTTTACAAAATAAATTATTGTGTTTAACTTAACGTCATCCTATTGCTCTTTTTGGTACTACTTTATTAAGATATAATCCAAGTACTACAAAATTCATCAGTTTAAAGTGTAGAATTCAGTAGGCTTTAATATATTCACAGATATGTGTCACCATCACCACAGGCAATTTTAGGACATTTTCATTACCTCAAAAAGAAACCCCTTACGCCTCAGATATTACCACTCTGTTTACCCAATGGCCCCAAATCTAAGCAACCACTAAACTACTTCCTGTCTCTAGATTTGCCTTTTCTGGACATTTCATATGAATAGAACCATATACTGTAATATGTGTACTTGTGTGGTTAGCTTCTTTCAGCTAGCATAATTTCAAAGGTCATCCACATTGTAGCACATATCAGTATTTCATTCCATTTTTAGCTATACAATATTTCATTGTATAGATATGATTTATTTATTCCATAAATCTATTGTTATTTATGAATAACCTTTGGCTTGTTTCTAACTTTTGTCTCTTATGAATAATGCTGCTATGAACAGTTGTGTACAAGTTTTTGTGTGTACATATGCTTTCATTTTGGAGAGCAAGTACCTAGAAGTGAAATTGCTTGGTCATATAGTAACATTCTGTTAACTTTTGAGGAACTCCCAACTGTTTTCCAAAGTGGCTGTAACGTTTTGCATTCCTACTAGCAGTATATGAGGTTTATGATTTCTCCACATCCTTGTCAACACTTACTATTTTCTATTTTTTTTTTTTTTTTTTTGAGACGGAGTTTCACTCATGTTACCCAGGCTGGAGTGCAATGGCGCGATCTCGGCTCACCGCAACCTCCGCCTCCCAGGTTCAGGCAATTCTCCTGTCTCAGCCTCCTGAGTAGCTGGGACTACAGGCACGTGCCACCATGCCCAGCTAATGTTTTGTATTTTTAGTAGAGACAGGGTTTCACTATGTTGACCAGGATGGTCTCCATCTCTTGACCTCGTGATCCACCCACCTTGGCCTCCCAAAGTGCTGGGATTACAGGCTTGAGCCACCGCACCCGGCCTATTTTCTATTTTTTTAGAGTTTCGATTTTTTTTTATTGAAGGGAAATTCACAGAACAAAAATTTAACATTTTAAAGGGTACAATTCAATAGCATTTAGTACATTCATGATGCAGTACAACCATTACCTCTATCTAGTTCCAAATCATTTTCATCACCCTCAAAACAAGGCAGCAAAGCCAAGAAGGTGTCACTTCCCACTCCCGGCTTGCACCCTTCCCTATCAACCAATGATCTGCTTTCTCCGTCTATGAACTTACCTATTCTGGCTAGTTCATTTTGTTATGGATTGAATTGTGATCCTCTCACCCTCCCAAATTCACGTATTCAAGCCCTTACCCCCAACGTGATTGATTGTATTTGGAGACAATGGACAAGAAAAGACAACAGATTCTCTCTCTCTGCACATGGACAGAGGAAAGATCACGTGACATAGTAAGAAAGTAGCTATTCAAAAGCCAGGAAGAGAGGCCTCCCCACACACTGAACCTGCCAGCATCTTAATCTTGAACTTCCCAGCCTCCAGAACTGTGGGAAAATAAATGTCTATTGTTTAAGCCAACAAGACCACCGTATTTTGTTATTGCAGTCCAAGCAGATTGGATTTGCTTTTCACTGATGATCAATGATGTTGAAGATACTTTCATGCGTGTATTGGTCATTGATATAGCTTCTTGGATGAAATGACTAGCCAGATGCTTTGCCATTTTAAAATTGGGCTGTCATTTGTATTTTTATATTTTTATTTTTTTGAGACACAGTCTTGCAATGTTGCCCAGGCTGGAGTGCAGTGGTGTGAATATAGCTCACTACAGTCTTAGTCTCCTGGGTTCAAGTGATCCTCCCACCTTGGCCTCCTGAGCAGCTGGGACTACAGGTTTGCTCCACCACACCCATCTAATTCTTTTATTTTTTTTATAGAGATGGGTCTTGCTATTTTTCCCAGGCTGTAGTCTGTCTTTTCATTTTTGAGTTGTAATTGTTCTTTATATAGTCTAGATAAATAGTCTCTTACTAGATATATGACTTGCAAATATTTTCTCCCATTCTGTGTAATGTCTTTTAATTTTCTTGAACGTGTCCTTATGTTCACAGTAGAAAAGACCTCACGTTACTGGTGGCCTATGCTTACGGGTGCGTAGCAACGCCAATCCTTTCAGAACAAAGAATTTGACTGAGGGGCAAAAAGGAGAAAAAGAGACCAAGGCAAGTTCCAGAGCAGGAATGGAAGTTTACTGAAAAAGGCCTTAGACAGGAAAGAAAGGAAAGTGTGCTTGGAAGAGACCCTTTGTTAAAACTTAGATGTACAAAATATTTTAATTTTGTTGATGTCCAGTTCATCTATTTTTTTGCTTGTGTTTATGCTGTCAGATCTAAGAAACCATTTTTTAATTCACAAAGATTTATGCCTATGTTTTTTTTCTAAAAATTTATAGTTTAAATTTTGCAGTTAGGTCTTTAACCTATTTTGAATTAATTTTGTATATGGTGTGAGGTGCAGATCCAAATTCATTCTTTTGCATGTGGATAGCCAGTTATCCCATTTGTTGAAAAGACCATTCTTTCTCCAATAATTGCCCTGCTGCACTGGTTGATAATCAATTGACCAGAAGTGTGAGGGTTTATTTCTGGACTTTCAATTCGACTTCATTGTCTGTCCTTATACCAGTATCACACAGTTTTGAATACTGTAGCTTTGTAACATGTTTTGAAATTCAGACATATAAGTTATCTGATTTTGTTCCATTTCAAGATTGTTTTGGTCAGTCTAAGTCCCTTGATTTCCATATGAATATGAGGACAATCTTATAAATTTCTACTAAAAAGGCAGGTGGGTATTTGATAGAAATTGCTTTGAATCTGTACTTCAATTTTGGGGATGTTGCGATCTTAACAATACTAAATCTTACAATGCATGACACAGGATGTCTTTCAATTTATTTAAATAATATTTCATTGCTTTCAGTAATGTTTTATAATTTTCAGTGTGGAAGTCTTCCATTTATTGTGTTAAACTTATTTCTAAGTATTTTATTATTTTTGATGTCATTGAAAATGGAATTGTTTTCTAAATTTGACTTTTGGATGTTTATTGCTAGTGTATAGAAAAAGAATTGATTTTGTATGTTGATCTGGCATTCTGCAATTTTGCTAAAATCTTTTCTTTGCTTGAATAGTTTCTTTGTGCATATGTTAGGATTTTTTTTTTTTTTTTTTTTTTTGAGATAGAGTCTTACTCTGTCAACCAGGTTGGAGTGCAGTGGTGCTATTTCAGCTCACTGCAACCTCCAAGCGATCCTCCCACCTTCCACCATAGCTTCCCAAGTAGCTGGGACTATAGGCATATGCCACCACTCCTGGCTAATTTTTGGTATTTTTGGTAGAGGCAGGGTTTCACCATGTTGCCCAGGCTGGTCTTAAACTCCTGAGCTCAGGTGATCCACCTGCCTCAGCCTCCCAAAGTGCTGGGATTATAGGCATGAGCCACTGTACCCAGCCAGGATCTTCTCTGTATACGGTGATGTCAATTACGTATATAAATTTTCTTTTTTTAGAATCTGGATGCCTTTTATTTCTTTTTCTTATTTAGTTACCGTGGATAACACTTCCAGTACAATGCTGCATAGATGTGGTGAAAGTAGACAACTTTATCTGCTTCTCCCCTTTTATAATTACGACAACCATTTAGGAAATTGTGAAAAGAAAGCAGGGCTCAAATCTATATTGCTCTAATTGAAACGGAATGTGAATATATCTTGTTTCAATCCTTCCACTTTAAAATGGCATAAAATATGTATTAACTTTCTATTTTGGTATTGAGAGAATAAATTAGAATTTGATGATCTCCTTAAAAATTAAATATCATGTGAATTAATAGGACAAAGTTATGGGGCATGATTAGGAAAATTTGTAAGGGAGGGATGAAACCTGAGGCCATTTTTCCTTCCTAGAGCTCAGAATTATTAATAAATCATGTGCTTTACTCTGAAAGAAGCAAGGCTGGGGTGCCAGTGACTTTCCTGGAAGACACACAAAACATATGCCTGCCTTGGGGACAATGAATAACTTCTACACATATACTGGTTTCAGCCCCCCTTGTTTAGGAATCCCATATGCTTGCTCTTTTTATATGATGTTTTCATAAAGAAATTAGGATCCCAGCTAATGTAAAAGTAGGTTGTAAAAGGATTTCCCTTTTGGGCCAATAATCTCTCTCCTCCGAAAAACAAGAAAAAAAAGGATCAGAGTGCTGCCTCCCCCTTTTTTCTGTTGTTGGAAATGTTTGGATATGGCTGCACAAATGAATGGCAGTAAGGTTGTGGGCACCTCCGCTTTTCAAGCCTCCATCACTTACATAGCAAAGTTGTTTCCGGGGCCTAAGAACGCTCTGATGAAGGGAATGTCTACCATGTAGTTACACTCACAGATTGTACTTGAACTTGGTTTGACATTGCATTTGATTCCTAGAAAGGGAGGTACCTCCAAGTTTGACAGGTGTTAAAACAGAGCTATTATTTGTAGTAACCACCTATTATGGGAGGTCCTGGAACAAATGCTCTCTCTAAATTATCTTCTTTGGCTCTCAGACAGTCCTATTAGTAGGTATTATTATTTTTTGTTTGTTTTTGTTTTTTCTCTTTAGACAAGAGTCTCACTCTGTCGCCAGGCTGGAGTGCAGTGGCATGATCTCGGCCCACTGCAACCTCTGCCTCCTGGGTTAAAGCGATTCTCCTGCCTCAGCCTCCCAAGCTGCTGGGACTACAGGCATGCGCCACCACGCCCAGCTAATTTTTTTGTATTTTTAGTAGAGACGGGTTTTCACCATGCTGGTCAGGATGGTCTCGATCTCTTGACTTTGTGATCTGCCTGCCTTGGCTGCCCAAAGTGCTGGGATTATAGGCATGAATCACCACGCCCGGCCAATAGGTACTATTGTTAATCCTATTTTTATATGTGGAAGTTGAGGCTTAGGGGATATAGAGATATCAGGGTTTTCTTTTTCTTTCCCCTGTGCAAGATTCTTTCCCCTCATTTTCTTTGAGTAGCATATCTTTTAAGTGGAAGTCTTCTCCCCCACTTTCGGTAACTCTGGTATAATTTTAATAATCATAATATCCTGCCCTGCTGAATGTGAACAAATAACCTAGGATCAGGTACTCTCCTAATGGTAATCCTGATTAGGGTTCTTATCACAGATTTTACATCCGGATGTTCGGAGGGAAGCTTTCTTTTTCTTCTACAGTCATTACATGGGAAGATGGAAGTCTGAACCACAATCTTCTTTCCCTCTACATTTTGAGGAAATTCTGCCCATAATAGAAGAGAAAGAGACAAACACATGGAGAAAATCGAAGTCAACAAATGAATAAAAAATGCTGGTATTCTTTTGAGTCTCTGAGGCTAGATTCACTTCTAGAGTGAGAAATACATAGCCCATTTTTGCTTACTTGCCTAACTTAGAGTTTTGTTATTTGCAATTGAGAAAGTTAATTCTCTTGCCCCCAGTTATGCGATTAGGGAGGGCGCAATGCTGTTTTTAAATTCATACCCGTCTACCTCCAAAGCTTGTGCTCTACTCAATATTTTAGCTTATATGGCTATGAACCAGACATTTCAAGTTGGTCAAATATTAACGGAAAGAAAGGGTATAAAATGCTCATGATCACAACTGAGAGACCCACCATATATAGCCCCAAATAAGAAAACTCACATCCAAAGTGTGAGGAAGAACAAAAATGCATGTCTTTTCCAAGAGAAAAAAGCATTTCATTTCCCCCCAGAATAAATTGCTACAGATAGTAATGAGTTCTTAGGAGAGTAACCATTTCTTGTGACTTTGGGTATAAATATCTCATCTAATCTAAGTGATCTGATTCAGCACACTGAGACAACAAGTGCCAGTGATTTACAGGTATGACCAAGAGGTTGAAGATGAATCAGATTTAAGTGGCAATAGTAGAATTGGAAGATAATTAGATAGAATTGACCTCTGCTTCTGGGTTCAGGTTTCCTTAATGTCCTGTGGCTCGTGATCATTGCAAATCTCAACATATAACAGCTCAACCCCTGACCTCTTTCCCAATCCATGTATATATCACCAGTTGAGTGACCATCATTTATCATCACATAAAATTCAACATAAGTTTTCATGCATAGCATTTACATAAATACAACCACCATTGTAAATACAAGAAGAAAATTACATACAGTTTTCTGTACATCCACACAGACATCTATTGCCCATTTTTTTTTAAGTTCACTGAAAATCTTTGACCTTAACATTCAAATTATGAAAGGCCCAGTTGCTGACTGATATAATAAAAGTTGAAATTAATAACTAAAGTATATGTAAGAAAGACTTGGTGATTAAAGACCACCTTCTACATGGATCTCAGGTGAAACAGAAAGTATTGAAATAGCAGTTTCAGATTGGTTGAGAACAATAAAACCTTATAAATTGAAACTCATGATGCATGATTAAAACTTTTTTTCATGCAAATTCATGGATTTAAAATTCTCTACAACTAAAAAAGAAAGAATATAAACAACAAAACCTTTAGCTTAAGGAGTTAAAAAAAAGAAAGGCAAAACACACTTAGAAGGATGCAGGCTGGGTGTGGTTGCTCATGCCTGTAATTCCAGCATTTTGGGAGGCCAAGGCAGGAGGATCACTGGAGGCCAGGAGTTTGAGATCAACTTGGCCAGCATGACAAAAACCTGTCTCTACTAAACATATAAAAATTAGCTGTGCATGGTAGTGCATGCTTGTAATCCCAGCTACTGAGGTGGAGGCAGGAAAATCACTTGAACCCAGGAGACGGAGGTTGCAGTGAGCAGAGATCACGCCACTGCACTCTAGCCTGGCTGAAAGAGGAAAGTAATTGGTAAAAAAAAAAAAAAAAAAAAAAAAAAAAAGAGTTAATACACTAGAATGTATGTGTGTGTATTTTCAAGTAATAAATTGAAGGTTGATTTTCTTTAGGAAAAATTGCCAAATCAATAGCCTAAGAGGAGAATGACAGACAACTTATTTGCTTTGAGTGTAATGAATGGGATTTAATTATTTTTGTCTAATTACAAGAGCTAAATATGCTCAACAATGAAAATAAAATAAAATGTTTGTGTTGACCTTGGGTGCAACACAAATAAAACCCTTTCATAGTTTGACCCCCATTTTACTTGTGACATGCTTGTTTTAAGTCAATTTTTTAAATGTTTCTTCCACAGTATTATTGCCCCTTACCCCCTGCATTTACAGTCTCTCATCATCTAATATTGTTCATCTCAGAAATATCATTGACAAGTTATTTCTATTATTTTTCCGTACTGTCATGGGTTTTTTGGCCTTGACACTTCAAATTCGCAATTAACACCTTCATTCCTCGATAACTACAGACACTTCTGAGCCGGTGTAACTGGTACTGTGCAGTGCCCACTGTGGTATACTACCCATCAGGAGCTGTGGTCTTTGGGTCAAGGAATTCAGTCCCTGTTAACAATCTTGGCCAGGCAGGCTTAGGCATGGGCTAGTGGAATCTTGGTTTCATACCCACATCTCTTTGCTCCTATTCTCCAGTTTCCTGCTGATGTCTCCTATTGGCGGCAGCCAACTGGAAGCCAGAGGGCCAGGCAGCCAGGATAGGGCAGTCTTTTGGCCTATTCAGGTCAGTTGCTGCAGAGCTGGAAGAGCTGGGAGGGACCACTAGAAGGTGGAATGGAGAAGATCAAGCACTGCTAGCAGCTCTCTTGCCCTTCCTCCTTTCTTCCCGGAGGTAATATGGCCACCTTGAATTTTGCACTTTTCCTGAATTTGACATACTCCCTCTGAATTCTTGCCTTTGCAAATACAGCTTTCTCTGGCAGGAATTCCCTTACCCAACTTCTTTGCATGGCAAACTGCTACTTACTCTTTAAGATCCAACTCAATTATCAGCACTCTCTTATCTACACGCATGAGGAGGCAGGCAGCGAGGTACTATAAATAGAACAAAGAAACATGAGGTCAGGTTCTCAATCCCTCACTCACTAGTTAATGTGACTTTGTGTGGGGGTACTTCTGTGATTTTAAGTTTTCTCATTGGCAAAATAGGAATGGGAATACAGAAGGCCTTTGCTGTCCACTGGTTCCCACAAAGAATTCCACACACAGGGAATGAAAATATTCGGGGGAAAAAAACCCCACAATTGAAAATAACAATACAACAGTAAAAAATTATATGGATAAAAAGTGCAGTGTAACAATTATTTACACAGCATTTACATTGTATTAGGTATGGTAAGCAACCTGGAGACGATTTCAAGTATACAGGAGGATGTGTGTAGTTTAATATGCAAATACTGCACCATTTTGTAAGAGAGACTTAAGCATGGGTGGATTTGGGCATCTGCCGGGGTCCTGGAACCAGTTACCTAGAGATACCGAGGGCCCACTTTACCTGCCTTGACATCCCTTTCCCAGGAAAAGCGAAACGATCAGAGCGAGAAAATGCTCTCCAAAATGCAAATCATTTTACAAATGTACTTTTGTTGTTATTTTTCTTACCGTTGCTTAGAATTTTTTAAAAAAGGATTTGTTTAGCTCGATCACTGTGCGCGGTGCAAAAAAATAAACTTTGGTGGCATTCAGCAAATCCACCCTCCCCCGCCCCCGCCCCGCCTTTATTTCTCTTTTTGCAGCCCCGTTTCTCCCTTCTGCTCACTCATACCCGCCCACCCGGCTTTTGCAGCTTGCTTGTTCATATCTGAACTTGGCTATCCAAAGGCATTGCTTGACTTTGCAGGTACATTTCACAGTTAAACAGGGTGCGTCGTTTGGTGGTCGGGGATGGGGAGAACAGCCACAAAGCAGAAGTCTACATTCTAAATCGTGGCGTTCTGGGAGCTGAGAACCAGATTGGCAGGGCCGGGAACGAATCTGCTGCCGGGCGAGGAGGCGGGGCGCGTGGGCGGGGCTCCTACCGCGGCCTCCGCAGCCCGCGCTGAGCGCCCGAATTCCCGCGCTGAAAGCCGGAACGCCCGGCGTCAGGGCGTCGCAGCGGGCCCGGAGCTCGGTGCAGGGAGCACGGCCGAGCCAGGACTACAACTCCCGACGTGCGTGGCGGCCAACGCGAGTTCTATATCTTGCCTTTTGCTTTATTCTTCCCCCTTTTTGCGACGGAGACTGCAGTCCAGGAAGTGCGCAGTAGTGATTCTAGTGAGGCTGTAAGCTAACCTAGCGACGCCAGGGCTGTGAACGGCTCACGGAATGTCTGTTTCTCCTGCACGGCGCACACACTGCGGAACCCACCGTCCCACTGGCCGCGTTTCCGGAGGACATTAATTGTGGCCGGACGCAGTGGCGCGGCAGTTTAATTCTCCGGCGGCGGCAGGTTAAGGGGACGAGATGGTCCCGGCGGGACTCATCAGGAAACTCGGTAACTGTCAGCTTGCCCCTCGCCCAAGGCACCCTCCTGTCCTGGTCACTTCCTGAGAATGGTTGTGTCACGTTTCCGCGGCCGGTCATCCCGCGACTGCTCCCTCTTTCCCCCCGCTTTGCTAGGGTAGTCCCCGGGGACCCATCTCGGACTTTGTGTAAACTCCGCGGTTCCCGTCCCGAAGGCACCAGCGGCCTGCCTCTGAAAAAGCTGTTTTATTCCGTCTTCACGCCGCTCCTGCCCGCAACATAAGTAACGTAGTTTTAGAATAAAGCCTGGGTAGGCGTCTCTTTGCAGTCGGGACATTTTTCTGTGCTGTGCGTTGACAGGTCATCAGCTGGCCGAGATCAGGGAGCGCGCTCTGAAGAGTATTCTCTGCAAGATTGAGCACAACTTAATCTGCCACGCTGATCTCATTCAGGAGAGGCAACTTTTTCTTCATTTGCTGCAATGGTTCAATTTCCCGTCCGTTCCAATGAAGGAAGAGGTTCTCAATCTGTTAAGCAGATTGGTTAAGGTAGGATCATTTTGAAATAAAATAATCAGACGAGCGGACCGTTTCGTAGTCGTTTAATTGTAACACTCATCGAAAGTTAAATAACTGGGGTTAAAAGTTTATTTTTTAATTAATTAATTTATTTATTAACAATCAGAAAGGTTGAATTTTAATTCATCTGGGTATATATTGCTCATCTTTGATATGTGATATTGAATCCCACATGGTCTCTGCTGTGCTCAGAAGTAACACAGAACTTCTTTTGAGTTTTGTTATGTTCTGATTTTTGGAGTTGTCTTTGGAGGTTACTATTTGTAGTCTATATTTTATCTTCTGATATTTACATCTTAAAAATTAGATGTGTCAGTATGAAAGGGAGCACGTTTAAAAATGATGTTACATAACCATGATTCATAAATACCCATGTTAACTTGCTTTCCCATATGCTTTTAGATTTGTATTCTTATACTACCTCAACAGTAGGTAGTTGTCAGATATCAAAGTGTAAGTTCAACCTTTCAAAACTAAATCACTGTACAATGGTAGAGGAATCTTACTACTTTGACATCCTGTTGACTGATGTGGGTGGGACCAGAAGGTGAGCGTCAGTGGAAAAAAGTAGCTAATTTAAAAAATAAGAGTAGGGATTGATAGTGTGCATTTCTAGTGTGCATTGTGTTGGCTTATCTTTCATAAATGTTGTCAAGTGTTGTATATATGACTCTGTAGGTGTATGTGCTCCTTATGGAAGTGCCTTACTTTCGGGCAGAGCCATTAATTTTCTTTTCAAAAAAGGAACATCTGGTATACCAAAAATAATTTCTTGTTTTGATTACTGAAGGTTAAAGTTTAGGAATTTTGATATAGTAATTCTCAAGACCATTCTCTTTTT
Organism: Sapajus apella; assembly: GCF_009761245.1. NCBI lineage: Eukaryota > Metazoa > Chordata > Mammalia > Primates > Cebidae > Sapajus > Sapajus apella. Next base: position 15,614,734 of record NW_022436970.1, on the reverse strand, counting down.
ATTTTAGTATCCCCCAGCAGTCCAACATTTGGTTGATTTTGGTGCAGTAGAGTTCTTATCTCAGCTTCGATCTAATGTGGAGCCAAATCTGCAAGCTGAAATTGATGGCATTCTGGATGGACTTTTTATTCTTCCTTCGGAAGTTCCTGCACCATCTTCTGCCACATACCAAACCAATCAAATGGGTAACTCTTTGGAATTAATTTGATGGAATCTGTTAAAATATAAGTATGTTGATTCTAATGGTAAATTTTAAGGAAAGGGACATTAGATATTTTTTAAAAAATATTTCTCCCACCTTTCTCAAACTTATTTTTCTTGTGTTGACTTAAATGATTTTGACCTTTTCCCCTTCCTCTACTGTTAGTCAAAGGATGGTACATTTGCATTAATTGCTTTTTTGGTCAGGCCTAAAGGATGCCAGTGACTTTGCTTTTATGAGACCATTTTGACAGATTATTTCTTTGACGATAACAGCATATTTTTGAGCGTTCATCTGTGGCAGATGCAGGATTCTAATATTGCATTATCTGGCTCCCAAACCTGTGACCTCTAACAACATATTTTACAGTTTCTAAGACATCACAGATAAAGTAGAATCTTGCATTGTGAGTTTTAATCTGATTCCTTGCAGGTGAGAGTAGAGGAATGGTTTAGGGGGCTAATTGTTAGTTTTCTTTATTAGTCTGAGGAACTATTGGCATGAAAACATCAAACATAAAATTACAAATTATAGTTTTGGCCTTTTCCTCATTCTCATTGGAGCTGAACTGCTGAACGTATAATCTTATGTTACAGGGATAAAGGTATTTGAAAGATAATGTTTGACTCCTTTGTTTTTGACAATTTTTTTTTAAAGATATGAATGAAAATGGAGGTGATTAGGAACTATATAATCGGAGTAAAGGGAGAGGGAGAAGGATTAGGAAGTATAGAGGAGTAGTCCTTAAATACTTTGTAGCAGATTTTTTAACAAATAACTGTGTTTGGCTAACAGTGAAAGTGAGAGTGGGAGAAAATGCCTCATTGGAAATTGACTCAATGTGCACATGTTTTCCTCTTTAGGAAGATAGATCATTCAGAGAAAAAAAGCTGGAGTTTTTTAAAAAAAGTTTTAAAAATGATTCCAATACTTGAGAGAGAACATTATTATTTGAAGAAAGGTTCACTTTTAGGAAATAAGGAATTGAGAATGCACTAATGTTTATTTTCTTTTCAGAATTATCAAAAAACCCTGAAATCTTAACAGGATATTTTCCCCAAGATAAAAGTAATTTCCAGCAGATGGAAGTGCCGCCACGACCAGTGGGTGTGTATATGTAGGGAAGTAAATCCTGTTGACCTGGTCAATTGAAAATTAATGGACTTTTCTTCATTATGGTGAAGATGTATTTTTACCAAACTTAAATGTTTCAGCACCAAACTACTGTCAAGTGTTTTAGTTGTTTCAAGTTAGTTTAGGATATCGAGTCTAAATGATAAAATTTTGTGTTATTCTAAACATATTTGAGCAACTCTGTAGATAGATGGTAGTAGTGGCAGTAGTACTTTGTGCTTGCTAAACGTGAATTATTATTATTATTTTTTGAGACAGAGTCTCGCTCTTGTTGCCCAGGCTGGAGTGCAGTGGCAGGATCTCGGCTCACCACAACCTCTGCCTCCCGGGTTCGAGTGATTCTTCTGCTTCAGCCTCCAAGTAGCTGGGAATTATAGGCGCCCGCCACCACACCTGGCTAATTTTTTATATTTATAGTAGAGATGGGGTTTCACTATGTTGGTCAGGCTAGTCTCGAACTCCTGACTTCAGGCAATCCACTCGCCTCGGCCTCCCAAAGTGCTGAGATTACAGGCGTGAACCACCGTGCCCAGCCTAGACATGAATTATTTGCGGTATTGTGCCATGCACTTCACATATGTCATCTCATTTGTTCTCCAGCTTACTGATGGTACCATCTATCCAGTGACTCCTGCCAGAGACTGAAGGTCATCTTAGTTTCTTCCTTTCCCATTTCCTCACACCAGTTAATTACAATATTCGAATTTAGAACCCTTTTTCTGGAATCTGGAATCTCCTGTCCATCCATCTGGCTATGTTCAGTCTTAGCTCACATGCCACCTCATCAGAGACCTTCCTGATGATTCTAGCCAATGATCACTTCTTATGTGTAGTTTTCTTCCTAACACATTATTAGTTTTTGTTTGTCTCCCTTGCTGGAAGTTTGATAATAGCTGTGAACATTGCTTTATTTTCAGTGTCTGGAACAATGCCAGATTGTATTAGGCACTCGGTATATATCCTTGCAGGAATGAATGAATCCTCCTGAGTCTGTCTGAGATGGGTATGATTAGTGACCCCATTTTACTGGTAAAGACGCTGATACTAGAAAGGTTGAAAACTTTGTCCTTGAAGAGGCAGTTAGGAAACAGTTAAGTAATCACATACTTACCATTTTCCTGCCTGCATAGTTAAGATGAAAAGGATGTGTCTGAGATTATACCTGCTGACATCACATGTTCAAATAAACTCCATTTGGAAGTCTCTGTTATTAAAAAGCTTTCATGGAAACTCATAGGTGGAATAACTTCATAAGGAAGAATGGAAAACTTGTTAAGCCATTAGAATACTTTACCTTTTCATTCTTGAAAAGTTTTGTCAGGCTTGTAGCAAGCTTTGTTTTTGAGGCCAGACGGCTAAGAGGCTTAATTCCATCAAGATGAGGGACATCTGAAGGGAGGAGGAGTCTCTAGGGTTGGTAAAGGATGGGTATCTGAATGAAGCCAATGAAAACATTAAGGGGGATTGAGATTGTTACACTTTTATGTGAGTTGCAGTTTGTCTTGATTGATGGTCTGGCTTATTTTGGACACATTTTTACTGTGTGGTGTAAGCCTGTCCTTCCCTCCACCCACCTCTCCTTATTTCCTTAGAGAGTAAATCCTGCTTTTATGTTAGCACTTTTGAAAGAAGTAACTGTGCTATGTTTGGAAATTTAATAATACTGCTATCCACATTTAGCGATTCCATGCTCTTTTCAAAGCATTTGGCAGAAAGACTGCCGTTTGGAAGGACTTATGTAGATGCTATTTCTCAGTGTTGCCACCTTAACTTGTACTATATAAGATCTGTTAAAAATAACTTGCATGGAAATAGTTTAAAACTGTGTTGCTTTCTTGGAGTTCTTTTAATCTTGTTTGAACACTGATATTTGTTTTTCAACCTTACGGTCTTCAAGTCATCTTCATGGAGATTTAAAACACTTGACACCATATAGGATATTTAAACATGACTAGACATAGTATATCATTATGTTTTATCATTTTTAATTTCTAAAAGTTGAAGTTTTCCCTAAATGTCAGTTCCTTTTATGTTGAATTTAAGCTTGATGTTCTGGTCAGCCTCAGGGTAAAATAGAAAATTTAATTGAAACTTTGTATGTCAGTCTGTATTGGATTGTGTTTAATGCTGTTCTTCGAATACTTATTTTAATATCATATAAATTCTGTTTCAATTACAAAAAGAGAACTCTCTAATTTATCCTGTGTTAGAACAAATTTTCAGCTGACCTTGTTTGGTGTATTTTAGGTTACTGTATGATATAGCCTTTATGTTCAGACTTGTTTTAAAGAGAAACCTTACCCTTAACGTTGTGAATCTGTCATCTCTTTATTCTTTGATACCTTAACATTTGCTATTCCATTGACAGTAAATCAGACCGTGAAGTGTTTGAAGTTTTCTGTATTTCCTTGGCTACCCCTGACCACCACAGATAGACATGTTCTCTCCTCTAATGAAAGGTACAGTGCTTGATGTATTTTTAGGTATTTTTGTTCACTTATAGTCATTGTTTGATAGTTATTACTGCATGTTTTTCCAGGAAAAGATACTAGTGGCTATGAAAGGTATTAATGGTCATATTTGAATGATTTTTGTTTTTTAAAAAGCAAGCCAGAAAAATTCCTATTTGCTTTTAATCAATTTCCACATCAAGTTTCTTTTTTCTTTTTCTTTTCTTCTTTTTTTTTTGAGTCAGAGTCTCACTCCATCACACGGGGTGGAGTTCAATAGCAGGCTGTTGGCTCACTGCAACCTCCACCTCCTGGGTTCAAGTGATTCTTGTACCTCAGCCTCCTGAATAGCTGGAATTACAGGCACGTGCCACCCTGCCCAGATCATTTTTGTATTTTTAGTAGAGGTGCGGTTCCCCCATGTTGGCTAAGCTGGTCTCGAACTCTTGATCTCAGGTGATCTGCCTGCCTTGGCCTCCCAAACTGCTGAGATTATGTGAGCTGCTGCATCTGGCCCAAGTTTCTTTTTGTGGTTGGAATCTTGTATAGTCTTTGGTGACAGGAATTTTCTCTTATTGACCAGATTCTCTTACTGGCCACTGCTTATGCCTTTGATTAATAAAAAAGGAAAATTAAACATAAATGTAGGCTTTTTGGCAGAATACATTTCAAAATATGGGCTTCATTAGGAGACGAATTATACCATGTAGAGATGGTTGGGTGCCACTGATCCAGTCTTACGCTGTGTAATGACTGTTAATTGATTGCCATCTACAAGAGTAAATAGCTGATATATGGAAATTTGGAGAGTGTTTTAATGTACAGATTCACTTTGCACAGTTTCATGAATGCCATAATACACGAATTGTCTGCATTTTTGGGGGTATAAATCTGGACAATAAAGACCAATTTATTAGCGCTAGGGCCAGATTACAGTTGGATGCTATTAAATTATTTTTAATGATGACACTTCCAAGAGCATCAGTGAATTCTCTTGGAACAACATATTGAAGACGTTGAGTGCACACAGGAAAGAGTTAGGAGGTTGTCTAATCTCTCAGTTTTGAGTCAGTCCCTGAAGCAGAGATGGTGGTAATTTCTAATGCCTGCCTCTGCATGGTGAATGCTGGATAGTGTAATGGAACTGGGCTGAGAGAAGGAGTGTGCTTTTTTTGGGGTGGGGAGTGAACAACTGCCAATCCTAAGTGGGTGGAGTCAATAGGCGTCCTTTGTGTGGGAGAAGAGGGAGTCCTAATCGGATTCACCTTGAGTAGGGAAGATTAGTGAGGACTTTAATTCTTAGAATTTACCTCTGTACTAACTGTTTTTTCTGTCTCATTTCGTAATTTATTTGGTAGATTTTCTAGAATTCTGTGCTCTTTGACCTCATTGAACTCATTCTGTAGCCTTATGATAATCTCTGTGGGTACAGTGGTTAGTATGATGTAGTTCCTGCTCTTTAAGAGGGTCGGGGGGAATGCAAAATCGACAACCAGTTTAATATCATGAAATAATGGACAGTGGTTGAAGCACTACCCTAGAGTTGTTTATTGGTTAGGGAAAAGATCTAGGAAGGCTTTTCTGGAGAAATGATATCTCAGCTGAGACCTGAAGGTTTGTTAATGGAGTTGTTGTGTCAGTAGGCTACTTAGAATCTGGAACGGATGAACTCTTCTTAAAAATGATTAACACTATGTTTTATAGCTCTTTAAGAAGTAGTAACCACACTTTAATCTGGAACACCTGTGAACTATTGAAGGACGTTATCATGCAAGATTTTCCTGCTGAGATTTTTCTTCAAAGGCCAAAAATTGTTCAGGTCAGTGCCCTCTATAATTGCTTCTTGAGTATCTAGTTTGTTTAATGCACAGTGTTACATGCTGGGCAAATATAGTAGCAGTGAGTAACATAGATGGATTCTTTTATTTTTTCTAGTTTATTGCTTATATGGTAGAGGGAGAGGGATCCAGGGTGGAAGATTGTGGCGTCTCCACAGCAGCCAGTAATGCCTCAGCATTCTCGCTTCACACTCACAGGGCTGAAGTGGACTCGAGTGGGTGGCAACTGTTAATACATAGGCTCAAAGCTGGCAAATGATTGCAGAGGAAAGCTGTTAATTACCAAAATGTGGTCAAATGATTTAGATGCTTGAGATGAAAAGGGCTTGCTGTGATTTTTAAAACGTTCTCTGTAATGTAATGTCCTGAGTGGGGGATAATTCCTGTCTTCTCTCAGAATGGTTACTCGACTAACAGATTTTAGAACTGGGAAACACTGACTATTCTATTTAAATATTATGATGTCTTATTTTATTTTGACCCATCTTCTTGCCTTATGCCGAGTCATTTTTGCCCCCTTCTGTTTCTAATGTCTTACAAATATTTGGCAGCTTCTTTTACTTCTCTTGATTATTCACTTAAGCTTACTTACCTAAGCTCCACATTCTTTGAAGTTGAGCACTTTGTTCCCTTAATCATTTTCGCTGCTCTTCTTTATTTCAGAGCCTTTTATCTCTGTTGAAACTGGCCTTTGGAGGAGATGGAAAGCATCGCCTGGCATTACAGTCAGTGTCCTGCCTGCAGCAGCTGTGCATATATTTAAGAAACAGACTTAACTTTCACCGAGATCCAGGTTTTTTCTCCAATAAACAGGGTATTTATTTTTATCTGTGTAGTAGTCACTGGTGTTATTTGTAGATTCTTCTGGGAGCTTTCCATTATAGTTACTGTTAAGGTTTATTGTGTATGCATTTCACAATATAAACTCCCCATTCCTAAATGTATTCAAATGATTATCTTTACAGACTGCATGAATGACAGAAACCACCATGATCTCTTGAGCCTTTTTTTTTTTTTTGGATAAGAGATATTTAGAAGGTGTTTTTCTTTTCTGCCAGACTTGCAGAGATTCTATATGAACAGTGTTGGGATGTAGTGACTAGGATTCTGGGTGTGGCTATTCATGTAGGACTCTGGGCATTTGAGCAAGTTACATATAGTGTTAATAAATTGTTTTGTTTGAAAAATATTGATCTGAATTTTATGAAAAGTATTTTTATGCAACGTGGGAGATAGTCAGTGTTATAGCTATGCCAGACTTTTCAGAGAAAAAGCGCCACCTAATGCCCAAATCGAGTACCAGACCTGCTTTGACAAAACAGTATCTACAATTTAGGACTTTTGTGTGCTTATAGAATATACATTGAAAGTCAAATGTTATAGTCATTTGTCATGTTTCCTAGTTTATCCCTATTTCATTGGGGTTTTCACGGATCCTGTGCTACTTGAATATTTATGTTTTACCTTGGTTTTATTCTAGGTATTAGAGGGCATGGGATTATGCAAACGACTGATAATAGAGAGCTTCTGGGTACCCCATACCTCAACAGAAAAAGAGTTATAATGTTGATTAAAAATCACTGATATCTCTAAAGAATTATTAATGTAATTAATAATACTTATTTATTGCCTGTTTTATGCCCCTGATATTCTAGTCTCTAGGGAAGTATAACACTGAACAAATGAGTAAGATCCAAGCCCTTTATGAGCTTATATGTTAAACAAAAAATCAAGTTTGCTTGAGATAAGGAGAAGTACTTGAAGGAAATAAAAAGGGTGATATGACAGAACATGATTGGGTAAACATAGTTTCATTTAGGATAGCCAGGGAAAGCCTCTCAGAGGAGGTGACCTGAAGGGAGACAAGGAACTGTCCACTTGAAGAGATGCAAGAAGAGTGTTCCCAGGGGAGGTCAGGCTTCAAGGTAGCACTGAGGGTGATGTCCTTGAGCAACTGAAATAAAGCCCAGGACACTGGAGTGCGGTGAGCGGGGCAGGAGAGGAGAAGGAGGTGAGATCAGAGAGGTAGTGAGGGGCCAGAGTACATTGGGGCTTGCAGATCTTTGTAAGGATTTTGTATTTTCTTTGAAGTGTAGTGAGAAGCTCTTAGTTTATTTATTTTTCCCCTCTCTCTGACTGTAAATGCTTTTATTACCTAATTCTTTTTTTAATTGGGGTAAAATATAATGTAAAATATGCCATTATAAACATTAAGTGTACAATATGTGGCATTAATTACATTTACATTTTTATGCAACCATCACCACTGTTTCTAAACCTCTTCATTATCTTAAACAGAAACTCTAATCACTAAGCAGTGATTCCTCATTTTCTCTTTCCCCAAAGCTCCTGGTAACGTCTAATTTACTTTCTGTCTCTGATTTTTGTCTTTTCTAGGTACCTCATCTAAGTGGAATCATACAGTATTTGTCCTTTTGTGTCTGGTTTATTTGTAATGTTTTCAAGCTTCATCCCCATTGTAGCATGTATCAGAACTTTATTCCTTTTTATGACTGAATGATATTCGATTGCATGTATAAGCCCACATTTTATTTATCTATGCATTTGTTGATGGACCTGTGGGTTGTATCCACATTTAGTTGTTGTGAATAATGCTTCAGTGAAGATTGGCATGCAGGTATCTGTTCAGTGCCTGGTTTCAGTTCTTTTGGGTAATACCTAGGAGTGAAATTACTGCGTCATATGGAAACTCTATTTTTAGCTTTTTGAAGAATCGCCAAACTATTTTACACGGCAGCTGTACCATTTACATTTCCATCAGCAATATTGGAAGTTTCTAGTTTTTCCACATCATCACTAATCTGTTCATTTTTTTTTCTTTTTTAAAAATAATCATAGTCATCCTAGTAGCTGTGAAGTAGTATCTCATTATGGTTTTGATTTGCATTTCTCTAAAGACCTAATGATTAATGACCAATGAATCTCAGATGACTTCTCATGTGCTTATTGTTTGTTCATATATCTTCTTTGGAGAAATGTTTATTAAGGTTCTTGGCCCATTTAAAAAATTGGCCAAGAACTGTTTCCTTTATTATTGAGTTTTAGGTTACTTATATATTCTGAAAATTAAACCCTTATCAGGTATATGGTTTGCCAGTATTTTCTCCCACTCTGTAAGTTATCTTAACACCTTCTTGCAATGTTCCTTGATTTACTGAAGTTTTAAATTTTGGTGAAGTCCAGTTTATCTGTGTGTTCTTTGGTTGTTTGTGCTTTCGAGGTCATATTTAGCAAATTCATTGTCAAATTCAAGATTGTGAAGATTTACACCTTTTTTTTTTTTTTTTGCTAAGAGCTTTATGGCTTTAGCTTTTCTATTTAGGTTGTTGATCCATTTTGCATTAATTTATGACTACAGTATGAGGTAGCCATTCTTAGGGAGTTTGAAGCAGAGGAATGCATGATATTGTGTTTTTCTGCTTTGGTAGTCTTTGATGTTGTAAGTGAATACCATTAGCTAGAAGGTCCCATGCAATCAGGTCAGTTAGACGTAAACCTAAATGTGCTAAGTGAATAATTATAGAAAAGTTTGATCTTTGCTTTTATTTTTACCCCGTAGAAGGATTTCTACTATCTTAATTTTGTTAATGTTTTTGGAAGAATGATATATAAATACTACATAGTCAGAAGTTGCTTTCTACTAGAGATAATTTTATTCTTTTTTTTTCCCCAGACACAGTTTCCCAAAATTCTTCTTTATCTTACTGTCATGAAGCAAGAGGTACTCATCATTCCCAGAATCCTTCCCCCGGAAGCAGCAGCCCTCGGCCTTCAGTGGTTGGGCGCACAGGCCAGCGACCCAGAGGAGATGGCCAGGATTGGGATGCAGTGTCTTCGAGGTGACTGCTAGGAGTGTCTCTGGGGAAATTAGAAGTGCCAGTTAACTTGTGTGTGTTAATTTCAGAGGGAGATAATTATTTTTCTGTCCTTTTTTTTTTTTTTTTTTGAAACATTAACACAGATATAGGCCTTATGTTAAACCCTGGCTTCATACCTTTTTTTGACCATGATCCACAGTAAGGACAGATGAATATTACATTGCAACTCAGTGCTTAGTACATGAATATATACTCTGTTTATATATGTATATGCGTGTGTATGTGTCCCACAAAATAGTATTCTAATTCCGTATTAGAAACACCAAACTGTATTTTCTGTTCCTATTTCATTAAAAAAGAAATGATTCTGACCCGCAAAGTTGTTTTTACAAGCCACAAACAGAATATGATCTAGTTTAAAAGCATAGCTTTAAATGATAGATACATTTTTGATAGTATTTTAAACATATTTTTGTAAGTCTTATAAGAAATGCATAAGTTTACTGTTAAAAGGAATGGAGAATATTTTTATGAAATAAGGACTCCTTCAAGTTGTAGTTTGTGGAATTTTATTTGTTTGTGTAAATACAGTTTTTTTTTCCTTTTTTTTAGAGACAAGATCTCACTCTCTTGCCTAGGTTGGAGGGCAGAGGCATGATTATAGCCTTGACTTCTGGGCTCAAGTGATTCTCCCGCCTCAGCCTCCCAAGTATCTGGGATCACAGTTGTGCACTACCACACCTGGCTAAGCCTTTTTTTTTTTTTTTTTTTGAGACAGACTCTTGCTCTGTCACCAGGTGCCAGGTTGGAGTGCAGTGATGTGATCTCGGCTCACTGCAACCCCTGCTTCTCAGGTTCAAGCTATTCTCCTGCCTCAGCCTCCTGAGTGGCTGGGACTACAGGTGCGCACCATCATGCCCAGCTAATTTTTGTGTTTTTTAGTAGAGATGGGGTTTCACCATGTTGGCCAGGATGGTCTCGATCTCTTGACCTCATGATCTGCCTGCCTCGGTCTCCCAGAGTGCTGGGATTACAGACATGAGCCACTGTGCCCGGCCGGCTAAGCCTTTTATTTTTTGTAGAGATGGGGTCTCACTATGTTGCTCAGGCTGGTCTCGAACTCCTAGGCTCAAGTGATCTTTCCATCTTGGCCTTCCAAAGTGCGGAGATTACAGACATGAGTCACCATGCTTGGCCCCCAGTACCTGGCCCCCAGATTTTCATACACCAACTTTGCTTAAAAGGATTGGTGTGGTATTTGTATGTTACTTTATCCTTCAGCTGCAAACATGTTAAAAACATATTAGCCTCTTCTTTAGTGTCATTCTAAAGTGTTCAGTAAGATGAGGATTTGTTTGTTGGCTTGATTATTTCCTTGCAGTATTGTTACTGCTGTTACAAGCTAATACCAATTCATGCTTGCTGTGTGCATGGTGTTACGCCCTGTGCTTTGCATACTTTGTCTCCTTTATTTGTCCTAGAATAGGATTGGTATTATATGATAAGATTGCTATAACTATTATCATCCTCGTTTTACAGAAAAATCTGAGGTTTAGGTTTAGAGAGGTTAAGAGGATGACAGTTGATAAAGAGCAGAGCTAGGGTTAAATAATGTGATAGAGTCTGTGCTGTTAGTTCTTAATGATGTAGCTGGTTGACAGTCATGTTCTCTGTATCCGTATGAAGCCTTTCTGCCTCATTCTCTTGTGTGCTGCATGCTTATAAGTTTTCACTCCTGAGTGAACAGCTTCCTCACGTGGCCTTTCAGAATTACAGAGAAGCCTGAGTTGTTTCCATATTTTGGGGTGCTTGGTATCTTGAAATTGAAGAAATGACAATGTTCGTATATAATTTGGGCAGATTTAAATGTTCCATAGCATTAATATATCTCTTATGATTCAGCTTCAATTGTGGATCACCTCAAAAATAAAAAATTTTGAGGATCTTTGTAAATGTGAGGCTCTAGCTTTTCTACAGTTTTTAAATCCTTTCTCTACCACTTTACATCCAAGGTAAAAATTTTTTAATGAAGAAAGCCAAAGATGATGGGATGTTCCATTTTTGGGGGTGCATTTTTGAAGTTATCACACTGATGTTGAATGTAGTAAACTAACACGTTTCCCATGATGTTCTTCTGGAAAGATCCTTCATTTGCTAACACTGGCTTACTTAGAAGAGTTGGTGAAACTCAGAAAATCTAGGAAACTGTATGAACTATCGTTTTTGTCTTTACAAGTTGATTACAGAAGAGCTTTCCTATTAATCTGCTTGATTTCTTTTAGAAATGAGTGGGTTAGCAGTGCTAATATTGATTGCTACTATAGGAATGTTGACATGTTTTGAGATATCAGCCTGAAAAGCAAAGTATCCATGCATTTTTGGCTTCATTTGCAATTTTGAGTTCTCTCTCTTTTTTTTTTTTTTTTTTTGAGATGGAGTTTTGCTCTGTCACCCAGGCTGGAGTGCAGTGGTGTGATCTCAGCTCACTGCAATCTCCATCTCCAGGGCTCAGAAGATTCTCCTGCCTCAGCCTTCCGTATAGGTGGGATTACAGGCACGTGCCACCATGCCCAGCTAATTTTTTTTTTGTATTTTTAGTAGATATGCGGTTTCACTATGTTAGCCAGGCTGCTCTTGAACTCCTGACCTCAGATGATCTGCCTGCCTCGGCCTCCCAAAGTGCTGGGATTGCAGGCATGAGCCACCACGCCCGGCATTGAGTCATCTTTATGGAATTTAATTTCATATATTTGTCAAAGTTTCTACAAATCTGACCAGAGTTGTTGAATGAAGCAATAGAGTTGTGACTTGTATGAGGCTTCTAATATGCCAGGCAGCAAATACCCAGTAAATCTGTTTGGGGACTTGCTATATACAAGGTTTATCATTTGTTTATTTTGCAGTGGAAGTAGTAGTCACGCTCATATAAACTCTAGGATATCTGTTCATTCACCTTTGGATATGGGACACATAGATCTGCCAGAGCTGGAAACTGAAGACACATTGGAACTACAATTCCAGCAGCTCAGTCTTCCCCAGTTTTGTGTATCAATTCTGGAATCAGCTGTTCCTCTCTTAAGAACTGGTTGGTTATTTTTGAAATTATAATTCTGATATAGTTTGTATTTGTTTTATATTTCTAGGATTTTCCTTCTCTTCTATATTAGGGCCTTTGAAATCTATATTTACTTAACTTTTGAGATACATATTTCTAAAAACATAATAAGGTCTTTATGATTTTTAAATTAAATATGGATGCCATGGAAGGCTGTTCAGCTAGTCCTTCCAGTTTATGGGTTTTTATTGGCACAGGCCTTCACACGTGTTATTATTTTTAGAATTTTTATTTATCTATTTTTTGCATTCTTTCTGTCATCTTATTTTTTTCTTTTTTCTTTTTGGATTGTATGGCTATTTTAAATTTGAGCACTGACAACATAGAGAGACCAGAATGTTATAAAAGGTGGACTGGCATGAATAGACCAGAATAAAAAAACCTTTGGCCTTTGCCCTTTGGAAATTTTTGGAATAGCTGTCAGTTGTTCACTCTTTCCAATCAATCATTTCTGACTGCTTCAGCCACTTAACATGTTAAAAACAACTTCAAAGCTGAATTCTTACCTTTGTAGTAATTTTTCTTTAAAAACCGAGAAATATTTTGAGATTACATTTTTTGTTGAGATGTGCTAGGAAAATTTGAAGAGTTTACTGAAATATACACTGGTATTTAGTTGTAATTTTACTGAACAGTGGTAACAGCAATAGCAATATGGCGGATGCCTACTGAGTCTAGTAATAAAACAACAGTTACCATGTATTTAGTCCCTACTGTGTTCTACCATCATACACGGTTTTCTGTGCATTATTTTGTGCACTCCTCATTTCAACCCATTTTATCCTTCCAATAGTGGTGGTTACTAATTTTATCTCCATTTTTTACAAATGATGAAGCTGAGTTTTAGAGTGGTTTAGAAACTTGCCTGAAGTCAAACAGCTAAGAGCAGGGACTTGAACCACAATTCTTCTGAATCTGAAGTCCATGATCTAAATACTTTAGCATTTTGCAAGGTTAAGAAAGTTTTAGAAAGCAGTAATGATTTTTATTCTCAAAATCTGTACATTTTCAGCATTTGATAAACTTGTCAAGATATAAATATAAGCAAGTTTTGCCGTTTTAAGTTTATACTGGCAAAGTAAAAAAATACATTCCAAGTTAATTGTTCTTTAAGTCCTATGGCTATTTTTTGCTACCTGGAGTTGATGGGGGAGAAAGAAGTAGGAAGGTGTATATTTGGAAAACATTTAAAATGTTTTTATCCTGAGGAAAACTGTATACCCATACTTTTTACTCAGTGAGTAAGTGCTTCTAGTAGTTGGGACTGTATATTAATTCATATAATAATAATGTGAAATGAAGGAAAATCTGAACTTTGGCATCATACAGTACATATGTTTATCTGCCTGGTATGCTGAGAAGAACAGTTTTAGACTTTAATGATTCTGCATTTAACCTTTTCTTAATTTGCTTTAAAAAGTCAGATTGATAATTATAAAGCTATATATTGGGACATAAAAACTTCTAAATGTTCTTCTGCCCTTTTGTGGTAAATTATGGCATGATTTGTAACTGTTCAGTATCCAAGAAATTTCTAAGAGAATTTGCTCCAGCTGTTTTAGTGAAAAAATTAATCTAGATCCTTCCATTCTGGTAGTTTGTTTTACTTTGATTCATTAGAAGTTAACCTTTGGGATGTGGGGCGGGAGAGTGTTGTGTGAATGTTCATCTCACATAGGATAATGGAAGTGGAGTCTTTGTTATTCTGCCTGTGGAGAAACGAGGTTGCTCTGGTGGGTGTGACTTTGGGAAGTTTTTGGAGTGTAAGGTGAGTACAAATAGAGTTTCTTGAAGTTTCTTTAGCAAGTGCCAGCATGTTCATTTATTCCTTTAGTTGCTCCAGTCCAAGCTTAGCTTCCCAGGCAACTCCTGTGTGGGAAAATATTAATTTATGAGAAGGCTCAAGCCTTCTGGTACTAAGTAGAAATTGTTGGAATACGTTTTCTTAACTTTTCTGGTGCTTTGCTACATACTACATGTAACATAGATGGTCTCTGGATTTGAAAAATATTTTAATCTATCTCACAGTACTTGTTGTTAGATTATTGCTACTTTCAATATCTTTCCCAATTATAAATGTGTTTGATTTGTTATATAGCAAAGTAGTATTGTGACTGGAACAGAAGCCTTAAGTGTGATTGTTGATTGTGATTTCCCTACAGTTCTAAGAACATTAGAAAAAAAGAAAAAAATTTAGAGAATGACTAACTAGAAAATTGAGCAAAATGGTATTCAACTGATTATTTTAAAGTTAAGCAACTTTTTCTCCTTTACTTTTTTCTGTTTGTATTCCTAGGTAGCAGACAAATGATAATAAGAGTTCTGGAATTGCTTGCAGAGGATATGACCCTTATTGGTGAAGCAGTTTCAGCAGATATCTGGGATGACAGCAGCCTTTTTGGTATAGATATGGTGAGAATCAATATTTTCTCTGGGATATAGGGAACAGTATTTTTTAAAATTTTGGTTCTTTTAAGGTGGTTTTCATTGTCTCATTAGTGTTCAAAATCTTTTTTCTTTTTGACTCAGTATGTCCCAGACTTATTTTATAAATAGCCTGGAGCAGGCCTATTTTTCCAAAGATTCTGGCTACTTCTAATAGGGAAAGGTATATTAAGACCAGGACCAGGCCATTAGAGGTGCTTATAGCTACTGTGATATCATTCTTTCCTTTCACGAACAATTAGGAAATACATGTATTTAAAGATCGTGAATTTATGTTGCTGTTTTTCTCATTTTAAATTTCTTTTTCTTATCCTTGTACTTGCTTGTAGAAAGTCTTCATTCCTAGCAATGTCAGCATAATTGCCTATTAGCTTTGACCTTAAACATACGTAAAATAGTTTCAGAACAGCAATATTTACATTACTATGAACAACTCTAATAAAAAGTTCTAGATTTCCTGGCAGTTCTTTTTGACACTGACTAATCTCATTAAGGATATATACTCAAAATACTGTGCCTTAAAGCTACTGTTACCAATTCAGCACACAATTATATTTGTTTTCACTTTTGGGAACTGTTTTTCCTTCATAAAAATGTAGCTCAGAGATGCCTCCCTGCCATTCAGTTACCTTTAAGATGTTTTCCTTATTGGTAGTCATTTTTATTTTCTGGCTTATTTTTTCTATTGCTATTTTATTTTTGCAAATGTAAGCAACTGAGTATGTAGGTTCTTATCCTCTCCACATCCTGCATGAAAGGTAGTATGTTGTATACACTCTTTTGCACCCTATTTTTATTACTTAAAAATATGTCCTGCATGCACAGAATAGTAGGTATGGGGATTATTCCCTATCTATCTATACGTGAGATTATCTCATTCTTTTTTATACATAGCAAATGCTTCATTGTGTATTTGTTAACCCAGCCTCTTACTGGTGGATATTATTGTTAATTATGTACAATAAATAATGTGCTTATGCTATTTCATAAATGTACAGTTATGTCTCTAGGGTAGATTTATTTAAGTGGGCATGCTCTTTTTAAAAAGCTTTTATTTAGGTTCAGGGGCACATGTGCAGGTTTGTTATGTAGGTAAACTGTGTGTCATGGAGGTTTGGTGTACAGATTGTTTTGTCACCCAGGTAGTAAGCATAGTACCCGATAGGTAATTTTTCTGATCCTTTCCCTCCTCCCACTCTCTACCCTCGAGTAATCCCTGGTGTCTGTTGTTCCCCTCTTTGTGTCCATGTGTTCTCATTGTTTAGCTCCCACTTATAAGTGGGAATATGCAGTATTTGTTTTTCTGTTCCTGGATTAGTTTGCATAGGATAATGGCTTCCAGCTCCATCCATGTTGCCGCAAAGAACATGATCTCATGCATTTTTATGGCTGCATAGTATTCATTGGAGCATGTATACCACGCTTTCCTTAATCAGTCTGCCATTGATAGGCATTTAGGTTGATTCCATGTCTTTGATACTGTGAATAGTGCTGCAGTGAACATACACATGCGTGTGTCTTTATGGTAGAATGACCTCAAGTAATCCGCCCACCTCAGCCTCCCAAAGTGCTGGGATTACAGGCATGAGCCACCACACTGGGCCGAGCCATGCGGCCAGGGTATCAGTACAGCAATTCCTCACTCAGCATCGTAGATAGGTTTTTGGAAACTGTGACTTTAAACAAACAGACTTATAACACACCCAATTATTTTTTCTCATCAGCATTTAGTGAAATGGCATGGAACTTGTAATGCTGTTTCATTAAAGTCGGTTTCCAAGAACATGTTGACCATGTTAAGCGAAGGCTTACTGTAGTTTATTCATTTTATTCTGAGTGGTGTAACATTGTTTAGGCATACCACAATTTGTTTATCCATTCACCTGTTGGTGGACATTTGGATTGTTTCTAGTTATTACAAATAACATTCCTATGGACATTGAGTTGTTCAACATCTCCAGCATCTATTATGTTTAGTTTTTTTTTTTTTTTTTTTTTCCTGGTTGGGGAGAGGGCATTCTAATGTGTAATGGTATCTTACTAGGTTTTAATTTGTATTTCCTTAGTGACTGATGATATTAAGCATCTTTTGTAATTTTTAGTGAGGAAGTCTTGGTCTTTTTAAAACACTTATTCTTAAGTATTTTATTCTTTTCAATGCCACTGTTAATGAAAAATGTAAAAATGTTTTGGATTGTTCACTGTTAGTAAATAGAAATGCAATTGATTTTTGTGTATTGCTCTTCTATTCAGTGGCCTTGCTGAGCTTACTAGTTCTGATAAGTTTATTTTCTTCTTTTCTTTCTTTTTTTTTTTTTCCGGTAGATCCCTTAGGATTTTCTACCTATGAAATCATGTTATCTATGAATAAAAACAGTTTTAAGATCATCTTATCTGTGAATAAATACAGTTTTATTTCTTTCCACTCAATCTGGATACCCTTTAATTTTTTTAAATTGCTTAATTACCCTGGCATAGAACCTTTAGTATAATGTTGGATGGATGTGGTGAGAGCCTCCGTTGTGATCGTAGAGGGAAAGCATTCAATCCTTCACCATTAAATATAATATTAGCTCTACTACTTTTGTATTTTATAGATGCCTTTATAAAGTTGAGGAAATTTCCTATATTCTTAGTATATTGAAATTTGATCATGAATCATTATTATATTTTACCTGATCTCTTTTGTCTCTACTGAGATGATCATTTAGCTTTTTGAAGAGCAGAAATACTTAATTTGATGAGGTTTAGTTTCTTAGTTTTTCTTTTATGGATCATGCTTTTGATGTTTTATCTAAGAAATCTTTGCCTAACCTGGGATACAAAGAATGTTTCCTGTGTTTTCTTTTAGAAGCATTACATATGTTTTAGGTTTTAGATCTTTGATTAATTTTGAGTTGATTTTTGTATATAGTACAAGGTAAGGAATGAACTTTTTTTCTTATGGGTATACAATTATTTTCTCAGCACTATTTGTTCAAATGACTATCCTTTCTTTCCTGAATTTCTTACCAACTGACTGTATATGGGTTTACTTCTGGACTCTATTTGATCAGTTTTGTCTTATGATGCCAATACCCAACTGACTTAATTATTGTAGCTTATAGCAAGTCTTGAAGTCAGGTAGTATAAGTCCTTCAACTTTGTTCTTGTTTTTGGAAGTTGTTTTGGCTATTTTAGCCAAAATGAATGTATTTTCAACATCAATCGAATTTGTCAATTTATACAAAAAAAAAAAAAAAAAAAAAAAAGCCTGCTATGGTTTTGAATGGAATTGAGTTGAATTTGTAGATCAGTTCAGGAAAAATTGACATCTTAATAGTATTGAGTCGTCTAATCCATGAATACTGTATATACGTCTTCGCTTGTTGAGCTCTTTATTTATTTTTATTTTTATTTTTATTTTTTTTTGAGATAGAGTTCATTCTTTTGCCCAGACTGGAGTGCAATGGCATGATCTCAGCTCACTGCAATGTCTGCCTCCTGGGCTCAAGTGACTCTCACTGCAGCCTCGGCCTCTCAAGTAGCTGAGATTCCAGGCGTGTGTCACCATGCCTGGCTAATTTTTTGTATTTTTAGTAGAGATGGGGTTTCACCATGTTGGCTAGGGTGGTCTCAAAATCCTGACCTCAAGTGCCCAGGTTGGCCTTGCAAAGTGCTGGGACTACAGGCGTGAGCCACCGTGCCTGGCCTCATTTTTAGCTCTTTAATTTGTCTCTGCAATGTTTTGAAGTTGTCAGTATATAGGTCTTCTGCATCTGAGTATTTCAGCTTTGGGACTTGCCCACTGGCTGATTTTTCTCTTTATGGATCTTAGTATTTGATATGTGTAGTCATTTCTGATTGGATGCTGGACCTTTTCAATAGTACCATGTTGAGTGTATTGATTTTTTTTTTTTTTTTTTTTTTTTGGGGGACAGAGTTTCGCTCTTGTTACCCAGTCTGGGGTGCAATGGCGCGATCTCGGCTCACTGCAACCTCCGCCTCCTGGGTTCAGGCAATTCTCCTGACTCAGCCTCCTGAGTAGCTGGGATTACAGGCACACGCCACCATGCCCAGCTAATTTTTTGTATTTTTAGTAGAGACGGGGTTTCACCGTGTTGACCAGGATGGTCTCGATCTCTTGACCTTGTGATCCACCCGCCTCGGCCTCCCAAAGTGCTGGGATTACAGGCTTGAGCCACCGCGCCCGGCAAGTGTCTTGATTTTTTATTTTGCCCTTTTAGTAGCACTTTGAGAGGCCAACATGGGGGCATTGCTTGAAGCCAGAGTTTGAGATGAACCTAAGCAACAAAGCGAGACCTTATCTCTACAGAAAGTAGTAACATTAGCTGGGCATGGAAGTATATACCTGTAGTCCCAGCTGTTTGGAAAGCTGAGGCAGGAGGATCACTTGAACCCAGAAGTTTGAGACTGACAGGTGACTATGTTACTTGCAGAGAAGTTTGATTTTCTCAAGACTTAAAAAAATTTTCCTAGAATGGGTCTAAAATAGCAGTTTTCAACTAAGGGTAATTTTGCCCCCCAGAGGATGTTTAGCAATATCAGGAGCCATTTTTGATTGTCACACCTGGAGTGGAGCTACCGGCTTCTAGTGGGTAGCAGCCAGAACAGCTCTCCACAACAAATAATTTTTTGTCACAGGATGTCAGAAAACCTTGAGAAAGTGTTGAGGTTGAGAAACCCTGATCTAGAAGAACCTTTACTTGGGGTTAAACTGCTCCTGAAGTGTGACCCTTTGGGACTTCTATTGAATGTTCAAAGTCATTAGTGATGACTGCTTGCTCTGGCTGGTTGAAGCTTGAGTTTTGTTGTCTTGTGTGAGCTCTGGGAGTTGTTTAGTTTAAATCTCAGTGATCACTTTTGGCTTATAGAGTATCTTCCTATAATCTAAGCCACCTAATCTCAGCATGGACTAGATGAAAACTTGTTTAGGTTTCTGAATCTCTTTCTTTGCATAGCTCTCCCACAATTCCTAACCATCTCAACTTCCAGAAGCATCTTCGTCTCCTAAAGTCATTGAGACTGTCAGACTCTTTGGGTTTCCCTTGCCTGTGTTTGCTGTACAGTACTTGTTTTAATAGTAGGACTCTGATTGCCTATTTTCCTTTTCTGGCATCACAGTCCTGCACTGCCTACTGTGCCACTTTCTAGTTAATTTCTTGGGAAGGACAGGAGAAGTCCTTGTTATTACTTCAGGGCCAGAATTGGAAGTTTTACATAAAGTTTTAAATTATGTCATTTAAGCAACTGGGCTATCTGTGAGTTATTAGGGGCTTAAATGTACATTATCCACGGTGAAAATTCAGGATCAGCTTTAGAATAATTATTCAAAGTGTGGAGAGATCAGAAGGATACCTTGTTTTTTGCTGTTTGTATATCAGAAGAGTAATTTTAGAAAATATGGCATTAAATTTTTTTTTTTTGCAAGAAGTGTTTTCATAGGTAATATTTTGTATGAGTAATCAACCTGTATACAGTATTAGCCTTAGGAATGTTGTATTTCAACATAGTATTTAAGAGATCTATGGACTACCAGTGCATGTCTCCATGTAACTGGAAACCATGTCTTTTTTAACATTTCAAAGTATCATAAATCATTTGTCATTTTATATCTTTCGTTTTGAAATTGTCGTCTGATAACCTTGCCTGACTTGAAGATTTGGTATTCTATCTGTTCTGTTAATGTGAATTCCTAGTGTCTGGTCTTCCTTCTACCTTTCTTCCTTCCCCTCTCCCTCCCTCCCTCCCTTTTTGCTGCCTTGTTGAGGCAGTAAAATAAAAATTTATTAGTCATAAAAATATATATTGACTCTTATACAGCTGTCAGTTTTTTTCTCCTTATGCTATTTTGATGTAAGTCGGTCTATATTTAATTAAACATTGTTACAGGCTGTCTGAAGGCCTTGTGAATAGAGATCTGAACATTAAAAAAAATAGATATTTACATAATAATAATAATACCCATGTAAGAAAGAAATCCAAACTTTTATTTTTTTTCATAACATGAACCTCTTGAAAAGGGAAACAAATTGCATATTTTAAAATAGGTATATTTTCAAGTCTTTTATTTTCTGAGAATAGTTCTTAATTTTGGTTTTTCTTTAATCCTTAAGATTATCACACTATTTTTTAGTACTTTTAGGAGATTTTTCACATATTGAAGATTTTCAACAAGTAAATTTTTCCTTTGAAGTGTGAGGAATGCTTTATCAGTTGTTTCTTAAATTAACTTAAAATTTCTTGGCCAGAACATTTATCTGTAAAAGTTAGTCATTCACTTTTAACTTTTGGCTGCTGGTACTTTATGATTCAATGAATTATTTTTACTTTAAAGGTTAATTCTGTGGTACAAGTGCCAGTTGGTATGTTAGAAATGCTAAATAAAACAGAAGTACTTGAAATTATATTTGATTTTCTTTTACTTGTTTAAAAAGAATAAATGTCTCTTTTCTTTGCCTATATTTTAAAAGAAGCAAACAAGTAGAATTTCTTAATGTTCATACTTTTGCCAATTTTCATAAGAAAGACAGAAGCAGTATTTTTGTTGCATCATTAAAGAAACAAAATAATAAATGTGTTGTTACCAACTTGGAAATTAAGTACCTGAGGATATATTGTCAAATCTCTAGGTATTTCTACACAGTGCTAATATCAGTAGCATCAGTTCTGTCTGGAATTATGATTCAGTATGTAAGGGAATTTCAGTTCCCCCCCAAATTGAATATTTTATATCACTTGAAGTAAATAAAAGAAAAAATGTTTTCACCAAAATTAGTTATGCTGACTTAAAATGTGTCACATCTCATTCCCACTAGTCTTCCACCATCAAATCTGGGTCTGTTTTTTCCTTATTTATGTGCTGAGATAGGTTCAAGGTGTAAGGAAAAAGGAGCTTTCACCTCCTACCAGATAACCTAGACTCTTAGGTCTGTCTTCTGTTCCTTTTCAGCGTTTCTTCTATGTCATTCTTGTCATGCAGTTATTGAAAAGTGGTCTTTTCATCTTTATGACTCATTGCTTCTAAATTCCCATCTGACCTGCTATGAACTGGTAACTTCGACATCAACACTTGTTGGTAGAACTGTAGAGCGTTGGTAGGACTTCAAGAAGGGCTAAGAGGATTGTGAAAGAAACTATAAGGCTTTGTATCCAGTAAGGGCTCATTAAGGATATTTGGACCAGAGTGTGAATTGATAACTGGAGTAGTGGGATCTCTAATTACATAGACCTTCCCTGCGGCTGCCACCATTCCAAAGACAGTTATTTTAATTCACATTTCTTGATTGCCTATTATTAGTATATGCTAGGCACTTGGGGTGTCAAATAAGTAAGATGTAGTGCTTTCATGCCCGTGAGTGATAGGTACTTTTAATGTGACATTAGTAAAACAGATAAGCATAGAGGGATAACAGTTAAACTGAGATGGTTTAAATATAGTGCTGTATATCAGACACTAAGTACTATTTATAAAGTCTTTTAATTATCATGACCCTGTAAATTAGAGAACTGAGGCACAATTTATTTTTCAAGGTCACCTGAGGTTTTGTATTTTTTCTAGCCATCACTATGAACTATGAACTTGGATGTCAGTGAGGGTTTTTTTTTTTTTTTTTTTGAGAGACAGAATCTCACTTTGTTGTCCAGGCTGGAGTGCAGTGGCATGAGCTTGACTCACTGCAACCTCTGCCTCCCGAGTTCAAGCAATTCTCATACCTCAGCCTCCCAAATAGCTGGGATTATAGGCATGTGCCACCACTCCTGGCTAATTTTTGTATTTTTAACAGAGACTGAGTTTTGCCATGTTGGCCAGGCTGGTCTTGAACTCCTTGGGTGATCCTTCTGCCTTGGCCTCCCAAAGTGCTGCGATTATAGGCATGAGCCACCATGCCTGGCCTCAGTGAGGGCTTTTTGTAGATCTGAATGAACTGAGTTTTAAATTACAAGTAGGATTTGGCCAAGCAAATAAAATAATATATATAGTTTTTAATCTGGCGGAGACTTAAGAATGAACTGTGAGCCATGACAAAGAGGCATGGATAGTTTTAATCAGAGATAAAGGATAGGGCTGGTGGTAGCTAGAACAGAAGCACCTAGAGCATGAAATGTGAGTTGCAAATAGTGGAGAGAAACCGGTGGGATAAATGAGGATCTTCTCGTAGGGGGCTTTTGACATGGTGCTGAGTAGCTCTGACTTCCTCTGAAGTCAGGAAAAGATTGCTTTTAATCAGGGAAGTGCCTGATGAGATTGGCTGAGGAACTGTGACTGGCTGCAGTGTGGAAGGTCCATTGGAAGCATGTGAGGGGCAGAGCCTGCTGCAGTTACTTATTCCAGGTGCCTTGTGGAATCCGGCAACCCATTGTATATTGTGGAGATAGTAGATAAGTTGTGTTTATGCTATAAAATCTGTTTTATTGGTAATTAAGATATTCTGCTAATCTGGTATTTCAGTTTTATGCCTTCTGTTGTAAAAATTATGACTATCCTGTGAAAACTGGTTCCCCCCCAACTCGTCAACTCCTTTAGCGTTGTTGTTTAAACATCTTTAGCCCAACGAATTAGAAATGTGGGCCAGTTACTATTGTTTTTCAGTCCTTTCCTTAAAGACAAAAGAAAACCAAGAAACCACTTTTTTTTTTTTTTTTGCTTAGAAGAAATGTTGGAAATAGAACTGCAAAACTCATTCTTATAGCATTTGCTTTGAGAACCACTCAATTCATCATTAGAATTAGCTAGGTTATTTTAAACAATTTCACAGGTAAATAGACTTCTAGAAAAAGCTGTACAATGCTGAGATTGTAAACATACTTATTGATTTAAGTTGTAAATTATCAAAGTTAATCTTGAATAATAGAGACATTATTCTTAGATGCAGTACAGTTTTAATGGAGACATACTATATAGAGGAATTAATTACCTGTCAATATAAGACTGTCACTGTATTTCCAGATTGTTTTCTCTAGACCAGTAGTTATTTGTATGAGGATGTTGTAGTTTTTCTGTTTTAATTTTGTAAGGGTTTTTCTACTTTTGGTTTAAATATTTATTACTTTTTAGTTTTATTTCTTGGGGAATCAGAGAAAATATAGCCTTAAATAAACATTGAAGCTTTCTGTGTGGTGAAGTATTTTTAAGGTTAATTTTTGTTAGTGTTTCTTGGAGACTTGAAGAGAAGTTATATTCTTTGCAATGTTCAAAGTTTATGTCTATTAATTTTAATTAAGTCTGAAAAGACTGAGATAAAATCTGTAACTCCATATCAATAACAAGTTTGTTGATGTTCTGTGTTATTCAGATCACAGACTGATTTTTATTGAGTCTTTATTGTTAAATATTTCATCAGTAGAAAATTAATTTATTTTGCCCTAAGTTATTCACTATTTGTATTACTTAGATTTTTTTTTTGTTTTTATTCTATTACACATTGAATTTTTAACCTTTTATGCATGAAGATTTTCCTTTTTTAAAAATTTTATTTTCTTTTTAAACTCTTAATCCCATGACAGTTAAGGATTTTTGTATGTATAAATTTTTAATTTTTGTTTTTTTTACTTCCATATGAAATTATGTTTCATTTATAGGAAAATTTAAACTTTTTATAGTATAATTATGCTTGGTCTTCTCTCAAAAGATTTTGCTTTTTTTTGCTATGTAGATTATTTTGTCTTCCTTACTTCTGCAGTGACATTACTGTACAACCATTATCATTATCTACACAACTTTAAATGGTAAACCTCCCTTCTGCCTGCCCCCAGCCCCTGGTACCTCATATAATAAGTGGAATCTGTAATATATTTGTCTTTTTATATCTGGCTTATTTTACTTTTGTATTTGGCCTATTTTATGTCTTAAAGGTTCATCCATGTTGCAGCATGTATCAGAATTTAATTCCTTTTGAAGGCTCAATACCCTTTTTTTTTTCTTCTGAGATGGAGTCTCACTCTATCGCCCAGGCTGGAGTGCAGTGGTGTGATCTCAGCTCACTACAGCCTCTGCCTCCTGGGTTCAAGCCATTCTCCTGCCTCAGCTTCTTAAGTAGCTGGGATTACAGGTGTGCGCTACTATGGTTGGCTAATTTTTATATTTTTAGAGACAGGGTTTCACCATGTTGGTCAGGCTGGTCTTGAACTCTTGACCTCGTGATCTGCCTGCCTCAGCCTCCCAAAGTGCCGGGATTACAGGCGTGAGCCACCATTCCCGGCCCCCTTTTCTTGTACGTATACACAACATACCACATTTTGTGTCTCCATTTCAGTGGCCACTTGCATTGTTTCCACCTTTTGGCTGTTGTGAATAGTGCTGCTATGAACCTGGGTGTGTATACATCTCTCTTTGAGACCCTGCTTTCAGTTCTTTTGGGTGTATACCCAGAAGTGGAATTTGCTGGATTATATGATAATTCTGTGTTTAATTTTTTTTGAGGAACTGCCATTATGTTTTCCACAGTAGCTGCACCATTTTACATTCCCACCAGCAATACACAAAAGTTACAGATTTTCCATATTCTTGCCAATGACATGTGACTTTTGGGCCTCATTCCTTTTAGTTGTTTCCTGTATAGTCATCCTTGAATTAAAAAAATTATGATATATTAGATTTTTGTTCCTAGTGTGCAGGTATTTCTCATTTTTATTTTCATATGTTTTCAATCGAAAATTGAAGGTAAGAACTTCAGCATTTTTCTTTCTTTCTTTCTTTCTCTTTCTCTGTTTCTCTTTCTCTTTCTTTCCCTCCCTCCCTCCCTCCCTCCCTCCCTCCCTTCCTTCCTTCCTTCTCTCTCTCTCTCTCTCTTTCTTTCTCTCTCTCTCTCTCTCTCCCTCCCTCTCTCTCTCTCTCTCTTTCTCCCCTCCCCTCTTTCTTTTCGTCTTTCTTTTTTTTTTGGGACGGAGTTTCGCTCTTGTTACCCAGGCTGGAGTGCAATGGCGCGATCTCGGCTCACCGCAACCTCCGCCTCCTGGGTTCAGGCAATTCTCCTGCCTCAGCCTCCTGAGTAGCTGGGATTACAGGCCCGCGCCACCATGCCCAGCTGACTTTTTGTATTTTTAGTAGAGACGGGGTTTCACCGTGTTGACCAGGATGGTCTCGATCTCTTGACCTCGTGATCCACCCGCCTCGGCCTCCCAAAGTGCTGGGATTACAGGCTTGAGCCACCGCGCCCGGCCCTTTTCATCTTTCTTACTGAGGGTGTCCTTTTACCCACTAGTTTATGGAGGCATATCTGGCATATACTTTGGACTATACTGATGTGACTTACAAGTCAGTCTACTATGCATAGCTTCTTCTTCATATTTAATGTATACCTTTCAGTTTAAAAGATATTATTTCTATTGGAGTAGTAAATTATTTAAAAGTTATGGTGCCATAACGTTTTCCACTTGAAACCTTATTATCTGAAGAGAGACAGAGTTTATACAATTTGATATTTAATTGCTTTTTAATTGTTTGACTTTCCTTGATTCGTTTCCTTAGAACTGTTGGTATCAATCTGAGGAAAGGGATCATGTCTGTTGTACTAATGCATTTTTTTCTGTTACGCCTGCCACTGTGTTAGGCGTGTAGTAAGCATAAGAAATACTTGATGAGGGGTTTACCTGTAAATGTTCCAAATTGGAACAATTAAGCACTAGAAACTAGCAGGAATTTATGGTTCATTACCTTTTGTATTTTATTCATTGTTAAAGAGTCATATTCAATACATAAAGATTATTAGTTGTATTTTCAAAATGTAGGTGGTTTGTCATTCTTTTGTGCTTTTTAAATTACGTCAGCAGGTATTGGTAATTCTCAGAGAGAGGAATACATTTTGATTTGTTTTCCTATTTAATGATAATGATAATATTTTAAACTATTCTCAGTGGCTTTTGTACACTGGCCCCTAAAATTACTTGTTTTCTTCTCTTTTATGTTGTGTAAATGTTTTTAGAAAGAGAAACTGCTCCTGGTGTTGGGAGCCCTTGGAGAAACTATGTGCTACCATAAGAGTAGTGTCAGTTTGGAACAATCAGAGGTGATGCTTGTGCACCACAGAATGGCCTTTATCAGCATTTCACTGTTTGCAGTTCGACTATTACAAATGCTTCTCCCTGTTGAAAAGGTAAGGTAGGTAATGCTGCTCATTTGTAGTTTACTGACCATTAAAAATAAATGCTGTGTTGTAAATTTCTTCTGAACTTTTCATGGTGTGAAGGTATTGTGCTTTAGGACATTTTCAAAATAGTGTAACAAAGATTATATGGGAAATGTAGAAATTGAGAAATGGTTAACATTTTGAATAATTTTGACAAATTTGATAGGAAATTATTTTTTAATTTGCAGTTGTTTTTATTGCGTATGTTTTATTGCAGTCTGTACATTTGTTTGTTTTTTCCTTCACTTGTTCATTCAGTGAATAATTTATTGATTGCCTACAATGGGCCAGCAGTATTACATGCTGGATGTAAAACAGAGTAGGTTAGAATTAGTCCCTGGCCCCATAGAACTTAGTTTTGTAAAAGACAAGACTTGCTATTATCTATATGTATATGTATATGTATACATGCATATGTTTGACTTATTTAATTTCTTTGGTAACTTTGGAATCACTTGAAGGAAGAGATTATGTCTTATACACTAATACATTTTTCCATACATATATACATATATAATTGGTACACTTGATGTATTTTTTAATGATTGGAGGTCATTGGAAGCCTACTGATCTTATCTCTGCAGTGTGTGTCTTGGTTCTTATCATTAATATCAAGAGTGGCCTTTCCTTCTCTTCAGCTAGGTACATGTCAGAGTTTTTTTTTTTATTATTATTATACTTTAAGTTCTGGGGTACATGTGTAGAACACGCAGGTTTCTTACATAGGTATACACATACCCTGGTGGTTTGCTGCATCCATCACCCCGTCATCTACATTAGGTATTTCTCCTAATGCTATCCCTCCCCTAGCAACCCACCCCCCTTCAGGCCCCGGTATATGATGTTCCCCTCCCTGTGTCCATGTGTTCTCATTGTTCAACAACCACTTAGAGTGAGAACATGCTGTGTTTGGTTTTCTGTTCTTGTGTCAGTTTGCCGAGAATGATTGTTTCCAGCTTTATTCATGTCCCTGCAAAGGACATGAACTCATTCTTTTTTATGGCTGCATAGTATTTCATGGTGTATATATGCCACTTTTTTTTTTAATCCAGTCTATTATTGATGGGCATTTGGGTTGGTTCCAAGTCCTTGCTATTGTCAATAGTGCCACAGTAAACGTATGTGTGTGTGTGTCTTCATAATAGAATGATTTATAATCTTTTGGGTATTTACCCAGTAATGGGATTGCTGGGTAAAATGGTATTTCTAGTTCTAGATCCTTGAGGAATTGCCCCACTGTCTTCCACCGTGGTTGAAATAATTTACACTCCCACCAACAGTGTAAAAGCATTCCTATATCTCCGTATCCTCTCTAGCATCTGTTTTTTAAATGATCACCATTCTAACTGGCGTGAGATGGTATCTCATTGTGGTTTTGATTTGCATTTCTCTAATGACCAGTGACGATGAACTTTTTTTCATGTTTGTTGGCTGCATAAATGTCTTCTTTTGAGAAATCTGTTTATATCCTTCGCCCACTTTTTGATGGTGGTATTTGTTTTTTTTCTTGTAAATTTGTTTAAGTTCCTTGTAGATTCTGGATATTAGCCCTTTGTCAGATGGGTAGATTGCAAAAAATTTTCCCATGCTATTGGTTGCCAGTTTAATGATGGTTTCTTTTGCTGTGCAGAAGCTCTTTAGTTTAATTAGATCCCATTTGTCAATTTTAGCGTTTGTTGCCATTGCTTTTGGTGGTTTAGTCATGAAGTCCTTGCCCATGCCTATGTCCTGAATGGTATTGCCTAGGTTTTCTTCTGGAGTTTTTATGGTGTTAGGTCTTTACTTATTCACTATTTCCTTGACACATGGAATATTAACAATAGTTTCTGTTACTGCTTCAGAAATTATTTTCTAGTTAGCATATGTTAATGTCATGGAAACTTTTTTTTTTCTTGTTTTATTTATTCAAAATAGTGTTAGCAGTGCTTTAGTTTCTAAGTGTTAATCTAGTTGGTTTCTGAAGACTGTCCTATGTTTTTGTATTTGTTGTACTTTCTGTACATTACTGGTGTGTTTTGTATTTTAGTAACTTATGGGATTTTTTTTTTTTTTTTGGTCACATGCATTTCTCTTGAAGGTATCCTACTATTTCCTTTCTGACAGCAACTTAATTGCTTAATATTTTTATTTTAGCAACTTATCAAAAGATTTTCAGAAGACACATCTGGTAGGATTAAATATCCTGGTTTTTTTTGATTCAACTAGTTAATATTTGGTAATTTGTTTTATGTCTAAACTTAACCATATTTGTATTTTGAGTTATGTAATATATGATTTCATACCTTAATATGTCTTTCGAAAGTTATTTTTTTTAATTAACATGTTGCTTTAGCTGTCTTTCACAAAACTGCTTCTCTGTCTGCGATAACAATAAACTATCTTCTGCGGTAGGCTTTATTCTAGTACTTTTCTTTTTCCTACTATTCTATTTTACCTGGCCCTTTCTTAAGCTTTATTTTTAACTTTTATTCAGAAAATAAGATGTTCATTTAAAAAACATTTTAATGTACAAAGAATAAAAATTCATTCATAATTTCAAGTTAATTTTGAGGCTTTTTCTTTTTTGCTTTAAGTCAAATTGAGAACATCCATAAAAGTTATTTATTTATTTATTTATTTATTTTTGGTTTTGTTTTTGTTTTTGAGACAGAGTCTTGCTTTGTCGTCCAGGCTGGAGTGCAATGGCACTTTCGTGGCTCACTGCAACCTCCACCTCCCAGATTCAAGTGATTTTCCTTCCTCAGCCTCCCAAGTAGCTGGGATTGCAGGTGTGAGCCACCACACCCAGCTAATTTTTGTGTTCTTTTAGTAGAGATGGGATTTCACCATGTTGGCCAAGCTGATCTTGAACTCCTGACCTCAGGTGATCTTCCCACCTTAGCCTCCCAGTGTTGGGATTACTGGTGTGAGCACTGCACCTGGCCTATTGATTCTTTTATTTTATTTTATTTTTTTTACCATTTGTTATTATCTAACATATATTTTTTATTTAATTAAACACTTCATAAATTTTAATGGCTACTAATATTTTACCAGAAAGATGTTCTATGATTTGCACAAGGATTCCAGAAATTAAGCTTTTAGGTTTCTTTTTTTTTTCTTTCTTTGATATTTTGATAACATTATGCTGAATTGCCACATACACATGTTTACTCATATTTTGGATTCTTATATTCCTAATAAGGGCATTACTAGATCAAAGGTTGAATGCTTAAACATGTTTTTATTATAAGCATAATTTAAAAATGTAATAGTTTCACAGGTTTTACTGTTTTTACTAAAGAATGGATAAAAAGAGTAGGACACAGAAAAGATAATTGTGAGAGTATATGGCGGGGAAATTATTAAAAAGAAGCACTTTTCGAAAGTGTCAAGGTGGTATCTCTTCTGTGTGTTGCTAATCAGTTTCTGAAATTGTTCATTGTTAGTTTAATCAGAACACTTAAATTTTTAAATGATTTAAAAAAAAAAATTTTAAAAAAAAAATTTTTATTTTTGAAAGGTTTTTTTTTTTTTTTTTTTTTTTTTTTTTACTTACATAAACATTCAGTAAAGTACATAATTCAGTGCTTTTTCTACTAAGTGAACATATCTGTCTTTAAAAAGTGACCACCCCCATAACAGAAAATAGAATGTTACCAGCATTCCAAGGCCCCTTCCCATCTGTTACCTCTCCCTCCTTCTCTAAGCCACACTTCTTTCTGACTTCTGTCACTGTAGATCAGTTGGCCTGTTTTGAATGTTGTTTAAATGAAATTATAAAGTGTGTATTCTCTCCACTCCTTTTCAAGGTCCATAACTATTGTTGCTTATAGCATTAATTTGTTAACTTTTATTACAAAATATTTCATTGTATGAAGTCTGTTAAAGATGATTTTAATATGTGTAAATTTCTTTAAAATCTTCATACTGTGTTTTTAAATAAGAGGTTATCTCTGAATGTTAGCGGTAAAAGTACCTCAGATCATTCAGACATCAGTGTTTTGTGGTGTACTTTGATTACAAAAAGAAAGGAGTGGCATACTAAAATGCAGGTATGGGAGAAATTATGAAAACTGGAAAACTATTCCCTAGGCCTCTTTGTTGCCCTTAGTTATTAAACATTTACAGTTTTGTTTCCTAGAATTCTATAGAGCATCTGGTCCAAACTCCATTTTCTAAGTATCACTTATATACTAAATGTATTATCAGGTGACCTGGGAAAATTAGTAAAACATTGCATTTTCAGTATAATATTTTGCTTTAAGGAAAATATCACTTGTGTTGCTTTTAATTTTTAACTTGTATTCACTAGTCATTATGTTTCTAAAGTCCTTTTCTGTTTTGAAGAGTGACAATTTTTCAAGGCATGAGCATTAAGAATGGAAGAATTCCAGTCTTTTAAGACAGGAATTGAATTTAAAATATGGATATCTTAACTAATATTACATAACTGAAAAATTAGTGGTGCTACAATTGCTTGTTATTAAGCATTGCAAATAATCTATGGGTCAGAGGATTGATGGAAAACTTTTATCAGTTTCACCGTGTTTATTTTTGGTTGTATTTTTTCATCTACGTGCATATTTGGACAGGAATCAAAATAGAAATCAATAATTTATTTTACGCTAGAATAATGTAAAGTTAATTCTCCATGCTTTTTTTTTTTTTTTTTAAATGGTGGTTGTTTTATTGTTTCTGTTTTTAAAAACAAATCAATATCTAATTTTTGGTACTTTATAACTTGGAATTTTATTAGAATAATTTTGATCATTGTGGGAGATTGTAGTTAAGGTATTTGTTTTTAGATGATTATATTTGTTTTGATTAAGTACTTTAAAATGAGATCTAAACAAAAATGCTCTTTCATTGCTGTTAAATTTCTGCTTTGGTTTATATAATGTAAGATTATGCTGCCCTCTGTCTGTTGCTAGCCCACTAACAATTGAAGTAGAATTTGGACTGTGAAACTTTTTGCCTATACAGTGTTTTTTTTTGAGTTGTCACTGACCAAATATGTAATTTTGATGTTGAAAATAAATATGAATCTATGCAGAGATTTCCTAAATTTGACAAAACGTCCTCTGAGGCCTGTTTTGAAACTGATATTTGTTGATTTTAAATGATTTTGGAGAATACTCACGTATAGGTTAAAATGTTATGTTGGTAATCTTGTGAAAAATATTGTGGTTGAATAAACTAAATTGGTAAAACAGATGAAGGTAATTTCCTTGGGAAAACATATGGGAAGTAAGAGCTAAAAGGCCCTGTTCTGGAAGCAGAAGCACAGAGCATCCTAGGAACTGCTATTACTCTTTCTTAGCTAGCGATGCTGACTGTGGGTAAGGAAGAATTTCTAACACAAGGTCTTTAGCTTGTATAAAAAATCTAATCACCTGGTGAAACCAGTTGAGTGACTGAGAGCAGTGCTTTTCAAAAGGTAATGTGCACACAGATCACTTAGAGATACTGTTAATCACATCTTACATATTCTGATTCGTCAGGTGAAGGGTAGGACCTGAGAGCTGGCATTTCTAACAAACTCATGGAATTACGCCATGGCTACTGAGTGGCTAGGTTTAGAGGAAACATTTATAGCTCTTCCTCCCAATGCACATGAGATGATGTTGCTGATTATTTTTTATCTGATAGGGATGATGAATTTGCACTGAAACAGCTTCACTTTTAGTTCCCATGACCTGTGACTAATGCTTATATATGCAGAACTATCTTAGATCTCGGGTGTAAATTGTGATTAGTCCATTGGGCCACATAAGGATTAGCTGATGACATTAGCATGGGGCTTTGAGTTGTTGAGATAGCAAAAGTTGCAAATATGAGTATGCAGGGTGAAATGTTAGAATTCCTTTGTAGTGAAGTGAGAAAAGGAAATTAATATTTATCGGGTGCTGTATGCCATACACTCTGCTTAATGTTCGTTTAATTCTCATAGCAGCTGTTTTTCTGACTAGAGTCAGAGAAAACTCTCTTAAACTAGAACACACTGCCTTTAGAGGTAGCTCCACTAGGATTTACTATCTTAGCACAGTGCCCAACTCACTAAATCGCCTTTGCTAATTGCTCTTTAGTTTCCTAACTCTATAGGAGTGAAACCCCAGGACTGACTGTAACCCTCATGAAATATCATCCCATTTGTGATCTTTAAGTGCCATCTATTTGTTGATGCCTTCCAAATTTATGCTTCCAGACCACACATATCACCTGAAATCTAAACTTGTCTTCACTTGGATAACAATAAATATCTCCAACTCAACACGTCCTGGACTTCATGCTTTGCTTTTCCTTCCAAATATGTTCTTCCTATAGTCTTGCCTGTCTAGGTAAATGGCATATGTAGATATGATCCCTGAACAAAATTTGTCATTTATCCCTTGAATATCTGTACAGAATCTGAAATACCTGAGTTAAACCCACCATTCTGTCCTGCCTGGATTATTGCAGTAAAGTCCTCCTCTGTCTCTCAGCTTCCACTTTTGCACATTACCATCAGTTCTCTACAGACCATTTTTGATACTGGTTTAAAATGTTCCAGTGGCTTCTAGCAGAGGACAGGTCCTTATGATGACCCAAAGCCTTACCTCATCTGGCCCACCACTCCCCTCTGACTCCATTACTCAGAACCAGCTATACTGGCTTCCTTGCTACCAAATATAGTTTTTGTAATTGTTCTTCTCTGTTCTATGAACGTTTTCCTTAGATAGCCACATGGCTCCTGACCCTTCCAGGGTTTTACTTAAATGCCACCTAATTATCGCAGCCTTCCCCTTCTACTGTAGAGAAGTAGCATTTCCCTGCCTCCACTCCCCACGACTTTATTCCTCTCCATCTTCCCCATCCTGTTTTAAAAAAAATGTTTTTAGCCACACCTAACATCTTATTAAGTATATCGGTTTACAGTCTGTTTTCTTTAGTGGGATGTGAGCATCATGTGGGCAGAGATTTTGTTTTGCTCTCTGCTGGGTTCCCAGGACTGGAGAGATGCCTGGCAGATAGTAGAGGAACACAGTAAGACCCAATTAATATTTGCTGATTGAGTGACTAATAGGTGAGCAGTTAATTAAGTTTCTCCCCCACTCACATGACAGAAAAAGGTAGTTCTTCACAGAATAATGAAATTTCTCTTGACTTTCTAATAGCTGCTCTTTTACTAGTCTGGAAGTTTGTCGTGTCTATGTAATCTAAAATTTTGATTTCTGTGGTTTCTGACCTTTATTTAGCAACTATATTCATTTAAAAGTATTGTTGTTCAGCTGATTCAACTCTTAGACTTTCAGGTAGTTAATGATTATCCTTGAAATAGGTTATCCATGAAATAAATCATGACCAAACCCATTTTGTAAAGGCAGCATTTCAACTGTAATAGTGAGCCCTGTCAAGAGATTTTCTCTGAACGTTGAATTTTTAGTCCTTTTTATTTCTTTAATTGATATTTAGAACCCTGTAACAAAACTAGAACGATTTTTAAAAAAAACCATAGTTCTTTCAGTTTTAAATCTATTGATTTAAAGTCTGTATTTCATTTGGGCATATTGATTTTATACTAATTAAGGGACTATCTTCTATGAGTATTTTAGAACTATTTAAAATACCATATTGAATTTCCCGTATCCCCTCTAAAAGACAAAACCAAAGAAAAAAGTCAGTTTCATTTCAAATCAATCTATAGCTATACTTGATTTAGTGTTATTAATATGTTGTTCATAAGCTCTGTCATGCTCCTCTATGGGATGGGAAGGGTTCTTGTCTTCAGTTTATTGGGTTATTGTGGAGATTTGTGTACATGTACAGAAAATACTTAGGGAAAAAGGCCTCATGCCTTAGTTCAATAGCAGAGGTTTAAACAAGGTGTAGGACTCAAAGAGATAAGTTGGTTTGGGGAAGAAGAAAGTAGTATCCTGGGCTTTGAGAAAGAGCTGATATGTGGACTTGAGACATTTTGTATCGAACAAAGACATAGAGGTAGAGGTAGATGATGTGTTGGGAAACGGGATTTTCTTTGGAAAAAGCTTCAGTTTTGTGACAAAGAATTGCAAAAAATGAAGTTGGATTAGATTATAGCCCACCATGTTTCTCTAAAAGGAGGTTTTTTTTTTTTAAAACAAAGCTTTATTTATTTTTTTGAATTCATCAAGGCAAGCAAGTTTTTACCAGAGCCCATGTCAGCAGCGTTATTTCTCCTTTCTTTGGACATGCCTATTTCTTTGGAATATCCAAATATTCATGAAGCTGTTGTGGCCTATTTGGAACAGCTGAATTCTGAAAACTACAGTATTTATAAACAAACTGCAGAGGCCGTTTATTCAATTGAATGCACCTGTAACTTCCTGTCTGATATTGAGAAGGAGGTAAAAAGTTTTGTTAATATATTTTTTAAATCCCTCTGACATATTTAGAAAGTTTAATCTATACTTTTCAAATTGATGGACATATAGTTAAATTGTTACAGATGGGATACATTATTACTGAGTTGGGTCAGTTATAAATAAACTGTTATTTAACAGGTTAAAGTAAGGATATGATTTGTATAGAAGTAAAACAAAGAGTTTAATTAATGTAATTAAATTAAACTAATATCAGTGATTTACAAAAAAGTGGTGGTTATTACAAATGTCTTAATATTTAATAATGAGTGCCTCTATGAAGTGACTTACTGATATGAACTGAGTGACAGTTGATGTAACCAGAATTATAAGGGCTATTTTAGTGCTTACTTGCAGACATATTTTTGCCTTAATATTTTGTAGGCACATATTACATATATATGAAGCCTGATTTTTAAAAAGTATTAAATAGTCATGAACTACATTGTTTATAATGTATTAGGATGACTTTAGGGCAGTGTTACAGCAATAATTATTTTTCAGTATTTATCCCTTTTGAAAATAATATTAGAATATTAGTATATTATCAATGAAAGGGTTAATGGGTCTTAGAGACAGACACTGATACAGTACTTCTTTACTGTTTACTGTTTGAAATTAACAAAATGGATCCTGGAGATCTTGAGGAATTAGGGATAAAATTCTTATTCATTTGACGCCTACAGTAGAATATATCTGAACCTGTTTATTGTCTTCGAATTTTTTGTATTTTGACAGCCTCCTTTGCTGCCTAGGCTTTAGCCTTGATGTCTTGGGCTCCAGCAATCCATCTGCCTCAGCCTCCCAAGCAACTAATACTACAGGCACATGCTACCACACCTGGCTAATTTTTAAATTGTTTTGAAGAGATGAGGTCTCACTATGTTGCCCAGGCTGGTCTTGAACTCCTGGCCTCAAGCTGTCCTCCCACCTTGGGCTCCCAAAATGCTATGATTACAGTGTTAGCCACTGTGCCTGGCCTGGAACTTGATATTTATTATTTTTCTTATTTACAACTATAGTTTATTTTTTTCTTTTCCTTTTGCCACATGTTAATACCACTGGCTTCTTGTTTTCTCTGTGATAGAATTTTGAATTGTGTCTTTACGTTGAATTATTTCTATGGACTTTTTATTTTATTTTATTTATTTTTTAGACAGAGTCTCACTGTGTCTCGCAAGCTGGAGTGTAGTAACGTAATCTCTGCTCACTGCAACTTCCGCCTCCCAGGTTCAAGTGATCCTCCCACCTCAGCCTCCTGGGTAGCTAGGATTATAGGCATGTGCCTCCACACCCAGCTAATTTTTTGTATTTTTAATAGAGATGGGATTTCACCATGTTGGCCAGGCTGGTCATGAATTTCTGACCTCAAGTGATCTTCCTGGCTCAGCCTACCAAAATGCTGGGGTTACAGGTATGAGCCACTGTGTCCAGCCTCTGTGACATTTTGCATGGTCACTTGATCATACATGTATTGAATGTCCTGTATGTTCCTAGTAGTCAGGCTGTTACAAGAGGCAGGTTGATAATAAAATACATTAGCCCTGTTTTTATTAGGGGAGGTAGAGCCAAAAAGAAAAAGTCACAGAACCAGGCAACTTGATTGTTAACTTTAAGCTTACTCAGAGTTAAATAATAGAAAGCCTCATGTGGCATTTAGCTAGGGAATTTTGCATTTCTCCTCTAGGCTGACATTTTTAGATTGCTTGGTGAGAAAATGGACTTAAACACATGTAAACAATCTTATGGTCTCTGAATGTTCTAATTTCTTGAAGCTGCTTAGTTAGCTGTTGAGAATTTTATTGTACATGAACTTGACATTTATTGTTCCATTCTGCTTCTTTTTTTAGGGAGAGAAGGATCTCTTAGAATTAGTGGAGCTGGCGGATCAATCCTTGCGTAGCTTTTCCTATCATCAGCATTTCCCCCTGATAAAGGAAATCGTCAACATTTGTTCAAAGATGTAATATTTTCTTTCTTAACGTGATTATATTATTATTGGACACTTAGGGTGTGTGTAAACTTAGAAACAGTGAAAGTGAAACTGACCTTATATCTTTGCTATTATTATTTTTTAGTTGCTTTTGTATGTCTGACTTACAGGCTATATGTACAGCTGCATTAGGATACTTAACTGTTATAGTCAAGATTAAATTTAAAAAATGTCATGCCTGCAATCAAAATGAATAATTTTTGGATTTTTATACATTTGTTTTTGGTATCCATCCAGACTATTCACACACATTGTTTGTTTATCTTTAAAGTTTTAATTAATAATTTAAATTGAGAGTTTTGTAACTTTTATTACTTTGTACCTTTTCCTTATGTGGATTTTTAGAAAACACTGTGTATTGGTTAATTTATTTTGAGGACATCAGCAAATTTCTATTTAGAACTAGTGTCTTCATCGCTTTTGGAAAGAATAAATTCTGTCATGTGTTAAACATCAACAGAGTATAGGTTTTTAAAGATATTTTGGGTTTTTAAAAATACTCTTTAAGAAAGAGGCTTCTCTACCCTGAAATAGATAAGTGTTCAGGTAAGTACTTGCTAATATCAGTTATTTTTAATAAGATCTCAGTTTGAGGAATTGGAGTAGGAAGAAATCCTTTCCAGTATACTTTGCAGTCTTTTGCTTAGTAACTTATTTGCCTTGGATGTCTTGGTTTTTACTTTTTTATCAGCTGGAAATCTGCACAGGCCAGTCCATTACTACAAGGAGAAAGTCAGAAGGTGCTTCTCCATATGTTGTCTCACCCGTTGCCACAAGTGAAAGTTGAAACTTACCATTGCTGTCTGGAAATCACTAAGGTGAGGTTTTGTTTTTTTTTTTGTTTGTTTGTTGTTGAGACAGAATCTCATTATGTCGCCCAGGCTGAAGTGCAGTGATGCAATCTCAGCTCACTGCAACCTTCGCCTCCCAGGGTCAAGCGATTCTCCTGCCTTAGCCTCCCGATTAGCCGGGACTACAGGCATGTGCCACCACGCCTGGCTAATTTTTTCTATTTTTAGTAGAGATGGGATTTCACCATGTTAGCAAGGATGGTCTCCATCTCCTGACCTCATATTCTGCCCGCTTCAGCCTCCCAAAGTGCAGGGATTACAGGTGTGAGCCACTGTGCCCGGCCTGTATGTTTTGCTTTTGAGAACAAATAGTAGCCTCTCTTGTTATACCGTCAAACTTAAATTATTGATCTTTTGTATGAAATATAAGAACTATATCCCATAAAAATAGATGATAATTACTAGTCAATTCTGGAAAATTTGTACTATTAAACTTCCTTAACTTAGTAAGTCCAGCAATTAAATTGCTTTATTCGAAGTTTCATTAAGATTTACATTTATGTAACATTCAGATAATTTTTCCTATCACTAGGATGATAGGAAAAAAAGTATGTCAGAAATAAATACATATGTGTCAGTCTTGAATTTGTTTTTCAAAAAAATGTTAGTAAGTTTGAAAATTCTAGATTTTAATATACTATAGTCTTTATAACGAAGCGTCATACATTTGGTTGCAAAAATTTAAAAGCTATTTTTTGTTAAAACTCACCTTAATATCCTAGTTTTAAAAGGGGAGAAAATAAAAGAATGTGAACTTTCGTTTAATGTTCTCCTTGTTAACTATTTGAAAATTTATGTTAGTTGACACTGTTCTTGCAAAATATAATTGTGATTTTTCTTTTCTCACAAAAGATACTCGTCTGTATAGTGCATTGTGGTTTTAAAAAATTGATTAAGTATTTATTTTCAGGGAGTTACAATAATCCAAGTCAAAAGC
Source organism: Sapajus apella (assembly GCF_009761245.1). Classification (NCBI taxonomy): domain Eukaryota; kingdom Metazoa; phylum Chordata; class Mammalia; order Primates; family Cebidae; genus Sapajus; species Sapajus apella. The sequence goes on along the minus strand of NW_022436970.1, from coordinate 15,575,442 downwards.
TCCAAATGATGAGATTTCTTCTAGCTAGCCTCTGTGTTGTAAAGATGTAGTACGTTGTACTACATATAAAGATATAAGGTTTTGTAATGGTATTTCACCTTAATCGGCTATGTCTGTGATACGATATTATTCCAGTGTCTTCTGGTAAACCTCCAAGGCATTGCTGCAGCTCTACCTGACCTAAATGTAGGAGCAGGCTGCTAATGTGTAGGTTACTTTTTCTGAAGAGGCAAGTTAGCTTTTTATGGTAAGACTTAACTTTCAGGACGGTATGATAAAGATGTGAAATAGCTTTTAAACCTAGGGATGATTAAATGGTGACCACTTCCATGCTACTTGCATCTGACATTCATTTAGCAATATTTACTGGACACTTTCTGTATGCTAGACTGTAGTGATACAAAGTACAGAAAAGAGCCTTGTCAGCAGAGAGCTTACCTTCTGATAGGGGGGAGAGAGAGAAGTATGTAATAATTTAAAAATATTCTTTAAATACACAAAAAGTATGTATTTATATATGTGTGAGTGTATATATATGTGTATGGTTTTCTTTATAACATATGCAGAATATGTGTATATTTATAATTTTCTTTACTACACTATATATGCATTCTATGGATATAGGGTTTTAAAGAAAATAATGTTGTAAAGAAAGTAAAAGGGCGAAGGAATAGGGAATGACTAGTAATGTGGACTAAATTTATGTAGGCTGGCTAGGGAGGGAGAATTTCTAGCCAGAGGAAACAATAGGTGAAAAGTCTCTGCTTTTCAGGTGAGAATGTACTTTGTGTGTTTCACAAACAAAAAGAAGGGCATTATAATGAGATAATAGATAAGTGATACCAGATTGGGTCTGAAAAGTAGGCAGGGTGCCAAACATTGTAAAGCTGTGAATTTTACTGTAAGTACAGTGAGATACTTTGAATGATTTTAACGTGATCTGATGATCTTTCTGAAAAGATCACTCTCACATTGCATGGGGAATGGATTGTAGAGGGTTAGAATGGAAGCAAGAAGACCAGTTCCATTTTAGCAGCCCTGATGAGATGTGGTGGTGTAGGGGAGATGAAGAGAAGGAAATGAATTTAGGATATATTATGGACCTGGAGCTAATTGGTCTTGCTGATAATGAGAGTGGGAGATACAGAGTGATCAAGGATGAATTTTAAGAATTTGGATTTAGCAGTTGGATTGATGTCCCAAATATGGGATTGTGCATTGGGTAGAATTCTGTTTTGAACGTAAGTTTGACATGCCTTTTTATATCAAGTACAGATGTTAAGTGACTGTTAAATATAATAATACTAATAATTTCAGTGGTAATGATAGCAGCTAATATTTATTGAGCATTTACTCTATGTATCAAGTACTTTTATGAGTATATTATCTCATTGAATCTATAGCTCTGTGAGCTAGGTACTATCTCTTTCTGAAAACAGAGATATTTTGAATTTGTCCAAGGTCATTCAACTAAAAGTAGTAAAACTGGGCTTTGAACCCTGATCATTTCACTCCAAAGCCCATATTCTTAAGTATTGCACCACACTACCTTTGGAGTGTGGAGCCCAGATGAGGTGTAAAATTTTCAGTCATCAGCATAGAGATGATATTTAAGCCACAAGCCCTGATAGGATCAACTACTGAGAGACTAGGGAAGAGAAGGCCTTCTAGGATCTAACCAGTTAGAAGTTGGGAACAGAGGGAGCCAGTAGTGGAGACAGAGGTGAGAAGGAAGAGTCAGATGAGAACAGAGATGAACACATTGGATTTGGCATCACTGGGGTTGTTGGTGTCCTCTACAAGAAGCTCCTGTGGAATGGTAGGGACATAAGTCCTGCTGGTGTTGGTTGAAGAGGGCCCGGCAAATGTGGAAGTACCAACTGAGGACAGTGAACTCTTGGGAGGACTTGTGCTGGGAAGGAGAGCTGAAAAATGAATTGTTATCAAGAGGGGGAAGCCAGGGCCGGAGACACATTAGAATGTGTCATATGGTGATTAGAATAATCGTGTGAAGAAAAATAAAGGTGCTGGAGAAAAGTAAGACAATCTGAGGGAGTGAATCTTGATTTCAGAAGGGTATAGTCACAGTTTAGCTGGTAGGTAAGTATCTTAAGGAAGTAAGTGACAGCTATTGTTATTAAGGCTAAGGCTAGATCTTTGAAAAGCTTATAATACAAAGTTGCTGTCTGTGGCATGAGGTTAATAGTTGAAAGAAAAATGATGTATGCATATACGTATGTGAGTGTATGTAGGTACCTTTTTGACCTTTGAATTGTTGGTAGTAGGAAGTAGAAATTTGCAGAATGAAAAAAAGTTGTATTCATGTAACTCACTATTGATCATATTTTAACCTTCTATATTGTATTTAAATTCTATTAACATTTCAAGTAGCTTCCCCCCCACCTTAAATAGCTGCTAACAAAATATTATTCTCTATCACATATTGAGAAAAAAATTTCTGATAGTTACTCTAAGTGATGGTTCAAAGTAATTGTATTTTAGGTATATAGCTATATTGATGATAACTTTATATATATCCTTGATATATATAAAGTTATGTCTCCCATAACTTTAGCCTTTTCATGTTGAATTTTTCTTTCTCAACCTTTATAAGTAAAATGCAAATGCTTTAGGATAAGTTTATTATTGTGTTTATGTCCTTTGTGACTATCATGATGAATAACTTTGAGAGATTATGGTTGTCTCAGCCATTTGTTTACTTAATTTATCATTATTACGCTTTTTGGCAGAAAGTAATATATATCTCATACAAACTAAGAAACTGTTGGACAGGAGACTCTTTCTCATTCTCTATTATTAAAAAAGGTTTAAATGAAGTAAAAACTAAAATAGAAATTGGATCATAAATAGAAGAAAGACGGATCTTTTGGAAAAATCAGTGTTGCTAATTTAAAAATACTTTTTAATATTATTTTACAGGAATGTTTAGGTGTTCATAATGTTGCTAAACCTGTGTCTTCACTTTGCAATGGAATTCATTTTCTACTTCATCCGAAAGTTCTGTATGAAATCTCTGTATTTGGCATTCAAGAGCCCAAAAGTGAGGTATGATGTTAAAAACAGTGAAAAAAATTACTGTAATTTACTCAGCTAAATTGAGGTGATATTCTAATATAGTTTAGATAGCATGGTGAGGAACTAAAAAGAAACCTGTCTTTGGTGCATTGGTTCAGTTGAAGTGTTATTTAAATAAAAACAAACATTATGTAAAATGTGGGAATAAAAATACAAAACACACTTGATCTCAAAATATTTACATCAATTTACTTACATTTTTCATCTAAGATGTTGAGAACTGTACAGTACAGAGCGCTATACTAAGCAGGTTATTTCAGTTAGGGAAATTTTTACTCAAGGGACAAATGCACATTAAAGGTAAAAAAGTAGAAATCATTAAGGAAGAAAAAATTAGAACAGAATGTAAGATGATGCTATGAGAATGTGAACATTTGGAGAAAGACATGTTAATTCTAGCATCTTTCCAGATGTTATGAAATGCTACAGTTATGTCAGGTGACCTAGCAGAACATCTCATTTGACTCGTTTATTGGGTCTGTGGTGTTGAGCAGGTGAACACTGCTGCCAAGGCCATTCTGTTATACCTGCTTCAGGGACGACTGATGATGACAGCACTGACCTGGAACAAATTTATTGAATCTCTCTGTCCTGTCATTCCAGTACTGCAGGTATTCTGTGAAATTCACCTTTTATGATACCATTTATCTTTGGCTAGGTCTGAGTGATTTAAACACATGCAAACAGCAAAACTGTCATGCTGAGGGAAAAATGAAGAGAAGCTGTGAAGGTGCTGTGGATGAGTGAACAGGAAGTGGGTGGCTGTCTTGTTTCTGGCAGAAAGTTAAGGATATATACAGACAAACATATTTTTCTGTATATATTTTATATATCTGGGTGGGAGGTTAAAAAGTGAGGTGCAGGCACAGCACTGACTGTGAAAAATAGAACTCAACCTCATACAAAGGCTTTTAGACAGAGCTAACCATGCTTTTTAAGCAGACCTTACAAAGCTGCCTTGCTTCATTAATTCTATCCATGCATGTATTAAGATTAAAGTGATACTTTAATTAACATGCTCTTAGAAACAGCTTTTTTAAATTTTTTTATGCAATCCTGGATATTAAAGGAGTCAGGTCCCTGTCTCTTTTGGATGAAAAGGTAGAGTTCAGAATGCCATCATAGGCACAGTCTTGTTTTAGAAGAGAGAGCCCAGGCCTTGTGCCTTGAGATGGACAGGGTCCTATTCCATGGGTGTGGCATTTATAGCACTCCATCTTCTTAGGGTGGGATGGGCTGAGGATCTTCGAGGCGCTTCACCGAGCGAAGGTGCCGCTGTTAGAATCTTAAAAAACAGAAAATCAGCAAGTGTCAAGAAGGTTGGCATGTTTTCTTGAAGTTCTCCTGTATGTATGTGTATTTTCTTTTAAATACAGCTTTATTTAGGCTCCTTACCTCATAGAGCTTATTTTGAAAAATTACTATTGTATTCAACTGCGTTGAAAGACATTTATGAGTTGCTTGACAGGACAACACAATTCTTATTTTTAAGTTGAAAAGTTAAGTATAAAATTAAACAATGATTTCTCTTTAAAAACAAATCTGTTAGGGCTATGCTGACACAGAAGATCCTTTGGGTAACTGCATTCTCCTTTTAAGCAAAGCAAGTTCTGACACAGGAGAAGAGATCCTTCCCTGTACTACCCGGTTAAAGTTCGTGCTGCGACTTTTGCTAGTGAAAAAGCCATCGTGAGTACAACATAATCTTTTGAACATTTTTGTTTTGAAGATTAATGAAAACATGTAAGAAAGTATAATAGTTATGTTAATTTGAAATAAAACTAAATAATTTTTAAGGGGGTGATACTACATTACTAGAGGAAACTAATGCATGAAACTAAGCAGATACAACGTCTTTTATGTACGTGCTGATGTTTCATCCATTTTACAACTGAGTTATCCCTTGCCAGAGCAGCCTGTGTTATAGCACTGCTAATGAGTGCTGTTCAGTGGTACCCTAGGCAAGCTGGAGAGCCATGGAGATAAATAAATGGTAAAAATTACAGCGTATTTCCATCTTCTCTTTAGAAATTGTTAGCCTCCCAGAGTGATCCTTTTGTAAACATCTGTTCTGAATATTAAGTTTTTCATGAGTGTAGTAGGCCACTTGTCTCATATCCCAGAGTTATGCAGGTATTTTAATCTCATTTATGTGTGTTCTTACTTGGGAAACCGAAAACGTATCCTTTCTATAAGCATTGTTTTAATTAATGAAAAGAAAGAGAATGATACTGTTTTTCTTCCTTCTCTGTCATTGCAACATGAATGTTTTCTGTTATTATTTTTAGGTAACAGTGGTTAGATTTTCCCTTACTGAAAGAAAAAAATGCTTAGAGTCGAGATGGATAAGCAGAGATAAAGAGCAGTAGTTGGTTGAAAAGGCTAGGAAGAACGGACAGACATTCTTTTGACAGTGGTTAATTTGAGTTTTCCAAACCTTACATCAAGAAAATATAGCAGCTTATTTATAGACAGATTATTGGACTGAAAAATAAGGAAGTAGGTGGAAGTTAACTAAACCATTAAGAGAATGGAAGAAGGAAGACTATAGAGTCTTTAAAATAGTGTAGTGTAGAGAGTGATCTTATGGGTGATACAGGAAGAAGTAGGCGGAGGGAGTTAAAGTGCTTGTATTCTCAGGGCTTGTCTTCTACACATGTAGAGGAACTGTTCCTTGTTAATTAATGTGCTAGTGTGGTACTCTTTACTTGAGCAAACCCCCAAATTTGGAGATTCAACACAACAGGGGTCATTTCTTGTTTGCTTTTGGGGGCCCAAGGTCCTCAGTTTAATAAAGAATTTTAGGGCAAGCCATCCCCAGGGGGTAGGGTAAGGCAAGGCCAGACTAAGATAATTCTCTACTATCCAGAACTTAAAACAATTTTAATGACATATTTGTTTTTCTTATTTTTTTAATTCTACCCTATCCCACCAACACATCCATAAACTTTATGTAGGCAAGAACCCTGTTCATTGGCTAATCTTTATATCCTCAGAACTTCATAGAGTACTTTAAACATAAATACACAGTCATGCGTTGCTTGATGACATGGGTGCATCCTGAGAAATGCGCTGTTAGGTGATTTTTGTCCTTATGTGGACATCACAGAATGTATCTTACACAAACCTAAGTGATAATAACCTACTACGTTCATACCTAGGCCATGCCATATGGCCTGTTGCTTCTAGGCTGCAAACCTGTATAGCATGTTACTGTACTGAGTACTGTAGGCAGTTGTAACACAGTGATGTTTGTGTATCTAAACATAGAAAAGGTTTAGAAAAATACAATAATATAATTCTGTGAGACCACCATTGAATATATGATCCACTGTTGACTATAACATTGTTATGCAGTGCATGACTATACTCAAAAAATATTAAAAGAATTACATACATGTATAGGAATAACCAGATTCTGGCATCCTATGCTAAACCTAAAAAGACCCTAAACGTATATATACCAGAGAACAAGAGGCATAAATACATGCTTTACATATCTCATCACTAGCCATCTTTACTAGGGGTTATACCTGTCTTTCAACTGACAACCTCAGATATCGATTTAGATATCGTTGGCTTAGAATGTAAGGAACAATGGAAAATAGGCAGGTGTTTAGCCTTTCTAAGCTCTCTTGAGGTAACTTACAAATGGAGAGGGGGAAAGTTTACCTGATTTATTAGTCCTCTGGAGATGATATCAATTAACGATATTGCAGTAGATGCCTACTTTGTGTTAAATTCAGGAAGTATTTATTGGGTGACTTCTATATACCTGTGAGCTGTGGGAACGTAGCAGCACACAACACAGACATGGGCCCTGCCCTTTCAGCATTTAGCACGTAACGGGGAATGTGCTCTTATTATCAATTATTCTTTAGTATTAATTGTCATAAAGTGAGATAAAAGTTATGATGCAGGGGCTCAGGGTGGCGGGTCTACATACGGAAGGCAACCTGCTCTAGTCTATAGTAGGAGGGCCACCCTAAGGATGCATGTTTTAATTGCTGTCTTATAGGTAGCTCTTAAAACCTGGCAACTTGTATTGCTTAAAATTTGTCTGGTTTCCAGGTAGTTCAAGAACTCACCAGAGGAGAAAAAGATACATGGTTGACTCAGTATCTGCCATCTCAGTGATCTTTGTCCACTTGATGGTTTTTCTGTTTCTCTGTTTCATTGTTTAGTGGCATACAGTATTTACTCTTTTCTTGAAAAATCTCCCACCTCCCCACTCAGCTGTCCATATTCCTAATCCCTTCCAGATAAAAAAAAAGTATTTGTATTTTCACATTTGACAGGAATATAAGAAGATTATCCTACACTGTAGTGTTGTCACACTTTAGTTGTGAGCATCATTACTCTCCTGTGGGTTCATCTGAGGGTTTGGTCTCTGGTCCAGGGCCTGTGATACTTTTTACGGTTGAGAATAGATCACTAGATTTGAAGACAGGAGTTATAGATTTAATTCACAGATGTACTTATTGAAGTTTACTGACATTTAATCTCAGTGAGTCTGTCTCATTTGTAGTTATTATTTTTTGCTCCTGATGTTTATTTTATAATTATTATATTGAATAAATCATTATGGTTATATATCAAAGATTTTTTTATAGAAAAAGTGAATTATTACTAGTAATGGCAGTATAATTGTGACTACTTATTGTACCTTGTTGACGTATAATTATTTGTACTTATAAGCCCTTTTAAAATGGACATTTGTTTATCACAAAAGTTCGACCTAAGTACTTTGTGTTCTTAGGGTCCGTGCACTCGCATTAAAGCTTTTAGCATTCCATCTTACCAGTGAAGAAGGGGCTGATACAAAGCGCCCTCTAATAGATGCCAGAGTTCTCTCCAGAGTTACTAATTTATTCATTGTGAAGAAGCCTATTGAACTCAAACTGGATGACAGAAGAGAGCTGGTTATTAAGGTGACTATAACTTTTGAGTTTATTACTGTGTGGTAATTTGATACATTTTTATATGACATATTTTATATGACATTCTTTAGTTTGTGTATGTCCTGGGGTGGAAGAGAAGTATAGGGATTCAGGGCTGGTTTGAGATTGTGTTCTGGCTTCATCCGGCTTCTGGATACATTGATTTATTGCAGTGGTCCCCAACCTTTTTGGCACTAGGGACCAGTTTCATGAAAGACAGTGTTTCCGTGGATTGAGGAAGGAGTATTGTTTTGGGATGATTCAAGTGCATTATATATATTGTGCACTTTATTTGTATTATTATTACATTGTAATATATAATGAAATAGTTGTGCAGCTCACCATAAATGTGGAATCAGTGAAAGCTCTGGACTTGTTTTCCTGCAATTAGACAGTCCCATGTGGGGGTGATGGGACAAAGCAACAGATCATCAGACATTAGTTATATTCTCATAAGGAGCAGACAACCTAGATCCCTCACACCTAGTTCACAATAGGGTTTGCACTCCTATGAGAATCCAATGCCTTGGCTGATCTGGCAGGAGGTGGAGCTCAGGCGGTAATGAGAGCGATGGGCAGCGGCTGTAAATACATGTCCTTGGATTAGCTAGGACTGTACCTATAGCATGGTAGACTGATGCAGAATTCTATAAAGAATCTGTCCAGTATTTTCATGGATTCATTCCTGTGTTTCATACCTTCTCATTTCACTTGAAGTTTGCAATCTCTCTGTTTTGTTTTAGACTAACTCTCTAAGGCCCATAGAAGTATGGTAGAGCCACATGTAATATGATACTTTTTTTGTTTTGTTTGTTTTTTAATGGGGAAACATATTATGTTCTTCTAAACTGAATGTTCAGGGCTGTGTGACGGTGCTGTCAAGAGGATTGGAGAGTCTTCCCACCAGCCACATACCAGTTCTGGTTGGAACTTCCCTGAGTCCTAAGCCATTGGTATTAACTCCTGTGTCCTGATGTATGGAGACAGGTGGGGAGGGAGCATTCTGACACGTCTTCTGTGAGTCCATGTTAGGACTGGAAGATAGCAGTGAGTAGGAGAAAGGAGCTTCATCTTTGTTATTTTCTTGTCCCTTTTTCCTGATGCTGGTTTTGCCACCTCAGACTCTGTCCTAGCCTGAAGTGACAGAGACTTGTCTTGGGGGAAGCTTTGAATGGGTTCTGGACAGCAAGTCCCAGAGTGCTGTCTGCTCTAGAGTCTTCTAAGAGAAAGAATGGAAGGGTCCATGGGAATACCAGCTGGTGGCTTCTGGGAGCAACAGGGAAATCTTGAGTCTTAGGTCTGGGTCACTCTTCTCAGATTAGCCTGGTACTACCTTTAAAGATGTTAGGGAACATGGATTTTTTCTGTTACCTTTGTAAGGTTGCTAATGGATTAATGGGTTATGAATGTCTTCCTAGCAAAGATGTATATTAAGAAGAGAGGGGCTGGGTGCAGTGGCTAGTGCCTGTAATCTCAGCACTTTGGGAGGCTGAGATGGGTGGATCATTTGAGCCCAGGGATTCGAGACCAGCCTAGGCAATATGGTAAAACCCTGTCTCTACTAAAAATACAAAACATTAGCTGGGCTCGGTGGTGCAAGCCTGTAGTCCCAGCAACTTGGGAGGCTGAGGTAGGAGAATCACCCGAGCCCAGGAAGTCGAGGCTGCAGTGAGCTGAGATTGCACCACTTCACTCCAGCCTCGGCAACCAGAGTGAGACCCTGTCTGAAAAAACAAAACCAAACAACACAAAAACTTACTTGACATGATGACTCTGTTTTAGAGCTTAAGTTCCTTCTTGACCTACTGTATAATTCTTGCAAATTTTATTTATTTATGTATTTATTTTAAACTTTTATTTTAGGTTAAGGGGTACATGTGCAGGTTTGTTATATAGATAAACTCGTGTCATGAGGTTTGTTGTACAGATTATTTCATCACCCCAGTACTAAGCCTGGTACCCAATAGTTATTTTTCTGATCCTCTCCCTCCTTCTGCCCCCACCTTCAGGGGGGCCCCAGTTGTTCCCCTGTTTGTGTCCCTGTCTTTTCATCATTAGCTTCTACCTGTAAGTAAGAGCATGCCGTATTTGCTTTTATGTTCCTGCGTTGTTTTGCTAAGGATAATGGCCTTCAGCTTCCTTCATCCATGTTCCTACAAAAGACATGATCTCATCCTTTTTTAAGGCTGCATAGGACTCGATGGTGTATATGTACCACATTTTCTTTATCTAATCTGCCAATGATGGGCATTTAGGTTGATTCCACGTCTTTGCTTGTGAATAGTACTGCAGTGAATATTTGCATGCATGTGTGTCTTTATGGTAGAATGATTTGTATTTCTTTGGGTATCCAACTTCTATAAGGAACTGAAACAAATTTGTTAGAAAAAAATGAACAACCTCATTAAAAAGTGGACAAAGGACAGAACAGACATTTTTCAAAAGAAGACATATATGTGGCCAAAAGGCATAAGAAAAAAAAGCTCAATATCATTCATTAGAGAAATGCGAATCAAAACCGCTGTGAGGGACCATCTCATATCTGTGAGAATGCCTAAAAAATCACTAAAAAATAAAAAAATAACAGACACTGGTGAAGTTGTGGAGAAAAGGGAATACTTATACACTGTTGAGAGTGTAAATTAGTTCAACCATTGTGGAAAGCAGTGTGGCAATTCCTTAAAGACCTAAATATAGAACTACTACTCAACCCAGCATCGTGCGAATTTACGTGTAAATATGTTGGTTATATAAATAAGTTGACTTTTTTAGCTTTTGTTCATAGGGAACAAACTATAAAATTTTATTGGAGAAGTGGAAACAGATAATTTTTTTTTTTATTGGTTTGTAGCTGGAGACTGTTGAAAAAGTATATGAAATCTTCATCTCAGATGATGTTGATCTTGTTTTGAGAAAGTCAGCTGCCGAACAGTTAGCTGTGATTATGCAAGGTAATGTTTTCTAAGGAAAATAATTGCTGTACTGCTGATAATAGAATTTTAGATTGCTGTATGGTACTGGCAGGGGTTGGCAACAATGGTTTATGGGCCAGAAGACAATCCAGCCTCTGGCTTTTTTTTTTTTTTAACAGCCCTCAAGAATGGTTTTTCCATCTTTAGAGTTGTTAACAAAACCAAACCAAAACCAAACCAAAACCAAAGAATATGCGAGAGACCATACATGTCTGTCAAAGCCTGACAACATATTTATTACCTGATTCTTTACAGAAAAAGTTTGCTAACCCCTTGTTATTATTTGACCAATAAAATGCCATTTGATAGAATGATCTTCTTTTTAAAATATTGATAGGCTTCTGAAAGTGAAGTGCGTGTTCCTTTCTCAATTTACCGAGTGCATGCATCATATTTTCAATTTGTACCATCTTGCTTAGGGGAATTAATCAAATAATACCTGTTTGGCAGGTAAAATAAAAATAGTACACTGTAGCTATACCTTTCCTTAAAAAGTTTATTTTTAAAAACAACCAGTATAATACATGTTTTGTTTGTTTGTATAATACAGTAGCTTTGTTTGTAGTGTTATTCCATAGGCTTTTGTCCTTTGGGTTAGTTTTAAATTTTTCCCCATATGTGAAATATGTACTTTAATATTTATGAGAAATGATAACTTTGAGTTTATATAAAAAGATTTTTGTGGTTAGCACTTCATGTCTTGACATTAGTGGAAACTGGGATGAGAGAGTAATTTGAAAAAGCATATTCCACGTATTTGTAGTTTTAACAACAATAACACAGACTACAGAAAATAAGACCAGAAAATGTGGAAAGCCCTGGTTAAAAAAGATCAAGAAAAACCCTGTTAAAGAGTATTCCTTCAATATTGTTAACATTAAAAAATATACTGTATAATTTTTGTATGCACTGTATTGGGGGGCAATGGAAATTTTTTTTAAAGTAGCAGCTAAAGATTGTTACAGTGATAGCTACCACTTCAATATCTGTGTGTGTGTGTGTGTGTGTGTGTGTGTGTGTGTGTGTGTGTGTTTCCCAGTGAGAATATAGGATAAAATTTGTCTGCAAGTTGTTAAATACTTAAAATGAATATATAAACAATTACAGTTTTGGGCTTTGGTAACTTTTGTGTGTGCCTGTGTGCATGCATATAAAATTTGTGTGTGTGTATACAAAAATGTTTTTATTACAAATGTAATATGTGAATATGTTTATTAAAAAGAAGCTCATGTTCTCTAGAAATATATGGAGTTTATTATAATGTTGTTTCTTTTATATTTGCCATTAATAATTTGAGGTTAGAGATTTTTTATTGATAGAAAAATGTTCATGTTGCAAGTCATATTTTACACATGAGCTTGTGGAGGATTATAAACATTTGAAGGTGATAAATTTGGAAGAGTCAATGACATAAAGAAGACAGTTTGCCACGTATAAATATAAGGATTCATTTGTACACCTAAAATTCTAGTAATTTTCAGTCAGAATTGGTTCACCTAATTCTTTTTTTAAACTTTTGTTTTTTATATTACAGAAGTTAAAATATGCTTTTTACTTAAACATTTTTAAATTGGACATATGTATATAAAGTAAAAAATTTCATTCTCTAATGTCAGCCTCAGGTCTAACTATTTTTAATAGTCTGAAAGTTGTGTGGATATCAGTTCCGTGTACTTTAAAATACGTTTTTAAAACTTCAAAGATTTTTTTTTAACTTTTAATAACCTTTTTTTTTTGGTCTGCAGATATTAAAATGCATGCTGTGGTGAAAAAGTTACACTTAACTGACAAAATAATTCAGTATTTAAATGAATGTGTGGGTCAAGATGGCAAGGTAAGGCTGATGTACTTCTAGGCATTGTTTTACCGGTTGTTTTTTTAATCTGATCTGAAATTGAATTGAGCAGAATTTATATGAGTACTTGGATTTTAAATCCTAAGTAACACCTCCTATTTCATTCATTGTTTAAAATTCTAAAAGTGGAGTCTCTATAAAGGAAAGCGAATCTTAAAATTTCCGTAAGATAGGTAAGCAGAAGTATACACAAAACTTACTTTCAGTGGAAAGTAATTCTCAGTATTTACTTACATTTTAGTTTCACATAATTTTGATGAAAAAGCATAAAATTTAGAGTAAGATAATATTGTTATGTTTGATCTCACCTGATAATTGGCAAAAATAAAACAGCTGTGTTTTCCCTCCTGGACCAGGTTGTAGAATGTTTGGTACAGCCATGCCTGACACTCTTGAGGAAGCTTTTATGTGGCGATCCAGTCATGCGTGTTTCCCTCTCACAACAGTCTTCTGTTTTGACACTGTTATTCAGAGGTAAATAAAAGAATCTGCTAATAAGATTATTCTTCAGTTTTAAGTGTTTCTTCTTTAATTGTAAGTCACATTTGCTTTTACTAATAGAACAGCAGCATTTATTAGTGAAAACTACTAAAAACTAATCACAATGGAAAACATTTAATATTTTTGTGGAAATTGCTTTATAGTCCTGTTACTGAGTGGACTCTAGAGCTGAGAAAAGCTGAAACCTCTGATTGTTCTTTGCACCTTGATGTAGATGTCATCTGGTGCTCAGATAGTAAACTATTATCTATAAAGAGAGAAAGTTGCAGCTGCTGTTATTACTGTCTTCTTTCTAATATCTCTTTCATCTTTCTTGTTTTGATTGTGCCTTTGGATCTTGTACATTTTGTCTGATTATTTCATTTGACAGGCATTAAGAGTATAGACTCAACTTGTGTGGGTGGACACTAGACTATCCTAAGCGACTCTGAGCCTAAATTGATTACATTCTATAAAGTGTGGGTTTTAAAAACCCATTTTAATTTGATTCTAATTTAGTAAGGTATTAGATGAACACACTTCATATACTTTTGTCCTGCTTTTGTTCTCTGTTGTTTTTTTTTTTTTTTCTCCCTCAATGGAGACCCTTGGTAATATTTTGTACTATTTTCTTTCTTAGAGGTTTAGGCCACTGCTTTTTAGTATTCTACAAGAGTCATGTTGACCAAGTATCTGAATGTGCTTCATCTTGTCCGTTATCAGGCATATAGGAGATAAGTGAGATTTATGTTCAAAATATGTTGTTAGAAATAGTTGTTTTCTTTTAGAATTTTTTTTCCTATTGACTTCTGCTTGCCAAGTGTAACATGCAGTTTATTTAAGTAGCAGCAGTAAAACCAGGTAAAGTTCTAAACAGATTCAGTGTGTTTAGACTCGTAACATTTTGAGTAGACTGTAACATTTTTATAAGTTTGTATGGACTGATCATCTCAAAGAGCAACAGTTATGAATTTTTAGTTTTTTTAAATCCTGTTATAAATAATTGTCTTCTTAACCTCATTCAGTTGAATTTAGTTCCTAGTTTACCTTTTCATTTATAATTTTTATTTAAATTATTCAAGCATGGAACTTATTATGAACACCTACTGGATTCAAAGACACATTCCAAGGCAACATAATCTATATATACCCTTTTCAGTATTTCAGTTTTTCTATTTCATTGCTGTTTGTGGAAATTACTTTCAACAAGTCTGAGAATGAATATAGTGTCTCCCATTAATGGATTTAGTTTCAGGAAAAGTTATTTTTATTTATTTATTTATTTATTTTTGAGACAGAGTTTTACACTTGTCACCCAGGCTGGAGTGCAGTGGTGCGATCTCAGCTTACTGCAACCTCTGCCTCCTGGGTTCAAGCATTTCTCCTGCCTCAGCCTCCTGAGTAGCTGGGATTATAGGCGCCTGCCACCATGCCCAGGTTATTTTTGTTATTTTTGTTATTTTTAGTAGAGGCTGGGTTTCTCCATGTTGGCCAGGCTGGTCTCAAACTCCTGACCTCAGGTGATCTACCCTCCTCGGTCTCCCAAAGTGCTGGGATTACACACTTGAGCCACTGTGCCCAGCCGAAAAATTAATTTTTAACCAGCTGCTTAACCAAGAAAATCCGTTTCTCAGCAAACATTTATTAAGCACATGCTATGTGCTAGGTACAGTGCTAGGCTTTTGGGTTATATCGATGAGCATAGTAAATGATCCTCATGGAGCTTACAGTAGAGTTGGAGATGTTGACAAGTAAATATGCAATACAGCACAATAATACTTTTAGTTGGGGATTCCTGGTGCCGGAGGACATTCTGGTTAGATTGGTTGGTGAAAAGTAGCAGAGATTGTTTCTAGGAAATGTGGCATCTGAGATGGAATTCCAAAAATGAATAGGGGATCAAATAGACAAGATCAGCTTCTAGATAGTGGGAGCCATCATTGTGTGTATGGGAGTTGGATGTGTTTGAGATGGAGTTGGCTGGATTTCGGGAGTGTGGAGTGAAGGGAAATGATGGGATGAGGCAGGGAGGCAAGTTCGTGCAGGGCCTGGAGGGTCTTATTAAACAGCAGTGAGGAGCCGTTTAGGTTGTTAAACAGGGGAGTATGTGTTTCAGGAAGATTATTTCTGTAGCATGGATAATGGATCAAAAGAGTACAATAATTAAATAACTTCTCAGATAACATTGCTTGAATCATGAACTTTATGTTATGACAGACTTCTATACTGTATTTCAGTGTTAGAAATTAACTTAGAAATCATTTATTATACCATCTCAGTGTGAGGCCTAGAGAGATTTAGCAACTTGGCCAAGGCTATAACGAGAAAATGGTTATTGGGTTATTTATTTATTTTTGCTGCTGAGAAAAAATCCAAACTTCCTTACGTTTGTTTGCTTTTGTTTTAAATAATCAGAGACCTATACATCCTTATTGTAAAAATTCAGGCGATATAGAACTATCCAAATTCCAAAAGTTTTCATTTTCTTCTTTTTCTCAATTTCCCCAAAGAAGACTGTACTGGTTGTCATTAGGAATGTATTATTCCGAATGACCTTTTCTACACACACATGTAATTTTCATTCTGTATATTAGTATTGTGTTACTTACTTTTTTCAACTGGAAATATAACTTGATTATCTTTCCATAGTATTTCATGTGAGTATATATTCTTCAAAAACTCTAAAAACTACTGCATTGGTGTTTCAGAATTTCAGTTTGCTGTATTACTGGGTATTTGTTTCAGATTTTTCACCATGACAGTAATCGTGTTGTGCGATCATTTTTGTGCATACAGTATAATTGGAATTCCTAGGTCAAAGAGATTTTATAAGATAATGGTTAAGTTCCTTTCAAAATCACTCTCACCGAAGGTGTTTAAAAATACTTATTTTCGTTATAACTTTGCCAACACTTAATATGTCGCATTAATTTTTTTTAATCTTGTAGGTGAAAATACATTGTTATATTTTCTTATTTTAGTTTTAGTGAAGTTGATTATCTTTTCATGTATATTCAAATTTCTTAATCTGTGAATTGCCTATTTTCCTGTTGTATTTAATTTCTTTTCAGTGACTTGTAGGGTTTTTTATTGTAAGATAGATACAATCTTTATACTTGATTTTATGTGATTAATATTTTCTTTCAACTTTTCTACCCTTTTAAATGTATTTATTGTATCTTTAGCCTTAAATAAACAATATTTGATGGAAATATATAGAGCTTTTCTGTTATGGCAGTTGGGCAGTTTTTTTTATCATGTTCTAAAAGTAGAACTTTCTCCAGTTCCAAATTGAAAACATATGCTCCTATACTTTCTGTGTTTCAAGTGTTGTTAAAAAAATTAAATTTTAAATCAGACAAATACATTGCTGTATTTTCTTATTTATTTGGAAATGTTATGGTTTATTGATATGAAATGTCTATTATAAGTCGATTTTTACATGTTCTCTGTTTCTTTACTTTTTGGTTTATTGCTATTTTTAATCATGCCAATTACATAAGGATGATTTTCTTTTCCTGCAGTTAGGAAAAATGTCTTCTCTCAAAACTTATTTCTTATTGCTGCTTCCCTGAATTTGCTGTCTATTATGCTGTTAGTCCTGTGCGATAAGTACATAATATGTCTTCGTTTAGAATTTCATAGGTTTCAAGCATTGAGAAATTGTAGCATTGAGATCATTACAGAAGTGGAAACTGAGACTTAATGTTAAAGAACCTGACCAGGTCACTTAGCTAAGTAGTAAGTGGTGGCGCCAGCATTATTATGTCTGTTAGTTCAGAGCACTTCCCTTTTCCATCATCTTGTCATAGTAAGCAAACAGGAACCCAAATGACGACACAGCCCAAGCGTAACATTTTAAAGTCAAATCCAAGTTCTTTGATCACGTTTGTAGTAAAGGACAAAAATTATAAGATCTCTTGGTGAGAAAGTTTAGCTAGAATTACATGACTCAGCATAACCCTAGAGGGTGTATCAGTTTGTTTCTATACCTAAAGTAGGCAGTGTCTAGCGAGTGTATCTGTAGGCGTGGTTCTTGGACCAGGAGCATCTACATCCTCTGAGAACTTATTAGAAATGCACATCACAGGCTCTACCCTAAGCCTATCGAATCAGAAACTGTTTTAACAAACCCTCCAGGTGATTCTTGTACATCCAAAAGTTTGAGATGAGAGTCTGGGTTTTAGTGATGTCACCTTATCTGGGTTAACATTGCATTTCTTTTCTCTTCAAATTAAGATATTTTAAATTTGAAGTTCATTCTTTATAGAAGTACAAATATTTCATAAAGTTGTGCTTCTTTTTATTCAGTTTCCTTAATATTTCATGAAGATTGTATTGTCGTGACTGAAGTTGGAGCACTATTTTGTCTTCTATTATTTGATGAAGTATCAAGAATGGATATGTGGTGAGATATAAGAATTTATAATTTTTTTACTCTTAATAACTATCTCAGCTATCTGATGCAGTCTTACAGCAATGCGTGGAAATTTCTGATTTACGAGGCTTATGCTTTCCATGCTAGACATATGTTATATGAATTTTGGTTTGAATAAGCAGTATTCAAAAGCTAATTGGCTCAAAATATCACTCTGAAATTTTATTTTTAAAATTATTAAGTATAAAATTTAAAATTATAGTGATTTTGTCTTTAAATCTACATTTTTAGTGCATTCCTTCAACCATTTGTTTTTTTCTTAATATTTAATCATTTTTAAAAAACTGGAAAGATGTTTAGGACGATAGAATATGATTAGTACTGATCTTGAGCAGGATCCATGGGAGGAGACACACAAAGGTCACCTGCCAGTACCACTGCTGCATTACATGAATCATGTTACATGGAATTTTTTTTTTAAAAGCCTAATTTACTCTCAGGAAGTAGCAAACATGTTGTTACTATACCAAATGATAGACTCAGTTGCAGTGTTTGATTTCACTTGCAGTCAAGGAAGTGAGGTTAAGTTAAGTTTGTTAGACAAAACTTGATCTACTCAGTTGTTTATTTTTGTTTTTTTGTTTTTTTTTTATAAAATAGGTCTGTTAATCCTCCCAGTAAACCTTCTTTGCCATCAGACTTCAGTTTGCCTGTTTCAGTTTTTAGAAGGTAAAGAATTTATTTCTCTGATTTTCTTGAAGGATGAAATGTTGTTATAGAAAGGGAAATCAAAATCTATAGTTTCTCACAATTTTAATTTAGCATTTAAATCCATAACTTGGGCTTTCATGGTTCCTTCACGATGGTGCTTTGAAGATTTCCGTAAGTATATCTCCACGCCACCAATTTTTTATTTTGATATCATTCAAATTTACAGGAAAGTTGAAAGAACTATACAGTGCATACCTATATGTCGTTCAGCCTAAGGTCATTAATTATTAACATATGAGTCTATTTGCTTTCTCTCTCCTAAGAAATAACTTTCAGACATAAATTTACTTCCTTCCTATATATTCCAGCATGAACATCCTCAAATTAAAGGCATTATTTTATATACCTGCTACAATGTGATCATATCTAACAACATTAAAAATAATTCTATAACATGATGTGGTTTCTCCAGTTATCTCCAAGTATCTTTTGTATATATCTTTTCATAATGCAATATCCAGTCAAGGTCCTGCATTGTGTTTGATTTTCATGTTTCTTTAGATTTTTTAAAAAAGTAAATTGTCTTAGTGACACATGGCATACATAAAGTACATAAAGTATGTAAGTCATAAGGGTACAGTCATTGAATTTTTCTGAGTAAACATACCTATTTATCTCATACAGATTAAGATATAGACTATTACTAACAGACCGGAAATGCTTTTTGTGCTTCCTCATTACCTTCTACCACCCCAAAATGTAATCTTATTTTAATTTCTATTGCTATACATTATTTTAGCTGGTTTTTGAACTTTAAAAATAGAGTGCACTATTATGTTGGCTTTTTGCTCAACTTGGAGAGATTTGTCCATGTTGTTGCATGAAGCAATAGTTGGTTCCTTTTCATTGCTGTGTAGTATTCTGTGTAAGAATATACAACACTTTCATTTACCATTCTATTTGTGGACATTTGATTTGTTTTCTGTTTTGGGCTATTAATATTATTATACTGCTAAGAACATTCTTGAACTTGTGCATTGTTGGAATATAGGATATTTATGTTTAGCTTTGGTAGATACTACCAAACAGTATTACAAAGTGGTTGTGCTGATTTACATTCCCACCAGCAGTGTGAAAGTACTGGCTGCCCCACATCCTCACCAGCCTTTGGTATTTTCATTACCAGTCTTAATGGTGTTTAGGTTTGGCTAAATAATAAAACTCACTGGACTGCAGTAGTCATGCTTTGAATGAAATCACATTTGTGGGTACTAGGAGCCGTCCTGGCTTAGAAGCCTCATGTCCCAAATAGATAATATGTTTTCTAGTAAGTGTGTTGTAGGCATAGTTTCCAGGTTGTTTATAAGAGCCATAGCACTCAAGATTACTGAGAGCTGTGCCATCCCATCATGCGCTTATAGTTTATTCCTAGACGTCCCAGTCCAGATGTGAGGAGTCGTTTGCATCATAAGGAAAGCAGCTTAGTAAATTATTGACATTCCATACTTATCTGATTTTACTGGTTAAAGCGACAGAGAGAGTTAGCTCAAGATCACATTTGTCCATAAAGAGGAGAAAGGGTTTTATTACTCATTTACTCACAGTAATGTTGTCATTTTAAAAATTGTTGCCCATCTGATGGAGGTATGGTGGTATCTTGGTGGTCATGATGTATTACCCTTTGCTTTTTATTATTTTCTTTTTTCTATGTTCTTCAGACTTAATTTGCTGTTTATTTTCTGACTTACTGGAGGATTGACCATTGATTATTAGCTGCTTTTTCATTTAAAGCTTTCAGTGTTCCTAAGTATGGCTTTTGGTATATTCCACAAATTTGATATGCCATATTTTATTATTTAGTTCAAAATACTTTCTAATTTCATTGTGATTTTTTTTCTTTGATCCAAGGGTTGTTTAGTGTTATTGGGGGTAATTAGTGAAGATTTAGTGTATTAGGTTTTCTAGTTATTTTATTATTAATATTCAGCTTAGTGTTGACATTAGAAAATATTTTCTGATTTTAATTCTTTGGAGTTTGTTGAATTTTACTTTATGGCCCAGCATATGGTCAGCTTTTACGAATGTTCCATGTGTACTTGAAAATAATAAATAATGTATATGTAGTAGTTGTTAGATACATTGTTCTATAAGTATCAAAATATATCAAGTTTATTGATAGTGTTCAGATTCTCCCTGTGTCTGCTTTATAGTATGTGTGTGAAGTTCCTTCAGGTAGCAGAGAGGCATGTTAAAATCTCCACTATGACATTGTCAGTTCTGGCTATTTGTATTTTGAGGCTAATTTAGTTTGTATACATGCTTCTGGTGGGTTGTCTCTATTATTATGAAATTACCTCTTTATTTCTAGCAGTGCTTCATTATATAGAATTCACTTTACCTATTATTACTATAGCTTTACCAGCTTTTATTTGGCTAGTGGTTAGCATGATTTGTATTTTCCCATCCTTGTAGTTTTAGCTGTTCTGTGTCCTTAAATTTTTTTTTTTTTTAAGAATATGTTTTTGGTCCAATTTGACAATATTTACAGTTTAGATGGAATATTTTAATGCATTTTACATTTACTGGGATTACTGATTTTTTGAATACAGATTATTAGCTTGCTATTTTCTATTTGTCCAATGTGGTATTTTTCTTTCTTTTTTCTCTCTGGCTTTTCTTAATTAGTTTTTAAAATTAGTCCAGTTTTTTCAGCTGTTAACTTGTAGTTATACATATATTAAGTATTCTATTCTGCTCTATTCTATTCTATTCTATTCTATTCTATTCTATTCTATTCTAGTCATTTGTAGCGATTGGGATCTTGCTTTTTTGCCCAGGTTAGTGTTGAACTCCTAGCTTCAAACAGTTCTCCCACCTCAGCCTCCCAAAAGTGTTGGGATTACAGGTATGAGTCACCGTGCCCAGCCAAGTATTCTTCTATATACATTATTTCTATATATTCTTTTATATAGATGATTATTATTTTATAATCAAGACATTATAATTTACTTCCTTGACTGCAAGCTAGTATTTTTTACCACATTCCAGGCAATGCAAGGACCTTAGATTGCATTAACTCCATTTATTTGCTCTTCTTTTTTTCTCCTATTTAAATTCTATATGTATTTTAGATTTTAGAAGATGTTATTATCATTATTTTATGCAATAAATACTCATTTAGATTTGTATGTATACCTTGGTCGTTTCTGTTATCTTTTATTCCTTTTTTGGTTTTTCTGCCTCCATCTGAGAATTTTTTTTTTTTGAAGAGGTTTTTATTATTTAATGTAGTACACTTACATTAGCAATGATTTTTGCCCAGTTTTCTTTTTAATCTAAACCTTTTTTCTGTTTTAAACAATGTTTTCACTAGGCATAGAATTCTAGGATGGCAGTTGGAGTCCATTTTTGGTTGGAACGTTGGCTGTCCGTTTTATTGTTGCTTCTTTGAAGGAACTGTGTTCCCCATTCCTTTAGGAGTTCCTTCAACTGTATTCCACAGCACTTTGCTTGCTTATTTATTTGGAGGAATTTATTTTTATGGATATACAATATTACATATTTATGGAGTACATGTGACATTTTGATTTAAGCTTATAACGTATAATGATAAAATCAGTAATTAAGATGTCCATCACCTCTAACATTTATCGATTCTCTGTATTAGGAACATTTCAGATCTGCTCTTATAGTTATTTTGAAATATACAACAAATTACTATTAAGTATTGTTACCTCATGGTGCTACAGAACACTAGATCTTATTCCTTCTATTCCTTCTATGTAAATTTTTATGTACCCGTTGCCATCCCTTCTTGATTCCGCTCTTCCCCACCACTCTTTACAGCCTGTGGTAATCATCATTCTACTCTTCATCTCCATGAGCTCAATTTTTTTTTTTTAAGCTCTCACATATAAAGAAGAACATGTGATATTTGTTTTTCTGTGCCTGGATTATTTCAGTTAACATAATGACTTCCACTTCCATCCATCCATGTTGTTGCATATGACAGGATTTCATTCTTTTTTATGTCGGAATCATATTCCATTGTGTATGTACACCACATTTTTTTTATCTGTTCACCTCTTGATGGACTCTCAGGTAGATTCCATATCTTGGTTATTGTGAATAGTGCTGCAATAAACATGGGAATGTAAATATCCCTTTGACATACTGATTTTCTGTCTTTTGGATATATACCCAGCAGTGGGATTGCTGGATCATATGTAGGTTCTGTTTTTAGTTTTTTTTGAGGAACTCCATACTGTTTCCAATAGTGGCTGTACTAATTTGCATTTCCACTAACAGTGTATGAGCGTTCTCCTTCCTCCACATCCTTGCCAGCATCTGTTAGTTTTTTGTCTTTTTGATAAAAGCCTTTTCAATCAGGGTGAGATGATATTTCATTGTAGTTCATCAGTATTTCTCTGATGATTGGTAATGTTGAACATTTTTTCATATAGCTGTTGGTCATTTATATGTCTTCGTTTAAGAAGTGTCTGTTCAGATCTTTTGCCCAGTTTTTAATTGGATTATTATAATTTTGTGTTGTTAAAATTCATTATATATTTTGGTTGTTAATCTCTTGTCAGTTGAATAGTTTGCAAATATTTTTTCTTAGTCTATAAGGGACTCTTTGTTGACTGTTTCCTTTGCTATGCAGAAGCTTTTTAGCTTGATGTGTTTATTTTTGCTTTGCTTTTCTGTTTATTTTGTTATTTGCTTGCCATTTGTTTATTTTTGCTTTGCTTGCCTGTGTTTTTGAGGTGTTACTCAATAAATCTTTGCCCAGGCCAATGTCCTGACACATTTCTCTAATGTTTTCTTCTAGTAGTTTCATGGTTTCAGGTCTCACATTTAAGTCTGTAATTCATTTTGATTTGATTTTTGTATGTGGTGAGAGATAGAGGTCTAGTTTTATTTTTCTGCCAGTTTTCTGAGTACCCTTTGTTGAAGAGATGGTTCTTTCCCCAAAGTATGTTCTTGGTGCTTTTTTGAAAGTTGACTAAATGTGTGGATTTATTTTTGGGTTCTTTATTCTGTTTCATTGGTCTGTGTGTCTGCTTTTATGCTAGTATCGTGCTGTTTTGGTTACTGTAGCTTTGTAGCATAATTCAAAGTTAGGCAGTGTGATGGCTCCATCTTTGTTCTTTTTGCTCAGGATTCTTTTGGCTATTTAGGATCATGTTTTGTTCGATACACATTTTAAAAATTTCTTTTTGTTCCTTCTAGGATGCAAATTTACATGCATGTTAGATTATTTTGCCATGTTAAAGGAAAAACGAGACAAAATATACATGCATGTGTCTTTATGATAGAACAAAATTAACTTTGGTTTAAGAGATATTGCTGTTGAATCTGTTTCTATTTCTAAACATATATCTTGGTTCTTGCTGAATTTATTGATGATGAAACTGTGTTCTCAAGTGAAAATACTAAGTTTGAATTCAGTCCCTTAGTGACCTCTGTGATCATAGGCAATTCGTTTGTCAGCTTTAAGCCTCATTTTGATCATTTGTAAAATAGGTATTATAGTGCCATATGTGTAACTGTGAATGAATGATACATAATAAGCAGTGTTTGGCATAAAGTAGATACCAGTGTTTTAGCTGAACACCTTTTATGTTGGGTTCACTATATTCATGGGCCCTGACTTCAAGGAGCTTTAGTTATCTCCACAACAACTGTGATATAGCATACAATGGGGTATGTTCTCAAGAAAGGGTTTAAGTATTCTGGGGAATTTAGAGGAGATGGAAAGAGTAATCGAAATACTGTATAAACTATGATAACTATTTAAAATAGGGACTAAGAGAAATCTTTGCATTATTGCGGGTTGGGAGGCATTGAACTAGCCCTCATTTGTGGCTCATCTTTTTGAGTAGCATATTAAGAATTTGTAAGTTTGTCATTGTTTTTACATTTCCTTTAGGTATCATCTACCTGTTCATGTAATCGGACACCATGCTGTGAGTCCTTACTCCATAGTTTTGCCTTTATCTGCTGATTGTTTGGCCTTGAAGCCGGTGTCAGATATGCTGAGAATAGCTTGGAACCTGTCATGGTATCATGGGAGTGATAATCTGTTGAAGCAAATGAACTCTGAAACTAAAACACAAGAGTAAGCTCTCATATTAGTTGAAAAAGTATTTGCAATTAATTAATTGTAATTAATTAGTTAGGTTTTACTTTTTCCTTAGGTCCAGTAACTTTTCCCTTGATGTCATCTGATTCTGCCTTTTAACAGTTGTGATTTTTACTTTTAAAGATTGCATGTATTTATTACTTTTCACAATCTATTATAAAAGAAAATTTTAAATGAAAAAACATTTTACTGTGTGCTTTTTTAGAGATTATTTAAAGTCTGATTTGTTCATAGATGTGAATCACTGGGAAAAGGGTTCTGGATTAGAATAAAATCTCAGTAAGTATATGCATGAGTGTTATTACTGTGATGGCGATTACTTTTGAGTATCTTAATATTCTAATCTGTCAGTCTTATGTGAATAAAAATTTTTTTTAAGGAGGAAAAGTCAGTATAAACATTTGGGATGCCAATGTAAAATTCTAATATTGACAGAGACGTATCAGTTTTCTTTTGGCTATAAGTCAATCTTTTATTAAAAGAAAATGAAGATAAAACAACTTTTGGGAGAGTTTATAATAGAAATAAATGTGAGCTTTTATTTAAATAGTTTTATGTTCCTCTTTCTTTTTTTCTTTTTGTCTAGATTTTTGGATACATTGAAGTTATCTGCAGAAGACATCCTCACTCTGAAGATAACACACATGGCTAGTGGGCTGCAGGACTGCCTCCAGTCCATTGTTCAGGCTGCAACCCACAGGGAAGTTAGGGCTGCTGTTACTAGGATGAGTTTTTATCTTCTGAATGACAGATTGTCATTAAAGGGTGGCCCTGGTTCGTGTGGGGCTACCTTGAAGTCCCTGGCTTGGCACAACACGCTGAACAGGTCAGTATGAGGTCAAGGCTGCTAGTTTCAAAGACCTGGATTGTATTGTATTGTGTTCACCTCCAATTCTTTGAAGATAAGAGTCTATGCCCTTACTGTTGCTATATAGAAAAACTCCAGGATTTTTATCCTCTGTAATAGCCAAAGATAAATTTTAATTTAGCCATTGCATTGTTGAGGGGATTATTAATAAACTTACAACAATTTATTACCCTTAGAAAACTTTACCTCACAAAAGTGAATAATTAGGATAAGGCATGGATGAAACAAATTGAATGTTTATTTCTCTCCATATTATAAATGAGTTGAGACATCAGTGAATTAATAGGTTTGGTACACCTGCCACAGGCTGTTTTGTTTTGTTTTGCTTTTGTTTTGTTCTTAGGTAAATTGTATCATTTTTCTTTTTGCTCTGAATTTCACAAAGTTGATTGCCATGTGGAAGTTCTTTATAGCAGTTATTGAGAAGGCTCTAGCTTGTCAGTTTAACATGCTTAGATCATAGCAGATGGCTGCATTTGCTGATTATCTTAACAGTCCAACATTAATTTATGTGAATGTTTTTATATATATCTGCTAAGACACAAACATACTGTTATAGTCTAGTATCATTTTGGAAACTTATTTTAAGAAAATAGGTGATAGTCATGATTTAGTAGGATTACAAGTTGTTAGAGGTATCTAGAATCTTCTTTCAACTAGCTTTTGTTGTTTTGCCTGTTTAATGTCTCTCTACACCTTTCCTAGTAAAAGTCCTATTGCTACTGTTTTTCACCATTTTTTACTGAACTATAGAATGACTAGCGAATTGGTTTTTCTGCTTTTAACCTTATGCCACTCATTTATGTTGCTTTCTGAATGATCCTTCTAAAATACATGTCACCTGTGGATTCTTCTCCATGGTGTGCTAGATATTAATAGAAGTCAAATCCCTTTGCATGCTGTAGAAAGTTCTTTTTGATCCGCCACTTGCCTACCTTTTCAGTTTCATTTTCCATGTCTCTAACATACATTGTGTTTCTATGAAGTACAGATATTGGGGTTTTAGGAAACTGCTGGATATTTTAGGGCATAAACTTCCATTTTATACCCCCTCGCTTTTACATAGTTAACTCCCTGGCTGCTTTGTGAATATCTACTCCTCCTTCAGCTCCAAGGTCTTCTTCCTCTGTAACGTATGTGGAATTGTAGTTACCATAATTGTCATGTGGTTTTCCTGCATTACTTCTACAGTGGTTTAAATATTTGTCTCCTCATATGCCTTGGGTTTATTACATTCCTTTTTATATCCCTAACCTATGGCATAAGTCATAGTATACAGTTGACTCCTAATAAATGTAGAATGGATGAGTTGGAGAGACCTTAGAGCTCATTTAGTCCAGCTGTGTACCTGGTGAATTCCCTTCTGTGTATCCCTGTCAAGTGGCCATGTGGCCTCAGCATGAATACCTCCTTTGAAGGATACTCATTCTGTTTCTGTGCTGTGATTATTAGTGAGTTTTTTGCTCTTTTGAACTGTACCTGGTCATTTCTACCTATTATTCTGTCCTTTAAACTCCTAGAATAAATACTGTCTTCACATGTGACAACTCTTCATTTAAACATAACCATAATTTCTTCTGTGTTCCCCCCACCCTGCTTTAAATGGTTTGGTTTTTTAGATATACTTTAAAAGCCACAGTGTCCAGACTTCTCATTTGTTTATGCCATTTTACAAGGGTATTGTGTTTCTTAGGACTCTCCCTGAGATCTGGACATGATGACTTACATAGGGTGTGGTACTGTGGCATGGGGTGAACAGGAAGAAAGGGGCTACTGTCTATCTTTTCCTCCTGCTTTTCCATCATTCAGCGAACATTTATTGATCACTTACAAGGTGTCACTCTTATAGGAAATATAGCAGTCAGCAAAATTGATAGGGTCCTGCTTTCATGGAACGTGCAATTTAAGACAGCTAAAAGTATAATCAAAAGTAGGAATGCTTCTAAGCAGACTATTATGAAACTCTGTTAGAGGAGTAACTTATCTCTCTTCAGTAGACAGAAAGTGGCTCAGAGAATGAAGCTTAAGCCAAGGCATAACAGGTAGAAGGATGTTAAAAGTCTATGGGATTGGAAGCAGAAAAGATGCCAGGTTCACAGAGAAACAAATACCACATGATGTCTCTTATATATGCAATCTAAAAAAGTCCAATTCATAGAAGTAGAGAGTAGAATTGTTACCAGAGGCAAGTGGCAGGGGATGTGGGTAGAGTAAGGGGAGGAGAAATGAAGAAAGGGTAGAGAAATGTTGCTGAAAGGGTCCAAAATTGCAGTTAGACAAGAGGAATAAGTTCTGGTGATCTATTACAGCATAATGACTCTAGTTAATAATAATAATGTATATTTCAAAATAGCTAAAAGAATGGATGTTAAAGGTTCTCACCACAAAAAAAAAAAATATTTGCGGTGGTGGGTATGTTAATTAGCCTGATTCTGTCATTCCACAATGTATAAATGTGTCAGAACACCGCATTGTACCCTAAGGATATATACAATTATTATTTCTTTAAAATAAGTGGGATATAGTTTGGTGCATGTTATGTGGCAGAAATTTGATACTTTGAATCCATAAATGGGCCGGGCATGGTCGTGCATGCCTGTAGTCCCAGCACTTTGGGAGGCCAACGTAGGAATCACCTGAGGTCAGGAGTTTGAGACCAGCCCGGTCAACATGGTGAAACCCTGTCTCTACGAAAAATGTAAAAAATAGCTGGGCGTAGTGGTTCGTACCTGTAATCCCAGCTGCTCAGGAGGTTGAGGCAGGAGAAGCACTTGAGCCCGGGAGGTGGAGGTTATAGTCAGCCGAGATTGTGCCATTGCACTCCAGCATGGGCAACAAGAGTGAAACTCGGTCTCAAAAAAAAAAAAAAAAAGTCCATAAATGAATAACCACTTATGGACTGTATTATTTCTTCTCTAGAGTAAAATGCCATATTCAACAAATATTATAAAAATTAAATTAAAAAAATATGCCAAAGGGATAAGACCCCGAGTTAGGAAAGAGTGTCTTGTGTCTTCAGGAGTCATTAAAAAGAGGATAGTACACTGGGATTTAAAGGATATGAGGGTGGATATAAAATGGGGTTACAGAGGTGATATTTTAATGTTAACAATGGATATCATGGAAGACTTCTTATAATCCTCATGATTGTTAAATCATAGCTCTTCTAAAGATCTGTGGTTGTTAAATTCATCTGTTGATTCCATTCTTTCAGAGTATTTTTCTAATCCCAGTTTTTATAATCTTACACTTGCTGTCCTACTCAGCTGAATGTCATTTTGGGGATGTGGGAATTTTAAATAAAAAATAATAATGAGACAAACACGACATTACTAAGAAATACAGCATTTATATATCCCTGGTGTTGGACTGCTTAGTCTCGGATTCATGTTTTAAAACTTGCTAGCTGTGTGACTCTGAAGAAACGACTTAACCATATTTTTGCTTGAGTCTTCTTGTCTTTGAAATAGAGGTACCCACTTCATACTGTTGTTGTTAAGTTTGATAAAAATCCTGCTATTAGACCATAGGCTTGCACAAGGTTGGTGCTCAATAAATGCTGCATATTATGATTAGTATTATTGTCACTCTTATTAAACATTTTGATGCAATTGCTTTAGATTTATAAAAAAAAAAAATTAGAGATAAAATTGAATCTCATTGTATCTCTTCCTGATTGCCTTTTTAAAAAACGATTTTCCAGACTGTTCCCTTTTAAATAAAAGTTTGTCTATTAATCTTTCAGCTCACTTATACCAGCTTTTTTTTTTAAAAGAAATCTCAGAAAATTGGCTGATACCCTTTAACTCCAAACTTACACAGAAATTTCATGCTAGGTCTACCTTCGGTGTTTCCCTTGCCTGTTAAAACTCTGGTAGCATCCTTGCAGGACCTTTTTTCTCTCACTTTATTACCTTATTCTATTGTAGCACTGTTTTGAAGTACTAATTCTTCTTATCAGTGGAATATGGCATTCCCATTATGAAAAAGCAAGTTTCATTGGACAGTTAGAGGAAGTATATATCTCCTTGGTATTTTTTGGTACTTTTTCTGAATTTGTTATTTTTCCTCTTCTGATACTTGTCACTTCTAGTTATTTTAGTTAGTTATTTGTCCGCATGTTTTTTCCCACTGTAAGCTCAGGTTTTTGAAGGCAGATACCCAGTTTGTTTCAACTTTGCATTTTTCAAAGCATTTAAAACAGTATCTCATAAAATAGCATCCTCACAAGACACTTGTTAAAACCACATATCCATGATAAACAGTGGTAATATGTATTTTAAAGAACTGGAAACCATGATTATTGTCTTTTCATTATAGGTTTTTACAAGTGCTTCCTGCTTCCACTGAAGATGAGAAACTGCTAATAGATATCATACATTTTTTAAATAAATTAATAAAAGAACAAAGAAAAAATTCTTCATTGGAACTTCTAAACTGGATTCTAGAATTACTTCTTAAACATGTAAGTGTTGTTAAAGAATTTGGATTTTAAATTTGAGAAGAAGCTTATTTGTAGAAATCATTAACATTATATTATGGAAAAGGATAATTTTTATATTACCTGTGCTTGGTAAAGTAGTCCTCATGTAATGAATGGCTCATAACACCATGGCTTTCCTGATATGATTGTGAATGTGTTTGTTAAAATTCGATACAAAGAATGGGACCTACAGTCTTGGTATTTAATAAAACCTGTTCTGCATATAAACTTTCTGCTTCAACTCTATTTTTTTTGTTTTTTTTTTTTTTTTTTTTTTTGTGATGGAGTCTTGCTCTGTCGCCCAGGCTGGAGTGCAATGGCACAATCTGGGTTCACTGCAACCTCTGCCACCTGAGTTCAAGCAATTCTTCTGCCTCAGTCTCCTGATTAGCTGGGATTACAGGTATATGCCACTATGCCTGGCTAATTTTTGTATTTTTAGTAGAGACAGGGTTTCACCATGTTGATCAGGCTGGTCTTGAACTCCTGACCTTGTGGTCTGCCCTCCTCAGCCTCCCAAAGTGCTGGGATTACTGCAATTGTATTTTTTTTTTTTTTTTGATACGGAGTTTCGCTCTTGTTACCCAGGCTAGAGTGCGATGGCGTGATCTTGGCTCACCGCAACCTCCGCCTCGTGGGTTCAAGCAATTCTTCTGCATCAGCCTCCTGAGTAGCTGGGACTACAGGCATGTGCCACCATGCCCAGCTAATTTTTGTATTTTTAGTAGAGATGAAGTTTCACCATGTTGACCAGGATGGTCTCGATCTCTTGACCTCATGATCTACCCGCCTTGGCCTCCCAAAGTGCTGGGATTATAGGCATGAGCCACCGCACCCGGCCTGCAATTGTATTTTTAAGTAGGGATTTCAGTTCAGGTGGCAGGAGACAGGGTGGATGTCCAGATAGGCATGTTGGGAGTTAGCTAACGAAGCCAGATGGAGGTAGGAGGGGTATAGTGATGGTGAAGTTATAAAGAATGAGTAAAACTCTCAGGCTTTCAGGGTTACTGGATTATTTACCCTTCTAGCCCCCACTACTCTCAGATTTTTAGATCTTCTAAAAATTCTAAAATTTGTCTAAATTGCTACTCTAAAAATTTTAGCTATTCAGATTTGTTATTCTGAGAAACTTGCGAAGAACCCAAGATGCCAGCTCCCTGTTGTTGGTCTCTCTGTTTATGTATTTATTTGCAAATATCATATGAATTTACTAAACTTAGCTAAGATAAACCTTTGCATAAATAAGAAAAAAACGCTAGAAAATAGGGCCTAAACTGATATAGAAGATAGTGGATCTTATAAGACAAGTATGTTTCATTACATAGTAATACATTTGCAAAACTTAGAAATAATTTTTCTGTAAAAATATGAATTGCTGTGTTGTAGAAATGCTAATTGATATGAATGTGTTTATACAAAACTTATTTTGATGTTTATTATTATCTTAGTCTGTTTTCTATTGCTTCTAACATAATATCAGAAACTGGGTAATTTATAAAAAACAAAATTTAGTTCTTACTGTTACGGAGTCTGGGAAGTCCAAGTTTGAGGGGACACATCTGGAATGAGTCTTCTTGCTAGTGGGGACTTTCTCAAGAGTCCCAAGGTGGTGCAGGGTATCATATGGTGGGAGGGCCGAGCATGCTAATGTGCTATCTCAGATTTTTCTCTTCTTACAAAGCCACTAGTTCCCCTTCCATGATAACTCTTAATCCACTAATCCAAAATGGATTAGTGCATTCATGAGGGTAGGACCTTCATGATCCAGTCACCTCTAAAGGCCCCACCTGTCAATACTGTCACTTTGGTGATTAAATTTCAACATGAATTTTGGAGGGAACGTTCAAGCCATAGTAATTATCTTTTCCTTTATTGAAGACTGGTGAAAGTTGTTTTGTTCTGGGACTGTTTTGTTCATTATTACATACCCAGCGTTTACTATAGTGCCTTGCACATGGTGAGCTCTCGATAAATACTTATTAACTCAGGAATAAGCTGTGAAGTTAATTGTAAGAAACACACATAACCTTACTTTTATAACTTAAGATAGAACAAGAATGGAAACCATGTATTATGTTCAAAGTTTACTTACATATGCAAGTACATTTATCGACTGAAGTTCTAGAATTGTAATTGCTGAGTCAAATTGTCGAGGTGTGTGTGTATTGAGTTTTTTGTGGTTTTGTAAATAGATAACTTATTTTGAATTAGATGGAGAGTTTTTCGTGTTTGGTCTTTTTGTGAATTGTCTCTTGATGTCCTTGCTAGTTTTCCTCTGCAGTTGGGTTGTTGGTCTCCTTTCATTTCTTCTTTCCTGTCATCTTTCTTTTCCTCCCTTCCCTTCTCCCTTCCCTTTCCCCTTCACTTTTTCTTTTCCTTTTTCCTCTCTCCTCCCTTTCCCTCTCCTTGGAGCATGATTTCATTCTGGTATCTGCAACTTTGACATTTTAGTGTAGAGATCTTTCACCTTTTGATTAAGTTTATTCCTAAATTTCCTAAAATCTTAAAATACTTTGGTAGCTATTTTAAATGGGATTTTTTGGGGAGGGGTAGTGTATAGAAATGCTACTGATTTTTATATATTGATTTTGTATCCTGCAACTTTATTGAATTAATTTGTCAGATAAAAGTTTTTTGGTAGAGTCTTTGGGCTTTTCTAGATTCAAGATTATATCATCAGCATAGAGGGTCAACTTAACTTGCTTTTTTTCTTTTTCTTTTTTTAATGTTTGAATCTATTTTTTTTTAACTGAAGAGAATGGAGATAAAAAAGACTGATTTTAATCCATAAATCAAAATATATCAAATTAATTTACTAGTTATCTGCATCTCCTTTTTTTTATTACTGTACTTTAAGTTCTGGGATTGTTGCATAAGTATACACTTGCCATGGTGGTTTGCTACATCCATCCCCCTATCATCTACATTAGATATTTCTCCTAATGTTAGCCCTCCCCAATCCCCCCACCCACCCCCTGCTAGCCCTCCCGTAACCCTCCTACCCCTGACAGGCTCTTATGTGTGATGTTCCACTCCCTGTGTCCATGTGTTCTCATTGTTCAACACCATTTATGAGTGAGAACATGTGGTGTTTCTGTTCTTGTGTCAGTTTGCTGAGAATGATGGTTTCCAGCTGCATCCATACCCCTGAAAAGAATGTGAAATCATCCTTTTTTATGGCTGCGTAGCGTTCCATGGTGTATATGTGCCACATTTTTTTTTTCCCATTTATTTATTTTATTGCATTTTAGGTTTTGGGTTACATGTGAAGAACATGCAAGATTGTTGCATAGGTACACACGTGGCAGTGTGATTTGCTGCCTTCCTCCCCATCACCTACATCTGGCGTCTCTCCCCTTGCTATCTCTCCCCAACTCCCCACCACGCACCGTCCCTCCCCTATTTCCCCCCAACTGACCCCAGTGTGTAGTGCTCCCCTCCCTGTGTCCATGCGTTCTCATTGTTCAATACCCGCCTATGAGTGAGAACATGCGGTGTTTGATTTTCTGCTCCTCTGTCAGTTTGCTGAGAATGATGGTTTCCAGGTTCATCCATGTCCCTACAAAGGACACAAACTCATCGTTTTTGATGGCTGCATAATATTCCATGGTGTATATGTGCCACATTTTCCCTGTCCAGTCTATCATCGATGGGCATTTGGGTTGGTTCCAGGTCTTTGCTATTGTAAACAGTGCTGCAATGAACATTCGTATGCACGTGTCCTTATAATAGAACGATTTATAATCCTTTGGATATATACCCAGTAATGGGATTGCCGTGTCAAATGGAATTTCTATTTCCAGGTCCTTGAGGAATCGCCACACTGTCTTCCACAATGGTTGAACTAATTTACACTCCCACCAACAGTGTAAAAGTGTTCCTGTTTCTCCACATCCTCTCTGGCATCTGTTGTCTCCAGATTTTTAAATGATCGCCATTCTAACTGATGTGCCACATTTTCTTTGTCCAGTCTGTCATTGATGGGCACTTGGGTTGGTTCCAAGTCTTTGCTATTGTGAACAGTGCTGCAATAAACATGTGTGCATGTCTCTTTATAATAGAATGATTTATAATCCTTTGGGTATATACCCAGTAATGGGATTGCTGGGTCAAATGGTATTTCCAGTTCTAGGTCCTTGAGAAATCCCTACACTGTCTTCTACAATGGTTGAAGTAATTTATACTCCCACCAACCTGTAAAAGCATTCCTATTTCTCCACATCCTCTCCAGCATCTATTGTCTCCAGATTTTTTAATGATCGCCATTCTAACTGGTGTGAGGTGGTATCTCAATGTGGTTTTGATTTGCATTTCTTTAATGACCGGTGATGCTGGGCTTTTTTTCATATGTTTGTTGGCGGCATAAATGTCTTCTTTTGAAAGCGTCTGTTCATATCCTTTGCCCACTTTTTGATGGGGTTGTTTGTTTTTTTTCTTGCAAATTTGTTTAAGTTCTTTATTGATTCTGGTTATTAGCCCTTAGGTAGATTGCAAAAATTTTTTCCTATTCGGTTGGTTGCCAGTTCCCTCTAATGATAGTTTCTTTTGCTATGCAGAAGCTCTTAAATTTAATTAGATCCCATTTGTCTATTTTGGCTTTTGTTGCGATTGCTTTTGGCGTTTTAGTCATGAAGTCCTTGCCTATGACTATGTCCTGAATGGTATTGCCTAGGTTTTCTTCTAGAGTTTTTATGGTGTTAGGTTTTATGTTTAAATTTTTAATCCATCTGGAGTTAATTTTTGTGTAAGGTATAAGGAAGGGGTCCAGTTTTAGCTTTTTACATATGTTCAGCTGGTTTTCCCAACACCATTTGTTAAATAGTGAATCCTTTCCCCACTGCTTGTTTTTGTCAGACTTGTCAAAGATTAGATGGTTGTAGATGTGTCGTGTTACATCTGAAGCCACTGTTCTGTTCCATTGGTCTGTATCTCTGTTTTGGTTCCAGTACTATGCTGTTTTGATTACTGTAGCTTTGCAGTATAGCTTGAAGTCAGGTAACGTGATGCCTCCAGCTTTTTTTTTTTTTTTTTTTTTTTTTTTTTCTTCTTCTTTTTTTTTAGCTTTGCAGGCTCTTTTTTGGTTCCATATGAAGTTTAAGGAGTTTTTTTCCAATTCTGTGAAGAAAGTCATTGGTAGCTTGATAGGGATAGCATTGAATCTATAAATTACTTTGGGCAGTATGGCCATTTTCATGATATTGATTCTTCCTAACCATGAGCATGGAATGTTTTTCCATCTGTTTGTGTCTTCTCTTATTTCCTTGAGCGGTGGTTTCTAGTTCTCCTTGAAGAGATCCTTCACATCCCTTGTTATTTGTATTCCTAGGTATTTTATTCTCTTTGTAGCAATTGTGAATGGGAGTTCACTCATGATTTGGCTCTCTGTTTGTCTGTTATTGGTGTATAGGAATGCTTGTGATTTTTGCACATTGATTTTTTTGTCCTGAGACTTTGCTGAAGTTGCCTGTCAGCTTAGGGAGATTTGGGGCTGAGACAGTGGGGTTTTTAAAATATACAGTCATGTCATCTGCAAACAGGGACACTTCGATGTCCTCTCTTCCTATTCGAATATGCTTTATTTCTTTTTCTTGCCTGATGACCCTAGCCAGAACTTCCAATACTACGTTGAATAGGAGTGGTGAGAGAGGGCATCCTTGTCTTGTACCAGTTTTCAAAGGGAATGCTTCCAGTTTTTGCCCATTTGATGTGATATTGGCTGTGGATATATCGTAAATAGCTTTTATTATTTTGAGATATGGTGAATGATCTTTATATTGTGCTCTTAGTTTCAGTTTGCTGGTATATACTAGAGGATTTTTATATCTATGTTTATCAGGGATATTAGCCTGTAATTTTCTTTTCTTGCAGTGCCCTTGTCTGGCTTTGGTATCAGTGGAATCCTGCCATCATAAAATGAGTTTGGAAGTATTCCTCTTCATTTGTTTTTAGAACAGTATATAGATTAGTATTAATTCTTCTTTAAACGTTTGGTAGAATTCAGCAGTGAAGCCATCAATCAGGTCTTGGGCTTTTTTTTTCTGAAAGACTTATTACTGATTTAATCTCATTGTCATCAGTCTATTCCGATTTTCTGTTTCTTCATGATTTAGTCTTGGTAGCTCTGTGTGTCTAGGATTTTTTTCCATTTGGTTGTCCAATTTGTTGGCGTGAAATTGTTCATAATTGTGTTATGATATCTTGTATTTCTGTGGTATCAGTTGTAATGTCTCCTCTTTTGTTTCTAATTTTGTCTTTTTTTTTTAATTAGACTAGCAAAAGGTTTGTCAATTTTTTTTATCTCCACAATTTCAATTCTTGCTTCTGTTGATCTTTTCTATTGTTTTTCCAGTTTCTATTTCATTTGTATCTGCCCTGATCTTCATTATTTTCTTACTTTTTACTAAGTTTTGGCTTTATTTATTCTTTTTCTAGTTCTTTGAGGTTGTTTACTTGATATCTTTCTTTTTTGTTGTAAATGTTTATTGTTATGTGTGTCCTTCTTAGACCTGCTCTGCTGCATTCCATAAATTTTGGTTGGTTTTGTGTTTATTTTTGTTTGTTCAAGACATTTTAAAATTTACCTTTTAGCTTTTTCTTTGATCCATTGTTTGTTCAGGAATGTGCCGCTTAGCTTCTATGTATATGTTACTATTCCAGAATTCCATCTTTTGTTGACTTCTAGTTTTTTATTATTATGATCAGAAATGATAGTAAATATGACTTCAATCTTGTTACATTTGTTAAGATTTGTAACACCATACATTTAAATTACTGTTAATTTTGTAGTATGTCATACATGTTGATATATATTTTATAATGTATTCATAGTTATGAAATTAAAATGAAATTCCTACAAGACTCTAAATGATTATACAATAATTTTAATGCAGTTTTGGAAAAGGATTTTTGGTACAATTACATTTACTTACTTGACTTTGTATCGTATTAAACCTTTCTTTGGAAAGCTTCTACTTTATCTCATATATTATCACCACAAGTGTTATAAATAATAATTCTTTTAAGATTGCACAAAAGTGAACTTAAGTATTCACTATCAGGAGGGTTTACTCCCTAAATATTATGCTACAAGATAAATTAATATGTGTTATAGAACTACCAACGTTTAAGATAAAGGGAACATGAAAATAGAAAATCAAGTACCTTTTAAAGTTTATCCTTTTCAGTGAGGAAAATAAGTAAGAAATGATTTAAGAAGTTTAGTAAAATAACATTTCCAAGTAAATTGTTTTGAGTGTATGGACATACATGAAAAGATATACAGTGGCTGTGGTTGCAAAAACAAAATTAGGCAGATATTAATGCCTGATTAGTCAGAAGAATGCTAAGAGGAAGTGAAAAGAAAAATCACCTAACTTTCTGAGGTAAGATTTCGGGAATTTTCTCTTGTGAAAAGTTTTTCTGTGTGTTTTATCAAGACATTCATTTATTATAAACATATTATAATTCTTAGGCAACTTATGATTTTTAAATATTTTTATAGTTAAAATTTTTTATAATCTTTTTAAATATTATATTTTGTTAGTATATAATGATCTAGAAATGCTGATTTTGAATATCTTTCTTTTCAGAATGCATTTTTGATGGAAATTCTTAATTCATAAACGTGAAGCTGTTAGTTTTTTTCTTCTTCTGTGAAGCTCTACAGAACTGTATAACATACATATTTTCCTTGGCTGACTTTCCCATAACAGGCTCATGTGCACTCAGACTGTTGAGGGCCATGCACACCCTTTCGGCATAGCTTGCCGATGGCTGTAAAATTGGATATGATGAGTGGTAACAGTGTGTGCATAAAGAAAACGAGCCATCATTATAGAAATTGTTGCCTTTTAGAGGTCAACAGTGACAAAATAATGGCTCAAGTAGTTGGTTTAAAATTAGGATTGAATACTAATGTCTAAAGACAAAAACTTCGGATATGGCTAAGCATTTGACATCTGTAAGCATCAGTGGAGACATCTTATTCTACTCTGTTGTACTTGAGAAATGGTAATTCACCTTCTATTTTAGAACTGGTGTTGCTAAGGTTCAATGAATTTCAATGTTACCATGTATGTCAAAGAGAAAAAAGATAAAAAGAGAAAAAAAAATCTCAGTAATCTTCAGGCAGAAACAAGTTATTAATAGGATGAGATTCTGTGGGAGAATCTTAATTTTATGTATACACATACTGTATCAGTATGTTGATGTATTAATAGTAGCTTCTACTTAATTTTTATCAGCATATCAGAATTAATAATTTCTGATAATGAAATTATGTTTTATCAAGATGGAGCCTACATCTTGGCATAAACAGTTTGTTCATTTCGTCAGTAGTTTTGAGAATCAGAAGGCGTGTGAGTGTGAGTCAGCTTTCGGATATTTAGGACTCAGAACACTATAGAAAATATATTTATTTTTATGACTTTACTAAAGTATGAATTTTGATTCTTTTGTTCCTGCATGAAACATAAAAGTTGCAGTTATGTCTTATGCAATTTTAATTTATCTAAAGACATACATTGCTTAAGATAAAAGAAAAAGTTAGGAAAAATACTGTTTAGATGTTAAAACACTGTAAAATAAGAGCAAAATGTCTCTACTAAATAGTTTCTAAAAGCTCTCAGTTATATTATTTATAATTGTATGTATCTCTATATGTTATAAGCAATTTAGAGGTTTCTTTACATATTTTCATTTCTTTTCCCTAAAGAGACTGCAATTAATTTTGAATTGAGTTCTCTTTAGGTGAAGGATTTTATAAGAACAGTAATTACATTTTGATTTTATCTCTTTTTGCATGTTGTTATATGCACTAGTGATGTGATACTGTGCTCAGGATGGAATATTAACTAGCTTTGGAGTAAGATACTTCTTGCTCTGCCTTTGTCTATGACTTAGACAGTTATTTAACCTCATTATAAACCTATGTTCCTATGTGTAAAGCAGGAATGAAAATGCAAATCTTCAAGTTTAGTCAAAAAGTTGAATGAAATCTTATTACCTTTTTAGCACAGTGCCTGAAACATCATAGATGATTAATAAATGTCCCATATATCTATTAATGCTTCTGATTAGTGTAACAGTTTCTCTTCTCAATATTATTAGAAATAATCCTTTTATATTTCTTTAGCTATATATATATTTTTTTTGGTTGGGAAAAGAGAAATTTTAGAAAGCCCTAGTATTTGTTTACTAGCCTATGAAGTTGTCAAAGACTATAGTAGTAATGATCACATAGCATTGGCTTGGGTGCTCTAGTTCTTTTCCCATTCTGTGTAATTGTATGTACTGGTACATTTTTTTACAGGGACAATTTGGCAATATATATCAAAAAAGATTAAAAGTATAATATTTTAATTTAGTAATTTCATTGCGGAATTCTTATATAAGGTAAAATCCAACTTGAGTACACTGTGTGTTGTTGCAGCTTAGTGAAATTACGCATCGTTGATTATCCAGGAGTTAATGTGGTAAATCCTTATTGTTGAAAAACAATCAGATATTAAACTAATGTTTTGGCAGAAATGTTGTTAATAACAGGAAGTAGGGAAAAATGGTTTCAGCAGTGAATTTTTTCACTTGATGCAGGTTTGTGAAAATGTATGGTTTTAATTCTGTTTATATTCTCAGAAACAAAAAGCGGTGTTGTATACCAATATGTAATAGTGGCAATTTCTGTGTGGCATGATTATGTGTGGTTTTGTTTTTCTCATTGTCCTTTTTCTGTTTTCTATCATAAAGATGCTTTTCTTTTGTTGAGAATGTATTAAACATCTTTTGAATTTAGAACATTTCTACTAATACAGTAAAGGCCCACACCTACTAGTTAGGTAATATAACTCATAGTTAATCTAGTTCCATTAATAAATATATTTTTTTTACAAATTTCATTTTTTAGAGTGCAAACCCACTGTTGGACCTCTTGGTTCTGACAGAGTCACAGGCACGAGAAGAGACAGATGATATCCGGACTGCTGTCAGGCAACAACTTCAGAAAGAACTGATTGCTCTTTTTGACACCTTGCTGCTCAATTTCATGGACGTTAATGACAGGTACCATTTGTAACATTGAAGGTTTAGGTGCATTGTGCATTAATATAGAACCTGATTTTTCTTTGAATTTCAAAGTTTGTACTGCTTTCAAATTAAGAAATACTTCTTTCAAATACTTAAGTAACAATCAGTTACAGTATTGTGTTTTTGCTTCAGTTGAATCTGTTACAGCCTGATTGTACATGCTTGATCTCCTTCACTACACACATGCACGCATGCACTCATATGTGTACACACACACACTGTTTTGTTCTCTAGAGTTTAATTCCTGGTCCTCTCTCAATTACCTACAAATCTACTTGAGCAGCCATACCTATGCCTATGACTTTATAATGTCTTTACACTGATGACTCTCAAATACATATCTGAAGTTATGAATTCTGTTTTTAAAAATTAAAAAATTTAAGATAAAAGTCACTATTTTAACCATTTTAAGGTGTGCTTTTGAATAGTTTTTAGTATATCCAAAATGTTGTGCAACTGTCACTACTACCTAATTCCAGAACATTATCATCAGCC
Source organism: Sapajus apella (assembly GCF_009761245.1). Taxonomy (NCBI): domain Eukaryota; kingdom Metazoa; phylum Chordata; class Mammalia; order Primates; family Cebidae; genus Sapajus; species Sapajus apella. The sequence goes on along the minus strand of NW_022436970.1, from coordinate 15,534,939 downwards.
CCAAAAGAAGCCTTGTATCTATGAAAAAGCCCCTCCCTATTCATGCATTCCTCTAGGCTCTGGCAACCACTAGTCTTCTTTCAATTCCTGTGGATTTGCCTATTCTGGATATATCACATAAATGGAATCAAACAATAACGTGGCCTTTTGTGCCTAGCTAGTTCACTTAGCATCATGTTTTCAAGGTCGTTGCATGTTGTAGCAAATAGCATTACTTCTTTCTATGAGTAAGCAATATTCTAGGTATAGATATGCTATGTTTTGTTTATCCATTCATCCATTGGTGGACATTTGAGCTGTTTCTACCTTTTGGCTGTTGTCAGTAGTGCTGCTGTAAACACTCATACAAATTTTTCTGTGAATATGTGTTTCAGTTCTCTTGAGTATATGACTAGGAGTGGAATTGCTGGTTCCTATGGTAGCTGTAATGGTAACTCTATGCTTAACTTTTTTAGGAAATGCCAAGCTGTTTTCCATAGCAACTAAACGGTTTTACATTCCCACCAGCAATGTATGAGTGTTTCAGTTTCTCCATATCCTCAACAACGCTTGTCATTATAACCATCCAAATGAGTGTAGACTGGTATCTTTGTGGTTTTTATTTGCATTTCCCCCATGAAAAATAATTTTGAGCATCTTTCCATGTTCTTATGGCTATTTGTGTATCTTCTTCAGAGAAATGCCTATTCAACATCTTTGCTGATTTTGAATTGAGTTGTTTGTGGTTAAGTTGTAGGGGGTCTTAATATATTCTGGATATTAATCCCTTACATGATTTGCAAATATTTTCTTCCTTTTCTGTGTTTTTTTTTTCACTCCCTCTTTTTGTCTTTTTGAAGAGATGGGGTTTCACTATGTCACCCAGGCCGCAGTGCAGCGCCACAATCTTAACTCACTGTAACCTCAAGCTCTTGGGCTTAAGAGATCCTCCTGCCTCAGCTTCCTAAGTAGCTGGAACTATAGGCATGCACCACCACACCTGGCTGATTTTTTTTTTTAATTATTATTATTGTTTTTTGGTAGAAATGAGGTCTCACCATGTTGTGTTCCCGAAGCTGGCCACAAGCAATCCTCCCACCTCAGGCTCCTGAAGTGCTGGGATTATAGATGTGAGCCACTGCCCCTGGCCCAATGTAATTGTTACTTGTGTTTTATATGATATTCTCTAGTTGGTATTATATGCTTTCCTTGAAAAGTCTCCATTTGATAGAAGATACTTTCTGCCGTTTTGTCTAGTTCATATTTTTCTATTACTATGAGTTTAAGTAACCTTTTATAGCCAGTAAGATAGCCCATTAAACCCATTATACTTCTTGGTGGCTGATTTTCCCTGTTTTGCATCCATAGGAAATGCTTGGAACTTCTTCACGTTTTTCAAACACAGCTGGCTCTGAAACTGCTCCAGTGTTTGAAAGTGACGGATGCACCTCATTTCTATGGCCTGCCATCCCTTGAGCGGACCTTACGAGGGATGGCTAACCTCACTGCATTTCTGGGATGGAGCTCACATTCTCCTCTCACAAAGCCTCTCGATATATGTGTGAAGTACTTGTCAGGTCTCCTTGAGGTAAGTAAAAATAATGGTTCCCTGATTGGTAGCTGTTTACTACTTAGTGATTGCTTTTACTTTGTGCCAGTTCACAAGTGCATTATATATTGTTGTATTCATTGTAGAATATTATGCATTATTTATATGTCATAATAGTGAAATGTTTTAGTGATTTTTATTAATAGATAAGTAAGGAAGGTCACTTTTATAAATACCCTCATTTAAAAAAAAGATAGAAACTTTTGATGCTCAAACGAAGTGTTCACCAGAGCATTTCAGATTTTGGATTTTTGGATTAGGGATGCTCAACCAAGAAGTATATGATACAGATATTTCAAAATCCAGAGAACTCCAAAATTCAGAACACTTCTGGCCCCAAGCATTTTTGTATACGGCATACTCTGTACAATGTTAAAGGATGTTTGGTTTTTCTTATTCTTCCAATTTGTGCAGTTTTGGATGCTACGGCTATGAACGTTCTTGTCTTTTGGTGAAAATGAGCATCTTTTTTGAAATATTATCTTCTGTTACTGAAATACGTAAATACAGCTAATTTTTATGCATTGATCATGTATCCAGCAATCCTTGTTTCCAATATCAAAACAAAAGCCTTTAATTTTTCACCTTTCAGTATGCTGTTTATAGTTGTTTTTGTCAGTTAAGAAAAATCAAATTGAAGAAGTTTTTTGTCATGTTTTGCTAGGAGCTTTGTTTTTTAATTCATAATTGTATATTGCTTTTTTCTGTATCTTTTAAGATACTCATATGATTTTTATATTCCTTTATTGATTGATTTAAAAATGTTAAACAACCTTGCATTTCTGGAAACATTTCAGTTAGGTTGTGATATATTATTCTTTTCATATATTAATGTATTTGGTTTCTCAATTTTTTCGAATTCTCAAGTTTTTAGAATTATTCTACCTATTTTCTTGTGTAAAAAAAGTTTGTCAAATTTTGCATCTTTTTTCTCATAAAGAGTTTGTCAAGTTTTTAACATCAAAATCGTTCAATTTTTATGACTAAAATGGGAGAGTGACAGAATTAATGGAATGAGGAGATTCTAAGAATATGACATTTTCAACCATTTTAACTCTTTTCCTTTATATAACTCTCTTTTTTTTTTTTTTTCCGAATAGCTGATTTGTATTAGTGTTATTTTGTTCTGTAATGTTAGGTAGAATTTGATGGTGAAACTATCTTGGCTTGCAGTTTTCTTTTTGGGAAGATTGTAAATTATGAAATGACTTTTTAAGTAGATCTAAAATCATTCAGAATTTCTTTTTGTATATGTCAGCCTTAGTAAAGTTATGTTTTTGTAGAATTTTAAAACTTTTATCTAAATTTTCAAATTTATTACTATAAAATTATTCATTAAATCATCTTACTTTTTAAATGTCTGCTGAATCTGTATTGAAGTTTCCTTTCATTCCAGGCATTAATTATTCCTTTCTCAATTTTTCTTGATTGATCTCCCTAATAGAATGAACCTTTGGCTTTGTTGTTCCCTTCTCTTTAATATTTTTCTCCTGTTTTATTTCTTCCAATATGTATTATCTCCTTCTACTTTTGGTTTAGTTTATAGCTCTTTTTCTAACATTTTAAGGTAGAGTCTGACTTCATTGATTTTTTTTTTTAAGGCTTTCTCAAATGTACATTTTTAGCTCTAATCCTCTAGGCATGGCCTTATGCCATGTTTTCATCATCATTTAAGTTAAAATATTTTTATCATGATACAATAAATATAACAGTGATATGGTTGTACATAGTTTTATGAGAACAGCTTCACCACAGTGGCCTGACAATTTTGCACATCTGCACTTGGGCCATATACACAAGGCTTAACCACAGCTCATCTAAACCTTGGTAGTACTTCCTGTGATCCTTCTGGAACATGAGAACACGAAAGGCTTATGAGCAGCTGACTATACAAGGTTGATTCTCATTTACTTTACTGACTATTAGGAAGTCAGTTAGGAACCTGTTTCTTATTGGTTCCTGGGTCCTGATGAGGGCCGGGCTTTCTACCTTCCTCTCCTTGGGGCATAGCTGCAGGTTATAAAACTGCTTCACTGCAACATGGCACAGGCTTCTCAGCAACACAGTGACCTGTCATCTGTGTTATAGTCATCTGGTCCCTTTGTTTCAGTGTCAGCCTATGCAAGGGACACCAGGAGCTGTCACCTTTGACTGTTCTTGCTTTTGCTGTTTATGTAGGTAATAAAGTGTCAGAATAAAAAAATTACTCACTGTTTTCTTACTGGACAAATCTGTCAACCTTGTTTTGATTGTTAACTATGTTAGGACCTCAAGAATGACTCTTGTAGGAGGCACTGTAGAGTTAGATTTAGAAAGATAAGTGGATTAACATAGTGATAGGCATTCTAGATATGGAATTTTCTGATCAAATTGTATCTCTAACCACCTATTTTTTTTCATGCCATGGGGACCTTCTTGCCATCATACACTCTCTATTTACTGCCAAATTATTTTTCAGAAACATGAATCTTTTAATCCAAACCTCTTTTTTTAAAGAGCATAAGATGCAATTTTGCATTTTGAGTTTTATCTCCATTGTAGTTTTTTCCCATGTCTCTGAATTTTCAGTTATATCTGACTGTTTTTCCAAAATAAAAATGCATTTTAAAAAGATGACTTCCTTCACGTAGTTTTCTCTTTTAGGAGTGTCAATCTCTAAAAAAATTTAAGATCTAACTTATTTACTTACTTTCTGTTAGTAAGCCTTTTCTTATTCTTCCAAAGTTGGATACTTAGCTAATATTATTTGGCCTTTCCTGCAGGTTATATACCTGTAACAATTTATATATGTGGCTGTTATGTAATATATTTTTATTTATTTTACTTTATTTTTTTGAGACAGAATCTTATTCTGATGCTTAGACTGGAGTACAGTGGCACAATCATAGCTCACTACAGCCTCCCTCCTGGTCTCAAGTGATCTTCCCGCCTTAGTCTCCCAAGTAGCTGGGACCACAGGTGTGCACCACTACACCTGGCTGATTTTTTGATTTTTTTTTTTTTTGTAGAGATGGGGTCTCGCTGTGTTGTCCAGGCTTGTCTTGAATTCTTGGGCTCAAACAATCCTCCCACTTTGGCCTCCCAAAGTGCTGCTATTACAGGCATGAGCCACTGTACCTGGACTTTTATTTTGTTTTCTGCATCGCTGTAGTAGACTGTGAGCTTGTAAGTATCATCTTTGGGCTCTTTCTACTATCCCATGGCTACTTCATTGACCTAGCACCATGGTTTTCATGTAGTGATTAGTGAATCAATTAATATATATGCTACATAATACGTATATATTATATATAGTATTTTAAGTACAGTTTGAAAAACATTTTGGAAATGTGACATAAATGATTATAAAAATATGTGTTTTATTTTTGTATTTTCATTAATACAAATGATTTAAGTAATGTGTATGTATTCAGTAGTAAATCATACTTTGTCTGGTTCTATCGAGATTTTTTTTTCCAAAAGCACATTTTGTTTTTAAAGACAGATTTAAAGATTATAAGTACTCTTTGGTGTACTATAAAATTTAATATGAAATTTACTGGAGTACCTTTAATAAAATAAATTTATTTTTATTTTGTTGTTTTGTTGTTGTTGTTGTTGAGACTTAGTCTCCCTCTGTTGCCAGGCCGGAGTTCAGTGGTGCGATCTGGGCTTACTGCAACCTCCACCTCCTGAGTTCAAGTGACTCTGCTGCCTCAGCCTCCCCAGAAGCTGGGACTACAGGCTCCTGCCACTATGCCCAGCTAATTTTTTTGTATTTTTAGTAGAGATGGGGTTTCACCATGTTGGCCAGGCTGGTCTCAAACTGCTGGCCTCATGATTTGCCCACCTCGGCCTCCCAAAGTGCTGGGATTACAGGAAATTTCATTTTTTAAGTATAAATATTGAAAGGCTCAACTGTCAGTATACTAATTAGTTAATTTATTCTGTCTGTGATCAGAAATGTATGAATTTTTAAAAGCATGTATATTAAAGAGTTAATCATAATATTTCTAGGAAGTCAGCTCCTCTAGTGCATTTAAAATATAATTCAGTTAGTCTAGCTAGTGGCCTTTCTATCTCATTAAGTTTTTCAAAAAAACAACTCCTGGATCCAGTGACCTTTTGAATGCTTTTTTATGTCTTGATTTCTTTCAGTTCAGCTCTGATTTTGGTAATTTCTTGTCTTCTGCTAGCTTTAGTGTTGATTTGTTCTTCTCTAAATCTTTCAGTTTTGATGTTAAGTCATTAATTTGAGATCTTTCTAACTTTTTGATGTAGGCATTTTATGCTATGAATTTCCCTCTTAAACTGCCTTATCTGTTTCCCCAAGTTTCTGATGTGTTGTAACATTGTTCTCATGAGTTTACCTATGTAACAAACATTCACATGTACCCCTGAACCTAAAAGTTTAAAAATTAAAAAAAAATATATAATTCAACATACCAGTACCTAGTTTATAGCATTTTTTGAAATGTGATTTATAAATACTCTATTTATAAACTTTTTATAGAGTGTGTCTATAAAGTGAGTTTTAGCTGTTTGAAATCAGGTATAGGTGAGGACCTGCCATAGCAGTAACTAAAGAAGAAGTGAAGTATTACCTCATTTATGTTTAGAAACTTTCAGAAGTCCTTTGTTTTTAAATTATGTATAAAGACTTTAGGTCACGCCTTCAGATCAGAAATTAAAATGAACCGTTTATGGTATTGGAGAACAAAAGGGCTTAGTTCTAGGTAAGAAGTGTAGGCAAAAAGGCAATAACCCATTCTATGTTCAGTTGTCTTTGAGGTAATAAAAATTAGTAACAGTTTATTAGCTATAGGAGACACAAAATGCACAGTCCCTGTTATGTAATGTTTAGCAGTTATGAAAAATATGATTAGCAAATCTTTGGTTTAAAAAGGAGTTCATTTCATGCTTCATAAAACATCTTAAGAAGAAAATCTTTATGTTTTTAAATGACAGAAAAATATTACGAAGAAATTTGTCACTTTTGTTAGAAATTATAACAGGGTAACATGTAATCTTGGGTGGGTCTGCTTAGTTTATTAATTATATAAACAGGTATCCCTGTTGTACTAAAATGAATAAATTCATTTTTTTTTTTTTTTTTGAGACAGAGTTTCACTCTTTTGCTCAGGGTGGAATGCAGTGGCATGATCTTGGCTCACGGCATCCTCTTTAAGTGATTCTCCTGCCTCAGCCTCTTGAGTAGCTGGGATTGCAGGTGCCCACCACCATGCCCAGCTAATTTTTTAATTTTTAGTAGAGACAGGGTTTCACCATGTTGGCCAGGCTAGTCTTAAACTCCTGACATTATGGCCTGCCCGCCTCTGCCTCCCGAAGGATTACAGGAGTGCTGGGATTATAGGACTGAGCCACCAAGCCTGGCCAAATTCTTCTTTTAAAGAATAAAGTAAGGCTTATGGGAGTGGATTTTGAAACAAAGTCATTGTTGGTCCAAATGATTTGCTGCATAGTTTCTTAGTAATTAAAGCTGGTTTTCTTTTTGGAAGGGAGCCGTATTTCTAATAAAAGATTAGTTTGTTTCTGCACAGTGAAATTTGAATTTGAGGATTTGCTTTTTGTAGATGTGAAATGAGACTTTAAGCATGATGAACTATGATAGGTGAATAAACTATGATAGTTAAATCTTTAAATCAGATACATGATGTATAATTCCAGAGGTCTGACAGAATTACTAAATTAAAAGGAAATATCGTCAAAGTTCTTGGCTTCTCAATTATAAGCTAGAATTAAAAATCATTACACAGATCACAGATGTTAGATATCTCCAGCGATGACCTAGAGGAAGATAATAGGACCTGATCATTTAGATATTTTATTTTTAACATAGTCACTTAAAATTTTAAGTTTTTGACCTGGGGGAAGGGGTGGCTGTGGGTGCAGCTTCAGCAGACTTAAACATTCTTGCCTGTTGGCTCTGAGGAGAACTGTGGATCTCCCAGCAGAGCGCTTGAGCTCTGCTAAGGGATAGACTGTCTACTCAAGTGGATTCCTGATTTCCATGCCTCCTGACTTGGAGACACCTCCCAGCAGGGGTTGACAGATACCTTATACAGGAGAGCTCTGGCTGGCATCTGGTGGGGGTGCCCCTCTGGGATGAAGCTTCCAGAGCAAGGAACAGGCAGCAATCTTTGCTGTTCTGCAGCCTCTGCTGGTGATATCCAGGTAAACAGGGTCTGGAGTGGACCTCCAGCCAATTCCAGCAGACCTGCAGCAGAGGGGCCAGACTATTAAAAGGAAAATTAACAAACAGAAAGGAGTAGCATGAACATCAACAAAAAGGACACCGACACAAAAACCCCATCTGAAGGTCACCAACATCAAAGACCAAAGGTAGTTCAATCCATGAAGATGAGGAAAAACCAGCGCAAAAAGGAGAAAATTCCCCAAACCAGAATGCCTCTTCTTCAAAGGATCACCACTCCTCACCAGGATCGCAACTCCTCACCAGCAAGGGGGCAAAACTGGACAGAGAATGAGTTTGACGAATTGACAGAAGTAGGCTTCAGAAGGTGGGTAATAATAAACTTCTCCAAGCTAAAGCTGCATGTTCTAACCCAATGGAAGGCAGCTAAGAACCTTGAAGGAAGGCTAGATGAATTGCTAACTAGAATAACTGGTTTAGAGAAGAATATAAATGACCTGATGGAGCTGAAAAACACAGCATGAGAACTTTGTCAAGCATACACAAGTAACAATAGCTGAATCAATGAATTGGAAAAAAGGATATCAGAGATTGAAGATCAACTTATTGAAATAAAGCATGAAAGACAAGATTAGAGAAAAAAGAATGAGAAGGAACAAACAAAGCCTCCAAGAAATATGGGATTATATGAAAAGACCAAACCTATGTTTGATTGGTGTACCTTAAAGTGATGGGAAAATGAAAGCAAGTTGGAAAACACACTTCAGGATATTATCTAGGAGAACTTCCCTAACTGAGCAAGACAGGCTAACATTCAAATTCAGGAAATACAGAGAACACCACAAATATACTCCTCCAGAAGAGCAACCCCAAGATACATAATCATCAGATTCACCAAGGTTGAAATGAAGGAAAAAATGTTAAGAGCAGCCACAGAGAAAGGTCTGGTTATGCACAAAGGGAAGCCCATCAGACTAACAGCACATCTCTCTGCAGAGACTTTACAAGCCAGAAGAGATTGGGGGCCAATATTCAACATTCTTAAAGAAAAGAATTTTCAACTCACAATTTCATATCCAGCCAAACTAAGCTTTATAAGCAAAGGAGAATTTAAATCCTCTGCAGACAAGCAAATGCTGAGAGATTTTGTCACCACCAGGCTTGCCTTACAAGAGCTTTTAAACGAAGCACTAAATATGGAAAGGAACAGCTAGTACCAGCCACTGCAAAAACATACCAAATTGTAAAGACCATCAACACTACAAAGAAACTGTACCAACTAATGGGCAAAATAAGCCACTAGCGTCATAATGACAGGATCAGAATTACACAGAACAATATTAACCTTAAATATAAATGGGCTAAATTCCCCAATTAAAAGACACAGATGGCAAATTGGAAAGTCAAGACCCATTGGTGTGCTGTATTCAGGAGACCCATCTGATGTGCAAAGACACATATAGGCTCAAAATAAAGGGATGTAGGAAGTTTTACCAAGCAGACGGAAAGAAAAAAGAAAAAACAAAAAAACAGGGGTTGTAATCCTAGTCTCTGATAAAACAGGCTTTAAACCAACAAAGATCAAAAGAGACAAAGAAGGGCATTACATAGTGGTAAAGGGATTAATGCAAGAAGAAGAGCAAACTATTCTAAATATATATGCACCCAATACAGGAGCACTCAGATTCATAAGCCCAGTTCTTAGAGACCTACAAAGATACTTAGACTCCCACACAATAATAGTGGGAGACTTTAACACCCCATTGTCAATATTAGATCAATGAGACAGAAAATTAACAAGGATATTCAGGACTTTAACTGAGCTCTGGACCAAGCAAACCTAATTCAGGTAGACGTCTATAGAACTCTCCACCCCAAATCAACAGAATATACATTCTTTTCAGCACCACATTGCACTTATTCTAAAATTGACCACATAATTGGAAGTAAAACATTCCTCAGCAAATGCAAAAGAGCAGAAATCATAACAAACAGTCTCACAGACCACAGTGCAATCAAACTAAAATCAGGAATAAGAAACTCACTCAAAACTGCACAACTACATGGAAACTGAACAACCTGCTCCTGCATGACTACTGGGTAAATAATGAAATTAAGGCAGAAATCAACAAGTTCTTTGAAACCAGTGAGAACAAAGACACAATGTACCAGAATCTCTGGAACATGGCAAAAGCAGTGTTTAGTGGTAAATCTATAGCACTAAATGCCCACAGGAGAAAGTGGGAAAGATCTAAAATTGACACCCTAACTTCACAATTAAAACAGGTAATATTCACTATCTATAAAGAACTGAAACAAATGTATAAGAAAACCCCCCCCAAAAAAATGGGTGAAGTATATGAACAGACACTTCTCAAAAGAAGACATTTATGCAGCCAACAAACATATGAAAAACGCTTGTCATCACTGATCATTAGAGAAATGCAAATGAAAACCGCAATGAGATACCATCTCATGCCAGTCAGAATGGCAATTATTAAAAAGTCAGGAAACAACAGATGCTGGAGAGGATGTGGAGAAATAGGAACACTCTTACACTGTTGGTGGGAGTGTAAATTAGTTCAACCATTGTGGAAGACAGTGTGGCAATTCCTCAAGGATCTAGAAATAGAAATACCATTTGACCCAGCAATCCCATTACTGAGCATATAGCCATAGGATTACAAATCATTCTGTTATAAAGACACATACACATGTATATTTATTATGGCACTGTTCACAATAGCAAAGACTTGGAACCAACCCAAATACCCATCAATGATAGACTCAATAAAGAAAATGTGGCACATGTACACCATGGAATACTATGCAGTCATAAACAAGGATGGGTTCATGTCCTTTACAGGGACATGGAAGAATCTGGAAACCATCATTCTTAGCAAACTAACATAGGAACAGAAAACCAAATACCACATGTTCTTACTCATAAGTGGGAGTTGAACAATGAGAATATATGGACACTGGGAGGGGAACATCACACACCGGGGCCTGTCAGGGCGTGGGGGCCTAGGGGAGAGATAGCATTAGGAGAAATACCTAATGTCGATGACGGTTTGTTGGGGGCAGCAAACCACTATGGCATGTATATACCTATGTAACAAACCTGCCCATTCTGCACATGTATTCCAGAACGTAAAGCATAATAAAAAATTTAAAATTGAAATTATGAGAAATTTCAGACATAATGTAGAAAGAATAGTAGAATATAGCCCATGTAGGTATCGTCCACAGTTGTTAACCCCTGGCCAATCTCGTTTTATTTTTCAGACATTATTTTATTTTATTCTGAGTCTCACTCTTCCACCGAGGGTGTAATACAGTGGCTCAATCTTGGCTCACTGCAACCTCAGCCTCCTGGGGTTCAAGTGATTATCTTGCCTCAGCCTCCTGAGTAGCTGGGATTATAGGCATGTGCCACCATGCCCAGCTAAGTTTTATATTTTTAGTAGGGTAGGAGTTTTACCATGTTTGGCAGGTTTGTATCGGACTCCTAACATCAAGTGATTCACCCACCTTGGCCTCCCAAAGGGCTAGGATTACAGGTGTGAGCAACTGTGCCTCGGATGTCATTTTAATTTGTTTGTTTTATGCAAATTCTAATTCAGGTCAAATTTCTCAAAGTATCTACCAATTAGATGCTTTTATTAACATGATTTATGCTGTCTTTAAAATATACATATAACGTACTTTGCTGCATGAGTTGGAAAAATAAAAAAACCCAAAAGATAGATTGAGACAAAATGGCTTACATTGAAGGATTCCATGCTGAATAAAAGCATTGAGACCTTGGGTGGGTGAATTGAAATACTCTTTTCTGTTAATGCAGATGATAAGTACTTTTGATTGTTTCGACTTAACAACAAATCTTTCCTTTAAAATGTGTTGGCTACATATAGTTAGCATGGGAGAGAAAAAAGTTGAGAACCAGTGATGTAAATAAGCATATACTAAAATATGCAATAAAAATCTAAGATCACTCATGAGTAAGGAAATGCCTATTTACATTTAAACCATAATTCAAGAAAATCTGACATAACTCTGGTAATGAGTTTTATAGTGCTAGCAATTTCTATGTATATTTTTCAACTAATTATTTATAGACTCTTAAAGGATGCCATAACGTTTAAAACATGTAAACATATTCTAAGTTACAACTGTGTATTAGGAGGGCACCACACATCTTTTTTACAAACTTTAAATGGAAAAATACTGAAAATAAGAATTTTTGTTTTAATTTTGAAAAATTACAAGATCTCACTCTGTAACCCAGGCCAAGTGTGGTGGTAAAGTCATAGGTTACCGCAAGCTGCAGTTCCCAGGCTCAAGTGATCCTCCCTCCTCAGTTCTCCCAGTAGCTGGGACTACAGATGTGCACTGGCATGCCTGGCTAATTTTTTTTTTTTTAAGTAGAGACTGGATCTTGCTATGTTATGCAAGCTGAAGAATATTTCCTTTTAATAGTGGTAAAATACCTGTAACATAAAATTTATCATCTTAATCATTTTGAAGTATAATGAATACTTAAAAATACTAATGAACTAAGAAAATTATAACTTTATAAGGTTAGGATTCAATTCACCCAAGTCAGTAGACAGTTATATATTTATTTATCTTTATATACCAGTAAGAATAAAGCCACCATGAAATTGTTTACATTTGTTTTTCAGGTCATTACTTCCTTTTATGTGGAGCGTGGAGGAAATGCTATGTCCTTCATGGGAAAAGGTGTTACAAAGAGCACAATTCTTTGCTTGCTTCACTTATCCCATGAGATGATGGCCCAGGCTGGGAGCTTGGTGAGTGCATTAAAGCGGTCTGTCTTCTGAACAGTTAGTTGAAAAGGAATGTGCTGTGTCCAACACATTTCAAGCACATGAACTTGCTACATTAAAATGTCTCTTTTGACTTTTCTTTTTAGGAAACAAGAATGATTTTTGACTAGGATGTTTCTTAGAAGTTGTATATTAACAAATCTGAATTTTATTTGAAATTGATTAAAATCTACATCACTGAAAAACTACCTTTTGTCTAAATCATGGGAAAAATAGCTTCTGTCAAAAATATTGTTATGTTTAATTTTTTAAAGAGAAATAGATTTTTGTTTGTTTGCCTTGTTTTGGCTAAATCATGGGATTAAAACCGGGTCTAAAATACATTTTTATGTTCTTTCATTAAAAATTCAGAATTGTTTTAACCTTCCTGCATTTTATTTTTAGAAACTTATGTAAAGTATTTGTTTCCCCTTTTTCCCAGTAGGAGTGGATGTCACTTTGGTTCTTACCTTTGGGTAGTCATAGTGAAGAACATATTCCTACTCAACAGGGATTGGCTTGGTTGATTCCATTATGGGTTGATCGGGACCCAGAGGTCAGTGTGAAGGAGAATCAAGTTTATTGTGTTTAGATTAAAAACAAATGATACAAACCATAAATATATGTATATATATAACATTTTAGTGACTCTACCTTATATTTTATTTAAGCCCTGATTTAGCTTAGGCTGCCATAACAAAACACCATAGACTGGGTGGCTTAGACAACAAAAACTTCTTTTCTCATAGAAGTTTTGGAAGCTGAAAGCCCAAGATCAGGGTGCCAACATAGTCAAGTTCTGGTGAGGGCTCTTCTTTTGGCTTGTAGATGGCTGCCTTCTTGCTGTATATTCACGTGGCCTTTCCTTGGTCCATGCATGTGGGGCAAGGGAGGGAGGGTGGTATAGAAACAGATTTGTCCCTTTTTTTTTTTATTATAAGGTTGCCAGTCTTACCGAGATAGTACTGTTCCCTTATGACCTCATTTAACCTTAATTATCTCCTAGAAGAGCCCTATTTTCAAATGTAATCACTCAAGCATAAAGGCTTCAACATATGAGTTTTGGAGGGATGCCATTCAGTTCATAGTTTTCCACCCCTGGACCCCTTAACTTCATGTTCTTTTTCCATGCAAAATGCTTTTATTCTCCCTTAACAACCTCAAAAATCTTAACTTATTCCAAAATCAACTGTAAAGTCTAAATTCCAAAATCTCATCTAAATAGCATCTAAGCCACATATGGATAAGTCTCTAGACATAAACCCTCCTGAGACAGAATTCTTCTCCAGGTGTGAACCTGTGAAACCATACAAGTTATGTGCTTCCAAAAGATGATGGTAGGATAGACATTCCCATTCCAAAAGGGAGAAACAGGAAAAAAGGAAGAAGTGTTGGATCCCAGGCAAGTCCAAAGCCTCGCAAAGCAAATTCCATTAGGTCTTAATGCTCAAGGATAATGTTCTTTGGCTCAGTGCTGTGCCTTACAGGCCCACCAGGGTGACAGCATCTAGATGGCTCTATGGGGTGACCTCATCCCTTTGAGCCTCTTCAAGAGCCCTGCCCATAAAGGTATCTTCAAGGGCAGCCTTGTCCCTGAAGCACTGGACAGGGTCATCATCCTGGCCCACTGAAATCAGAGAGGTACTTAAAACCAGGAGGAAAAGCCATCCCCCAGTCCTGTGGTGGGAGGGCAGCCTGGTGATCTCTAAATCATTTTTTGGGTCACTCTTAACCTCTCATTGAAGAATACAGTAGTCCTCCCTTATCAGAGGTTTCATTTTCCAAAAGCAGCCTGAAGATCAGTAGTAGCCTAACACTCCCTCACAATGCCTACATCATTCACCTCACCTCTTCTCTTTATGGAAGCGTTGTATCATCTCACATCATTACAAGAAGGCTGAGTGCAATACAATAAAATATTTTGAGAGAGAGACCACGATCGTATATTTTATATTACAGCATGTTGATACTACTGTCATAACTTATTTTTAGTTATTGTTGCTAATCTCTTACTGTGCTAATTTGTAAACTTTATCATAGATATGTATGTGTAGGAAAAAAAAAAAACAGTAGTTACAGGGCTCAGCACTATCTGTGGTTTCAGGCATCCACTGGAGCTCTTGGAATGTATTTCCCATGGATAAGCCAGGGACCACTGTAGCACATATTTGCTTATAGATTCCAGGAAGTCCAACAGCTTTCCTTCATTCTATGCATCTTTCTCTGTCCTCTTTAGTTCAAACTAGCAGTGTCTTTGCTGATATAATCCCATCTCTATTCCTGGCTTCTGCTGAGATGTCTGATTAAGTCCGTGAATTGCAACCATGATCTCTTTCTTAAATGATTATTCAGCCACACCCTCCATGTTCTCTTTAAAACAAGCTTCTTATTTTTTGCACGGATAGGCTGAGAATTTTTCAAATCTTGTTCTTGTTTCTTTTTGCTTACCCATTCTTAATTCCTTCTTTAATTCATCTCTCTCCTTTTGCATTTTGCTATAAGCAATCAGGAGGAACCAAGCCACTTTTCAACACTTTGCTTAGAAATCTTCTCAGCTAAATATCCAATTTCATTGCTCACAAATTCTGCCTTCCACAAAACACTAGAACATGACCACAGCTCAACCACTTCTCTTGCCAGTTTGTAACAAGGATTGCCTTTCCTCGAGTAACCTTTTTTTAAATAACGCTTTCCTCATTTTTGTCTGAGATCTCGTGAGAGTTACCCATGTCTACGTTTCTGGCATGCTCCTCAAAACTCTTCCAGCCTCTAGCCCATTGCCTAGTGCCAAAGTCACTTTCATGTGTTGAGGCATTTGTTTCCGCAGCACCCCCACTCCGTGGTACAAAAATCTGTGTTAGTGTGCCCAGGCTTGCATCACAAAATATTATCGCCTGAGTGGCTTACAAACAGAAATTTATTTCTTGCAGTTCTGGAGGCTGCAAGTCAAGATCAGAATGTCAGCATGGTTGGTTTCTGGTTTACAGATGGCTACCTTCTCACTGTGTGCTCACATGACCTCTCCTTGGTGCATGCATGTGGAGAAAGATTTCCCTCTTTCTTGAGCCCACCATTCCTAATGCAGCAGGGTCCCACCCTTATAACTTCATTTAACTGTAGTCACCTTCTATCACCAAATACAGTTTGGGGATTAGGGCTTCAACATAGGAGTTTTGAGAAGACAAAGTTCAGTGCACAGCACCCTCCTTTTCAATCAAATTTGTTAGAGTATAGATTGAAAATATAAAAGAGAAAAGGTTAAAGTATCTGTTACTTTCAGAAGAGTGGAAAATTATTAGAGAGGCTTAGCCATTTTGAAACTGTTGAGAAGGATCTGGAAATTATAGTTAAGTGACATGTAAGTGTCATGTAATGAAATTAAATGCCAAAATTGCATTTGCATTACAGTACAAAATTTTGTATTATTAAAGAACTTTCCAGTTTTAGCCAGTTGTTCACTGATTTCAAGCAAGACATGATTAGATGCTATTATAATAAAACCTTATTTATAGAAATATTTGAAATACATTTTTTAGTCACATTGAACTTGGACTTACTACTTGACTGTGTTATGACTGCATTTTTTTTTTTAAATCCTGTAGTGGTCATTGAAACTATATTTTTAGGTTAGAATTCAGAAATTTACCAACATGTATGGCTTGAACAGCAGTGGTTCTACAGCAAGCATGTTATACCATGTCAATCTTATTTGGAAATATTTTTCTCTTAAAATAATTTTTTGAAGAAAATACGAAATGCCTTGTAAAATGATAATTGCCTCTTTGTTTAGAAGTTTTAAGAAAGTTAAAACCATTTATTTGGAAGAAACACCAAAAAATTAAGAAACGTAGAACAAAGAATAGCTACCTTTTTGAAGAATGAAGAATAAATTGAAATTGTGTTCATAAAAGGTTAAGTGCCCTATGCTTTCCCTAGAAAAATACTTGCAAACTATAAATTTTATGCTTCTTTTTATACCCACTTTTAATTTGCTTTGAAATTTGATTATATTTAATTTTTCCTATATTATTGCTTCCTTGAGTCGTGGAATGGGATTTTTATTCATTCATAAACTTATAGGACACTGTGTTCTATAGATGTTTCTTATAATTTAGGATCATAAAATCAATGCTATATATTTTTTAAAGTATGATATTTTATATACCCGAAAAACTAAGAATTTATGTCAGGAAAAAGGCTTATTTGATTCAACAACTTTCTCTTTAATTTGAACAGGTGAGATTTACTTCACTGGGATTAGGATCAGCACTGACCACCCTTGAAACTGGCTGTGTTGCCTTGGCAAACAGTTGTCAGAACATTTCTGGGGGGCTCTGGGGAACTGTGGTGAACATTCTTCTGGACCAGTCCGAATGTAGTATGGTGCGCCGGGAGGTATGTCTGTTTTTTTAGCACTCTTTCTCCTTTTTTCCTTAGAAATTCTTTGTGATAGTGTCTATAAGCGATACGTGACTCCTGATCAACATGGTGGACTGACCATTGACCATTATCTCTTCCACCTGTGAAAAAACCCAAACAAAATGATAGTAGAGGACTTAAAAGGTATTAATTCACAGTAAAAACTTCCGATAAGGTCAAATCAGAATATACTATGTTTTAATGTGAACTCTTTTATTTTATTATGCATTGAAAAATAGTTCACAGGAAAAAATTACTTTTATATTATCTCAGCATTTATGGGTCTCTAATATTTAAGAAGCTTTAATACAGATAAGAGGCTGTCAAAATAACTTTCTTTGTAGTATTTATCATATAACATGAGAGGGAAAAATAAACCGTATTTTAATTCTTTCTAAATAGTTTGTTTTTTTAATTGCTGCTTTTATTAAAGTAATGATTCATGTAAATAGTTTTAAAACAATAATCAAATTGTACTTAGAGGTTTATGAAAAAAACAGCAGTTCCTGGGTCCACCATTAGCCAGTCCCCAGTTCCAAGCTCAAAAGGTTAGTTTTCTTGCTATTTGACTTCATGTTTTTTTTTTTTTTTTTGAGACGGAGTTTCACTCATGTTACCCAGGCTGGAGTGCAATGGCGCGATCTCGGCTCACCGCGACCTCCGCCTCCTGGGTTCAGGCAATTCTCCTGCCTCAGCCTCCTGAGTAGCTGGGATTACAGGCACGCACCACCATGCCCAGCTAATTTTTTGTATTTTTAGTAGAGACGGGGTTTCACCATGTTGACCAGGATGGCCTCGATCTCTTGACCTCGTGATCCACCCGCCTTGGCCTCCCAAAGTGTTGGGATTACAGGCGTGAGCCACTTCATGTTTTTAAGTAGTAATGTTTATATTTACGGCTTCTTCTTGATTTATCAACTTTAAAGCTTTTCTATCACTTCTAGTTACCATGGTTGGAAATGCCAGTTTCTGAGATCGCCCTGTTAATCCTGTCATTCTCCCATTATGGTTATATCATCTTTCATTAGTAGACAATGCTCCTATTTGTATGATTATTTAATTTGATCATCTGCAGGACCTAGTCAGTCAAGTTGGACATTTGTGGTTTGTTTTTCTAGTTGGCAAGTTTTTATTGAAAAGAGTCTGTATAAAAGAAGGGAGAAAGAGCAGGGAGAGGAGTGTGTGTTTAATCTTAAAGGGGACAGTCAAAACCTAAAAGTATGTTTCATAAATGCTCCCAGAAGAGTTTATATTATACAAATCATTTTTTAATAAAGCTGAATTCTGAAATAGGAAAAAATATATTTTCTGATGAAATAATTTCATATACTGTTAGGTCATTACCTACCAAGGTCATCACCTAACAAGAAATACAGTTTGACAGTTCTCATAATGACCTCTCAGCATGTGCAATTGACCAGAGATAAGTCTTTTGCTATTACATTACAATATATTGGTTATTTCAGAGATGACAACAAGATGGCAGTATTGACTTTTTTTTTTTTTTTTTTTTTTTTTTTTTTTACATTTTCAGGCTGCATTTATTTTTCAGAATCTCCTTGTAATTCCAATGCCTACAGAAATTATAAAGGATTATACTTGGCAGGTGGGTGATTTTAAACAATTATCAACCTAGTAGATATTTCAAATTAATTGGTGATAAATTTTCAACATAAGTAGTATATTTCATTTCTGATGAAACTATATACAATATACTATATATTCTCTTAAAACAGAATGTAGAGTTTTTCTTATGCTGACCATACTTAAAAATTCTCCTCTGTAATGTTCAAAATAATTTTAAATGATAATAGTTGACATGATGTTTACTATATTTTAGACACTCTTCTAGAAATGTAAGAGTGTACACTCTTCTAGAAATGTAAGTTGTATAATTTTTTGAGTTGTGAACTGTTACTATCCTCGTTTTCTAAGTTTAGGAGCTTTTGAACAGAGAGTTTAAATAGTTTGCCTAAATCACACAGCTAGTCAGTGGTGCACCTTTGCTTTGAGTCTAGGTAGTCTCTTACCCACTTCACTATATTACTTTTCTAATTTAGTTATGATAAACAAATTTGTAGATATGTGTTGATGTTAACACAATTCTTATTTGTTAATTACTTCCGTGTATTATTATTATAAGGGATCTAATTTGTGATGTTAAGCAGTTTATTGTAAGTCTCTTGGGTGTTTGGCATGTTTTGTGCATGTAAGTATAACTTGCTTAAAAGATAGAATTTCTTGAAGCTGTGAAAATTGGCTCTGTGTTTTTGGATGAATACTTTACTGTACATAATTAGATAAGGTAATGCATTAAAGGGCCCCATTGCCTGTAACAAATATACCTTGGTTAATAAACGACCACATAATCCCATTCTCCTTGTATTTCTATTTTACCTGATTCTTCTAGACCTCTACATTTAAAATAACAACAATGACCACCATGGGCTGGCTGTTCCTTACAGTAGTCTTATTTCTTATATAAATTGCCCTGTTTAGGAAGAGTAAGCTTACAATGTTGGTAGATTTATTAAAACACAACAATAACTTCATAGTCGTAAAAGACATTGAATATTGAAGTAAGAGTTTTTATAGTGTTGTATATAAATGTTATCAAAAAGAAGTGTTAATAGAAATACCTTGTTAGTTTAATTATGCCTTTAACTTGTGAATTCCTTTATCTTTCTGAAGAGTCAGTTAAAATATCTGTCTTTTCTTGATGATGGGGAGGGTGAAAGAAGAGACACACACACAAATCTTATGGTTAAAGGGAAACTTGGAATATGTTTTGACCATATCTTTTTTGTTGGCTGTTAGATTTATGTTTGCTATCTTTTATTTTTCTCTTTCGTATGGCCTGTTTTAAAATCTTGACTTTATTATCATTTCTCAGAAAATAGAAATATTTATAAACTAATGATGGGATTGTTTGCAAACTTTAAACCAATCCTTATTGCTTGATATTTGCTATTAGATATTCCCGGAAAAGTAGTAAGTGACAATGCAAAATATTAAGGAAAAATGCAAAGAGAAAAAATTATGTAATGACAGATTCTTTTCACCCTCTTGTGGCAGTTCGTGTGTGTGTGTGTGTGTGTGTGTGTGTGTGTGTGTGTTTTCCTTGTCAGGATTAATTCAGCAGGAAGTAATGTGGCAAATTTTGCCTTGGATATTGATGGACCTTTTCATTTTATTTGGCTTAGTGATAGGTATAAAAAATAATTATGAACATAATTACTTGGACCACCTTATTTCATATATTTTAACACCTGTTATTTTCCATTATATGTAAATTGAAACATACTGCTTTTATTGTGTTTTTGGCTCAAGTGTATGATTTCTTAGTAAAAGCTGATCGTTTCATAGAAACATTTTAAATCAAATGGTCCCTCAAGAGAGAGATCAGCTTTGTGCCTTCAGGGGATGTTTAGGCAGCAAAGGCCTGGAGCATTTTTGTCCTAGGTCAGGCTGCTTTAAATGTGTAAGGACAGAAGAAGAGTGGAAGGAGATGGTAGCATCTGAGACCCATTCATTTCCTTGAGAGGAGACAATGGATTTTTTTAAAGAAATTGTTTGATATGTGAGTGTCTCCTTCTTCTTTCCCTCTTTTCCTACAGGGGCCCTGTGTCCATGATGAGGACTCTGGCCTATCCCTCATTGGAAAACCTGCCCTTCAGGCTCTTTTATATCATTGCCATTTTTATGAACATTTGAATCAGATGGTAAAACATTGTTACCTAGGGCGGTGTATGTTTGATTTGAATTTTTCTGCTTTTGATAGAAATTCAGAAGGCAATGATTTAAATGGTAAGTACAATATCTTTATATTTTTATTTTTATAATATGTAACTTTTAAAAATTGGTAAAAATACATATGTTTGTTTAAAAAAATTGACAAATAAAGAAAAGTATACAGGGAAAACATTCATTTCCATTTCACCACTCAGATAGATATATTTTCTTCCAGTCTTCTTTCTCTGTATAGCTTTCTTTGTTTATGTAATTATGTTAATATCTTATGTACATGTTTGTATTTCCTTCTTTCATTAAATATTACACAAGCATTTTTCAATGTGATAAATTCTTGATGGAAATTATTTTTGACATCTTATTAATGTTTCATAAGTTATGCCCATTAGTACAGTTTTATAGTTTCTTTTTTTAAAAAAATTTATTATACTTTAAGTTCTGGGGTACTTGTGCAGATTGTGCAAGTTTGTTACATAGGTATACATGTACCACGGTTGTGGTTTGCTGCATCCATTGCCCTTTCATCTACATTAGATACTTTTCCTGGCGCTATCCCACCCCAATCCTCCCACCCCTGTTATTCTTCCCCTAGGCCCCCACCCCCTAGGCCCCGGTGTGTGATGTTTCTCTCCCTGTGTCCATTTGTTTTCATTGTTCAACACCCACTTATGAGTGAGAACATGTTGTGTTTGGTTTTTTGTTCTTGTGTCAGTTTGCTGAGAATGATGGTTTCCAGATTCATCCATGTCCCTGCAAAGGACATAAACTCATCCTTTTTTATGGCTGCATAGTATTCCATGGTGTATATGTGCCACAATCCCTTTAACCAGTCCATCACTGTTGGGCATTTGGGTTGGTTCCAAGCCTTTGCTATTGTGAATAGTGCTGCAATAAACATACATGTGCATGTGTCTTTATAATAGAATGATTTATAATCCTTTGGGTATATATCCAGTAATGGGATTGCTGGGTCAAATGGTATTTCGAGTTCTAGATCCTTGAGGAATTACCACACTGTCTTCCATAATGGTTGAATTAACCTACATACCCACCAACAGTGTAAAAGTGTTCCTATTTCTCCACATTTTCTCTAGCATCTGTTGTCTCCTGATTTTTTTTAATGATCACCATTCTAACTGGCGTGAGGTGGTATCTCAATGTAGTTTTGATTTGCATTTCTCTAATGACCATTGATGCTGAGCTTTTTTTCATATGTTTGTTGGCCACGTAAATGTCTTCTTTTGAAAATTGTCTGTTCATATCCTTTGCTCACGTTTTGATGGGGTTGTTTTTTTCTTGTAAATTTGTGTAAGTTCTTCATAGATGCTGGATATTAGCCCTTTGTCAGATGGGTAGATTGCAGAAATTTTTTCCCATTCTGTTGGTTGCCAGTTCACTCTATTGATCGTTTCTTTTGCTGTGCAGAAGCTCTTAAGTTTAATTAGATCCCATTTGTTTATTTTGGCTTTTGTTGCCATTGCTTTTGGTGTTTGAGTCATGAAGTCCTTGCCCATGCCTATGTCCTGAATGGTATTGCCTAGGTTTTCTTCTAGAATTTTTATAGTTTTAGGTCTCATATTTAAATCTTTAATCCATCTGGAGTTAATTTTTGTATAACGTATAAGGAAGGGATCCAGTTTCAGCTTTCTGCATATGGCTGGCCAATTTTCCCAACATCATTTATTAAATAGGGAATCCTTTCCTCATTGCTTGTTTTTGTCAGGTTTGTCAAGGATCACATGGTTATAGTTATGTGGTGTTCTTTCTGAGGCCTCTGTTATGTTCCATTGGTCTATATCTCTGTCTTGGTTCCAATACCATGCTGTTTTGATTATAGTAGCCTTGTAATATAGTTCGAAGTCAGGTACTGTGATATCTCCAGCTTTTTCTTTTCTTTTCATTTTTTTTTTTTTAGGAAGTTTGCTTAGGATTGTCTTGGCCATGCAGGCACTTTTGGTTCCATATGAAGTTTAAGGTGGTTTTTTCAATTCAGTGAAGAAAGTCATTGGTAGCTTGATGGGGGATAGCATTGAATCTATACTTTGGGCACTATGGCCATTTTCATGATATTGATTCTTCCTAACCATGAGTGTGGAATGTTTTTGCATTTGTTTGTGTCCTCTCTTATTTCCTTGAGCATTGGTTTGTAGTTCTTGAAGAAGTCCTTCACATCCCTTGTTAGTTATTTTATTCTCTTTGTAGCAATTGTGAATGGGAGTTCACTCATGAGTTGGCTCTCTGTGTGTCTGTTATTGGTGTGTAGGAATGCTTGTGATTTTTGCACATTGATTTTTTTATCTTGAGACTTTGCTGAAGTTGCTTATCACCTTAAGGAGATTTTGGGCTGAGACGTTGGGGTTTTTTAACTATACAGTCATGTCATCTGCAAACAGGGACACTTTGATGTCCTCTCTTCCTATTCAAATACGCTTTATTTCTTTCTCTTGGCTGATGGCCCTAGCCAGAACTTCCAATACTATGTTGAACAGGAGTGGTGAGAGAGGGCATCCTTGTCTTGTACCAGTTTTCAAAGGGAATGCTTCCAGCTTTTGCCCATTCAGTATAATATTGGCTGTGGGTTTGTCATAAATAGCTCTTATTATTTTGAGATATGTTCCATCAATACCAAGTTATGTTATGCATATCAGTACAGTTTTATAGTTTCTTTCTCTATTAATGTCTTAAACTTTTTTGGAACTTCCATTTCTAGGCAATGTAAATTTTTTCATTCTTCTTGTGAATGAGACCTTTCCCACTACATTTTCTAATTTATTTTGCTCATGTATCAAAAGCTGTTTATTTTAGTATGTTACTCATTTGTCACAGTATTTTCCTGAAACCTGTTTATTCCTTTTGTTTGTAGGTTCTCTTAGATTTGCTGAGTATAAGATCTGAGCACATAAAAATAATAAATATATTTCATAATAAATAGTAATTTAATACTATAAATAGCTTGTATTTGTAAATTCATTTTTAAAGTAATTTTTTAGAATCTTGCCATAGATTGAAACTTACAAAAAAGGTTCAAGAGTAGTACAAGAAAATCCTCAAATGTTAACATTTTACTATATTTACTTTCTACTTCATGTGTGTATATGTGTATAAATGGAAATGTATGATCTCTGTGTATCCTTTCTGAGCCATTTAAGAGTAAATTGAAGACATGAATTTCCGTTATCCCAAATTATTAACTGTGAATTTATGATTTACTTATGATTTACTTTTCTGTTACATCTTGGAGGAATCAAGAAAATGACATTTGATGAAGTTTTGAACATTTTAAATAATTATCCCTGTTAGAAAAGTGACTGACTTAATTGTGTAAATTTCTGTGGATCAGTTACTCAGAGCATGGCCCCAACTAACAGCACTGACATCTTCTGTGAACTTGTTAGAAATGCACATTCAGGGCTTCCACTCTGACCTGGGGTATTGGAACCTCTGGGGTTGGGACTGCAGCAACTGCTTTAGCAAGCTCTCAGTGATTCTCATGCACATTAAACAACAACAACAACAACTCTTTCTTACATTTGCTTTAAAAAAAAAAAGGTCTATCTTAGAAGCTAAATCCATGTAAATTTTTTTTCTTTCTTTAGTTTTGAATTGGTTTCCTGTAATGAGTACTCTTTTAGTTAATTGTTACAGTTCCCAGGAGGGTGTCCATGTTAACATTTTTCTTTTTGTTGCAGGTTTAGATGACTCATTCAAGTTTTGGAGGCCTCCATCCAGGATATCCAGTGAGGATCAAGATCCAAGTTCTCTCTCCACCTCAGAAACAACGGTATTTGCAAAGAATGCATAAGCGCTTCATTTTGAATCTCTGAAAAAATTTGAATTTGCATGGTGGGAAAAGATAAGAATACAAAGTGTAAGGTTATAACAGCTATGATTTATTTGAAATGCTGTCTGCAGAATTTTGCTAAAATTATTGTATATAACCTGCACATCAGCCATACATTATAGATGCTTATTTTGCTTTTCTGTGAGCGCAAACCACT
Organism: Sapajus apella; assembly: GCF_009761245.1. Classification (NCBI taxonomy): domain Eukaryota; kingdom Metazoa; phylum Chordata; class Mammalia; order Primates; family Cebidae; genus Sapajus; species Sapajus apella. Next base: position 15,510,198 of record NW_022436970.1, on the reverse strand, counting down.
CTGAAGTAAAGTAACTCTGTGATCATTAGTGCTGTAGGTAGCAGAATTGGAGTTTGAACCAGGGTATGCCTTGCTACAGTATAGCTACACTGAGTTGAGTATCCCTTTAGTTGAGAATTTTCAACCTCTCTTTCCTCTCTTTTTTGATAGTACAAAAGTGTGAAAATGTGTTTATCATTAGTATTAGAAGAGAACAGGTTGCATATGATTAAAAATGCTTGATTACCCTGAGATTGTGCTTAAGGGCAGGGCAATGTGAAGAACATTCAGATGTTCCAGTGTGGTGCTGACAACTTTAACACACTTCTAAGTACTTGCATCACATAGAAGTTTATCTGGAATACCTGAAATTTATATATGCCTGTCTGCATGCCTTCTTTCATTCCTTTCATTCATGCATTAGTTGCTTTTTTCTGCAGAAAAGTTTGAAACACTCAGTATTTATGAGTAATGATTGATGTTTTCAGTTATTTATAAACATATAGAATCATTTATTCTCAACTGGATAACATTACCTTTAATTTTAAAGTGTTTTTTGAATAATTACTGTGTTGTATAGAACATATTAGGAAGACGAAGGTTTGATGCATCTGTTTCCAGGAACAAAAATAATATGAGAACAATAATTGTTACATAGACATTATAATTTAAAGATTATGTTTAAACAATCTCCTAGTTTCTCAAAAGACTGATACTTTTTGCTACAGTTTTAAGTCTTTTTTCCCCTAGATTCAAGAGAAGTATTTATGTTTAGTGCTAATCGGACCTTCATATGGAAAAGTAAGATAATTACCCGAGTTCCACTAGATGTCATGCTTTCCTTTCCCACGTGGAGATAGTGTGTACCTTTGTCTCAACAAGAGTAGTAATATGATAAATGCCAAAGTGAAGTGTATTAATTGGTTATTTAGTTCACAGAAGGACAACATGAATGTGTGCTTAAAAGTAAATTTTCTTAGGTTAACCTATTTGTCAGAAGGCTATAGACTAGCCTAGAAATCTTTGTATATACTTCAGTTTTTTGCTTTTAGTAGGTATTCAGTAAATAGTGATTGTTCTAATTAACTTTGAGTTATCCTAGCTATTTTGTGGTGAGCACTCAAGTTGTATTTATCCTATACAAGAAAACACGTCTACTTTTTACTTTCTTTTTTGGGGGGTTCCAAACAATTTTTAGAATGGGTGACTTTTATTTACAAAAATAGACTTAGTATCCTAATTCTACTAGTTGTCATATTTTCTTTACCATACCTACAATGATCTGTATCTTTGTCCCAATGGGAGAAAAATCTGGAGATTTATGCCAGGAATACTTTCAACTAAAGGTGCCAGTGCTTAGACCAAGTCACACTTTCTCATTTTTAGAAACTGTTGAAGTTACAAATTGAGGTATAAGTTGAGTGGATGTACATCTTATTAATCAGCTTATCTGCTTATTTATATCTTTGTTTTATCTCAGAATTGAGAAAAAATGCAATCTCTTATTGGTTGATTGGCTGGTTTTTCTATTTTGTCTTTCCAAGGAAAGCATCATCTTTTGATTTGTGTCTTATCATCCAGCATGCTCCTCCTGGGTCACTATCCATTTTGTGCTGTTAATGCCAAGTTAGGGACTTTTGTGCTGTTATCTAATGAATATTAGTTCAGTTGTTTGGCAAGCTTTGTAAGGATTGTTGGGTCCTGTATGTTTTATAAACTACAGATAGAGTAAGCAGAGTGTCACTGTTAGATCAGGGGCATCGGCCTTGTAAATGCTTCCTCAGGAATGGTCTCTATCAAGCTCAGTATTCTCTTTCTCTAGGGTAGGAGGATTCAGCCATTAGGTGTTGTTTTTCCTCTTGAAATCACATTTATACTTCTGAGAGGTATCCAAGATGGACAAGTGTTTGTGTCTCTTACATACCTGTGTGCAGCAACAGCTTTATGACCAAAATTTGGTCTTTCCTGTTGTTCCTGAGCAGAACTATGTCTGTATTTTTTTAAAATCAATTATCAAAATAGAATATGTGGGAAATGTAATTTTTTTCTTTTTGAGCCTTTCTTTGTGAAATATGTGATACTTTCAAACTTTTGGAGCACAGATTTAAAGAAGCTGATTTTAGTTTTTCTGAACATTGAAAGAGAATTTTTATACTTCATAGTCTTAAAAAAACTGGGCCGGGCACAGTGGCTCATGCCTGTAATCCCAGCACTTTGAGAGGCCAAAGCGGGCGGATCACGAGGTCAAGAGATCAAGACCATCCTGGTCAACATGGTGAAACCCCACGTCTACTAAAAATACAAAAATTAGCTGGGTGCAGTAGTGCACACCTGTAGTCTCAGCTACTCGGTAGGCTGAGGCAGGAGAATCGCTTGAACCTGGGAGGTGGAGGTTGCAGTTAATCGAGATTGCGCCACTGCACTCCATCCTGATGACAGAGCGAGACTCTGTCTCAAAGAAACAAAAACAAACAAACAAACCTGAAAAGCATTGTTATTATCTTGCAAAAGGGGAAATTTGGGTATGGAGTGAGGTCCCACTCCTAGCATAGTGGATGGTAGAACATTCTTTTGAGTCCAGAAGTGTGTTTGCCCCTTCCTTCACTCTAAGGCCAGATGTGATTGATCCCATAAAAGATGCTATAGCCAAGTGGCAGTGAGATTTCTTTAGAAGGAATGATGAAATGAGAAGTGATTTTGAGTAGGACATGGCAATTGAAATGGGCTTTAAAATATTATCCCCGTCTCTTTTATACACGCACACATTTGCAAGGGGCTGAAAAGATTCAAATATTCCTTAGGATTCAGTGACCACTTCAATGATAAAAGTCTATGTGAGAACATAAAGTATAATTAGAAAGTAACTGAATACAAAGTTGTGTGGTACTGAAGGCATTAACATTCAGAAAATGCAAGAGGTTCTTTGGAGTAGAATGTGGGAGGGAAAGCTAAAGTTTGATGACCTGACTAATCAGATAGGAGTTAGTTAAGAAAGCTGAGTCAGCTTTTGGATTTGAAGAGGTAAGATATAATAGCAATAGAGATAAAGATAAACGGATATTTCAGCAGCATGGAATGGCATGAAACATTATGAGAGAAATAATATGGACACTCATTTGATGGTAGTTAAAGTTGTTTCATAGAATGAAGAGTAGACAGAGGACAGTTTAAGCAGGGATGGATCTAAGGGGCTTTTTAAAATAAAAATAGTTTTGACATAGGCATCACTCTTAGGACATAGACAGACTTCCAGCATGGTGACCCCAGGAAAGCTTGAGGAGGTGGCAGTTTGGTGGTGGAGAGAGAAAGAAAATGATATACTCTGTTTAAATAAATTTCAGCCACCTGTGGATTATTGAGAGTCTAACAACCTTATGTATTTAATTAGGAGGAAAATACAAGTGAGACAAGCTTTTGGGAATTTGTGCTCTTAAATTACACAGAGGATGGCACAGGGACTGTGACTATGTTGTGGTGATAATCTGTCCCTTTAAGCGGTCTTTTCGTTAGATGTGCAAGAGTCATCTATCATCTTCTGTTCATTTCCTTCAGAGGAATTTTCGGAACTTTCTTTTTTTAAGTATATTGTACACATCCATTTGAATTATGAATCTATTAGTTACAATGATTTAAACTTCTTGTTATAATTTGTTTAGAATTAATGATTACAAATTGAGAAGCATGTCAAATCTTTTCTTCTCTTGGGCATATAGAGAAAAGTATTTATTAAAATGAACACATGGAACTTAGAATCTCATAGAAACCCTTCACATCTTATAATTTCGCATGTTTTAAAAACATGGCTATATTTGCACTTCATTTTTTTCACATTACAATCCTTATTTTCTCCCTTTATACCTTTTTAAAAACAGCCTTTTTTTGGCACCAGTACTGCTTTTGAGGGAAGTTGATGAAACTGTTATAAGATCATTTTGACAAATAAAATATTCAAGTTCTGAATTAACTTTCAAAAAGTGAAATGACTTTTTTCTTATTTTTTATTTTTTTTTATTTTTTTTTAATTTTTTTTTTTATTGAGACGGAGTTTCACTCTTGTTACCCAGGCTGGAGTGCAATGGCGCAATCTCGGCTCACCGCAACCTCCGCCTCCTGGGTTCAGGCAATTCTCCTGCCTCAGCCTCCTTAGTAGCTGGGATTACAGGCACGTGCCACCATGCCCAGCTAATGTTTTGTATTTTTAGTAGAGACAGGGTTTCACCATGTTGACCAGGATGGTCTCGATCTCTTGACCTCGTGATCCACCCGCCTCGGCCTCCCAAAGTGCTGGGATTACAGGCTTGAGCCACCGCGCCCGGACCGAAATGACTTTTTTCTATAAGGCAGATACAAAGAAAATCATTTTTGAACATTGCTGCATTTTTGCTTATATGACAGAAATTGTCTTTTTTGTGTGCTCCAGTTCTACTTGGATATGGCAAATGACTGCTATTTTCAGGGATTTCAAAGGGACTTTCTTAATTTTAGCTGCTTATCTTACACTGAAGCATAATTTAGAAACCTTCTTTAGTTACCAAATCTGCTTACAAACACATTGAAGACTTTTTTTTGTTTTTATAAGCAAGATTTGAGTCAATTTTATTTTTTATTCCCCTTAGCTTTGAGCTATAAATGACAAATAAAATTGTATGTATGTAAGGTATACAATGAGATTATTTTATCTATGTATATGTGGTGAAATGATTACCACAGTCAAATTAGTTAACCTTAGGGAACCTTTTTTTTGTGTGTGGTAAGAACACTTAAAATCTACTCTCTTAAGAAATTTCAAGTAGACTGTGCGGTATTATTAACCATATTCACCATGCTGCACATTAGATTCCCAGGACTTATTCCCATCTTATCTGAAAGTTTGCACTCTTTGACCAAACATCTCCCCCTTTGCCCAACTCTTATCCGCTAGCAACATCCATTACACAATCTGAGTCTGTTTTAGGACAGTACCTTTAAAAGTAGCATCAACCTGCTCTAAAAACCTTGTATTGTCTTCTGCAATATCTGCAAAGTGATAAGGCTAGAAATATATTCAAATTCAGGTTTCATTTTGTCTTATCAAGGGAATATAAATTGAAGATCTTAGGATATGTTATACGGTAGACGTGAAAACAAGGGAAAAGTCTAGACCATGATTTTGCACTTAGCCCATTTTAGTGAATTGAGCAAGTGATAGATACAAGAATTAGACTCTCACTGTTGTAAGAGGACAACCCTAGGCATCCCACATGGGGCTTCCTACTTACTGCGAGGTAGAGAGCAGCATGAAGCTTGACGGGAAGGGATGACTTAGGCAGGCCCAGTTTGCTCTTAAAGCCAACTCCCCCTCCCTCAGCTTTCCCTTCTCTGTCTGGGATGGGACAGAGGTCTTAGTCTAGCTGAAGTTTCATGGGGACACGGGGATCACGGAGAAAGAAGCCTCTCCTCTCAAACGAGGCCAGCCACCTTTCTCAAGAGGTACATCTGAGGACATGCTCTGATTTTAATGCATTTATGCTGTCATTCATGAATACAGTCCTGGACTGAGAATCCTGATTAGTCTCAATTTCAACAAATCCCTTAACTTGTGGTTCTTTTCTCTAAATGAGGACCTGGACTAGATCAGGCTTTTTCTACCTATAGGTGCTCATACTGCACCTTCTAGTAGCTAGTACTTGAATGCCAAAATTGTCTAGTTATTACTTGGATTTCAAGGTGAAAAGTAACATATTTACATATCAGTGTACATTATCAAATATAACCAAATACTATATTGGAGATTATTTCTAAACAAGCAAGGATTTGAGCACAGAAGTGGAGGAATTTTTTGTTTTTACTTATTAAAATAGCAATATGTTAATTTAGCAAATTTAAAAAATAGAGAGAGGATAGTAGAAATATAAATCATCCATAATCAAGTTTAAAGCACCATATAAGGCAATCTTTGTGTTTCTCCAGCCACATGACATAAGTTATAATACAACTATAAGGTACTTTCTAAAAGGATCTTTTCTAAACTTGTGTATCCCTTCTGTGGACTATACTAGGAAAAATCAGATTTTTATTAATGCCAGACCTTTGTTCACAAAGCACAACTTAGCTTTCTTCTAATGAGCCAGGTATTTAGTGGGCCCTTATAAGCTTTCTTTCTGCACACTGATCTTGAAACTGCAAACCAGATACCTATTTCTATCACTAATAAGGCCTTCTTGAGTCTTTGTCAACTGAAAGAATGTTCAGTGAAATGATAAAGGATTTCAGCATCATTATCTCCTTAAGTTTTCTTATACAAGCAAGATTTGTGGCAGGAGCCAGATAGATTAGCTTTTGCATAGTTCGTGATACCAGTTTTGGCATATGATTTTCTTCACTGAACTATAAATGTTGTCTTGATATCTGTTGACAGGAACAGATATCACATTCATCTCATTGCCAATTGTAGGCAAATATATTTTTTAAATTAAACAAGCTTTAGGTTATTTTTACCTAGTATCTGGATCTAATATTATATAAAATAAGGCATTTAATGTTTGTTTATGTTTGACTTATTTAGACTGAACTTTTTTCTGGATTTAGCTTTTAGGTTATTTTATATGCTTAGCTTACATTTTTTAGCTGCAGCTTCCTCACTTATTTCTTAGTATCATGACTTATATTTACTTAATGTGGTGAAAGATGGTTAAGGGCTCAAGTTAAAAGGGGGAATCAAAAAACTGTTTATTTCATGTTCAGTAATTTCTTCAAGTTTATATTCTCTTTACTATTAGAAACTATAAATGAAAATAACCTTACTTTTTGCTTTCATTATATCATAGTAAGTCTAAGGTACTCTATTTAAGTGTTAAGATATATACACAATCAACATACAAATGTCATAAGTAATATAGGATCTGAGTCTGGAGTGGTACTTTATAACTTCTGTTGATCGCTTATGTTGTGTTGCATGCACTGATATGGAGGCTACCCAGATATGGGCACTTCATGTTGTTTCACAGAGGAGAAATTGATGGTAAAGAGAAGAGTTATCTGATTTCACCACGTAAAGTGTTTTTCACCTAAGAGGTGCCAAACACATCACTTTGGGCTTTTTCAGTCTTAGAAGGTCGGTCTGCTCATTATAAACCTGTAGTTGAAATTGTATTTGCTTTCCACAGATTTTTCTGTTATTTAAATGTTGTATTCTGAAGCAGTGTCAGCATATTGGCACAACTTTTTAATATTCTTCCTTGATATGAGATGAGGTGGAGAAAAATCTTTTAATACTTTAATTTTTTAGGCATTATTAAAATTTATATTTGCCACTTGGAACATTAAAAAATATCTTTGTTATGAATCAAGAAATGCAAAATATAACAATGAAATATAGTTAAAGTGGTATATTTTAGCCTTTCTAACATTTGGGCAATGAGAGAATTGGCCTTATGGGAACCTTAAACACCTAAATGAACCTCAAGTTAAAACTTTGCTCCTTTGAGTCACTGATTTATGTAAACAATGACAGTTCCTTTAAGAAGAAGTAGAAGGCCGGGCGCGGTGGCTCAAGCCTGTAATCCCAGCACTTTGGGAGGCCGAGGCGGGTGGATCACGAGGTCAAGAGATCAAGACCATCCTGGTCAACATGGTGAAACCCCGTCTCTACTAAAAACTACAAAAAATTAGCTGGGCATGGTGGTGCATGCCTGTAATCCCAGCTACTCAGGAGGCTGAGGCAGGAGAATTGCCTGAACCCTGGAGGCGGAGGTTGCGGTGAGCCGAGATCGCGCCATTGCACTCCAGCCTGGGTAACATGAGTGAAACTCCGTCTCAAAAAAAAAAAAAAGAAGAAGTAGAAAATGCCATTTATAAAAACTACTGTAAGTTATCTTAACCAGTATAATTTTTTTATAAATCTTCTTGTTTAAGGATATCTTGTGTATATGTTGCTTCTGTTTCATTTTCCATACTGTCACATTAATAGGTAAAATAATTTGCTGATTCATAGGTGGCACCTTCATCGGAGAGTGCTGAATTCCAGCCACTTGTGCAGTCACCAACACTTCTACCTGAAGTCTCCCATGACCAGTTTGTGGCTCAAGGTATCCTTTTAGCGAAGACATTCTATCTTCAAAAAAGAAAAATGACAAGTTGGTCCAGACAGATATTTTGAAAGTAAATGTCTAAAGAACATAATTTTAGTGAAATAAGTTATAGACCATTATGAAATAAATTTAGAGTAAATATATCAGAAATTAACAAAACAAATGCTCTTAACTAATAAATGGAATTTGGCTATCAAATAAATAGTCTGATTCCCATATGGCTCCTTGTTAGACTCTTATAGGTATTTGACATTAGAATTTGGGAACTGATGGGTATAACTTTATTTTTTCCCTTCTTTTGAGAAAGCACTTTATTACAAGTAATCCACTTTGAAAGTAAAGAGATTCTGGTATTTTCTAAGGCTGTGCTTCCATTTAAAAGCACATAAAATGTATTCAGTCTTTATTTTATTAGAAATACACAATACACAACTTGGGACTTATTTTTATTAATGACAGTATATAAATTTTACTCCTGGTACTGGGAACTGCTTCCAACACTGCTGTGCTTCAAATTTTATATATTTTGAAGATTGCAGCTTAGCTTTTTTTTTGTTTTTTTAATTCTAGAGAGTATATAAGTATTATTTAGTAGTATTAAATTCCTGACTTGAAATATACTACCTAAAAAGAAAGTAAACAGTGGCATACATATAAGTATATGCAAAGAAAATGCTTTCTGAAACGTTTAGAAAAATTTGCTGAATTAAAACTTTGAATTTTCATTACAATATTGTTTCCAATAATTTCCTAAACAGTGTTCCATTTTGGTTTTTAGTAGTTCATGTTCACGATACGTAAAAGTGTTTAACTGTAGGAAATACTCATTTGATCTTTTTTTTTTTAAAGCATCAGTGTTTTAATACCACGAAATATAAGTACAAAACATTGTATACTTTTTAACTACGTGGAGATGAACTAACACATTTATATTTTTATCAGAATCTGTACCACCCAGCACTGGCCAATGTACTAGTAGCTTTCCACAGGGATTTTTTTTTTTTACTATTCCTATAAGGTTTTCTCATGAGTAAAAAAGCTCACAACTCTTTTCAGCCATTGCAGATTTACATTTATCTTAATATTCCTGTTCAAGATGCTTTGGAGAACTGTTAAGAACTACAAAATCACCTTAGCCAAGAGTTTCAAATGAGTAACTTTATTTCATATTGGCCAAGATCTCCCTTATGTTGGCACTGCAAAGACACTATGCACTTATCTGAGGTTAAAAAAAAATGTTGTCTTAATAGCCCTCTTACTGCATAACAAGGCAAATTACCATTTCCTGAAATGTTCAAAATATCATAGTAGTTATTTGTTAAGCACTAAGTCATGAAACCCCATTTATAGAAGACACTAGCAATGGAGGATCACTAAATCCTACATATACCAAATAAAAACCAGTTTACAAATACTCCCAATATCTGTCTTCTCTACTTCTAAAATGGTTTAACCACATCAAGTGAGAGTAACATCGGCCAATAAGAAAGGGAAAAAGTAAGCTGTGCTAGTGTCTGGCATTCAGCTTCCATAGCATGTCTCACAGTTTTTGGCCATTTCAGCTAAGAGTTCTCTTATGACAAAAATAATGATTAAAATAGCATTAGCTTTGCTGAGAAATGTGAAAATAAAAACACAAAGTCAAAAATATTTGAAACTGATTTTGTTTTTATAAATAAATAAAATGGTGTTTATCTTTTCTTAAAATTCTTGCTGTTAAAACATTCAAAATTATGTCAACCTGTAAGGATAAAGGAGTATTTGAGATAACAAGTTTGGAAAACTGAACCACAGTTTTAATTGCCAACATTATGCTTTGTTCTTGGTACAATCATCCCTGTTTCTTCTTTTTACATCCCAATTATATACCCTGGCCATACTGACTTCTGTGGTAGTAAATTGATCTTGAAGAAAGTCAAGGTCTTCCTCAAGGGAATCAAGATTTTTTGTGGCAGTTGATAAATTCTTTTCCAACAATGCCTGAGCTTCATCAATATCATATTCAAGCATTACATTAGCCCCCAACCACAGGCACACTTTATCATTGGGAGGAACTGAAGCTTTGCAGTACAGGTTATTTGCCAGTAAGAATCTGGTCTCCAGTGAGTTGGTGGACTCCTTTTTCTTCTGCATGTATTTTAGAATTTCCAAAGTCTGTTTAATTTCAGGTATCTGACCTTTTAGCCTTCTTTTCTTTTGAGCAAGGTTGAGTTCCATAAACTTACACTTCTGGTACTGTTCATCCAGCCTCTTTAGTACTGTATCTGTAGTCTCATTCCCAAGCTGTTTCATGAAGGAATCTACGTCTTCCACAAACAAGGCCTCAGGAATCACCAGGTGGAGCCGCCGCCCATTCCCTGTGGCCATTTCTCCTTTGCCACAACCGTCCCTGGCGGCCGCCATCTTGCGGATGCGAGTGCGTGACTGCCTCTCATTTGATCTTAAGAACCACAGGGGCGGGCGCGGTGGCTCACGCCTGTAATCCCCAGCGTGAGGGGAGGCCGAGGCGGGCGGATCACGAGGTCAAGAGACCAAGACCATCCTGGCCATGGTGAAACCCCGCCTCTACTGAAAATACAAAAATTAGCCGGGCGTGGTGGCACGTGCCTGTGGTCCCAGCTACTCGGGAGGCCGAGGCAGGAGAATCGCTTGAACCCTGGAGGTGGAGGTTGCAGTGAGTTGAGATTGTGCCATTGCACTCCAGCCTGGCGGCAGAGCAAGACTCCAAAAAAAAAAAAAAAAAAAAAAAAAACAAAAGGAGCAAACTCAGATTGTTTAAATGGCTAAGGACATAGGGCATGAAGTGAAATTCGATCATGAATTTTGTGAACATTTATCTCTAAAATCATGTAGCCTTACGCTTATTTTTAACGGCTTTATATAGTTCACATAGCATATCATTCACTTGTTTAAAGTGTATAATTTATTGGCTTTATGTATATTCAGAGTTGTGCAACCATCACCACAACCAATTTTAGAGTATTTTTATTATCCCGCAAAAACTTTGTACCTGTTAGCAGTCATTCCCTGTCTACCCCATCCTTGGCACCCTGTGAAATCACTGATCCACTTTCCTTCTTTATAGATTTGCCTGCCTTGGACATTTTGTAAAAATGGAATCATATAACATGGTCTTGTGTGACTGGCATCTTTCACTTAGTGTGCTGTTTTCAAGGTTCATCCATGTTCTAGCATGTGTCAGAACTTCATTTATTTATTGATAAATAATATTCAACTGTATGAGTATATTACAGTTACCCATCATCACTTGATATAGGCATTTGTGTGGATATACAGGCTTTTTCTTTTTTGTTTGGATTACTCTTGATTTTAAATTTATTTTCAAGTATTATGGTTTTTTTTTTTTGAGACAGAGTCTTACTCTGTTGCCAGGCTGGAGTGCAGTGGCGTGATCTCAACTCACTGCAGCCTCTCTGCCTCCTGGGTTCAAGTGATTCTCGTGCCTCAGCCTCCTGAGTAGCTGGGATTACAGAGGTGTGCCACCACATCTGGCTAATTTTTGTATTGTTAGTAGAGATGAGGTTTCACAGTGTCACCCAAGCTAGTCTCGTACCCCTGACCTCAGTTGATCCACCTGCCTTGGCCTCTCAAAAGTGCTGGGATTACATGAGCCACCATGCCCAGCCACAAGTGTTACGCTTTAAATGTATATTTATGCAGTTTTACTGGTTGCCAATCATTTCACCACATATATATGACCCAAAAAAAAAAAAAGTATGTAGAAGAAAGAATACCCACAGAAAGGGGAGGTGTGAACAGAGGGTTCATGCTCACATTACCTTGTGATGTATGACACTATCAGATATATTCCCTTTCTCCTAAACCTGGAAATAAGATCAGAGCATCAAATGTCGCCTTAGTTTTACAAAATAAATTAGCAAGAAAATTGAAAAAATATAACAATTTTCTGAACTAGCTCTTTTTGCAGAAAAATTCAAAAAAGGTTTCTATATGCTTGTTCTAGAAATGCTGAAGACATGTAATACATATTTTATGAATACTGAAACATTACCCCTGAAATCATTTGAACAATTTTTATTGTAATTACCTAAATTTAATTTTTTTCATTTTTATTTCCAAAAATTTATTATTATTTTTAAAGAGACAGGGTCTAGGTCTGTCACCCAGGTTGGAGTGCAGTGGCATGAGCATAGCTCATTACAATCTTGAATGCCTGGGCTCAAGTAATCCTCCTGCCTCAGCCTCCCAAGTGGCTGGGATTACAGGCATAATACTTGAGGGGAAAATAACACAAAGCCTCATGTAAAAGTGAGCAGAAGACATGAAAAGATACTTCACAAAGGCCCTAAAAGTAGCCTTTATCTTTGGATAAATGTTATACAAATTAATACTACCCGAGGATACTTTTTTATTTATTAAATTGCCAACAATTAAGTATTGGCAGTACATTCTGTTGGTGAGGCGAGCCTGTGGAAAACGAGCACTTTCATATGTTGTTAGAATGCAAATTAGTATAATTCTTTTGGAAGAAAATTTGGCAATAGATAACAAAACTATGTATTTACCTTTGACTAAACAATTCCACTTCTAGGAATTCTCTTTTGTTTATCTCCAACAATATAAAAATACATATGTACTTGATAATTTAGCAAGCATTGTTTGTAATCATAAAATATTGGAAACAATATAAATGCCTCTAAGTAGAATGGTAGTTTTTAAATAAATATATAACAATATATAGATAATGATAAATGTGTAACAAAATTATTTATAAATACAATTTATTTTAAAAATAATAATGGAGAACTATAGCTATTAAAAAGAAAAGGGGGGTGCTGGGCACAGCAGCTCACACCTATAATCTTAGAACTTTGGGAGGCTGAGGTAGGAGGGTTGCTTCAGGCCATGAGTTTGAGTTCAGCCTGGGCAATATAGCGAGACTGTGTCTCTACAAAATATAAAATAAATTAGCTGGACATGATGGCACGCACCTGCGGTCTCAGCTACTCAGGAGGCTGAGGTGGGAAGATCACTTGAGCCCAGGCTTTGAGGCTTCAGTGAGCCATGATTCCACCACTAGACTTTAGCCTCCAGCCTAGGGAACAGAGTAAGACCCTTTCTCAAAAAAAAAAAAAAAAAAGAGAAGGGAGGATATCTTCAAACAGATATGAAACAAATTTTAGGAAACATTGTCAAGTGAAGAAAGAAGCACCATGATAAAGAGTATAGTTTATGATATTTGCAGTTTCCTACTTTTTGCATATGAAAGAAGGGAAAATTTAAAATGCATGTATCTGTGTAGAAAGAAAACAGGAAGGAGCAGCTGGACATGAATGAGATTAATTATGAGGATGGGTAGGAGTTAGGTAGGAAATAAGAGAGGATGGGAACAGTGTGAAAGCAGTTGAGGGGTGGGGACAGTGACACTTCTCTGCATATATCTTGTAGTTTGGCGTTTATAACCGTGTATGTTTTACTTGCTGAAAAGAAAAATAAAATCAAAAATGGGGAAAAATGACATGGAATACAAATTAATCCAGCTACATTTCACGTGAACAGCACTGAAGTGAGAAAGGAACTAATCCTAGTAACTCTCAGACATACTTTTAGGACTTCAGTCCCCAGACTAATGGCAAAAATAACTGTAACCAAGCACTGAACCCTAGTTACTAGTTTTATTTTTTGCAGTATTACTAGTTAGAAATTCTGAAACTACTTAATGTGTTCGTAAGGCAAGGCAAGTAAGTAAATATATTGTAGATAATGAAAACCAGATTTTTTACTTTCACATAAGGGAAATTACAAATATGGAAGGAGAAAGATGTTTAATATTGGATTATATTTGGAGTGTTGAATTATATTTGGAGCTTTCTGTATGAATCAGTGATTTTGTTTTTTAAGGGATAGCGTCTCACTCTGTCATCCAGGTGGAGTGCAGTGCTGTGATCATAGTTCACTGCAGTTGTGACCCCCTGGGCTCAAATGATCCTTCCACCTCAGCCCCTGAGTAGCTAGCATTACAGGAATGTGCCACCATGCCTGCTTAAGTTTTAAATTTTTGTAGAGATAAGTTTCTGTATATTGCTCAGTCTGATCTTGAACTTTCCTAAAGCGATCCTCCTGCCTCAGCCTCCCAAAGTTCTGAAATGACAGGCAAATTAATGATTTTTACTCGTAGATATAATATATGCTTGTGTACTCAAGGGTACTTATGTGCATGCATACGTATAAATATACACATTTTCTAGCTTAGAAACAATGACACACTAATAGCAATGTATACATTTAGTGCCCGAATCTTGCTCTCCAAACTCCATTCTTTATTTTAGGGAATCGACACTTTGGAACAAATATCCAATTTTAGAGCTTGGGCTAGGGAAGAAAAAGATATACCTGGAATATCTTCTTGTGCCAGAAAGTAAGGGAATGCACAAAGGCTAACAGAAATATTAACTGATGTAGGGTGCAGATATCTTATTCTAAAGTCTAAAAGTATTTTGGAGAAAAGGGAGCTCTCATACAGTGGGAAACTTGATTAGTACAACCGCTGTGGAGAACAGTATGCAGGTTCCTCAAAAACTAAAAATAAAGCCTACCTTATGATCCAGCAGTCCAGCTACTGAGTATATATTCAAAAGAAAAAAAAAGTGTATCGAAGAGATAGCTGCACTCCCGTGTTGATTGCAACACCTTTCATGATAGCCAAGATGTAGAACTAAGTTCCGTCAGCAAATGAATGGATCAAGAAAATGAACCATGTATATACCCAATGGAATATAACTCAGAAAACTATGAAATCCTGTCATTTGCAACAACATGGATGGAACGGGAGACCATGTGCTAAGTGAAATAAGCCAGGCACAGAAAGACAAATATTGCAACTCATGTTTGGGAACCGAAAAAAAGCGAGTTGAACTCATGAAGATAGAGAGTAGAAGTAGGGTTACCAGAGGCTGAAAAGTGGAGAGCCAGATAAAGAGGGAATGGTTAGTGGATACAAAATACAGTTAGGAGGAATAAGATCTCGTGTTCAGTAGTAGCACAACAGAGTAACTATAGTTAACAATAATTTGTTGTATACTTCAAAATAACTTAGAGAGTGGAGTTGGAATGTTCCCAACACAAATGATAAATGTTTCAGGTGATGAGTGTCCTAGTTACCTTGATTTGATCATTGCCCATAGTGTGCCTCTGTCAAACTATCATATGTACCCCATAAATATGTACAATGATTATATATATATAATTAAAATTTTTTTAAATAAGATTTTACTCTGAAAAAAAATCTAAAGATAATTTGAATTTGGACACATTTCTGGCCCCTCGAGTTTTAGAAAAATGATTGTAAATCGTCTGTTTGTTCCTCAATGTCTGAATGCTTGGGACATGAAGTCATGTTCTTCCCTTTCTGACTTGTCTCTTCTGCACATCACAGTGTTCCTGTGTACACATCCACATCCACACATGGTGGAGGGTGGAGGTCAGGAGTAGTAGGGGTAGCCTGACCCCCTAGCCTCAAGGTTATGGTGAGCCAAGCAGCTAGGGCAATTCCCCAACTCTCTGCTATCATTTTCAGGACCTTTCTTCTGATTATAAGAACTTGTGAGTATTGTACATCGCTGTAAGGTAAATAAAATAATAATTCTCATGTTTATTTTCAATAATAGGTCATCAGGAAAGTACATCACCGCGGCCACCTCATGATTCATCTCTTTCTGCTCCCCTGCCCAAACTGTGTGTTTTTGTTACTCCATCTCTTCTTTCAGCAATGTGCAGCCTCTTGGACAACCTCTTGGTGATTGCTCCCAGAGACACTGCAAAGGCTCTCCGACAAGCTCATCTCATCGAACTTCTCTCTAGGTAAGAGATGAATACTCCTAGGGAGGCATGGTAGTAGAGATAAATTTACATAAGCTATATTTGTGACTTGATACAAGATTTCATTTGACCTGGGAAAACAGCTTTATTTCTTTTTTAGCCTCATTCAACTCTAGGATTTTGCTTTTGCCAGAATTGTCTACATGGTTTTTATTTTACATCTATTAAAACATTGTATTGGTTTGTTATCTTGACTAAGGCCAGAGAAAAACTCCTGCCTTCTAAAATTCATGGCTTCTAAACCTTATTTATCCTCCAGCACACTTAAGGAATATGGTGCTATCCCCTATTCTTAAGGATGTGACAGAGTTTTGGAATTCATCTTTTTAGTGGTCATATCAGAATAATGTCCCTGGGTTGAAAAATTACTGGTTAAATTCTTTTGGAGTTATTTTGTTATGGGAAATTAAACTTTTCATCAGAAAGTATTCTGATAAAATTTAGGGAAATTAAATCCAAAGAAAATTTTTTTGAATTTTTATCACTTATTTGATATTAATCAGTCTGTGACATAGTTTTTCTGAATTTTTAATAAAGCAGAGTCGAAAAGGACTAGAAATTCAGGCGACCTAAGGTCTAATTATAGTTCATTCACTCTGTAGCTTGCAGCCTTGGGAAATTACTGTAATCCCTACTGTGTCATTAACACCTATTTAATGGGGTTAGTGTGACAATTAAAAGTGATGATATCTAGGATACCCCCTTATCTATTAGTAAGTATGACTTCTCTTTTTTTCTGGTGTCTGGTTTATTGTAGCCAACCATACCTGCCTCCTTTCGACCACATGTTCATTTGCATTTCTTTGCCTCTCTGTCTCTTTACCTTTAAACATTCACTATCTGGAATGCCTTCTGTCTCTGCCAAATCTTAGTGCCTTCTCCTTTTGGGATATTAAGAAAACTCTAAAAAGCGTGAACTCTGGAAGTAGCTGGTTTCACCTTATTCAATTGTAATTATAACCTTTACCATGTATATTATGCAATGGGGTATGAGTTTGTTCTGGCTTTAATATTTATTGCTAATTTTTCTCCTGTGCCTACTTGGGTTGGAAAAGCAACTGCTAGTCAGTCGGCTTTCCTTCCTGGATGCTCCTCCTGTCTGAAGATAACCAAAATAGAGCTCTAGGGATAGGATATTCTTCGCTTCTTAGGAGTCAGCTAACAGTTTGATGTGGCATTAAAAGACCTTTTATGGCAAAGGCTATCATATTTCCATACCTGTTTTTCATTTTTGACTTAAAAAAATTCCTACTTGTTTTACTTTATTTTTTTACTTTCTAAATATGAATGGTGTTTTTGCTATTTTAACCAATGTTTTTGTTATTTTATTAGGAAAGTAACCACCAAGGTTCCTTTTACTCATTTGTTTTCTTCCTGAATGGGCGGCTGTATTTTATTTTATTCTGCTTTTAATTAGGTTTCCTTAGATATTTTCTTCAGAACTCTTTGCTTCTCACCTTTCTCTGACAAGATATTTTTCCTGTTTGAAGGTAATCCAGAATACAATTTAAAATTCTTTGGGATATCTTTTTGTAAACATTTTCTTCACTTATAAAGATCCTTCCTCTTGAATTATATTCGAGTTACCTTTTAACTTCAAATTCCAAGTTATTAACCTTTAATAGGAAGTATACTAATCTTCTGAAGGATGTTCTTTTTCTGATCTTCACAGCATTGCAGATGCTACCCTCATACAGACATGGGTCCAGGAACTCAGGACCCTACTGCCTTCATCACCTCCAGCTGAACATACTCAGGCTCAGGTAAGCATCTCAAGTCTCTCTTGCTTCATGTCTGTCTGTGGGTTTGTTTACGTTAGGTGTCAGAAATATAAATCTTGCTGAGGAGATACTAGCTGTAGGAAAAGGATGAAAACCTCTCAACATATACATGGTATAATGAGATTATGTGAAATGTGTTACTTAAAATTTTAATATGAGACATGTTTGGATGTTAGAAAAGAGAGATGGGGTTTGAAGACGTAGATTCTATTCTTGGCTCCATCATTAACCAGCTTTAAATGTATAATCAAGTGCCTGGATATCTTGGAGCACCACTTTAATAAAGAGGGACATTGGGACATTGGTATAGTTCATCTTCTGCTTCTTGATTTTAGGCTATCTCTGTTATGTCTGTTATTTACACCAAAGTTAAAGTTGTTAAGATATTTGGTGACTAAGTTATGTATTTTCAAAACCCAATTTGATAAAAATAATTTATTCTTGTTTCTTCACCGATATTTGTTATTTTAAATTCTTGTCTAGAATTTAGCTAGAATCTGTATATAAAACATGCTTAACAATTATTCATGTAGCTGTTGCTAACAGAAATTTTATTTCAAAATTAGATTTTAAGAAGGACTGTAAGACTTTTTGGGAGGTGATTAAAGGTGAACTAGACCAATATCTCTTGCTTTGAAATGTGTTCTTGAGCTGAATAAGACAGGGAATGAGAGCTGAATAAGCTGAAAAGTTTGGGAACGCTACACACATGGTCTCTGAAGCACTTGTCCCAGTGCAGTGTTTTCACTTGAGCATGCCTATTGCATAATGACTGTCTCCTCCATTTTCCTGCTCTCCATCCAAAAAGTCTTTGTTGAGTACCTACTGTGTGCCTGGATCTTCTCCAAGTGAATAAAGCAAAGACCCTCCCTCAAGTCGGGGGATTAGATAATGAGAAAATCCATATATGTCTGATGATGATAGACATCTCAGAAGAAAAACTAAAGCAAGGAACAGGAAGTGATGTGAGAGTTGGAAGGGTAGGGCTGTTCCACTTAGGATGAGTAGGTGCTGACGTGGAACCCAAAGTTAGTGAAGAAGCTAGTCCTGTGGTCATTGCAAGACCCCTAAGGTTGAGGTATGCTTGGCAGGTCCAAGAAATGGCAAGGAGGGCGGAGTGGCTCGAGCAGAATCTATGAGGGCAAGATGAGATCAGAGGGGCACCGTCAGCTCCATGAAGTCAGGACCTGGCTGGCTGTTACGTGCTGTTGTGTTCTGAGTGTCTAGCACAGGGCTTGTCTCATCACATGTGCTCACTTGATACTTGTGCAGTGAATGAACAATAGCAGTAGCAAACATGTATGGGTACTTGTTTTTGTTGATTTTTGTAATCTTCACAACAATAAACAATCATGAAGTATTGCTAATGTCATTTTATCAAGGAAATGCCTGAGGCCCAGAGAGGTGAGTGACTTGCCCCAGGTCTCTGACATAGATTCCAGCATATGCAGGCCAGTTCCAGGGCCCACATTCTGAACCATTGCACTAGCTGGCCTTACGTAGCTTCAGTGCTTTGGGGCTACTGGTATTTATGTAAGATCATTCACTCATGCCAGAAAATTCTTGAGCCTCTGCTTTACCAGATTCTGTTCTAGGTGCTAGTGATACATCCTTGAACAAAACAGACAAGCATCTCTGCTCACATAGATTCTGTGTCCTAAATGCAGGAGACAGACAGTAAACAAATAAAGTGTATTTTATCAGATAGTCACAAATGACATGGAAAAAAGTAAGTGAGAGTAGGTAAAAGGGTGCGTCAGCAAGGGGAGAGGTGGCTATTTTTAGGTAGGGTGGAAAGGAAAAGGCCCTCTGAGGGTGACACTTAAGCAGAGGCTGTGAGTACCTATAGCAGACGGGGTGGGCAGAGCACTGGTGGTGCAGTTATGCTCTGCGGAAGGTATGATGTATTACAATCTGTGGTCGGTTGGTTGGTATGTTTTTTTGAAGCAGACCATACATAGAAAAAGAGTTACTTTATCAACTACTATTAATATATTAATACTTTATTTAATCTTGAATGTGATCGTATACAAAATAATCTTTAGCAATTCAACTTTTTCTCTGTAACCCTTCTTCTTGCCTCTCACCTGGTATGATTTATCTATTTATGGTAATATTTCATACATCCAGAGGTCAGACTTGCTGTAATTTCAATAGTGTGGAATAGGAATATAATATGAAATCTCAAAAAAGACTTCACAGCAATAAACAAGTTAAATTTCACCAACTGAAGAGTTTGTGAAGGCTAGAGCCACCTGTGCTTTTATACAAAGTAAGTTGGTAGAGTAGATAAAGTGAGGACATATTCATCAGGAGAAATAGAAAGAACTATTTTTAAATAGTCTGAGACCATTGATCTCAGAGACACATACTCCACAAATTTACAACAGGCCCTTGACTCCTAATTACATTTTACAACCTCAGAATAAGGTGAGGAAAAAAAGTGTGTATATGTGTACAGAGAGAGAGAATGACTGATTTCAGAATATCTTATAAAATTCACTTATATGTACTGGCCTATGGCTTGAGCATAGTGGACAAATGAGACATCACACAGCTCATTCTTTAATTGTTGCATATTCAGAGGATTATTTTTCTGAAAAGTACTTTTTTCCAGTTAATGCTTAACAATATTAGCATCAGGCAAATTCCAGAGATGCTTTTGTTGGTAATATCGAAGAAGCTTTAATTTTTTCTCTTATAATTAATAATAGTATTTTTATGCTGTGGGCAAAAATAGAATATATTTGCATTTTATTTGTAGGAATAAGTAGGCTACTAGGCCATTCTCCCCCCCACCCCTTCCCCAATTATACACTTTGAAGAGTATTTTTGTAATCTTTCTTTCTTTACAAAATTGTAGACTTTATGGCTTTGTTATACACTTTTCTGCTTCTTCCAGAATATTGATTTTTGTAATTTGACTACTCGAAAAATATGGAGACTGTTTTTTTTCTTTCGAAACAGGGTCTTGCTGTGTCACCCAGGCTGGAGTTGAGTGGTGTGATCACAGCTCATTACAGCCTCCATCTCCTGGGCTCAAGTGGTCCTCCCATCTCGGACTCCTAAGCAGCTGGGACTACAGGTGTGCATCACCACACCCAGCTAATTTTTACATTTTTTTGTAGAGACAGGATCTCGCTGTGTTGCCCAGGCTGGTCTCAAACTCCTGGGCTCAAGCCGTCTGCTCACCATGGCCTCTCAAAGGGATGGCATTACAGTACCAGTGTGTTAGCCACCACACCTGGCCAAGACTTTTCTTCTTTAAATGGAATTCAAAACTTGATTTTGAAACTATTTCTTGTTTTGGTGTGTAGTTGACAGTGTTAATATGACTGGATGACATGCTTATGAGAAAAATAATGCTTTGTTATGTGATAATTTCAGATCTTTAAAAATTAGGATTAATATTTTAGTAGTTTTTTATTAACTTGTATTACAAAAGTAAAATGCTGTATCACTGAGATGGACTGTTTATATGGCATGTTTGATTGTACTCTGTCCTCCTTTTCAAATAGGTGTCATTTCTTCTGGAATACCTATCCTCTTTGTCCAGGCTTCTGCAGTCGTGTTTATTGGTGGAGCCTGACCTTGTAATTCAGAATGAGCTTATGAAACCTCTTATCACTAATATCATTGGAATTCTCACCATATGCACCAAAGATATATTAGGTAAGTTTAATTTTTTTTAGTTTAGAATGTAAGTAAATAATACTGAGAAAAAAAAAAATCTGTTCCAGATATTTACTTGAAGGTTACTTTTTGAGTTGCTTTTTGCTAGTATTCTGGAAGGCTTTGATAGTGTGTTTTATAGTTTGGATACCTTTTAATGGTATCACTTGAGACAAGTGTGTACTATAATAAAGGACCATCCCTGAGTTTTCAGTTTAAATGAGGGCAAAGCTCTCTGTGTGATGTTAGAAAGTACAGGGAGTTCTGGGTATTAATTATTCTTATAAACTGTGGCCAAGGCCAAAAATCTAATAACTCATTCTCAGTAACAAGTATAGGCCAATCTAGAACATACCAAAAATTTCCTAAGGTCCTAAATTATTGAAATATATATATATTTTGTGATCTAATGTTATCTCCAGAGGAAACATTTTATGATGAAAAGTTGAATGTAATGGTTAATAGAGAAAATTAAAGCAATGTATGATCTTTGTCAAAATCTAGTATAATTGTTTTAAAAGTGGAAATAATCATTTATAATGAAGTAATTGACCATTTGGTAATTCTCCTTGCCTTTCAGTTCATTTTTATTTGAACTTTGGATTTACTTGATTTTGGGTCTGGAAAATGAAGTGTATTATGATACCCAGCAAAGCCAGTCCTCAGCATCTCATCAGTGTTAAAATGATCTCGATGCTAGAGGAGTAGCAATTCCTTTCTTAGAAATTCAACAAGAGGCAGTGATGCCCTAACTAAGCTTAATTAGGTTAGACTGGACAAGCTCAACAAGGCAATATCGCCCCTATTCCCTAAGGAGTGAAAATTGATTCTGAGGAGAAGAGGATGAGGCAAAAACATTGAAAAAACCATAACTCAACTCTACGTGAGACAATCTTCTTCTTAGTATTTCTCTTCTTGGTTTTTCTTGAAAATTCCTTGAGAAGCATTGACGTTGAGTTCATGGGAGATACACAAGATGTGTGCATGCTGAGTGCTACAAAACTGTCGTGAATAGATGACGGCAGTTGGAGGACTTCTGGTTGATTATTTGATCCCAAGGTCATACAGCAAAAGGTGGTCTCTGCATCTTGGCTGCTCCTGGCTGTGTTGTGAATGCTTTTTATTGATCGTCTTGCTTTTCTGTGTGATTTTGGGCTTTGAAAATTAAATGAAAGTAGTATATATTTTATTTAATTGCATAAAAGTTGTTTAAGTCATTAATTACATCAAGTGCTAAAAGGAAAAAATGTCAACAATATCTGAATGTACATCTTTCAGCTGGTTAAATTAAAAATTGTTTTCTCGTATCTAGCAAAAGGTTTTAAAAATTCACTAAAAGTATTTTTTAAGAAATTGTTTTTAAATTTTTTTCTGGAAAAATAAGGTTTAAATGATTTTATAAGAATTTATTATATTGCTATTATGTGTTTATATGAATTGCTAATTTATGTATATAAATTGATACATCGTGCTATGTATAAGTAAATAAATTACATGAAAAGCTATTCAGCAAGTATAGTTGCAAAGTTAAATTTGGTGTTAATAGGTCTTTAATTTTTAATTTAACTTTCAGCTTAAATGTTTTATTCGGCTATTCTTAAGCCTGTATTGAATAAAACAGTAACCTCTATACTTAGTCTTTTTATGTTCAAAGTACAGATACACATATAGTACATAAAGAGATATACAGTATATCTGTGGAATTAAAATTTTGTGGAGATGGCAATGAGGAAACATATTTCTAAAGTAAACTCTTTAGGAAGCCACCAATGACAAAAGGGTTGAGAGCCACCAAGGACTGCTAAATCTAATCCCCTAGGAAGATGCAATTTTCAAGTACCTCATAGGTGCTGAAGTACACCTAGATGGATGTCCTTGGAGTTAGTGTCCTATACATTATAGTGGAATTTGATAAAAGATGACAAATACTGCTGATGGCATGGTCAGAGAGAGTTCTCAGCTGTTGCTCTCCAGCTTCCATTTACCTGAGTGTAGAGATGGGAAAAGGTGTCCTCACCCTAGAAGGTTGATTGCTACATCCTTAGCCACAGGCAGAGCTGCAGAATCTTCTTTTGTATCATAGTTTTCTTTGTGGGATGATACTTTTCTTGTTTCTCCTTGGTTCTTCAAAGAAATTCTTTCTTTTCTACCTTGACCTTGGCACATTGTGCTTTCCTTTGACCACTGCACAAAGCTGCTGGAGGGGATAAAGGAAATAGAGGAAACTTACTCTGACAAAAGTAGCACAAACCATGGCATGTGTTTATGATGTGCCAATATGTAGTTCTGCAGTCATGGCTTACTATTCAGTTTGTCACATCCTCTGATGGTTCTCGAGTATGCTTTAATAAGAGGAGAGTTTGGGAGTGTGCCTTTGTATGCAGGAGGGTGGAGGGGAGATATCTTAAGAAGCAATGGAAAAGAGAAGTTAACTGAAATGAATTTTGGATAATGCTGAATTACATTTGTTTTCATTTGGTAAGTGCAGACCCCTCATTTTAAGTGTAATGAAGTGTCTGTGTAAGTTTTATATCTTGAAAGGTTCTTTTCCTTCTTTGTGTTAATAACTTGAAGTGTTTTGATTAATTTTATAGATACAGAGTTAATATCAGCTTTTTATCTCACATGGACACATTTATTTAATCTTCTGGCCACGCTCCTGAGGAAGACTGGTGCCATTGCACTCCCATCTGTTATTGTGGCCCTGGCCAAGCACTGGACAGCAATGATTGGTAAGAAGATAATCGCGTAATCTTGGGGGCTTTGTGCTAATAAAATGACATAATTATCCTGCCTGCTTAGCTTAGGTGAATTCACTAAAATTAAGTAATGATGGTGTAGCATATAAAAGAGATATTAGGGTGCTTGCTTTGAAAACTTTGCTGTGATCTTGAGGAGCCCCCCACAAATGTATTTTTGCAAAATTGAAACGCATTTTAAGATAACATGAAGGTGAGTTAGAAAAACTTGTGGTTTTATTTTATTTTTATTTTTTAAGATTTTTAAAGATTTCATTCATGAAGCCCTTTTTTATTGATAACATTATATTGGCCACTCTGCTTTATTTTCATTTTACTTTAAGTTCTGGGATACATGTGCAGAATGTGCAGCTTTGTTCCATAGGTATACATGTGCCATGGTGATTTGCTGTACCCATCAACCTGTCATCTAGGTTTTAAGCCCCACATGCATTAGGTATTTATCCTAATGCTCTCCCTCCCCTTGCCTCTCAGTCCCTGACAGGCCCCAGTGTGTGATGTTCCCCTCCCTGTGTCCATGTGTTCTCATTTTTCAATTTTCATTGGTGAGTGAGAACATGCAGTGTTTGGTTTTTTTGTTCCTATTTTAGTCTGCTGAGAATGATGGCTGCCAGCTTCATCCATATCCCTACAAAGGACATGAACTTATGCTTCTTTATGGCTGCATAGTATTCCATGGTATACATATGCCACATTTTCTTTATCTAGTCTATCATTGATGGGCATTTGGGTTGGTTCCAAGTATTTGCTATTGTGAATAGTGCTGCAATAAACATACATGTGCATGTGTCTTTATAGTAGAATGATTTATAATCCTTTGGTATATACCCAGTAATGGGATTGCTGGGTCAAATGGTATGTCTGATTCTAGAGCTTGAGGAATTGCCCCACTGTCTTCCACAATGATTAAACTAATTGACACTCCCACCAACAGCATAAAAGCGTTCCCATTTTCTCCACAGCCTTGACAGCATCTGTTGTCCTGACTTCTTAATAATCACCATTCTATCTGGTGTGAGATGTTATCTCATGGTGGTTTTGAGTTGTATTTCTCTAATGACCTGTGATGAGCTTTTTTTCATGTTTTTGTCCACATAAGTGTCTTATTTTGAGAAGTGTCTGTTCATATCCTTTCTCCACTTTTTGATGGAGTAGTTTTTTTCTTGTAAATGTGTTTAAGTTGCTTGTAGGTTCTGGATATTAGACCTTTGTCAGACGGGTAGATTGCAAAAATTTTCTCCCATTCTGTAGATTGCTTGTTCACTCTGATGATAGTTTCTTTTGCTGTGCAGAAGCTCTTTAGTTTAATTAGATCCCATTTGTCAGTTTTAAGCCTGTGGTTTCATAAAGGCACATATGATATGATCATAAAGCAATGAGATAAATTTTCTTGTGTTGATATAGAAGCTGGTATCGTTCTGACATATGTGCATTGTATGTGGATAAATCTACATATATAAAGTTCTGTATATGTGATAACATGGAAAGTTACGATAAAAATATTATCTTGTCTCATGACATCAGGATTTTCTTATAGTACCAAAATGCCAAGTGTATAGTGTAATTATTTTTATAAGATGTTTTTCGTATGATAGCCACTAAAAGAAACATGATTATTTAAAAATAGCTAACCTTTAATTTTTCATAAAGCCTCCCAAATTTTAGCATAGCAAAAGCTGTTGTTTGACATAAATATTCACAACTAATATTTATATAACCTTTTAAAATAATCTGCTTATATTTATTCAAAACCAAGTTATCTTGTTTCCAAAGTACCTGCTAATTCAACTGACTGATTTTATTTTATCATTTGATCATTCTGTAAACTTAAATGCATGATACAATTTTTACCAAAGTGATGGTAAATGTTATGGCAAATGTATGTCTAACAAGGAACAGAATCGTTAGTTTTCTGGATATAGGAGTTCTGAGTCTACCATGGAGGGAGTACAGTGTCCACGCAGGATATCATTATTTTGTTAAAAAGATAATTGGAAGAGATTGACTGATTGAGACATTGGAATCTTCTTCTTGCATCCATTAGGGGAAAATTAGTTTGCTACCTGAATTACCAGTAATATCACTAGAAAGCATGATGCTGCCCACATTAGATAAATCTGTCCTGCAGCGTTTTGATAAATAAAGTTTTATTGGAACACAGCCACAGTCATTTACATATTGCATATGGCTGCTTTCATGCTACAACAATTGAGGTGAATAGTTGTGACAAAGGCGGTTACCTGCAGAGTATAAAATACTTACTATTTGGCCCTTTACAGAAAAAGTTTGCTGACCTCAGACTTAAACTTATTTACCTGACACTATTTCCCTAGTGATAAAATAAATACTTATTAAATTCAAAACCTGCCTTCAAAATGTGTGTACAGCTCTATGTAATAGTGCTAATCAAAAGTAACACTGCATAAACGGTTTTAATAATAGTAATATTAATTAAAACATTAATAATAATTATTGATTTTTTTTTGCCATCTTTTTTTAAATCAGATTCCATCTCATATGCCCATGTACATTTAAAACATCGCATGATCACTCCATAATTTGTGTTATCTATAACAGTCTTTTCTCAAACTTGACTAATATTTGGACATTCTTTAAATGAACATAATTCTCATGAAATCCTACTGCTGACTACTTTATTTTTCTTATGTAACTAATTTGTACAAGCCAAAATCTAAGTAAAAATTTTTATGGTCATAATTCTCACACAAGCATAAATCTAAAATCTAAAATCAAAGAAAATTATAAATACAAATTTTCAAGTTAATAAAATGTAATACAACATGTTATTTTGATTAAACAAAATCATTGCTCACAACCAGAAAGTAATGACTGTTTCAGTGTAAATTCCTTTGAGTTTGGACTGTTCTTTCCACTCTGTGTCAAGTTTGTGAATCAGTTCATAACTACTCCTATACTGTCTGAACTGCTATGAAATATTTGTTTGTAAATTGTGCCAAGACTGCATACTAAGTCTTGCTTTTTTTTTTTTTTTTTTTTTTTTTTTACCTTGAGACAGAGTTTCACTCTTGTTGCCCAGGCTAGAGTGCAGTGGCACGATCTTGGCTCACTGCAACCTCTGCCTCCCAGGTTCAAGGGATTCATCTGCTTCAGCCTCCCGAGTAGCTGGGATCGCAGGCATGTGCCACCACACCTGGCTAATATTGTATTTTTAGTAGAGACGGGGTTTCTCCATGTTGGTCAAGCTGGTCTCAAACTCCTGACCTCAGGTGATCCACCCGCCTTGGCCTCCCAGAGTGCTGGGATTATAGGCTTGAGCCATCGCACCCAGCCCAAGTCTGGCTTTTAAATACTATTTGGCACCAGCTTGTTTGAAAATCGTGACACAATCACACAAGTTGGTAATCTAAATGATCCAGAGTATAGTGACTTTAAAATCAATTTGATTTGCTTCTTTAATTTTGAAGAAATTTTCACACATTCACATCTGAAATTATTCTTTTAGAGATGTTCTGCAAATGTGCGAGCTTGTCCGCCACGTGTCCTGCCCTGTATACTGCCAGCTTGCAATTCCTTTCTGTTCTCTTGACTGAAGAAGCAAAAGAGCATCTCCAGGATAAGAGCAAAACAAGTTTATGCCATAGTCCAACAATGGCTTCACTTCTTGATAAGTCTCAGGAAAATCAGAAATCTCAACGACTTAGTGATGTAATTCTTCAGGTATGTCATTTCTTTGTTTTTAAAAAACTTTAGTGTTTAAATGAATTGACTTTCAGTCATGGTCTTGTTAAAAACTTTCTCAGTCATTTAAATTTATTTACTGATTTAAACTTAGTCATTTAAATTAAGAAATAGTAATTAATGCTTATTGTGACTTTTTAAATCATACAAAAGTTTATAAAGTTAAATTAACTATCTCCTCCTTAGCCCCAACCCCTTATATTGACCAGTTTCTTCAGTGAATATGATATAAAATTTGAAGTGAAATACTGCTAACCTAAATCCAACCGTTGATCAAAATAGTGTTTCATAACCAAAATGGATATATTTCAGGAATGTAGTTATAGTTCAAAATTTATTGCAATTTTAAAGATATGTCTATATCTTTAAAAATATATTCTAAGTGATATTTGATTTCTATAAATGGACCACAGATTTTTTTGAGGTTGGTTACATGTATAGGTAAGTAGACTTGTCTGGCACATTTGGAAGAAAATGCCCTCTTTCCAAGCCCTGTTGCCTGTTTTATCTTATAAACTTATGTTTACAGTCCTAAAATATGAATCAAGAATTTTACTCATCAGAAAACATTCTAAAATCACTGAAGTATTATTTTATAAGTAGATGAGTAATTTTTTAAAAACTGTGTTTCCTGTTAAAGTTGGACGTTGTTTTTTACAAATGTGAATATTTCTAGATTTTTCAATATTTAGAATTATTCTTTTTAATCATATGGTTCTATGATTTTTGTATTCTCACTGAAAGGTAGAAAAGTAGAACTGTTTTTTGAAGAATTTGCTTCAGCTTCCCAATCAGCCACATTTGGCCAAGACAGAAGATTGTTCCTGTGTTGATTTGTTACCGTCCCTTTGTTGCTTAGAGGTCTAGGGAGAAAGGTTTCTTAAAGCATTTCTCTAAAACTCTCTTATTCTTGGGAGGCCATAGCTTTCCTGTACCTACTGCCTCACTGTCATCTCACTCAGATTTTCTTAGTTGAAAACAGAAACTGGACATTGTCCCAGTTTTCTTGTTCCCTATCAGAACAACAGACTTTATTTCCCAATGATTGATTGAGTCCAATTTTGCACTTTAAAGAATGTAATAAGGAGGAAAATTGAAAGTTACACCCACCATATCCTCTATCTAATTTAATTATAAGTTTCCTAACTGGCTTTGGTTGGAGCACTGTCCTGCTTATGGACAGGCTTTTGCTCTTGCTGACATGCTTTCCTCATCAGAGAATGTCGGTGACTTCACTCAGAAGAGAGTGCATTTAGGGCAGTGTGCTGAGCCCCACCCCCAGCTGAGGCCAAAATGGCAATAGCTCAGGAGCCTGGCTTTGCATGGATGACTTTGCAGCCAGTCCTCCTGGACCCCGGGACCTGGTGAAGTTTAAAGACTTCCAGCCAGGCAAAGCCAGGGCTATTTTATTTCCCAACTCTTTAATCTTGTTTGTGGTACTGTGTTTGAAGGATCTGTGATGAGACTCAGATAATGTGGATCCATGTAGGGTGATGAATCAGTTTTATAATAGTATAGATAGGGAAAACAAACTGTGCTAGAGGAATTTGTGAAATTTACCGCACTTTTATTTTTTCCTAATACTTTGTAATATTATTCATCATAAAAGTTTTTGTTTATAATTTTTATGTTACCTTTTTGGACAAAGAAAATGAGATAGCCTACAGTCAGAATATCTCAATGATTTTCCTAATGACTAGCTAATATTCCTCTTTATTTCTTCTAAATTACAAAATGTGTTTTTTGTGAGGGTATGGATTCATAAACCAATTGTTTAAACCGTGTTTCCTAATAAATCATACGCTTTGTGTTCGTGTAAGCAGTAGAATTTGGATACATGACACCTGTTAGAAGTACACAGGCAAGTTTAAGACAAAGTGAAGAGAGGAATTATATTTCTGGGACACTTACTACAAAATATGTATCTAATGTAAGTTGAGACAGTTAATGGGTCTATTAAACTACAAGGACTGTCTTTGCCCTGTAGAAACAAGATGTGTGAGTTAAAATATTATTATAATACATTCAACAGCAACACATTTTGATAAGTAAGAAATGTAGCCTACTATGTATCCATGGAGGCTGTGGGTTGGGCCAAGTGCTATATGAAGCAAAATAAACTACAGTCTAAGTTATCAGAAGAAATCATATCCTAAAATTGATGTTCTTCAAAGGTTTATTTAAATTTTCTGTATAGTCATACTCAAAAAATATTTGATTGGGACCTTAGGCGTATTACTTAACTTCTTGTGATTTAGTTCTTCAAGTACAAAATGATAGGATTTTATTACATTATTATTAAGTTTTATCTGCCTCTAAGATTTCCATCCTCCTAACAAATTATTGTATTAGAACTTCAATTAAAGTGTCTGGGCAGAGTTATCTTTTAAATGGTTCTTTATGCACTATCCTATAGGGGATACATGTTGAAACCATGCATACTTACATCTTAAGTCATGTATAACTTTTTTTGTAAGCCCGTTTTGAGGATCTTTCAGACTTTGAATTTTTTCTAAGAAATATTTAGCTGTCTTTTGTCCATAAAATATTGAACACATTTGACTTACTGGATATTTTACCTTCCGTAGTTTATGGAGATATAGTAGTCTCCCCTTATCTGTGGTTTTGCCTTTTATGATTTCAGTTACCCATGGTCAACTGTAGTCCGAAAGAGTAAATGGAAAATTCCAGAAATACACAGTTCTTAAGTTTTAAATTGCATGCCATTCTGAGTGGCAATGTGAAATCTTGCTCTGTCTCCCCCCTCCTCAACCTGGGACGTGAATCATCCTATGTCTACCTTACCCACACTGCATATGATACGTGCCCATTCATCACTTAGTATAGTCATCTTGGTTATCAGACTGACAAATGACAAGACAAAGAAGGGTGAGGGCATTATAGTCAGATACTTTGAGAGAGAGAGAAAGAGAGAGAGACAGAGAGAGAGAGGCTACAGTCCCATAATTTTTATTATACTGTTGTATGTTATTTGTTATTGTCAATCTCCTACCGTGCCTAATTTATAAGTTAAACTTTAGCGTAGTTACATATGTATAGGAAAAAAACATAAAATATATAGAGTTGGGTACTATTCATGGTTTTAGTATTCACTGGGGGTGTTGGAATGGATCCCCCAAGGATAAGGGGGCCTACTGTGCTCAATATGTTTTATTTGCAAATACGTATAGATAACAAGATTGATAAAACTTCTCTATATGTAGTAGATTTTATCTATAATTTATATATTAATCAACTGATATATTGAATTAATTTTGCTCCTTATATTTCATCTGATACCTAAGAGTAGTAATGCAAACAAGGAACTCTTGCATCTTATTTTAGATGTATTTTGTGCTCACATTTAGTCAATGGTAAAATTCAAGGGTAAATCTGTTGAAAGGAAGGCTTATATATTTAAGATCTGTTGATGAGTGTTTGCTGTATTTAAAAAGCCTATTTTTTACATTAAGTACCTTTTGAAAAGAAAGCAAAAAACCTTAACCTAGAATACCCTATATTACTTTATGTACAGAAGGGATTAATCCAGAAAGAGTGTGACATTTAAATGAATTTTGGTTGATGAAAAGACATTATTTCTTGCTCTGTATCTTCTTGAATGATTTTTGTCTTTTTGCGTATTCGCATCATCTGGGAGCTAGTTTTCTACTGCTTGAGTTTATTCTTAGCCTTGCTGCCTCCAGGCTTCTCACACTTCCAGCCATGTCCACCTGTTCTGTGCAGAGATGCTCAGACTGCTGTTCAGTCTGCAGTAAGTACTGTATGGAAACTGATCAAAAGTCGGCCCTGTACTCCAGCCTTTCTTTCCTGCAGTATATGTTGGAAAGTATGTGACTTTACCATAGGTTAGTCCTGTTTGTTTCCTTTTTGTTTGTTTTTAGTTTTGGACTTTGATTTTAGTTTTGCCATGTACACATTTTAGAGAACCAAACAGTTCTATCTATTAGTTTTTACTAAAAGTAGGAGATTTCTGCCTTTATTTCTTATTTTCTCAGAGGTGACCACTTATACCACATTTAGCCACTTTTTTATAACTTCTGTTTTGTGTCTCTAAATAACATGCTTATATTCCTTTGTCTTGATTATTCAGATATTATCTGTTGAATTCCTACAATGGAAAACGGGACTTTAGCTTTTTTTTTTCATGCCCCACCCACCTACCCTGCCAAATTGAGTTCCCTTCTCATTCTCCTAATATTGATATACCATAATGCCTATTAGAGAATAGGCAGCATGAATGGTGTTAACTTTGACAGTGTTACACACAATTGAACCATGTTACAGACAGTGTTTAACTCTTACTTTCTTGCACAGCTTTTGTTTGCCCTAGAGGTAATTATTTTATTATTTTAAAATGTGCTGGCTTTCCTATTATCACTTACAAACTCCACACTCTTTGCCAGCAGTTAAATATACTCTCAGTGTGTTCAGAACTGTCAGAATTTCATCACTTCATCTTTGGGAGGAAATCTCTCGCATTCTTTCTGACCTGCTTGGTGCCTGTTGTCATCCTGGGATATCCATTCACCTTGTTCCAGGAATTCCTTTAGCCCTGCCATGTGCAGCCTCCTGCATCCGACGCCGTCTCCCATGCCCTGTGTCCTCTCCTGGTTAATGCTCTCCTTTTCGCTTGGAGTTTCTTCTCCCTTAGCTTTCAGAGAAAAGATATAGACGAGGTCTTTTGAGATCTAAATGTCTGAAAGTCTTTATCTACCCTTGCAAGTAATTTGTAGTTAGGCTAGTGAGAATTCTGGATTGGAAATCATTTACTTCAGAATTTAGAAAACATTGTCTATCCTCTTTAATTCCAAATGTTTACTGTAGAAATTTCTGAAGCCCTTAGAATTCCTGGTTTCTTTCTCCCTGGAAGTTTTTAGAATCTTTCCTTTATCTCTTGTATTCTAAAATGTTTAGTTGAAACAGCTAGGTGTGGATCTGTTTTAGCCACTGTGCCAGGCTCTCTTGGAGATTCTTTTCATCTATAAACTCATGCTTTCTAAATTACTTCAGAGACATTCCCTCTACCTTGTATGCTCTGTGTATTTGGAACTCCTATTAAGTTTTCTTTTTCCTACACAATCTCTCTTTTCTCTCTTTTCCTCTAATTATTTTAGTCTCTCTTTTCTGTTTGGCAGCTTTTTTTGGTGTCTGGTAATCTTGATTATGTGCTCTATTTAAGACGGGGAAAACTCAAAGCAGATTGATATCCCTGAGCATATGAATGCAACTTGTCAATTGCTGTGCAAGGGGACAAACAAGCTTATTTATTTTGTAAGCTTATCTTCTGGGGCTTATCAGATTCCCTGGAAAATGGTCTTCTGATCTCTTTCCTGGAGGTAAAAACTCAACTGCCAAGTGTTATGTAGTCAAGTAAGAGATGATGCTGAAGTCTCAGAATTTAGTTTGCACAATTTCACTTAATCCTTCAAAGTTTTTCGTAGAATACTCCTGCCTACAACCTCTCTCTGCCAGTTCAGAATCCTAATTTATCCTCTCCAGAGACTAAACATCCAGGATTTTGCAAGGGCTAGGAGGAAGAGTGGCTTAGTCACATAGAAATTGGTGAGTGGTAGGCAGGATCTGGGCATATAGCTGCTTCTTAGAGACTTCAAGCAACCCTCCTTTGTCCTCACATCCAGGGATACCTGGTGCTAAATTTCTTCAGCCTTGGGCAATTCAATGAATAGACTGGGGTAGTTTTCAGCTTTCCCCACTCACCACTTAGAATTCAGGGTTCCCAAGCCTAATACACTTGCCACTCATCCATCTGCTTTCTAGTTTTCAGGCTTGTGGTGGTGGTGGTGGTGGTGGTGTGTGTGTGTGTGTAATCCCATTTTTGTCATTTTAATGGTATTTCAAGAGGGAGTAAAAGATCTGTGCACACAACTATTTCCTTAGGAGTCTTAACTCCCACCCACCCTGCCCCCAATTGCTACATATATTTTTTGTTTATTTTTGGTTTTTATTTATTTATTTATTTTTGATACAGAGTCTCACTCTGTCACCCAGGCTGGAGTGCAGTGCTGCAATCTTGGCCCCCTGAAATCTTTGCCTCCTGGGTTTAAGCAATTCTCCTGCCTCAGCCACCCAAGTAGCTGGATTATAGGCGCTCGCCACCATGCCTGGCTAATTTTTGTATTTTTTGCGTGTTGGTTGGCCAGGCTGGTCTTGAACTCCTGACCTCAGGTGGTCCGCCTGCCTTGGCATCCCAAAGTGCTGGGATTGCAAGGCGTGAGCCACCACACCTGGCCCCATTATCATTGGTTTTAAGAAATGTTTCAGTTTTCTTCCTTATTTTTTCATTAACCCACTGGACAGGAGCATATTGTTTAATTTTCATATGATTGTATAGTTTCCAAAATTCTCTTGTTACTGATTTCCAGTTTTATTCTGTGGTCAGAGAAGATCTTTGATATTATTTCAATTTCTTGAATGTTTTAAGACTTGTTTTGTGACCTAACATTTGGTGTATCCTAGAGATTGATCCATATGCTGAGGAGAAGAATGTATTCTGCAGCCGTTAGATGAAATGTTTGGTAAATATGTATTAAGTCCACTTGGTCTTTAGTGCAGATTAAATTTGATATTTCTTTGGTGACTTTCTCTCTGGAAGTTTTACCTGTTCAATGCTGAAAGTGGGGTGTTGAATTCTCTAGCTATTATTGTCTTGAGACCTCTCTCTCTCTCTCTCTCTCTCTCTTTCTCTCTCTTTCTCTCTCTCGCTCTAGTATTTATATATCTCAGTGCTCCACTGATGGGTCTATATATACTTACAATCATTATGTCCTCTTGCTGCATTGACTCCATTATCATTATATAATGACTTTCTTTGTCTCTTCTTAACAGTTTTTGTTTTGACATTTATTTTTATCTGATATTAAGTATAGCTACTCCTAATATTTTTTGTTTCCATTGGCATGGAATATCTTTTTCAAAACATCCCTTTATTTTTAGTCTATGTATATTTTTATTGGTGAAGTGTGTTTATTGTAGGCAACAGATAAATGGGTGTTGTTTTTCCATTCCTTCAGCCATTCTATGTGTTTCTATTGGAGAGTTTAGTCCATTTACATTCAGTGTTTTTTATTGACAAGTAGGGACTGCCTTCTGCTGTTTTGTTATTTGTGTTCTAATTGTTTCATGATTGCCTCTTTCTTTAATTTCTTCCAGTCTTTCTTTTAGTGAAGATGATTTTCTTTGGTGGTGTGTTCATTTCTTTTTAGTTTTTGTGTATCCATTTGTATCTTTTTTGCTATAAGGTTACCATGATGAGGCTTGCAAATACTTTCTTACAGCCCATTATTTTAAACTAACGACAAATTAATAACACACATGCAAAAGAAAGCTAATAAAAACTGTATACTTTATCTTTCTGTTCCCCGCTTTTTAATTCTTAATTGTTTCTCTTTATGTCTTGTTATACTTTTTGTTTTAAAAAATTGCTATAGTTGTTATTTTTGATTGGTTCATCATTTAGACTCTCTACTTAAGATGGGAGTAGTTTATACAACACTATTACAGTGTTATAATACTGTCGTTTTTCTGTGTGCTTACTCTTGCCAGTGAATTTTGTACCATGAGATGATTTGTTCTTGCTCATTAAAATGTCTTTATTTCAGATTGAAGAACTCCGTTTATGATTTCTTGTAGGACAGGTCTGGTATTATTGAAATCCTTCAGCTTTTGTTTATCTAAGCTTTTTATTTCTCTTTCATACTTGCAAGATCTTTTCTCCTTTATACTATTCTAAGGTAAAAGTTTTTTTTTTTTTCTTTCAGTACTTGAAATATGTCATGCCACTCTCTCGTGGCCTGTAACATTTCCAGATATATCGGAGCTCTACTGTATGTTATTTGTTTCTTTTCTCTTGTTGTTTTTAGGGTCTTTTCTTTATCCTTGACCTTTAGGAGTTTGATTCTTAAATGTCTTCTTTGGGTTAAATCTGCTTGGTGTTCTGCAACCTTCTTGTACTTCAATATTGATCTTCCCCTAGGTTTGGGAAGTTCCCTGATATTATCCCTTTGAATAAACTTTCTACTGTATCTCTTTCTCTTAAATTTGCCCTTTTGAGGCTATTTTTAAGATCTTAGAGGCATGCTTTCTTCTTCTTTCTTCTCTTTTTTTCTTTTGTCTCTCTCCCCTGACTGTATTTTCAAATAGCTTGCCTTCAAGCTTACTAATGCTTTCTTTTACTTGATCAGCTCTACTGTTGTAAGACTGATGTATTTGTCAGTATGCCAATTGAATTTTTCAACTCTAGGATTCCTGCCTGATTCTTTTTAAGTATTTCAGTCTCTTAAGTTTATCTGATAAAATTCTGAATTCCTTCTCCTATTTCAAGTTTCTTTGACTTCCTCAACCCAGCAATTTTGAATTCTCTGTTTGAAAGTTCACATATCTCTCTTTCTTCAGGCTTGGTCTCTGATGCCTTATTTTCGTTCATTCGGTGAGGTCTTTTTTTCCTGGATGATCTTGATGCCTGTAGATGTTCATCAGTGTCAGGGCATTGAAGAGTTAGGTATTTTAGTCTTTTCAGTCTGGGCTTGTTTGTATATGTCCTCCTTGAGTAGGCTTTCCAGGTATTCAAAGGGAATTGGGCCCTAAGCCCAATAACACTTTGTTTCTTGCAGACTTGTAGAGGTACTTGGTGGTCTTCGATGAGATCTGGAAGAATTCTCCAGTTTACCAGGCAGAGACTCTTGTTCTTTTCCCTCATTTTCTCCTAAACAAACAGAGTCTCTCTCTCTCACTCTCGCTGTCTCTCTCTCTCTCTCCCCCCCCTCCCTCTCCCTCTCTCTCCTCTCTCTCTCGTGTGTGTGTGCTGAGCAGCCTGGAACTAGGGGTGTGGTGATGTTAGCACCCCTGTGGCTACCACCACTGGAACTACGCTGGATCAGACCTGATGTCAACACAGCACTGGGTTTCTCTCAAAGCCCACTGAAGTTGCTACCTGCATACCACCTGTGTTCACCAAAGGCCCTAAGACTTTATGATTAGTAGGTGGCAAAGCCAGCCAGGTTTCTGTCCTTCCCTTCAGAGCAGTAAGTTCCCCTAGACTCTGAGCAATTCCAGAGATGCTATCTGTGAGCTGGGATTAGAGTGAAAAGCCTTAGAATTTTACCTAATGTTCATATTCTACTGCAGCTATGCCGGCACTCAAACCACAATACAGGACCCTTTCTGCTCTTCTCTTCCCTTCCCACCCTTCTCTTCCCTTTCCACAGGAAGAGGAGCCTCTCCTTTTGGCCACCACTACCATGGCCCCGAAGGAGTTCTGCCAGGCTGCCGCCAGTGTTCACGTAGAGCCCAAGGGCACTTCTGTCAGCCTGTGACGAATGCTGCCAGACCTGGGGCTCACCCTTCAGGACAATCAGTTCCCTTCTGACTAGGGTTGGTCCAGAAATACTGTCCAAGAGCCTCAGCCTAGATTCAGGGAGCCTAAGAGCCTACTTGTTGCTCCACCCCACTGTGTCTGAGCTGATACCTAAGATGCAAGACAAAGTTCCATTTACTTTTCCCTCTGCTTTTCTCAAACAGAAAGAGTCTTTTGTTGTAGCCACCACAGCTGTGAATATACTGCATCATACCTGAAGTCAGCACATCTCAGAGCCCAAGGCCTGTGGTGTACTATTTGGATATTGCTGTTTTGTTTACTGTAGCCCTGTAGTATAGTTCGAAGTCAAGTAGCTTGATGCCTCCAGCTTTTTTCTTTTTGCTTAGAATTGCCTATTTTGGGATCTTTTTTGGTTCCGTATGAATTTTATAATAGTTTTTTCCAGTTCCGTGAAGGTTGTGATTGGTAGTTAGATAGGGATAGTATTGAATCCAAAAATTGCTTTGGGCAGTATGGCCATTTTAGCGATGTTGATTCTTCCTAGCCATGTGCATGGAATGTTTTTCCATTCATTTGTGTCACCTCTGATTTCTTTGAGCGGTGTTTTGTATTTCTCCTTGTAGAGATCTTTCACCCCCTTGGTTAGCTGTATTCCTAGATACTGCATTTTATTTTATTTTATTATTTTATTTTAGTGGCAGTTGTGATGGGATTGCATTCCTGATATGGCTCTTGGCTTGATTGTTGGTATATAGGAATGTTAGTGATTTTTGCACATTAATTTTGTATCCTGAGACTTTGCTAAAATTGTTTATCAGCCTGGGGAGCTTTTGGGCTGACATGATGGGGTTTTCCAGATACAGGATTATGTCATCTGTAAACAGGGATAATTTGACTTACTCTCTTCCTATTTGGATGCCCTTTATTTCCTTATCTTACCTGATTGCCCTGGCAGAATTTCCAATACTGTGTTGAATAGGAATGGTACAAGAGGGGATCCTTGTATTGTGCCTGTTTTCAAGGGTAATGCTTCTAGCTTTTGCCTATTCAGTATAATGTAGACAGCAGATTTGCCATAGATGGCTCTCCTTGTATTGAGATGTGTTCCTTCAATAC
Organism: Sapajus apella; assembly: GCF_009761245.1. NCBI lineage: Eukaryota > Metazoa > Chordata > Mammalia > Primates > Cebidae > Sapajus > Sapajus apella. The sequence continues at coordinate 15,471,887 of NW_022436970.1, read as the reverse complement.
CTAGGTTTTTAAGAGTTTTTAATATGAAAATATGTTGAATTTTATGAAAGCCTCTATTGAGATGATCATGTTCTTTTTGTCTTTAGTTCCGTTTATGTGATGAATCATGTTTATTTATTTGCCTGTATGTTGAACCAACCTTACATCCTAGGGATAAAGCCTACTTGTTTGTGATGGATTAGCTTTTTGATGTGCGGCTGGATTCAGTTTGCTAGTATTTTGTTGAGAGTTTTTGCATCAGTGTTCATCAAGAATATTTACCTTTTTTGTTGTTGTGTCTCTGCCAGGCTTTGGTATCAGGATGATGTTAGCCTCATAGAATGAGTTGAGGAGGAGTTCCTACTTCTCATTTTTTGGGGAACAGTGTCGGTAGGAATGGTATCAGCTCTTCTTTGTACATCTGGTAGAATTAGGCTGTAAATCCATCTGGTCCATGGCTTTTTGGTGTACAGGCTATTTATTTCTGATTCCATTTTAGAGCTCATTGTTGGTCTGTTCAGGTATTCAGTTTCTTCCTGTTTCATCTTGGGAGGATACATGTTTTCAGGAATTCATCCTCTTCTTCTAGATTTTTAGTTTGTTGCATAGAAGTGTTCATAATAGTCTCTGGTAGTTATCTCTCTGGGGTCAGAGAAATCCCCTCACTTCTGGTTATGTTTATTTGGATCTTCTCTCTTTTCTTCATTAGTCTAGCCAGTGGCCCATGTATCTTACTAATTTTTTCAAAAAACCAGCTCCTCACTTCGTTGTTGTTTTGAATGGTTTTTCACGTCTCAGTCTCCTTCAGTGAAGCTCTGATTTTGATTATTCTTGTGTTCTGCTAGCTTTGGGGTTGGTTTGCTCTTTGTTTTCTACTTCTTTTAGTTGTGATGTTAGGTGCTAGCTTGAGATCTTTCTAACTTTTTGATATGGGCATTTAGTGCTATAAATTTTCCTCTTAGCCCTGCCTTAGCTATGTCCCAGAGATTCTGGTATGTTATCATTGTTCGCATTAGTTTCAAAGAACTTACTTTTTTAAAATTTATTTATTTATTATACTTTAAGTTCTGGGGTACATGTGCAGATTGTGCAGGTTTGTTATATAGGTATACATGTGCCATGATAGTGGTTTGCTGCATCCATCACCCTGTCATCTACATTAGGTATTTCTCCTAATGCTATCCCTCCCCAATCCCCCCACCCCCTGCTATTCCTTCCCTAGGCTGCCACCCCCCAGGCCCCAGTGTGTGATATTCCTCTCCCTGTGTCCATGTGTTTTCATTGTTCAACACCTACTTACGTGTGAGAGCATATGGTGTTTGGTTTTCTGTTCTTGTGTCAGTTTGCTGAGAATGATGGTTTTCAGTTTCATCCATGTCCCTGCAAAGGACATGAACTCAACGTTTTTTATGGCTGTATAGTATTCCATGGTGTATATGTGCCACATTTTCTTTATCCAGTCTATCATTGATGGGCATTGGGGTTGGTTCCAAGTCTTTGCTATTGTGAACAGTGCCATAATAAACATACATGTGCATGTGTCTTTATAATAGAATGATTTGTAATCCTTTGGATATATACCCAGTAATACCCAGTAATGGGATTGCTGGGTCAAATGGTATTTCTATTTCTAGATCCTTTAGGAATCGCCACACTGTTTTCCACAATGATTGAGTTAATTTACACTCCCATCAAGAGTGTAAAAGTGTTCCTATTTCTCCACATCCTCTCCAGCATCTGTTATCTCCTGATTTTTTCATGATCACCATTCTAACTGGCATGAGGTGGGATCTCAATTTCTCTAATGACCAGCGACAATGAGCTTTTTTTCGTATGTTTGTTGGCTGCATAAATGTCTTCTTTGAAAAGTGTCTTTTCATAAAAATTTCTGCCTTCATTTCATTATTTGGCCAAAAGTTATTCAGGAGCAGGTTGCTTAATTTCAATGTAAATATATGGTTTGTGCAATTTTCTTGGTACTGAATTCGGTTTTATTGTGCTGTGGTCTGAGAGTGTGGATGGCTTATGTGTTAGACCATTCTTACATTGCTGTAAAGAAATACCTGAGACTGGGTAATTTATTTTAAAAAGAGATATAATTGGCTCACAGTTACACAAGCTGTACAAAAAGCATAATGCTGGCATCTGTTCAGCCTTTGGGAAGCCCTCAGGAAACTTTCAATTATGGCAGAAGGTGAAGGGGGAGCAAGGCATTTCACATGGTGGGAGCAGGAGGAAGAAAGGGACGATGTACCACAAACTTTTAAACAGCCAGATCTCGTGAGAACTCTATCACAGGAACAGAACCAAAGGGATGGTGCTAACCCAGTCATGAAGGATCCACCCCAATGATCCAATCCCCAACATTAGGGATTACAATTAAACTTGAGATTTAGGTGAGGACACAGATCCAAACCACATCAGTATAATTTTGATTTTTTTGAATTTGCTGAAATTTGTTTTGTGTCTTATTGTATGGTTGATTTTAGAGTATGTGCTGTGTGGCAATGAGAAAAATGTATACTCCATTGTATTTTCTGGTGAGGAGTTCTGTAGATGTCTATCAGATCCATTTTGTCCAGTGTTGAGTTCAAGTCCTGAATATCTTTGTTAATTTTCTGCCTGGATTACGTGTCTAATACTGTCAGTGGGGTGTTGAAGTTTCCCACTATTACCCTATGGGAGTTTAAGTCTCTTTGAAGATATCTAAGAACTTGCTTTACGAATCTGGATGCTTCTGTGTTTAGTGCATATATATTTAGGATAATTAGGTCACCTTGCTGTATTGAGCCCTTCACCGTTATGTAACGCTCTTCTTTGTCTTTTTTTTTTTTTTTTTTTAATCTTTGTTGGTTTTTAAGTCTGTTTTGTCTGAAATTAGAATTACAATGCTTGCTTTTTTCAGTTTTCCATTTGCTTGGTAGCCTTTATCCATCCCTTTATTTTGAGCCCATGTGTATCATTGCATGTGAATTGGGTCTCTTGAAGGTAGCATACCATTGGGCCTTGCTTATTTAGCCATCTTACCACTCTGTTCCTTTTAATTTGGGGCATTTAGCCCATTTACATGCAAGGGTAATATTGATGTGTGTTAATCTGATCCTGTCATTGTTTTGTTAGTTGTTTGTTATGCCAACTTGTTTATGAGGTTGCTTTATGATGTCAGTGTTCTATGTTCTTAAGTGTGTTTTTGTAGTGGCTGGTAGTAGTCCTTTCTTTCCATATTTAGTGATTTTTTTCAGGGACTCTTGTAAGGCAGGTGGTAACAAGTTTCCTCATCATTTGCTTTTCTGTAAAGGATCTTATTTCTCCTTTGCTTATGAAGCTTAGTTTTTCTGGATATGACATTCTTGGTTGAAATTTCTTTTCTTGAAAAATGTTAAATATAGGCCACCAATCTCTTCTGGCGTGTAGGGTTTCTGCTGAGAGGTTCAGTGTTCATTTGATGTGCTTCCTTTTGTAGGTGACCTGACTCTTCTCTCTAGCTATCTTTTTTTTTTTTTTTTTTTTTTTTTTTTTTTTTTTACCTTTGAGAATCTGATCATTATGTGTTTCAGGGATGATCTTCTTGTGAGGCGTTTTGTGGTTCTAAGCATTTATTGAATTTGAGTGTTGACCTCTCTAGCTATGTTGGGAAAGTTCTCATGGATGATGAGATACGTTTTCCAAGTTATCTCGATTTGCCTCATCTCTTTTAGGGATGCCAATGAGTTGTAGATTCAGTCTCTTTACGTAAATTCCATATTTCTTCAAGGTTTTGTTTGTTCCTATTTATTTATTTACTCTTGTCTGACTGTCTTATAAAACCAGTCTTGAAGCTGTGAGGTTCTTTCTTTTGATTGGTCCATTCTGCTGTTCATACTTGTGATTCCATTATGAAATTCTTGTAGTGTGATTTTCAGCTGTCTAGTTGGTTACATTCTTTTCTATACTGACTATTTTGTCTGTCAGCTCCTGTATCGTTTTATTTTTATTCTTAGCATTCTTAGATTGGGTTTCAACATTCTTCTGAATCTCAGTGATCTTCATTCTTATCCATATTTTGAATTCTATTTCTGTCATTTCAGCCATCTCAACCTGGTTAAGCAGCTTTGCTGGAAAATTAGTATGATCGCTTGGAAGAAAGAAGATACTCTGGCTTTTTAAGGTCTTAGAGTTCTTGTGCTGGTTCTTTTTCATCTTCGAGGGCTGATGTTTCTTCAGTCATTAAAGTTGCTATCCTTTGGACGATTTTTTTTTTTTCCTTTTATACTATTTGATGTTTTTGGGCATTTGATTATGATACAAGATGTTTTCAGTTGACTTGTTTTAGGAGGATTTTAGGGAACCAAGGCTCAGCTCAGGACTCCTGGACTGTGTGCTCAAACTCTTGGGGACTGGTATCAGGGCGGGGCTTTGATCTCTGTTTCCTCAAGGTTAGGAACCTGCTGCTCAGGAGGGGCCAGAGTGCTCTAAGACTGCTGTTCATAACACTTTGATGGTTGGTGCCAGCCAAAGCACTTTGTAGGGAGGTGGCAGCAGGATCTGTCCTTGTTGACATGTCAGCAGCAGCAGCAGTGCAACAGGGTGCACACTCGCCAGCTATGGCAGGGTGCTGTCAGGTGCCAGAGTGCCAGCCTCCATGCAAGCATGTACAGCAGCTGTGGTAGCAGCACAGCTTGGGGATTTGGGAGCCCCCACTGGAGACTGTGTGCACATTCATACTGGTGGTGGTGTTAGCATCAGATGGGGCAATGGTGGATACAAGACTGTGTGTGCCCTTTGTGCCCATTCATTCTGGTGTCAGTGGCCGCTCAGGGCTAGGGGTGGGTTCACTGCTTTTGGTGGCTAGTTTTGTACTGGTGGCCCCAGTGCAGGGGCGGGGTGCTGGCAGGGCCAGGGCTGGCAGGCTCTATGCCTGCCCACTCTCTGAGGACAGTAGCAGGGAGGGGCATGGGGTGCACTCACGCTGACAGCAGTGGCACAGCAGGGTGCACGTGCACACGTGCTGATGGGGAAGGGAAGATAGGCCCACCTGCACACGTCTACAAAACATTGTGGTGGGTTGCCAGTGGGTGAGTGCCTGCAGGAAAGGCAGCATGAAGGATGCTGCAGTGGAGGAAGAATGCTGGTGCGTGACCACTGGGGTCACCCTGCTGGAGCAATCTGCTAGTCAGGCACAGTCTGCCAATGCAGGAGCTACTATGCAGGCCCCCAGGAAATACGTGGGAGCTTCATTCCAGACAGGTGTGGCCAGGCTCGGGCTCTGGGAGAGAGCCAACAGAATCAACAGTGGTCCAGACTGGCCCCGTCTCATGGGCAAGACCACCCGGCAGAGTTGAGGTCCCATAGTTCTCCTAGGGATAAAGTCTCCTAAGGGAGCAAGTCTAGCCTAACGGGATGGGTGTCCCTGGCCATGCTCTACAATAGATACTTCCATACCAAACTCTCTGGGCTCCGCCCCAACTGGAATTCTGCTTCTACCACTTCCCTAAGCAGCTTTCCCTGTCAACTCAAGTGTCCATGGTGGTCCAGGGGTTCCTTCCTACCACGATTCCAGGAGCCTGTGGTGAGGGCGAATTTTGTTCCTTGCCTTTTCAACTCACCCGCTATGCAGGAGTTGTTGGGGGCCAGGAACAAGTTGTGGTGCTTGGTAGCCCAGAGCAGGATTCCCAGCTTCCTTCCACTTCAGTCCTGGCTGTGTGTTTTCCCTCCATCTGCTCTAAATGACTTCCCTCTGAAGATCTGCTAGGAGTGTGCCAGTCTTCTTGAAGTCCCAGTCTTTCAGTGGGAGATGTTCCTCCTGGCTATATCTAGTTGGCCATCTTGGAGCAGAAATTTCTAGTTTTTTTTTTTTTTTTTTTTTTTAATAAAAATGTATGGAATCTGTTATTCTGTCTACTTTTGTACATATTGGAAATGTTTAAGTGAAAATTTTTCTAACTCATAAATTTAAATGTATAAAGGAAATATACCAAAATAGTATTTTCAGAGTTACAAATGATTTTCCATTTCTATAAAAGTCAAAAAAGTTATGCTACATTTTCTGAGAAAATATGTTATATGACAGGTACCTGTTACCATAGAAATGAAAGATGGAAATAACCAAATCAACTGAGATACAGGGGTAGTTTAGGTAGAAATGGAGGGAGGGGAATGTATCCCCAGAAGAGAAATGAGGAAATTGATGACATCTATTCAGAAGTTTTACAGGGACCCATTTTAATAAGTTACACATATATATACAATATGATCCAGTGAATTTGAGTAAGTATATTAGCTTGCTATATGTTAGTTCTAAATAAAGCTTTTTTCTGTAGATGATGAGTCTCTCAGAATTATTGTTGTTCTTGTCCATATTATAAACAACTTACACAGTCTTATCCACACAGAACATTCTCAGATATTAATGATTTTTTCAAAATCCAGTTAATTTCACATGATAGTTGAAACCTAGCAATATCTTTTAAGTAGAAAATGTCTTTTATTCACAACAGTTTTGCTCCAGATTAAATTTTTGTTCAAGGCAGTTGGATTTGTATTCCCTCTGCAGTGCTATGAAGAAAAATCCTCCAAAGATATCCTGAAAAGAGTAGCTGCAAATGCACTGATGTCACTTCTGGCTGTCAGTAGAAGAGCGCAGAAATGTGCTTTGGAAGGTGAGCCACGTGGCACATCAGCTGTTTTGGTGGTGTTATCATCAATTCACCTGTTTTGTTGCTTGTTCAAGTTAATTTTCTTTAGACTCAAAATGTAAAAACTTACAGTATAATCTCTGTGTCAGTAAAAATAAACATATATTTTTCCATGCAGAAACACAGTAAACATATAGTACTTTTCAAATAAAAAGATTAGATGTGTTTTTTTCTGCAGGGGTTGATTTGTGATGGTCCTTGCTCTAAAGAGCCTTTACGTAAATATTAGAGCAGCTAAAAGATAACATATTGAATTTCATTGTGATTAAATATTGGTATCCAGAAGCACTCACAGCATGCCTGAAGAAAACCCACATAGTTTTGATGGTAAAAACAACAGCAACAGATGATTCCATATTTTCATATAAATTTCTCCTCTTGAGTGTTATAATTTCTCATTTGGGAATTGGAGAACATAGATCTGAGAATTAAAAGAGAATAATGACAACAACAAGTCCATTAATATCAATTGTGATTTGCTACTAAAACAAATGATGTATTCTTCAAGATGTAAATTGGATTTGGGGAGTGTCTTACTAAAAACTGAAAACAAGCGGGAGTCAGCATTTTAGTCCTCTTACTTTCCCCTCTCTGATTCATTAATCTGTCACTGAAAATTCTAAAATGAAGTGGATCAGAAATAGAAAATGTTACTTTTTTGAGAATCTGATTGCTGTATGTGGTTTTAACTCACTTGGAAATAGAGTATCTTTTTGACTGCCGCAGATTTTGTCTTTCAGCCAATCTTATAGACAACTGCATGGAGCAGATGAAACACATAAATGCACAACTTAATCTAGATTCTCTGAGGCCTGGGAAAGCAGCATTGAAAAAAAAGGTAACATAATGAATGGCTATATGTAGAGACCATTCTCTATTCCTCCTGTGCCTAGAAATGAGCACAAACTTGAAATAAGTGTCTCATTTAGAAGAAAAGTACAATTGGATAATTAATGAGACTTGTACATTAGCAGATTGTTGGCTTTTTTTGTTCCTAATTCTTACTTGAAGATCTTTAGACATCTATTATGTGCTTTTGTTTTTATAAACATTTGAAAATAGCCACACATACATGATACTATGCCAGATAAATTTTTTATACTACAAAAAGAAAATCTTTATCTCAGAACAACCATAGGTTAACTAGGAATGACATCTAAAACAACTATAATTTATTAAGGGTTTTCTATATGTCAGCCACTATTGAAACATTTCATATTTATTATCTCATGAACACGCACTTATTACAGCATAGTCACACAATTGGTAATTGATGGAGCTAATATTTGCTCGATATCTTAGTAGTTGCAGAGCTGGTATTCCTAATCTCTGTTTATCTCCTTCTGTGCCTTCTGAGTATCTCCTCTAATGTTGAGTCTGCCGGACTCATGTTTAAATTGCACGCTCAGGTAAACTTAGAATAATATAGTTATTATATAGCTATGGTTAACAATAATGACTATGGTTAACAAGATCTGCCACCCACTTATTCAGCCAGTGAAAGTGTGTGAATAGTATGAATATACAAATATCCATACATGTGTCATGTAAGGCCATTATAGCAGCACTGTATGTAATAACTAGTTTCTACTTCATTTAATAAGAAACCAAGACAAAGCCATATTTATAATTTAATTGATGCAGGAGATTGATTGTGTGTTTATCAGTTATTTTTTGTTTGTTTGTTTTGCCTCTTTTCCTTTTTCCTCTCTATCCCAAGGCCCTTACTTTATCATTGAGAAAGTCAGCCAACACCTGATCTGATTGAAAACCTGTCAGTATCGGCCTCACTTTATTGAGATGAAACATGGAGGCTATCATATATCCGAGTTCCTCCATGCTTCATAGAACACAAATAGCTTTTTTGTGGTGAATGTGCTTCTTGAGATATGGTCATCTTTCAGAGATCGTTAGCTTGTCAGTTCCCTCTAAGTTACAGTGGTTAGGCATGATTAGAGCACAGCTGCATTGTACTGTGACCCAAAGGGGAGGGAATTACTATACACAAAGAGTGGAGTATGCTGTTGCATTCACAATTTTCAACTGCTTTTTGTTTAAATAGGAGGATGGTGTTATTAAAGAGTTAAGCATTGCCATGCAGCTCCTAAGAAACTGTCTTTATCAAAATGAAGAATGTAAAGTAAGTAGAGCTACTTTTCAAAATTTTAATAGAAGTGCTGGTATTAAGCAGTTTAATTTTTATGTGAGATAATGTAGTAGGAAAAATGGAACGCTCTGACTTTTAAATTTTTAGATGCACAGTTGATTGGTCCTTAAACTCAGTGATAATTGTCAGAAATGGGTGTATCTAGTTATTCATCAATACTGATTATATTTGTGTATATCAGTGTTTTGATTTATCATTGAAACTTTAACTTCACAAACTTCAACCTCATTCTGTACTCTTAGGCATTTTAGGTGTTTTTTCCCCACCTATTTTAGATATGGAATGAATGGCTGGATGTGTCTTCTAAGGTAGATTTTTTCAAAATGCGTTGTTAGAACAACTCTCCAAGGAAATAAGTGAAGGTATCTGTATCTGTAAGGAAGAAAGATGAAGAGTTTCCTGCTTCAGAGGAGAAGTAGTTAGAGCTGCTGCCTCGTGGGGCCACATCCACTGAGAGGAAGTTTCTTCTAGTTCTGCTGACTTCCTGTGACCATTTACACATCCCCTCTGTCATAAATCAGACGTTTTGCTTTGTTGATAAGCATTGAGAATGTTGTTTTAAACCATTGAATCAGTACTACTCTAGAAGATACAATCTTTTGAACACTCTGATTTGCTTTGTCTATAGTTTTACAACACTTTTGAAATACTAGATTAATGCTTTAATGCAGAAATACTTGATTATTCTTTGTAAGAGCTTATCATGAAAATAAAATTTTAAAAAATATTAGATTAAAGCTTTAATATAGAAAGCAAAGATAAATTACAGAAGCTTCCTTTGCTTTTTAAATTTTTATCTGTTTTGCTATTACTTGTGGTAAGAGCACAACGGGAAAAACCGTACCACCTCTGGAAAATGGATGTGTTGAACACACTTATTCCTTAAGCTATGTTAAAAAGCCAGATACCTGACTCACAATTTATATTTCAGAGTAGTTTGATGGGAATTAAATATTGATTTATACATTTTATTAAAATTCCTGTATATGAATTTATATGAACTTTTTCTTAAAACAGAGGTGCCATTAATAAACTTATGATTCCTTCATGCTTTTGATACTGTGCTTGTGACTGGATGTACAATCAGTATTCATGTGTATATGTAAATATATAAATTTCATGTGTATGTGCAGTTAATATTCATCCATGATACTTTATTCAGGGAAATACTCTAGAATACTTTATAGGTAGGATCTACCTATGAAGATTTATGAAATGCTAGCCTGGCTACTAGTTATAAATATTGTGCTCAATTTGTATCACATTAGCCATTTATAAAAGTGTAATATCTCAATAAGTCAAAGCATTTCTATATTTCTACATTGTTTAATAAGAATTAAATCCAAAGAATATTTAGGTTATCCTTGAATATAAATATGATCTTATGGAAGTACAGATTCTTAATTTCAATTTCAGCTTTTATCACATGTACGGCATGTTCTCATTATTAATAGTTGGTCATATTGGATAATTCACCAGGTCACCCACTGCCACCCCACCCTGCTGTTTGTATATGCATAACATTAAGGGATTTTCATAGTGGAAGGCAGGATCATGGTGGCTGTGAGGTAAATGAGTTAAACAGTGGACAAGGTTAGATGGAGGGGACTGTCATAGTCCAGACAAGAGATGATGACACCTTAACTTGAGCAGGTAGAAAGGAGAAGGAGGATAGGGAGTAAATTTGAGGCATTGAGAAGAAGAGGAATGTAGGGGACTTCCAAACTCCTGTGTAAGCTGCTTACCAATGCAAGAGTGCATGATAGAGCAGAGCACAAGTGTAAGAGACCTGATGTTCGTTCCTGCACATGCTACCCTCAAGAGTCTTTGGGTCATCCCAGTGAAAAATGGCTTGTGGTCAGTAGATTTTATGGGTCTGGGACTCTGCGGAGTGATACAGACTGGGGATATTAGGAGTTATTGATGTGTGGGTGGTGTTTGTGTCCTCACTATTGTTGAAATTCCCAAGAAAGTATATGATGAAAACCTAGGTCGTATCTTTGGACAATAAGAACATTTAAGAGAGGGCAGAAAACAGCTGAGAGGGGAATGCTGAAGAAGGAATTTGGAGATTGTATTAGGCCATTCTTGTCTTGCTATGAAGAAGTGTCTGAGACTAGGTAATTTATTAAAGAAAAGAGGTTTAATTGGCTCACAGTGCTGCAAGCTGAACAGGAAGCATAGTGGCATCTGCTTCTGGGGAGGCCTCAGGAAGCTTCCAGTCATGTCAGAAGGCAGCAGGGGAACAGGCACATCACATGACTAGAACTGGAGCAAGAGTGAGCTGGTGGGGAGGTGCCACAAACTTCCAAATGACCAGATCTCATGAGGTCTCACTCACTGTCTTGAAGAAAGCACTAAGCCATGAGGAATCCACCCCCAAGATCTTAACACCTCCCACCAGGCCTCACCTCTAGCATTGGGATTACAGTTCAACATAAGGTTTGGGTAGGGACAAATACCCAGACTCTATCAGAGATGATCCAAGATAGAGCATCAGCATGGAAATTAAGAAGGAAGAGATGCATAGCAAATGCCACAGTGCTTCAGCGTTGTTGGCAACAACAAAAGTCGGAGTGGCCTCAATAGAATCATCAGGGCAGAAAATAAATGGAAATTAAAGATTAAATGTGAGATGGGGATATTACCACAATAATAATGTGGAAGTATGGTCATGAAAAGTGGCATTAATAATTTAAGACATATAGGATGTTTCTCTTAACAGGTAAACTCCTTCAATACAGGCACAGAAATGAGCAAATTGGGGACTAGTTGTTTCAGAGACAGCAAGAGAAGAACTAACTGGTGGTTAAAGATCCCTGAGGAGGCAGGAAGAGCTGTGTTTCAGAACACAGATGGATGTATCAATCCCCCACAAAACGTGGAACACCTCTTTCTCACTGCCAGGCAGACAGGAAGGATGAATGGATGAAAATACAGATAAGCTGTGTGGACAGGATGGCAGAACAGATAAAGGAATTTGTACTTAATCCTTTCTGTCTTCTCTGTGAAATAGTAAGCAAGGTCATGTGGTGCAGATGGAGGGCTGTGTGCCACAGAGAGTGGTGAACGTGGGAAGAACTTTAGGGGGAGCGTTGGGAAAGACTTTAGTGCTTACGGGAGGAGTGTCGAACATTGGGAATCACTTCTATTCTGCCACTTGATGCTACGTGAAATTGTATAGGGTGTGTGTATTTATGTGCATGCTCACATGCATAAACATGGGTCTATAAATTACCTTGGAATTCTTGTTCGTTTAAAAAAGATATTGCTGCACTTACTGTAAACAGCTGTATTTTATCTGCAATGTTGTCCCAGGGATAACTGATCTTTGTAATAAAGACCCCGAGTTGACTTCAGAATTTATTGATTTAACATACTATATAGACTGAATTTTATATATTCATATTACTCAAAAACTGTAATTTACTTTGGATATATATATATACACACACATGGGGGGTGAGGAGAGGAAGAGAGGGTGGGCAAGGAAGGACTCAGAGTTGATCAGAATGTTTACTTAACCAGAAATTCTCACTTCTTGGCCATTTCATAGCATTTACAGGAATATATTCAGTGTTGTGAGATACCACTTTGCTGCTTAATTTATGTGTTACAGAGGCTGTTTTCTATGCTCCCTACCTTAGTAACACATATTAACCACTCTGGTGTTGAAGGGACTTCCTGAGACTGGTCAGGCTCTTCGTCAGGGCAGCCATGTGTGGAGCCCAGTGGGGCTGGGGCAGGATGCTGAAGCCAGCCACAGGATTCTGCTTGTGTCTTATGTTGGTGGCTTTTTTGTTGTTGTTTTGATTTTAATGTTATATATTTTCATATATTCAGACTAACGTTATCTTTTTTCCTTCCTTCAACAGGAAGCAGCTCTTGAAGCTCACCTTGTCCCTGTCTTGCACTCTCTCTGGCCTTGGATTTTGATGGATGATTCATTGATGCAAATTTCTCTGCAGCTTCTTTGCGTCTATACTGCAAATTTTCCAAATGGTAAACAGGATCCAGTATGGCCTTTCAGTAATATACCAAAATACTAGTTTTATAAATGTTGTTAAAGTGAACTAGAAAAACTAATACGTATTTTGAAGTATTTCTCTGATTTATTGAGGATATGATGGGCAAAGGCAAGCTTTCTTTTAGGTATGAGAGCAGACATATTTTAGTGTGTTTGTTGACATGAGAGAGTCCTTGGCAGTGCAGGGAATAGAGAGGGAGGACTGGTCTGATTATCTGGCAATTGGAAATTGAGTTTAGTAGAAAAATTGAGAGGATAAAAATTGTGATGTAAGACCTCAAAAGCCAGGTGAAGGTTAGAACTTCTTATAGATTCTAGAACAGGAGATAGGCATGATGAAAGTTAGTTCCCAGAACAATTGGTCTGGTGATACTTGATATCACTAGGGCTACTCTTTCACTCAGGTACTTGATAGACATTTTATCAAGAGTGTGCTGTGGGCCATGCATTGTGAGTTCTGGTGAAAACAATCTGAAATGAGATAGGAGGACAGGTCATGTAGGGCCTCAGGGGCCACAACAGGGAGTTTGGATTTTTATGTGAATATAACAGGATGCCATTGGCAGTTGTAAGCTGGGGAGTGGCATGATTTAATTTGTGTTTAAGAATGATTAGACTGGGCGCGGTGGCTCATGCCAGAACTTTAGGAGGCTAAGGCAGGAGAATCACTTGAGGCCAGGAGTTCGAGACTAGCCTGGCCAACAAAGTGAAACTGGTGTCTACTTAAAAAAAAAAATACAAAAATTAGCCGGACATGGTGGTGCACACCTGTAATCCCAGACTTGGGAGGCTGAGGCAGGAGAATCACTTGAACCCAGGAGGCAGAGGCTGCAGTGAGCTGAGATCATGCCACTGCATTCCAGCCTGGGCAACAGAGCAAGACTTCGTCTCAGAAAAAAAAAAAAAAAAAAAAAAAGAAGAGAAAGATTACTCTGGGCGATATGTGGAGAATGGATGATTGGGAGCAAGGCTAGGAGGGAGACTTGTCATGGAGACATGATGGTGGCTTGGGCTTGAGTGGTAGCTGGAGAGATTGAGAGAAGTAGACAGATTCAGTGTATGGCCCAAAGGTAGAGTCAAGGAAACCTGCGGTGGGAGGTAGGAAGGAAAGAAAGGTGTCCAGGGTAAACTTCATTTGGAGAAATGAGCCTGAATGCACACCTGTGCCATTTACTAAAATGGGGAAGATTTGGAAGAAGCAGACTTGAAGTGAGAAAAAAGTAGGAATCAAGAGTTCTGTTTGGTCTTTTTAAGTCTGAGGTGTTGATATTCACTCAAGTGAAAATAGTAAGATGGAGTTGAATTCAACGGAGAGTAGAGGTAAGTTTGAAGATTTAAAATGTTGGGAATATCATCAGTTATTTATTACCACAAGACAAATTACTCTAAAATTTAGCATCTGTAAACATCAATCATTTCGTTATGCCACAGCTTCTGTGGCTCAGGAATCTGGAAATGGCTTACCTGGGTCGTCCTTGCTCAGAGTCTCTGCAGTCATCTGAAGTCTTAACTGGGATAGAGGATTCAGTGTGCCTATGGCAGCCCCAGTTCCTTGCTACTTAGGGCTGTTTCAAACGACCCAGAGTGAGTGGGCCCAGGGCAGAAGTTACAGTCTCTTATAACCCAGTCTCAGAAGTAACTGAACAGCACTCCTAGGTCCTGTGGGTCACACATAGCAACCCTAGTACAGAGGCGGGGGCCACTGGGACCATCTTGGAGGCTGGCTACCACAGGAGTTGTTGTCATATAGATTGTATTTAAAGTCCTGTGGCTATTTGAGATTACCCAGGGAGAATGTATAGATGGAAAAGCAGAATCCCATGACCAAGTTCTGAGGCACATCGACATTTGGAGTTAATCAAAAGATGAGAGAAAGCAGAAAAAAAAGGAACAGCCGATGAGATAAGAGTGCACAGTCACAGAAAGTCAGAGAAGGGCATACTCAGTTGTGTGGAATGCTCTAGAAAATTCTACTAAAATGAGGATAGCAACAATGGCTATTGGGCTTAGCAATACTGATGTTCTTGTGGACCTTGAGAGTTATTTTAGTGCAGCACCGAAACAGAAACCTAATTAGTATGGGTTGAGGAGAGAAGATGATGTAGAGGAGACAGCCTTTCCAAACTGTTCTACACATAAGGGGGCAGAGAAATGGAGCAACAGCAAGAGACAGATGTGGAGTCAATGGAGGAGTTTTTGCTGTTTTTAAAAATGTGCGTTTTCAAGGCATGTTCATTAAGGGATTGGTAGAATGAGGTACAGAAAAGAGTGCGTGTAAGAGCACACCCTGAGAGGATAAGAGGGGTGAGAGCTAGAGCACAGCTGACAACTGTGGGAAGCAGAGGGAAGGCTGAAGAAGGATGTGGATTTAGGTAGGTTGGTAGACTTGATGGGAATGATGAGAAAATTCCCATTTTGAATACTTCTCCTTTCTTCATTTAGGAGAGAATACTGACCACTAGGAATGAGCAAAGACAAGGGGTAGAGGTGATGTGAGAAGAGGAGAAAGTGTGAAGTAGCTGTGTTTAGAGGAAAAAAAAACAAACACACTAGGGAAGCAAAGTAGGATTGCTGGCAGTGTTAAGTACCCATTTAAAATTTATGCTCATCAATTTAAGATTTGACTAGTTACCAAGTGTTTGTGCTTTCTTCCAACAACATTCAGCAGCCCAGTGGCTGGGGTCTAAATATCAAAGGTTATACAGAGAAGGGACTAGAACTCAAAACAATTAAGAGCCCATCTAGTTACTGCCAGATGCTGATGATGGCTTATTCTTTTGAATAGTCTGACACCTCTGGAGCTGTCCATTTCGATACCCAGCTCAGGTTGTCTCCAGTCAGCACGAAGAGATATAAACAGACCTTCAGGCTCTTGAACTTGAACTATCATTGAAGCATATGTGTACAGGATTGTCCCTGCCTTCATTCTGTGTTGCCAACTTTCTCCGTTCCTTAGGTCTGGTGGGAGTGTCTCGTTTCAGTGCATTTTCCAGCTCCACTACTGTATCTTTTGTTGGCTTACTCATCTTTTATGAGTTTCTTTTATAGAATATATTTGATTCTGATCAATTTATACTTAAGTTAGCCTCCTTGTATGAACTTTCGCAAGTCAATTATACCTTAGGTTTACGTATAATACAGTCTTATTGATTTAACATTAAAATGGATTTCTAATTAAAAAAAACTTTTTTCTCCCTCAATAAATCTCATTCAGTTGCTTAATTTCCTGAGAAACACTGGACCCTGGAAAGCCTGTAGATGCCACTGCCAGCTGCTGCCACTTCTAAACTGTGTGACCTTGAGCAACAAACTGGCTTTTCTGGGCTTCATATCTTTGTTGACCAAATATAGAAAATAGTATTTGTTCTGTCCCCCTCCCCAGGGATATTATGTTCCTTGCCGGTTATGTAAAATGAAGACATTAGACAAGTTATCTCCCATTTCTAAAATCTGTTCCTCTACACAGGCCTTTATTTAGATGTTTTCTTTAGGAACAATTAAAAACCCTAGTATACTTATTTTATTCTTTTTACAAAAATAAACCTGGTATCTTAAAGTGCTCTATTGACATAATTCGGCCCTCGGTGAGGACAGTAAATCTATGAGGTTGAATGTAGACACCAACATTAGCCTCCATTGCTAATTTGCAGTTCACAGGTTAATGGCTAAGTCATTTTGATAGACAGATATGCTTTACCACTTAGTGTATTCAAAAACTAAACAGGGAAAGGAAACTGAGAAGACATTGTGATAGGCGGTTATTTTTGAAGGTTGCAGTTCTCTTTGTTGGTCAAGTTCTGGACAGCACCCTGTTCAAGCTGCACACAGAGGAGCCCTGGGCAACTCTCTGATGCTGTGTGTCCTAAAGTTGGCTTCCCAGATGCCACTGGAGAACACCACAGTTCAGCAGATGGTTTTTATGCTTCTTTCAAACCTGGCCTTGTCTCACGACTGTAAAGGAGTAATTCAGAAGGTAAGCACTTAAACTCCCCTTCATCTCATAAAAGGCTACTCAGTGAAATAATCTTTCCAATCAAAAGTTTACAACTCAGTTTCCAGGATTAATATATTATGATTTGGAGGCATTTTATTTTAAAGGATTATGAAAGGATTAAGAGGTTCACTTTGTTTAAAGCCAGTTGATGGATGACACATGAAAGCGGACAGAAGCTAGATTAGAATCCTGTCATTTCCTTCCATTTATCTTCTTAGCATTTGGATTGTATTTTATCTTTCTTAAAAATGAGAGTTTTAGAAACATAGCTGTCTTACATTTATTGGAGATAATAAAAGTAATATATTTGGTCTTTAAACAGACCAAATTGAGCAGTAACAATTTCAGTTTAATTTCATTGACAAAATGGTTTATGAAATCACAGCCCCTCTCCCCTGTTAGACTTTAACTTCCTTATGGCATGAGAAGCAATTTTCTGAGTTCTCTAGGACTCTGGTTCCCAATCTAGACTTCTCATCACTGATTTTAACTTAAGGTAATTTAAAAGGGATGTAATGAGTTAAATAAATTCTAGTACATATGTGCAGTTAGATTCTGTATTTAGATGTGTATGCACAGACTCCCTAATTGGGAAAATCCCTTCAAATTGGAATGTAATCAGATTATATATTACTTACTAGTATTGTAATTTGAGTGCTTCTGTTTCTTTTACTTGAAGGCCAAGATAAATTGCAAAAATTGAGAGCATTTATAAGAACTGAGTCTCCTTTTCCTCTACCATTTCTTCTCCCTGAACTCCTCAGAAGATACTTTGTTATCACCACATAAATAGAAAGATAGGTCTTTCTAAGGAAGTGGAAAGATCAATCTTACCAAGAAAAGATGTTTTCAGTGGTGCATTGGTGCCAATTCCTACTAACTCATGAGTGTCATCTTAAGTCTGCAGGAATTTTATAAAAATTCCAGTTGATGTTATATTGTCTTGAAATCAGCCACAATGGGAGTATCGCACCATGTAATTTTGTGAACTCCACAAATCATGGATCTTTTGTACCCTCACTGCAATCAGTTGTTTATTTACCAGCACATGGCTGGATATTTTCTTCATCGATATGTTGTTGTATGTCATATATGTATATATATTTGAATATATTTTCTTCATATATGTATCCATATACATATATCATTTCCAAAATGAGATGTTATCTTGAACTGGCTATATGTGATTACCACTTTAAGAACGAGAGATTCTGCATATGTGAGAGCAGAGCAGGGGCAGTGCTTTCCACCACTTCCTTATAGAGCATGTTGGCGGGAAGCTAAGTGGGACGGAATGTAAGTGCCAGTCATGAGTCTGAGCTGGAGACCTGTTCTCTTTCAGCTTCCTTTGGGTTAAAGTAAATAATCTCTAAGATATGTTCCACTTCTAATCTGTTATTCTAGTGCTATACTTAAGAATATTTTGATGAAGTGTGATCAGACTCTCTTTCCAGGGACAGATTAATCGAATCTTTTTCCTCTGCTCTAATTAGGAAATGCCTGAGACTTCCTCTGTGGCGTTAAGTAATAATGAGCCCAGACACTTAACATTTATACTTCTTCATTACTCATCAATAGGACTTAGAAAGTGCAGCAGGTACTAGTGTACAATTCAGGCCCTGAAGTGTCTCGTTTTCTTTTCTGCTATGGTATACATTTCTACACATTCTACCTGGTGTAATTGTCTGAAAACATCTTTAGATGGAACAACAACAACAAAAACAAAAGGAGGGCCCGTAGCGCATTTAGATTTTAGAGCACTGACATATATCTTATCACCCTTGTCAGTCCCGAATCCAGCAAGGGTTGAATCTAAAAAATGTCAGTTCGGCTGAGAGAGGAGAAGTGGGCATGAGTGACAGACAGCACATGCAACTGAAAGTGGGCATGTAATTTTACAGTTTACTTATTGTTTGGGTAATGTTGATAATATTTCTGTAACTCATTTCATTCTCAACACTCAGAGTCCTTTGTATAAAAATGTTAAATGCATTTTATAGATTGGACGCCAACATCTTGATTTTGTTCCAGGAAAACCTAAGAGATAAACTGGAGTAGATTTAAACAGAGAGAGAAAGGAGTTATTCTGTGCAATCATAAAAGTTCAGTGATTGCCTTTCATTTCTAAAATGTCCAGCCAACTGTGGTTTCCATGCTGTCATGGGCTTCAGCTTGATACAGCACTTTTATACTTTGCATATAGATTAGTCTAGACAATAATTTATTATCTTTCATTTACTTAAGGATTTGGTGGGGTTTGTGAAAGGGGCTTTATTTGGAGGTTGAAAAGACTCTCACAGTTCCAATGATAGAGCTTTCTCATCTGTAAGCATAATAGAATGACATGTAGCCATCAAAAATTCTTATTTGTAATGGTAAGTACCTGGGGTAAAGTGAATCTAAGTTGTATCTATAGGTTTGATAAAAACAACAATACTTGTAGCTACAATGATTCAAAATACCCTCACTACTTCCAGAGCTGTTAACTAATAATCAAGACTGATTTGGATTTTTGTCTTTTTTCATTCCATAGGGTAACTTTTAATGAGTAGCAAAATTACCAGAAGGCAGATAAAAGAGAAAACTCAAAAGGACTGAAATAATCTCCAAACTGAATTATCAATTCTGAATAATTAAGAGTTAACTATAGTATACTGTATCCATCATGAGGAAAGAATTAGTGGAAATTAAAACTTGAGCACTATTTTGTTCTTACCTTTTTCACTTATACTTGGAAATAACATAGATGGAGTATTCTGAAGGTATTAGAAAGAAGGAGAAATTAATGTAAGGGAAGACTGTAGCAGAATGTTAGTTAATTGGTCACCAAGGGACTAGGATAATAATGAAAAAGACTTGAGAAGAAAATAATATTCTCTCTGTTTATCCACAGAGTAACTTCTTACAGAACTTCCTCTCTCTAGCATTGCCAAAAGGAGGAAATAAACATCTCAGTAATCTGACTATTCTTTGGTTGAAGTTACTCCTGAATATGTCATTTGGAGAAGATGGGCAGCAAATGATTCTGAGGCTTCATGGCTGTCTAGACTTACTAACAGAGATGAGCAAATACAAGCATAAGAGCAGCCCTTTATTGCCTCTTCTTATCTTTCATAATATTTGCTTCAGTCCTGCTAATAAACCCAAGATCCTGGCTAATGGTAAGTATTCACACACATGCATGTTTATATATGTGGTTATTCATAGACTGTTAAGATCAGCCCGAAATAATTTTATAAATAATTTTCTAGGCATTTATTAAGCACTCACTGTATTCAAGGCACTGTGGATGACATGGGCTCTGGGAATGAACCAGGCATTCCATGGGCTGCCTGGAGTCTCTGAGTTTAGCACATCATGTCATTCCCGTGGACATACTGGACACACGGAGGAAGAGGAGCTGTGGGCGTGGGCGCCCTGACCTTGTCTTCTGCTCCTTCTCCTCTCTCTTTGCTCTTCCTCTAACTCCCCCTCCCCTCCTCTGCATCTTCAAGCAAATGCTACCATGTGAATGAAGCCTCTCCAGAACCACATGTCAGTATTATAGCCCCCAACGCCTTCCTTCTGCCTTCTCTTTTTTCCTCTTCATTCTCTTATTTCCTTTCCTGGTTTTATTTCTCTCCATAGTATTATCGCCATCTGATAGACTGTGTGTTTCACGTATCTGTCAATTCCTAATCTTCCCACACCAGAAGGTGAACTCTTATGGGGTCAGGAGGTTTTTGTCTGCTTTGTTTGTTTATTTGTAGCACCTAGAATTGTGCCTGCAACTAGTGAGCACTCAATAAATACTTGATGATTGACAGAAATCCTAAGCAGACCGGAGAGTTCAGGGCTCGAGATTAGATGGTGCAGTTAGCCTTGCAGAG
This sequence comes from Sapajus apella, assembly GCF_009761245.1. Classification (NCBI taxonomy): domain Eukaryota; kingdom Metazoa; phylum Chordata; class Mammalia; order Primates; family Cebidae; genus Sapajus; species Sapajus apella. Next base: position 15,451,177 of record NW_022436970.1, on the reverse strand, counting down.
ACTTCATTCTCTGAGATGTAGGACAGATGGAGGCGAGCATTGGTGAGGATTCAGAAAAAAATTGAACTGAAAAGAACTGGAAAGACCTTTTTCTGCAACCATGTGTTATCTCTAAGAGGAGTATGTCAATTTCATGGGGAGTGAGTTTTATGAGAGACATGTGTTCTAGGGAAAAACCACAAGGTGGGCTCCAGACCCCTGCACACCTGTTCTTGAATACTAACCCCAGGTTGGCATCACTCCAGCATCGCCTGGCACAGCCTTGCTGGACCCAGCTTCTTCATCTGTAAAAGAAACCCACTATTCTTGATTTGGTTAAGAATCAGTTTATAAACACACATAAAGTGCCCAGCACTGTTTCTAGTACATGCTAAATGTTTAAGATAGATTCATTCTCTTGTTCTTTCATGTTTTTCACTTCATCTTTTCTCAGAGGCATTTTTCTATGAAATCAAGAGTTTTCCAAGTGTATGCAAACGATTCTCCTTATATTTTGTGGTGTACATGGTTGTGATTCTATTTTTCTGAAAAGCCTTCTCATAATCAGCTGCTAGGTATATGATATAGAAAGGTGTTTAAAGTTCAGTTAGCTTGTACCAGACTTAACCTTACTATGGATTTTGCACTCCGCCTTCCTGTGGCTGCTGCGCTGATGCTGAGCTCTCTGTTGCCGGGCGATATACATCACTGGTTTTATTTCCATCCTCCCCCACTGTATCTGCTTCAGTCCTCACATTTGTAAAATAAGGGTAATGATAATCCCTCCTCAGGGCAGTCAGAGAGCCTGTGAAGCATCTGTGACCATTCTTGGTATGTAGCATTTACTCAGTAACATCTAATATTATTTATTCACCTTTCTTAGAATAATTTTTTTCTTTGGGGATTACTTCAATTTATTATTGAGAGTTGGAAAAAGGACCAGCTTTTTGGGAACGGAAGGAGAGAAGTCTGCGTTTTCCACTTCTAGATCCCTCTAGAATTATTTTTGGCATTTCTTTGTAGTCAGCAATGCTTTCTCTCCTTCATTAGCTTAAAGCAGATGGACACTTTGGTGAGAAGAAGCTTCCCATACTCCCACAGACTAGAGATCAGTGGGCTTTCGAGGCAGGGATAAAATAAGAGACAGCAGTGTGCAGTTGCTGTGTGGAACTATAAAGGGATGTCACAGGCTATGCCTTTCTTTCCACTTGGGGATATTTAGAGGAGGCCTTAGCCAAGTCAGCCAGCTGAAAAGTCTCCCAGGAAAGGCCGCCTGTGATCGGTAGAACCCACACAACTGGTTTAAGCAGTCAAGAGTAGAGTGTGCAGGGGAGCTTGACCTTGCTGTTAAAAATAGATCTGAGGCTGGGCACAGTGGCTCACGGCTGTAATCCCAGCACTCTGGGAGATTGTGGTGGGTGGATCATTTGAGGTCAGGAGTTTGAGACCAGCCTGACCAACATGGTGAAACCCTGCCTCTACTAAAAATACAAAATTTAGCCAGGTGTAGTGGCAGGCGCCTGTAGTCCCAGCAACTCGGGTAGCTGAGGCAGGAGAATCACTTGAACCTGGGAGGCACAGGTTGCAGTGAGCCAAGATCGCGCCACTGCACTGCAGCCTGGGCAACAGAGCAAGAGCGAGACTGCGTCTAAAAAAAAAAAAAAAAGATCTGGAACATTTCTTGTTTCTGGTAATGCCAGGCTAAGTCTCCCTTGAAAACAGCAATAACATTGTATGCTTGGCTTTTGTTGAATATCGAGGGGTGAGAGTACAGGAAGCCGTGATTCCCCAAGGTGGGGATTCTTACTGGCTTCCTGCTTGTATTAAGCTGGACCTCCAAAGAACCATTCTCTTAACAAACGGATGAGTCAGAAATAAGTTGGTTTCCCAAACGGCATGAAGGAGACTGTAAAGAGAAGAAAAAAATGTGTGAGACTGGGTATTACAGACTGCTTCTGACAGGGCTCTGCACGCACAGTTGGCCCTGAACTTGGTTTAAGGTGTCTTCGATTGAAGGTGCCTCTGGGTACTTAGAAGCAAACTGACTTGGTGATGGATAAAAGACAAGTTCATACTGGGCATCAGGGAACCTCCACAAATAATTGTTCAAAAGCACTGACCAGTACAAAGTTAGAGATAATCAAACACATTAGGAGACATGGCAACATGTAGTAAGAAACAGCAAAGGGATAAAAATATCAGCCTCTCTGCCCAGACTTTAACTATGGGAATTACAGAGCAAGGGTTTAAAAATAACTTTAATTATACCATATTTAGATAAATAAATGACAAGCTTGAAAATTTCAGGAAATGGGAAACTGACAAGTTGAAAGATTTGAAAAGAACCAAATAGAACTTTGAGAACTTTACTGTGGAATATGATAATCAGCCACATGTAGTTATTTAAATTTAAACTAATTAAAATTAAATATTCAGTTAGTCAGTTGCACTCACTACATGTGGCTAGTGGCTATCTTATTAAACAACACAGATATGAATATTTCCATTATTGTAGGAAGTTCTGTTGGACAGCGCTAATCTAGAACTTCAGTAGCCAAAATTGAAAACTTAATATACAGATGTGACAGCAAGTTAGGTATAGCAGAGGAGAGAACTTAGAGATTAGAAGATAGGTTAGAAAAATATTATCCAGAATGCAGTAGAGAAAACTAAAAAGATGAGAAAGAATTAAAAGAATCAAAGTTAAGTGACACAGCAGATATATCAAGACAATCTGTGTGACTAATGAAGTGTCCTAGAAGAATCAGAGAGGAAATATTTGAAGAGACAATGGCTAAAAACTTTAAGAACTTTTCTAAGACACTAACGTCACCATAACTGACAACTCACTGTAATTACCAACATGATATCCCTAAATTTATAATTAAACCAATTATATTAAGAAGGTAATATTCAAAGCTCATTATTTCTAATTATTTATATTTTACTACCACATATTCGCTTGAGGTTATTTAAATATTTATATGAGTGTTCAGACTTATTTGTTAAACTTAAAATTGTTTTATTGCTTTTTTCATATGCATATGAAACATGCATGTTTCACAGTAAAATTTGTTTTTTTAGAAAGTCAATCATTGCATCCTCATAAGGGCCCACCATATTATTTCTGACACACAGACACACACACACACACACACACACATAAAATACTTTATTAAAAATGCTTTAAGAGATAGCAGCTGGTTGAAGGAGTTATAAACTTATCTAGATCATAGGAATTATATATTCTGAGTGTTTGAGACAACATTTAAAAACATCACTTGATGCTACTCAGATGGAAACAAGGAAATCACCCTCCCATTTAATAAGGGGACATTTGATGATGTGCCTAATGAGTGGTACTTGCAGCCATAGTTCACATGACAAATTTTGTCTGCCAGCTACTTACATGGCTTGGTTCTGGGTAGGTTAGGATACAGGAAAACCAAAGGGCATCAGATAATACAGATGAGGTGTTCAGGGAGTCAGCTGCAGCATGCCAGAAACGTTGCTGCACCTGCCTTTCACATTGTCCTCCTTCTGCACATTTCGCGTTCACTTTATGGGGCAGCTTTTTTTGTTTACTTTTTGTTAAATATTTAAAATCCCTTAAAATAAAGAAACAAAATTGAATTACGTAGACAAAATTTTTGTTTTAATTTTGGAATCTTTCACCCAATGAGTATTTATTGAGCTCCTAAAATGTACTAGCACTGGTTGGACCAACACCAGTGAGCAGACACTGCCCTCTGACTAATACCAGTGACCAAACATGACCTGTAACGAATACCAGTGAGCAGACATTGGCCTCTAACTAATACCAGTGAGCAGACACTGCCCTCTGACTAATACCAGTGACCAGACATGACCTGTAACGAATACCAGTGAGCAGACACTGGCCTCTAACTAATACCAGTGAGCAGACACTGCCCTCTGACTAATACCAGTGAGCAGACATGACCTGTAACGAATACCAGTGAGCAGACATTGGCCTCTAACTAATACCAGTGAGCAGACACTGCCCTCTGACTAATACCAGTGAGCAGACATGACCTGTAATGAATACCAATGAGCAGACACTGTTCTCTGACCAGTACCAGTGAGCAGACACTGCCCTCTAACTAGTACCAGTGAGTGGACATGACCTATAATGAATACCAGTGAGCAGATGCTGCCCTGTAACTAGTATCAGTGAGCAGACATGACCTGTAACTAATACCAGTGAGCAGACACAGGCCTCTAACTAGTACCAGTGAGCAGACGCTGCCCTCTAACTAATGCCAGTGAGCAGACGTGGCCCTTTAACGAGTACCAGTGAGCAGACACTGCCTTCTAACTAATACCAGTGAGCAGACACTGCTCTCTAACTAATAGCAGTGAGCAGACACTGCACTCACAGACCCTGCCCTTGAACAGGTTACAGTTTAAATACATGTATTTTGGGAGTGGCAAATAAATATATATAGAAAGAATTCCCAATAACAAGTGTTTCACCCTTAAGAATGTAACACATTCTTGAAATCATAAAATATAGAAAATAAATAATTTGGTAAAATTTAATGATACTTAAAATATGTAATAGGTTCACATTTGGTCCAAAACACCCTGACAGTTTTCTTGGAACTAGACTTCTGGGAATCTTCACTTAGTGTGCAGAATGCCGCAGATAATTAGTGAGTCTTGATTTCCTACTCTGGCTCACTTTGCAAAAAGAGCGTGTCTTGTGGGTTGATATACCTTTAAATCACTTTTTCCTCTGACACATGGACAAACCCACAAATTTCTCTAAAATGTTTAGTCATTTTTTGTATTTGTTATTCTTTTATTAAGATAACTAAATGCTTAAAGGAATTTTGTGAATTTGTCTTCCTGTCCCTTGATTTATTTTTCTTTTTTTTTCTTTTATTATACTTAAGTTCTGGGATACACGTGCAGAACGTGCAGGTTTGTTACATAGGTATACACGTGCCATGGTGGTTTGCTGCACCCTTCAACCCGTCATCTACATTAGGTATTTGTCCTAATGCTATCCCTCCCATAGCACCCCACCCTCTGACAGGCTCCTCTGTATGATGTTCCCCTTTTGTGTCCGTTTGTTCTCATTGTTCAACTCCCACTTATGGGTGAGAACATGCGGTGTTTGGTTTTCTGTTACTGTGTTAGTTTGCTGAGAATGATGGTTTCCGTATTCATCCATGTCCTTGTAAAGGACATGAACTCATGCTTCTTTGTGGCTGCATGGTATTCCATAGTGTATATGTGCCACATTTTCTTTATCCAGTCTATCATTGATGGGCATTTGGGTTGGTTCCAAGTCTTTGCTATTGTGAATAGTGCTGCAGTAAACATACATGTATCTTGATAGTAGAATGATTTATAATCCTTTGAGAGTGTGTGTGTGTGTGTGTGTGTGTGTGTGTGTGTGTGTGTGTATCTCCAGTAATGGGATTGCTCGGTCAAATGGTAATTCTAGATCCTTGAGGAATTGCCACACTGTCTTCCACAATGGTTGAACTAATTTACACTCCCACCAACAGTGTAAAAGTATTCCTATTTCTCCACATCCTCTCTAGCATCTTTTGTTTCCTGACATTTTAATGATCACCATTTTAACTGGTGTGAGATGGTTTCTCATTGTGGTTTTGATTTGCATGTCTCTAATGACCAGTGATGATGAGCTTTTTTTCATATGTTTGTTGGCCACATAAATGTCTTTTGAGAAGTATCTGTTCATAGCCTTCACTCACTTTTTGATGGAGTTGTTTGGTTTTTTTCTTGTAAATTTGTTTAAATTCCTTGTAAATTCTGGGTATTAGCCCTTTGTCAGATGGATAGATTGCAAAAGTTTCTCCCATTGTGTAGGTTGCCGGTTCACTTTGATGATAGTTTCTTTTGCTGTGTAGAAGCTCTTTAATTAGATCCCATTTGTCAGTTTTGGCTTTTGTTGCCATTGCTTTGGTGTTTTAGTCATGAAGTCGTTGCCCATGCCTATGTCCTAATGGTACTGCCTAGGTTTTCTTCCAGGATTTTTATGGTTTTAGGTATTATATTTAAGTCTTTAATTCATCTTGAATTAATTTTTGTATAAGGTGTAAGGATGGGGATCCACTTTCAGTTTTCTGTATATGGCTAGCCAGTTTTCCCAACACCATTTATTAAATAGGGAATCCTTTCCCCTTTGCTTGTTTTTGTCAGGTTTATCAAAGATCAGATGGCTGTAGATGTGTGGCATTAATTCTGAGGCCTGTTTTTTGTTCCATTGGTCTATGTATCTGTTTTGGTACCAGTACCATGCTGTTTTGATTACTGTAGGCTTGTGTAGTTTGAAGTCAGGAACCATGATGCATCCAGCTTTGTTCTTTTTGCTTAGGATGGTCTTGGCTATATGGGCTCTTTTTTGGTTCCATATGAAATTTAAAGTAATTTTTTCTAATTCTTTGAAGAAAGTCAATCGTAGCTTAATGGGGATAGCATTGAATCTATAAATTACTTTGGGCAGTATGGCCATGTTTGCGATATTGATCCTTCCTATCCATGAGCATGGAATGTTTTTCCATTTTTTTGTGTCTTCTGTTATATCCTTGAACAGCAGTTTGTAGTTCTCCTTGAAGAGGTCTTTCACGTCCCTTGTAAGTTGTATTCCTAGGTACTTTATTCTCTTTGTGGCAGTTGTGATTGGGAGTTCACTCATGATTTGGCTCTCTGTTTGTCTATTATTGATGTTAGGAATGCTTGCGATTTTTGCACACTGATTTTGTATCTTGAGACTTTACTGAAGCTGCATATCAGCTTAAGGAGATTTTGGGCTGAGACAGTGGGGTTTTCAAAATCTACAATCATGTCATATGCGAACAGGGACAATTTAACTTACTCTCTTCCTATTTGAATACCCTTTATTTCTTTCTCTTGTCTGATTGCCCTGGCCAGAACTTCTAATACTATGTTGAATAGGAGTGGTAAAAGAGGACATCCTTGTTTTGTGCCAGTATTCAGAGGGAATGCTCCCAGCTTTTGCCCATTCAGTATGTTATTGGCTGTGGTTTTGTCATAAATAGCTCTTATTATTTGGAGATACATTCCATCAGTACCTAGTTTATTGAGAGTTTTTAACATGAAGGAATGTTGAATTTTATTGAAGGCCTTCTCTGCATCTATTGAGATAATCATGTGGTTTTTGTCATTGGTTCTGTTTATGTGATGGATTACGTTTATTGATTTGTGTACATTGAACCAGCCTTGCATCCCAGGGATGAAGCCGACTTGATTGTGGTAGATAAGCTTTTTGATGTGCTGCTGGATTTGGTTTGCTAGTATTTTATTGAAGATTTCACATTAATGCCCATCAGGAATATTGGCCTGAAATTTTCTTTTTTTGTTGTGTCTCTGCCAGATTTTGCTATCAGGATAATGAGGTAGGGAGGAGTCCCTCTTTTTCTGTTGCTTGGAATAGTTTCAAAAGGAATGACACCAGTTCCTCTTCGTACCTCTGGTAGAATTTGGCTGTGAATCCATCTGGCCCTGGGCTTTTTTTGATTGGTAGGCTATTCCTGCTTCAATTTCAGAACTTGTTATTGGTCTATTCGGAGACTTGACTTTTTCCTGGTTTAGTCTTGGGAGGGTGTATGTGTCCAGGAATTTATCCATTTCTTCTAGATTTTCTAGTTTATTTGCATAGAGATGTTTATAGTGTTCTCTGGTGGTAGTTTGTATTTCTGTGGGATCAGTGGTGAACTACCCTTTATCATTTTTTATTGTATCTATTTGATTCTTCATGCTTTTCTTCTTTATTATTCTGGTTAGTGGTCTGTTTTGTTAATCTTTTCAAAAAACTAAATCCTGGATTCATTGATTTTTTTTTTTTTTTAGGGTTTTTCATGTTTCTGTCTCCTTCAGCTCTGCTCTAATCTTGGTTATTTCTTGTCTTCTGCTAGCTTTTGAATTTGTTTTTGCTTCTCTAGTTCTTTTAATTGTGATGTTAGGGTGTCAATTTTAGATCTTTCCCGCTTTCTTCTGTGGGCATTTTAGTGCTGTGAATTTCCCTCTAAACACTGCTTTAGCTGTGTCCCAGAGATTCTGGTATGTTGTGACTTGTTCTCATTGGTTTTAAAGAACTTCTTGATTTCTGCCTTAATTTGGTTATTTACCCAGTAATCATGCAGGAGCAGGTTATTCAGTTTCCATGTAGTTGTGTGGTTTTGAGTGCGCTTTTTAATCCTGAGTTCTAGTTTGATTGCACTGTGGTCTGTGAGACTGTTGTGATTTCTGTTCTTTTGCATTTGCTAAGGAGTGTTTTACTTCCAATTATGTGGTCAATTTTAGAATAAGTGTAATGTGGCGCTGAGAAGAATGTATATTCTGTTAATTTGGGGTGAAGAGTTCTGTAGATGTCTATTAAGTCTGCGTGGTCCAGAGCTGAGTTCAAGTCCTGAATATCCTTGTTAATTTTCCATCTTATTGATCTAATATTGACAATGGAGTCTTAAAGTCTCCCCCTATGATTGTTTGGGAGTCTATGTCTCTTTGTAGATTTCTGAGAACTTGCTTTATGACTCTGGGTGCTCCTATATTGGGTGCGTATATATTTAGGATAGTCAGCTCCTCTTGTTGCATTGATCCCTTTACCATTATGTAATACCCTTCTTTGTCTTTTTTGATCTTTGTTGGTTTAAAATCTGTTTTATCAGACACTAAGATCAAAACCCCTGTTTTTTGTTTGTTTGTTGTTTTACTTTCCATTTGCCTGGTAAATCTTTCTCCATCCCTTTATTTTGCACCCATGTGTGTTTTTGCACATGAGATGGGTCTCCTGAATACAGCACACCAATGGGTCTTGACTCTTTATCCAACTTGCCAGTCTGTGTCTTTTAATTTAAGGTATTTAGCCTGTTAACTTTAAGGTTAATATTGCTATGTGTGAATGTCATCCTGTCATTATGATGCTAGCTGGTTATTTTGCCCATTTGTTGATACAGTTTTTTCATAGTGTTGATGGTCTTTACAATTTGGTACGTTTTTGCAGTGGTTGGTACTGGTGTTTCCTTTCCATATTTAGACCTCCTTCAGGAGTTCTTGTAAGGCAGGCCTGGTGGTGACAAAATCTCTCAGCATTTGCTTGTCTGTAAAGGATTTTATTTCTCCTTCACTTATGAAGCTTAGTTTGGCTGGATATGAAATTCTGGGTTGAAAATTCTTTTCTTGTGGCAGGTGTGGTGGCTCATGCCTATAATCTCAACACTTTGAGAGGCCGAGGTGGGTGGATCACAAGGTCTGGAGTTCAAGACCAGCCTGGCAAATATGGAAACCCCGTCTCTACTAAAAATACAAAAAGTTAGCTGATCATGGTGGCTAACCAGCTGTAGTCCCAGCTATTTGAGAGTCTGAGTCAGAAGAATTACTTGAACCAGGAGGCTGAGGTTGCAGTGTGCCAAAATCATGCCAGTGCACTCCAGCCAGGGGGACAGACTGAGACTCCATCTCAAAAAAAAAAAAAAAAAATTCTTTTCTTTAAGAATGTTGAATGTTGGCCCCATTCTCCTCTGGCTTTTAGGGTTTCTACAGAAAGATCCTCTGTTAGTCTGATGGACGTCCCTTTGTGGGTATTCAACCCTTCTCTCTGGCTGTCCTTAACATTTTTTCCTTCATTTCAACCTTGTTAAATCTGACGAGTACGTGTCTCACAGTTGCTCTTCTCAAGGAGTATCTTTGTGGTCGTCTCTGCATTTCCTGAATTTGAATGTTGGCTTGTCTTGCTAGGTTGGGGAAGTTCTCCTGGATAATATCTTGAAGAGTGTTTTTTAACTTGGTTCCATTCTCCCCATTACTTTCAGGCACACCAATCAAATGTAGGTTTGGTATTTTTTCCATATAGTCCCATATTTCTTGGAGACTTTGTTCCTTTTCGTTTTTTTTTCTTTAATCTTGTCTTCATGCTTTATTTCATTAAGTTGATCTTCAATCGCTGATATCCTTTGTTCCGCTTGATTGATTTAGCTATTGATACTTGTGCATGCTTCACGAAGCTCTCGTGCTGTGTTTTCTAGCTCCATCAGGTCATTTATGTTCTTCTCTAAACTGGTTATTCTAGTTAGCAATATCTCTAGTCTTTTTCAAGATTCTTAGCTTCCTTGCATTGGGTTAGAACATGCTCCTCTACCTTGGAGGAGTTTTTTATTACCCATCTTCTGAAGCCTACTTCTGTAAGTTCGTCAAACTCATTCGCCATCCAGTTTTGTTCTCCTGCTGGTGAGGACTTGTGTTCCTTTGGAGGAGAAGAGGCATTCTGGTTTTTGCCATTTTCAGTGTTTTAGCACTGATTTTTTCTCATCTTTGTGAATTTATCTGCCTTTGGTCTTTGATGTTGGTAACCATCAGATGAGGTTTTTGTATGGACATCCTTTTTGTTGATGTTGATGCTATTTCTTTCTGTTTGTTAGCTTTCATTCTATCAGTCAGGCCCCTTTGCAGCAGGTCTGCTGGAATTGTCTGGAAATCCACTTTAGACCCTGTTTTCCTGGGTATCACCAGCAGAGGTTGCAGAACAGCAAATATTGCTGCCTGCTCCTTCCTCTGGAAGCTTCACCCAGAGGGGGCACCCACTAGATGCCAGCTGGAGCTCTCTTATATGAGGTGTCTGTGGACCCCTGCTGGGAGGTATGTCCCAGTCAGGAGGCCCAGAGGTCAGGGACTCACTTGAAGAGGCAGTCTGCCTCTTAGCAGAGCTCGAGCACTGTGCTGGGAGATCTGCTGCTCTCTTCAGAGCTGATACGCAGGAACATTTAAGTTCGCTGAAGCTGCCCACAGCCACCCTTTGCCCGAGGTGATCTGTCCCAGGGAGATGGGAGTTTTATCAATAAGCCTGTGACTGGGACTACTGCTTTTCTCTCAGAGATGTCTTGCCCAGAGAGGAGGACTTTAGAGAGGCAGTCTGACTACAGTGGCTTTGCCAAGCTGCGACTTCAGACTGCAATGCTGTCAGTAAGAATTTCAACCCAGTGGATCTTAGCTTGTTGGGCTCTGTGGGGGTGGGGATGTGATCTGCTGAGCTAGAACACTTGGCTCCCTGGCTTCAGCCCCCTTTTCAGAGGAGTGAAACGTCTGTCTCACTGGCATTCCGGGTACCACTAGGGTTTGGAAAAAAAACAAAAAAACACCTTCAGCTGGTTCAGTGTCTGCCCAAACAGCTGCCTAGCTTTGTGCTTGAAACCCAGGGCCCTGGTAGTGTAGGCACCTGAGGGAATCTCCTGGTCTACAGGTGTGAAGACTGTGGGAAAAATGTAGTATCTGGGCTGGAATGCACCATTACTCACGGCACCGTCCCTTATGGCCTCCCTTGACTAGGGGAGGGAGTTCCTTGATCTTTTGCACTTCCCAGGTAAGGCAACACTCACCCTGCCTTCAGCTTGCCCACTGTGGGCTGCACCCACTGTCTAACCAGTCCCGATGAGATAAGCTGGGTACCTCAGCTGGAAATGCTGAAATCACCCGCCTTCTGCATTGATCTTGATGGGAGCTGCAGACTGGAGCTGTTCCTATTCAGCCATCTTGCCAACCACCCTAGTCATTTTTTAAAAAGATCAACCAGTATGATATTTGATTTTTGTTTTTATATAGTAGCTCATTCTATTGATATGTTTGTATATAGTCTTTATAATTTATCATGAAAGCAGATTTGTTTTTCTGCCTGCCAAAATGTTAGCTATAATTGAATGATTCATTAATATAACTAATTGTATACTTATTTTTACACACTTGTGGTCTTTAAGTGAATGTTCCTTTTGTTGAATTCAGGCCAAAAAGTGGGGAAGCTTCAGTGTCTTTGACCCATCTATGCCTGACATGAAAACAATGTTCTGAGGTGTTCTCCCATGTATCACGTGGCATAAAAGACTAGTTTTGCAGTAGTCTAGTGATACCAACTCTGTGTATTGTTCTAATGGAAAAAGAGGGAGGTGTCTGACTAGTCCAAGATAAGACTATAGTGCAGTGTCTGGGACTGAACTGTTTTTTAATATATGTTTATTTTTAGAAAAAGTCATTACTGTCCTAGCTGCCTGTTTGGAAAGTGAGAATCAAAATGCTCAGAGGATTGGAGCAGCTGCGCTTTGGGCTCTGATTTACAATTATCAGAAGGTCAGTTTTAAAAATCATTGTTACACCTAGGGAGCAAACAACCAGGTCTACACTCTTAGGATACATCCAAAGATGTCAGAAGAGTTATAGCAAAAGAAAAAAGAAATTAAGTCAAAGACTCGTGTTCCCTTTGCTCATTCATATAATTAGTAAAACATCAGTTGAAATCTTTTTATTTAATCATTTCAACAGAATGTTTCAGTTCAGAAGAGAATCTCTGAACTGAGTTTTTCCTCTTAATTTAAATTGATTTACTGTATTGTTGGAATTTTAGTATAGATTGTTTCTTCTAAAAGTTGTATCAAGGGAAAACACATCTTAGAGTAAAACTGAGTAAGAAAAGTTTTATCCAATTGTATAATTCCCCTCTCTCTAGCTCAGTTCTTTTAAGACTGCAGCACAAAGCCTGCTCGAGAAAAGAGCAGGCCACGTGGAGACTTGTGTTCTACTTTTTCTCTGGCCTTTGGACTTCTGTTTTATTGCAGACATCTCATTCCCAAGAGAAATACCCATAAGTATCTAGTGATTAAATAATAGCCAAATGACAGTGTTAGGATAGACAGCCATCCTAAAACGGTGTTCTCTCAGCTGACTATCTCTGCCTGGGCTAGTTTTCTCCCTGTTTGCCAGAGTCATGTACACAAGGACAGAGGCTGTTGCTGCCATCCTCACCTGGGTATCCCCAGAGCTTAGCACAGGATTTCACACTTTGTAGTCATTCCATAAACATTTGTTGGCCAACTGGTAATATTTGGTATACACGATCAGAAATCTGAGGCGCGAGGGACTATGAAATACGGAAACCAAGGCTGACTAGTTGAAAATAGCAAATTGAGATTGGGGGAGAAGGAATAAAAGGGAAGAGAAGAAAGAAAATGGGACAATAGAGAAACAAGTTAGATAAGAGGATATAGGCAAGACTTCAGAATGTGCAAGGGGATTGGCACAATAGGATGTATTATATGTACTAAGATGGAATTCTCTAGTTATATCATTATAGTTCATCATACGCTATTTAATACTCTAGCAATGGGCAGAAGTAGTGTTTTGCTATCATGATCCTGAATACATGGCAATAAACCTAATTAATGAATTGTTCTATATTATCTCTAGGCAAAAGCAGCTTTGAAAAGTCCATCAGTAAAAAGAAGAGTGGATGAAGCATATTCCTTAGCAAAGAAAAGTAAGTTTCAATAAGAAAGAGATTATAGTTAAACTTGGAAGCTATTAAGTGAATTCTCTGATGAATGAGATATTTGGACAGACCACAGCAAAATGGCATTGTAAAATGTGCCAGTATTCGGTTTGTACTTCAATTATATCATTTTAAAAAATAATAAAATAGATAGATGAAGGTTTAAGATGGGATCATTTCTTCAAATGCATCTATGAACTTCCTCGTATTTTTGTACTACATTTTCTTTGCCAACAGTGACTGTTGTGCTGAAGTATGTTCTTAGTGATAAGAACTGGCCCAATTAGAATTAACTGTGAGCAAAAAACGGGGATCTAACATCAGGGAGCTGGAAGACAGTCTTTCATGATCCTATTACCCATATATCCATGTTTCCCTGTGATCTGGTCACCATACTAGAAAGGGTTTTCTTTTCAAAGCACATTACTCATTTTTAGCAACACCAAATTTCAGTGAGCATTGTTCTCTGAACACTTTTTATGATAAAACACTGAACTGTATCTTTCCTGTACCATAATATATCTGTTGGTTATTTGTGTTTTTATAGTCTGATTTTTTTTGTAAGCAGGGGAGGTTTCAGTTTGTTTTAGCTGTGACCATGAATTTCTGGAGCTAATGAATAACTGAGTTAAAGTTTATGCTTTAGAAAGGATGCTCCATAAAAAAAGAGTAATGTCATTCATTTGGAATTATAGTTAATGGTATCCATTATGTGGGAGTACTTTTTAAAAATACTCTTTGGGTAAACTGTTAATTTTAAAAATGTATTAATTTTGGAACTTGTTCATTTTTTAAAAATACAAAATACTCTGGAATGCTATCACATCAAGAACTTAAGTAGAACTTTATATATAAATCCTGTTCATATATATTTGTTTATGTGTGTGCCTCTTAAGGATAGTACCAAGCTTAATAAACTAGTATTTGTATACTCTTATTTTTCTATCTCAGCTTTCCCAAATTCAGAAGAAAACCCTCTAAATGCCTATTATTTGAAATGTCTTGAAAACCTCGTGCAGCTTCTTAACTCTTCCTGAGTGCCCTGAGATGCTACACCTTGAAACTGACAGCCACCAACGGGGGAGCTAAAGTTGAAGCCAGCTGTGTGTAGCAGCTGTTACCTGAAGACATGCTACCTCTCTACAGTGTCGATCCCCCTCTTTCCCGTGACAGATAGAACTGGTGATACTCCAGCACTATCCAGTCATGGCAGCTCTCCAGAAGTAATAGCAGCTGACAACTTCCTATGCCTTTTCCTTTCTGTCGAAAAGGCATAGAAAGCTCTGGGAACATAAACATTTTTACCCTTTTCTATACCATTTATTTTGTAAAAATCCTATTTAACAGTTATTTAATAAAACAATATTTTTAGAAACTGAAAATTGACTAATAATTGCTGCTTACAGACTTTTATCAGTCTCATGAATATTAATTTTAGGAGTTGAAAGAAGGCATGTGTCCTCTTTTTTTCTTTTTTTAAATTTTTATTTTAATTTCTATAAAATTTGGCTCTGTCGGTACAAATGCTTGTTTTCAAAACTTTCTGTTATCCAGAGCATCCACACTGAGAAAGGGACATGTGTAAGTGTGTACGATTTGTAGGTAGCTTTCTTATGCAAGTTTTTAGTGATGTTATCTTCTTTCTAGATGACTTGTAAACCATTACATTTATAATCTTCACCTTTGGCTTCTGCAAGGCTATGTAATAAAGAAGGAAGAAACAGAGTTGGGGTTATGTAAGCCTGGGTTCAAATTCTAGCTCAGCCCAAAACGTCATGAAGAATTGAAGAAGACTGTGAAAAATGCAGAAGATGGTCAGGCACCATGGCTCACACCTGTAATTTCAGCTCTTTGGGAGACTGTGGTAGGTGGATCTCTTGAAGCCGGGAGTTTGAGACCACCCTGGGCAACATGGCGAAATCCTATCTCTTCTAAAAATACAAAAATTACCCATGCCTAATAGCATCTGTAACCCCAGCTACCCCGGTGGCTGAGGCACAAGAATCTCTTGAACCTGGGAGGCAGGGAGGTTGCAATGAGCTGAGACTGTGTACTGCACTCCAGCCTGGGTGACAAAGCAAGACTCTGTCTCAAAAAAAAAAAAAAAAGGATCAAGCTCTGTAAAGTACTCCACTACATAATCTTACCTAACCTGTAGTTTTGAATTCAGTGCCTAAACCAAAATCAAGAGTTAATCACTTTCAGTAACTTTCCCAATACTTTTGAAAGTGAGAAAATTGTATCTAAGACAAATAAAAGGTGAAATATTAATATATATGTATATCCATATATGTCACATATACATTTATACATACATACATACAGGATAATGTTTTAAGAAAAATTTTCCTAACTTATGGTTCACAAGAAAAGAAAAAAATCATTTTATATTAAGCGCTGTTAACAAATTGCTAACAGCAATAAAATAAGCAATGATGTTATTTAAGCTGGAAGTGTGGGGACAAAATTTATATTAAATACAGAAACAGTAACAGTTAAAGTTATAATGTCTGAGAATTACTAATTCATGATCTGAAAAATAAATCTAGGAAGCTCGGAAGTTTCCGAGCTTCCCAAGTTAATGTGTAACAATGGACATGCCGTATTCTGGAAAACGCACCAATTCTGAGAGCGGGAATCTTGAGAATTATTTTTTCCCTTCTCTCCTGGTGTCTTACATTCCTTGCCATTTTTCTGGAGTTCTCTAATCAGCTCTCATTGATAAATAAATGAATTTCTAACTCCCTTCATAACTCCTTCTATGTCCCAGATACTATTCTCAGAACTTTAATCATTTAATCTATAATTTTCTAAAATACTACTAATGTGTTTGTGGTCTAGGTGAGTAAGCGGAGGTGCAGAGCGGTTAAGTAATGTGCTCCTTGTCTGTGGTTGGTTAACAGTGGAGTAGAGGTTGGAACCCAGGATAACTGCAAGTAAGTTTGGATTTTCTTTATAAATCACCATGCCATGCTGCCTTATTCTCCCCCCGCCCGCCACCCCCTCCCTCATTGGTATCTTTTTTTGTGTTTGGATCTTACACATAAACACCATTTTTCTACAAAAAGTTGGTCTCTTCAGGGAAATATTATGATTGATTGATTGATTGACTTATCAGAGTATGTACTACCTCATCTTCTTGGAACCAGAAAGAATTGTAACTGATCATTTTCCCTAGCACTTCACAGTAGTGCCAGAGGGAGATTTGTAGCCCAGTAGTCAGAACCACCCAGAAACGTTACCTGCCAAAGCCCAGGAGACCACACACCTTGGAGGACGGAGAGGGGCCATGGCTTTAGGAGAACTTGCATTTGCCTGTCTTGGTGTCCAGGAATGTGAAGCTCGGGTGCACGCAGTGGTCCAGATCCTAGGGACAGTCTTGCATCTGGGTCTCCTGGAATTATGTCCCGTCAGCCAGTGGGGAAAACGTTTCAGCAGGAGCCTTGAGGTGACTGGCGCACTGCTGTAGCAGCTGCCCTGCCTCTCCCTTGGGGACCAGCATCAGAATCCTCAGGTGTGTGCTAAAATGCAGATGCCTGGGCTCAATGAAGCAGGCCTCTGTATAGGAGAATTTTTAGCAATCTCTTCGGTTTTGCTCACCACAGTTTGAAAACCACTGAATCCCTGATTATAGAAAACTGCCTAGAACATGAAAATTATTTAATATCACTTAACTGCTTCCTGATGAAATCACAACTTGAATCTGGGTCTCTTGAATGCTAACCAAGTATTTTTTCTTGCACACATGCCCAAGTTTAAGCAAGGATCCGGAAAATAGGTACAGGGCACTCGTTCATACCTCATGGCCTCCAATGTCTCTATATCCTAGCATTTTTGGTGGGCTGAGTTAGTGTGTGTGTGCTATGGAAGCACAAAATGGTGGTGCCACATCACACATGAAGTGTAGATATTGATGCTGAGGCTCTGGACTGAAGACCTTGAGCAATTTGAGGGAGGAGGCAGCCATTAGTTTTGAAAACAGGAAGCTAGTAGGAAAGTAGAGTTAGCAGACCTGGCTGGACCTTGTTCCCACTCTTCCTAAAAACACTCAGAAATGAATAGCTGGATGTATCTTTTTTTGTGTGTGTAGTGTTCTGTAAGGAATGGAGCAAAAAAATAGAATTTTGCCTTTTTAACTCCAGATCACCAATTTTCCTTTCTAGTGTTAAATATACTCATCATTAATGGTAATTTTGCATCATCAGTCTTTGGGGCTGCACCTTGTGTATTTCCCATTTCCTGAGGTTGCCAGAGCCCCAAGTATGCTTCTTAACCCATGATGTTCCTCAGATTTGGAAGAATGATGGGTAAGAGTAATGACTGGCATCCCCACTTTTGCATTAGGATCTGCTTGCAGTTATCTCAGTGAATGAGAGAGCATAATAGAGCGGTGAAGAGTAGAGGGCTCTTGAGTCCTGTGGGCCTGGAATCTACCCTGGCCTCACCACTGCAATTGTGCAATTGTTGGAACCCTGGAAGAAGCTCCAGGCTGTGATTGGGGACGAAGACACGTACCTTGTGCAGTTGCTGAGAGGACTGAGTGCCTGGCCTGACACATAGTTGTCCCTTAGATGTTACCAGTGATTTATTATCTTTACGTAATTCTCAAAAACATCTCTTTAAGTAAAAACTTTAAGTCTTTTGTGTCCTTGCAAACCTTCGTCCCCTCTGGGAGGGGGATGTGCTGGAAAGTGAGTCGGGCTGTGGAAACGAAGTTTCCAACATCCCAAAAGGATTGTTGGTTCCTGGTGGAGTGCGTGTCCACAGTCCTGGGATGACTGATCACCCAGACGCTTAGCAAGGCATCATTGAGAACCTGAGTCTCAGAAAGCGCTGCATACAGGCGTTATATACACCTGAGGTGGGCACACGTTTTTCTGCTTGTCATGTCGTCTTGATTGAGTCAGTTGGCAAAATACTGCTCTTCCTCCATCTGACTTGTGTAAATGGAAGATTCAAAAAATTATAACCTTAGTAACCAAAAGAAAATCTTAGCTTAAAAAAGTCCATCAAATTGGAAGTAGCCATTTTTTTTTTGTTTCTTCCCATTGATCATTGTTATCCAAAGACTAAGAGGCCTGGATGATAAAATGCTATTGTTTTGGTGAATTAGGAAACTCAGTTTTGGGGAACATAGAGTTTATTCTTTCTAACTTAAAATTTCTCCTAGGAAATTCCTTATACAACTCAAGTAATTCCTTATACAACTCAAGTCCTCCACCTGGGGCTGTGTGGGACTGCGCTGAACCTCAAGGCTCAGGTGTGTGGAAGGCTGTGCCAAGACCCCAGGATTCTGAGATTTGGCAGCAACACAGAAGGAGCTCAGTGTGATTCTACTTTAAATGTTTCCAACAGTGTTCATTTTTTGCATTTTGTTTGCTCTTTACGCATTGGAGGAATCTGCTTCAGAAAAAGAAATCTTTAGGCCAGTGTTTTATAAAATATTCATATGGTAACATTTAATAAATTTCTCTTTAATTTTGCATGAAAGCCAAGGAAAATAATGTGTTTTAGTACAGTCTGAGGGAATGTTCTTTGACACATTTCTGCTTTTCAGTGGCATCCTTCCCTCACTTTGGCCTCTGCCAGTGCTTGTGCCTTTGGAGTATCTACACCCATTTGGGTTCATCTGGGCAGCGATACTTGGTAGTCTGGTAGCAGATTGCCTGCACTTCCAGGTAATTCTGAAAACATAATTTCTTCGAATACTTTATTGGAACATTCTTTCTTTGGCTTACCATGGAAGTAAACAGATTATAAAATGGGAACTTACTGCTTTTAATTGTTTTCTGATCATATTCATAAAGATTGGATTGCAAAGAATCAATTTATGGGTATCATACCTGATTTAAAGTTATATTCGGTATCTGCTAGGAATAGCCACAGTTTGATTAAGTAGAAACTCCAAAGTAATAATGGCTTCAGTAAGAAAGGAGTTTCTTTTTCTTTTTACTGTTTTTGTTGTTTGCATCCCAGGAAACTCACATGTGGGCAGTCCATAGCTAATAGTATCCTCAGAGACTCAAGTGCCTGCTTTTCTGCTCTCTCTGTCTTTGCACGTTTCCTTCAGGAAGTTACCTCATGGACATCAGGAAGGAGAAAGATTGGAAAAGGACTTCCTCAGCTGTGTTTCCCTTTAAGGAGCCTTCCCAAACGACAGGTCCAATAACTAGGGCTCACATCTCAGACAGAACAAACAGCACATGGTCACTCAAAGCTGCAAGAGAGGCCAAGAACTATAGTCCTTTATTTGGGCACATTGCCAGATCCAGTATCACGGGCCTCTGCTAATAGAGGACGGGAGGAGGTGTTTGGTTCGACAACCACCGGTGTCCACCAGTGTTCTACTTGATTTGAGAGAAAACTGTGATATAATTAGGGGCCAAAAAAAAAAAAAGCATTATCTTCCCCAGTAAAAAAGATTAGATGCTTACTGAATTTATAGTCTGCATTTAGACTTTGTGATTAGTTCTAGGTTCATTCAGAACTAAAAATATTAGTGTCGGACGACTTTCCAGTGTAAAGCTGAATGCCCTCTGTGGACTTTATGCCTGTGAAATGCAACTATCTAGCTGTCAGGATCCACCTTCTCCCCAGGGAGAAATGAGGCTGGGAAGACAGAGTGGTTGGTCTGAACAGACTGCCAGCATTTTCACAGACAGTAATTTAAAACTGGCTGATTAATTGAAAAAATTAATTGCAACATTTTAAATATGTACCTTTAACATTTTATGTATGTAAGTATATATTCATTCCACAAACTTTTGATTAAGGGCCGGGGCCTTTTTAGAATGTAGTTTCCTAACTGGTGTTAATACTTTTTTTTCATTTTTGTCATAAATCACACCTAATGCGTTTGGATGATTTCCAGTTTCAGTTTCTGAAAGTGGAGCAAATGCTAAGGCACTTAGTACTTGCAACCCAAACTAACCTCTTTCAGATCTTTTTCTTTCCTCTAGGGATTCTTCCAGATTTCTACCATTTCTTATTTTCTTTTGTAGTTGACTTGCCACACCAGATTCAATAGCAATTTTTAAGTGATTTTTGTTACTAATTCTTTGCAAAGCATTCAACTTACTTCTTACAATTACTTTTCTTATCACTTATGTCATTAATATTTCACCAAATTCTGTAATTCCAATAACAAGTCTCAGTGAAAATGGTTTAATAGCAAATACAACCAAACTTCCATAAGCATGAAACTTACCTAGGGGAAGCCCGAGAGAGTGGCCCTAATCCCCGCCCTCTTTGTCTCTCTCCTGCTCATGTGCTCTGGCATCAGCCAGGATGTTGGGAGAATGGAGAGAGTTCTTCAATCTCAGCAAATCTGTTCTGTGGTGCCAAGTAAGAGAGGCTCTGCCAGTCTGTGACATTTTGAGGTTTCTTCAAACTTTGAACTTCCTTTTGTTTGTTTTTGTGGTTACTCCTTTGCCTGGCTCCCTATTATTAGAACAAAGATTTCCCAAGGATATGTGTACTTGCTTGGAAGTTATTCTCAACTCACCTTTTACCCTAATGCCCTCTTTGGGTTCTCTTGCTTGCTCATCCTATGCCCTTTCTCTCCGACCTCTTTAATTCTTCAACTTTCCTCCCCCAGAGTGCGCCTCCACCCACTTTCACAATTCCATTTCTGCCTGTTGTAAAAGGCCAAAGTCAAATGTTATCTCTCCCATGAGGCTGTGTCAGATTCCCCAGTTGGGAAGAAATGGTTTACTCTGAGTTTCCACAACTCTTTTAGATTTCCGCTTTTTTGTTGTTGTTTTAAATTTGTATATCCCTTAGCTCTTTCACCTTCATATTATGTTGATTCTCAGACATTGTTCCCACCATCTCCATAAAGGCATGACCTTTGATTGAGCTTGTAACTCCCTGCTTCTCATGATGCCTTGCACAAAGCAGGTGCTCAATTTATATTGAATGAATCAATGAATAAATATGAATTTATTAGGCAGAGCTACAGAATTTCACAGTGTAATTTAGGTTCAAAATTCTATTAACTTTTTCCAAATTTACAGAACCATAATTTTCTTTTATGAATAGATTTCTATGTACTGAAACAAGTAAGAAATAAGGACAGCTTAAAACACAAAATTCTTGAACTATCTTTTAGTTCAATTTAAAAAAAAATAATATTTTACTAGGATTTGAAAACACTAGCACCCACATGAAACAGAGACACCAATCTAAACTTTAAGGATCCATTTTTTTCTTTTACTAGGAATCTTACTTGGTACATTCTTTTGGGGAGTGTAGGCATCAGATTTTTGAAAATAAAACAGTAAATTCTGAAAAATATATAAGCTGCAACTCCAGCAGTATGGGAAAACAGAAGCAGGCAGTTTGCATTGCCCATGCTGTGTGAAAGGTACAAATCAACAGATCACCTGTCAGCATCCTTCCAGGCCCTGCTTCTCAGTGTGCACATTTGGCAGCAGCAGGCACTATAAGAACCTGACTTTGACTGAAATAAACGTGACACTATTTTCTTTGAGCAGAAAGAGAGGAGGGGGCAGCAGTAACGGCTGAAAGGGAACATAGTAGCTTGACTTAATGAAAACTGGTAGAAATGCTTATTCTCTTGGTACCATCACAACAGGGAATAACGGCTCTAATTGTATCACTTTATCTGTCTTCACAGCAGCTGATAACACACAGCTCCAAGTAGAAAAATGCGGATATTGCATCTCTTATTTGGTGATTCTGGGTTTTGACCCAAATGAGGAAGCTTTAAAGACAGGCTGATTTACAGTTGGTAGATTCAACATGTATAGCATGTGCTAGGAATGATTTAAAGCCTTGGAATGGTTAGGGAAATGGGGCTAGTGCTGACCAGGATGCTGACCTATGAGGACTGCTGATCCCTCTCCCAAAATTTCCTTCTAGGATGGAGAGAAAATTATAAGAAACCAACTGAGTCACGAGGGAGCTGTTGGAACTGCTGTGTTGAGGGTGGGGATGTATCTTTGTTTGGGGGCTGCAGACAGCTCAGGAAGACCTTGAGAGGGAAGACAAATGTGGGGGAGTGGGTGGTAGTGGGGACTGTTCTTATTTCTCCCATCCATTGCTCGGGGAAAACAGTGCCTGTCCCTGGTAGTTTAGATCTCTGGTCCAGGTGTGCTCATGGGCAAACTCTGGGTGGCAACACAGAACCTCTGTGCTTTTGAGGAGCTGGGAAAAAGGGTGGGTCTCCCTGATCCCATCTAGGCTCTTCTGTTCTCTGCCACCGAGACCTCACCCCACCCAAGACCTAGGCACTGCAATCTCAATGCACTTCTTCCTAATGCTTCTCACTGGGGGAGCAAAGGGCGAGGACCTGACAGGGAGGAGGGTGTTTAGGAGTGGGGAGTGACTGAGTGAAGCCAAGATCTAGTTCTCCATTATAGCCTTATGTACCCCTTGATCTGTCTAGGACTCATACAAACTAGGGGCTGGCCTTCTGCTGTATCTGCCTGATACTCCTGAAGAAAATGAACTCATTGGGTAAAATAACAGGACATTTCAGGAAAATAACATGCTGAAAAATAGTTTTTAAAAAGAAGCAGAAATATTAAAAAAGATGAACCAAGAATTTAAAATTAGTCAAAGTCATTGAAAGAGATGAGGGAAGAAATTAAAAATGTAAATCCCAAACAAGAAAACCTAAAAAGAGCAGACAATATGTACAACAAATGTAAAAGTTGAAAAACTAAAATAGGTAGACCTGAGAATAGATATAGCTTACTTATTAATTAATGAATTAGGAAATAGGATTGAGGAAATCTCTGAGAATTCGATGTATGCTAAATAGAAATGATAATATAATAGTCCCAAGCCCCAGATTTGAGAAACAACTCAAATGCCTATCAATAAAATAATAGATAAATTATAATGTATTTAAGCAATGAAATACTGCATAATAATGAAAAAATGCTGAGAAATACAACATTACGTATAAATATCAGAAACTGATCAAAAGAATCTTGACATTAAAAAAGTTTATACATCATTTATATGAAGTTCAATAAGAGGCAAAACTAATCTCTGGTGACAGAAGTCATCATAATGGTAACTTAATGGTGGAGTATTGACCCAAAAGTACAAAGCAACCATATGTCTTCTATACTTGATTTATAATGTTCATGTCTTGATTCAGGTTATGGTAACACAGGTGTATGTATGCATATGTAAAATGTCTTAAAATTGTTATATGTATGTTATAGTTCAATAAGGTACTGAAAGAAAATTAACTCTAGATAATATCAACATGATGGACATTGGTAAGGGAAGAACAAAGGATGTGAGAAAATGCTACCTTGTTATTGAGGTGGGGAGTGTTTTTTTTTTTTTGTTTTTTTTTTAGAAAGGATGAAAAAAACAGGGACAAATTAAAAGAATAAATATGACGGAAACAAAAAAGCGTATCAGTAAAAGTAAATGAACTGAACTCATAAATGAAAGATAAACTTGATTTTATGAGTTTAGTCCATTTACTAAACTTACTTGAAAGACTGAGTTTTAAAATTTAATATATATTACTTACAAGGGTGAAATAAAAGAGAGAAAAAGTAACCAAAATAAAATTGATAAGTTACTGTCAAATGATACTAACATGAATAAAATTGACTTCAAGGTTTTTTTGAAATAGAGATGAGAAAGATCACTATAATGAGAAACAATTCAATTCACCAAGAAAATTTAACAATTTTAAACATGCATCCGCCTCATAAAATAACCTCAAATTATATGAAGCAAAAAAGTATTAGAAATACAAGGATGATTTGACGAACCTGCCATCACAGGGACTAGCTTTCAGCACATGCTCATAGGTCAAGCAGGTAAAAACTCAAGAAGGATATAGAAAATCTAAATAATACAGTTGATAACCTTGATCTAATAGGTATATACAGAGTTCTGCAACCAAAATTTAGAGAAAACACATTTTTCCTTGTTTCATGTGAAAGAATTTACAGTTATCAAGTATTAGGCAACAGAGTCTCAATACATTTCAAAGAATGGTTCTATATAGATAAAGAACTCTTACCACCATGTGATTAAGTTAACAATAACAACAAGGTAAGTATCTTCACATATTTGGAAGTTAAAAGACACACTTCTAAATAACCCAAAAGTTAAAGCAGAAACCACAATGGAAATTTACTGCATGATAATAAAAACGCTACACTTAAAGACCTATGCAATACAGTAAAGGTGAAAATTTTCTCTTTTAAAAATCTTCACGGGAAAGTTTTAGCTTTAAATCTGTATAAAAGAAGAAAGTCTTAAAATTAATGAGCTACATTATGTCTATTTTAGGAAGTTTGAAAAATAAAGACTAAACCTAAGTTTAAGAGAGATCATGAAAAAACAAGAGCTGAAGTCAATGAAATAGAATCAAAGACCTAAGAAGTCAACAGGCAAACAAAAACATCAGTTCTTTGAAAAAAGAAAAGGAGCAGTAAATTGACAAATTTCTGCCAAAAATGATCAACTGAAAAAGCAAAATCATACAAATAATACAATGAAGGTAAATGTGGACATACATACGGATAGAGATTAAAGAGATACTACTAGGATATTATCAACAATTCTATACTAGCATATTTGCAAGCATAAATGAAATGGACAAGTTCTTGGGAAAATGTAATTTACTACACGTGGCATCAAAAATAATAAACTTCAGTAGTCCTATAGCTATTAAAGAAATCAAAGTCATGATTATAATCTTCCCATTAAAAAAGAAAGCAAGACAGATTGCTTTTTGATATGGTTAGGCTTTGTGTGAATAGGGAGGGAGACTTTAACATAGATTTTGTTTTCCAAAGATAGCCAGAACAGTATTTCCTATCCCACTTACTTTTCTTAAAAAGTGACTTTGATACTTCCCCACTCCAGAGTTGGGTCTGTACTTCTGTGGCAAAAGTGATATGATATAACTTCCAAGGTTAGATGATAAAAGATGATAACAGCCTCCTACAGGTTCCCTTGGAACCAAGCCACCATGTTTTGAAAAAGCCATGCAGTCACACGAGGAGGCCATGAGTTCCGGCTGACAGCTGTAGCTGAGTTTCAACTCCAGATGTGAGTGAACGAGCCTTCAGATGACTCCAGTTCCCAGTCGTTGAGTCACCCCAGCCTTTATCTTACCAGATGAGGTCCCAGATGTCATGGTAGATAGAGAACCATTGCTGCTGAGCTTTTGGTCAGTCACAGCCCACAAAATTTTTGTATATCATAAAATGATTGCTCTTTTACATCATTAAATGCCAATTCTTCCCAAATTAGTTGATAGATTTAATACAATTCTAGTCAAAATTTCAACAAGTTATTACTGGAGAGTTTTATGCAATTACTCTGAACATTATATGAAAGAATAAATATCTGAGAATAGCCAAGACATTGTAGAAGAGAAATTTTGAAGAGCAATGATTTTAGAACTTATAATGAAATTATGGTAATTTAAACAGTTTGATATTGGGGCAGGGATAAGCAAAACACATATATGGAAATTTAATATATGACTAAAATGGTATGCAATCAGTGGAGAAAGGAGAGACTATTTGATCAATAGGGCAAGAAAAAATATGGGAAAAGACAAAATTGGATTCCTTCTTTACAGCATATGCAAAGATCAATTCAAAATGATTAAGGACATATGTCAAAAACAAAATATTAACATTCTTAGTAGAAAACGTATTTTAGACTATGGGCTAGGAAACATTTTTTTCAACTACATTTTTAAAAATGTATTGACTATAGACAAGATTGACAAATTTCAATATATAAAAATTAGGAAACTTCTTAATTAGAAAACACCATAAAGAAATAAAAATATAAGTTATGAACTGGGAGAAAATATCTGCAATATATGTTACTGACAATGGATTACTATCAATAATATATAAACAACTTCTATAAATCAATAAGTGAAACATAACCCAATGGAAAAATATGAATAATAAGTAGGCACTTTCAAGAAAAGGAAACTCATAGACCAATAAGCATATAAAAAGGCCATCAATATCATTTTCACTTAGGGAAATAAAAATTAAGACCACAGTGAGTTACCTTTACACTCAAGTGATGGCAAAAAGTAAAAAGTCTGACTATAATAGATGTTGGAAAGCATATACATTCATGGGAGTTTTTATATATTCCTGGTGGAAGTGGAAGTAATTGCAACCACTTTGCAAAACAATTTGACATTACTTTTTAGAGTTCAACATTAACATACACTACTGTGTAGCAGTTTTAGTTCTTGTTATGTATCCCCAAAATATTCAAGAGAATATGAGCATAAGGAGACATGTAAAAAGTATTAATAGCAGTATTCTTTACAGTAATGAACACCTGGAAACATCTCAGAAGCCCATCAGATAGTTAATGGATAAACAGTTTATATGATTCTGTTTACTCAATGGAATATTATGCAGCAGTCAAAATGAATGAACAATAACAATATCCAATAGTATGAATGGATTGTAGTAGTAGAATCTTTTATTATGGTAAAAATCATATAACATGAGACACGTCCTTTTAAATAATTGTCCAACATGATGTTGTTAACTATAATATTCCATAGCAGATCTCTAGAATTTTATACCCATTGAATCGCAACTTCCCATTTCTCTCTCCCCGCATACCCTAGCATCCAGCATTCTGCCTTTTGTTTCTATGTATTTAACTACTGTAGATACCTCATGCAAATGTAATCAGTCAGTATTTGTCCTTCTGTAACAGGTTTATGTAATTTAACATGATATCCTCCAGGTTCATTCATGTTGTTATACAAAGTAATATTTCCCTCCTTTTCGAGGCCAAATAATACTCTATTAAGGTCACCCAGCCTGGAGTGCAGTAAAGTGATCTTGGCTGACTGCAACTTTGGCCTCCTGGGCTCGGGCAGTTTTTCCACCTCAGCCTCCCAAGTAGCTGTGCCACCATGCCTGGCTGATTTTTGTGCTTTTTGTCGAGATAGAGTTTTGTCCTGTTGCCAAAGCTGGTCTTGAACTCCTAAGCTCAAGCAATCTGCCTGCCTTGGCCTCACAAAGTGCTGGAATTACAGGCATGAGCCACCACACCCGGCCCACATTTTCTTTATTCATTCCTTTGTAGATGAACATTTAGATTGTTTCCACATCTTAGATACTTTAAATCATGTTGCACTGAACATAAGAGTGCAAATATCATGGAGATCCTGATTTCAATTCTTCTGGATAAATACAAGAAGTGGTATTGCTAGATCATATGATAATTCTATTTTAGTATTTTTTTGAGAAACCTTTATACTGTCTTCCATAGTAGCTGCATCATTATATATTCCCTCTAACAGTACACAAGTGTTCCAATTATTCCACACTTTCACCAGCCCTATTTTTTTTATAATGGCCATCCTAATGGAATGCTAATATGATTTGCATTTTCCTGATGATTAGTGCTGCTTGATCACCTATTTCTTTTGGCCATTTGTATGTCTTCTTTGAAGAAATGTCTATTCCAATTTTTTGTCCATTTTTAATTGGGTTTTTTGTCTTTGCATTGTAGGAGTTCCTTATATATTTTGGGATATTAACTCCTTAACAGATATATGGTTTGCAAATATTTTCATCCATTCTGTAGGTTACCTTTTCACTGTTGTTTTTCCTTGCCATTCAGAAGGTTATCAGCTTGATGTAATTCTGCTTTATTAAAGAAATAATAATTATTATTATTTCTTTGCTTTTGTTGCCATATCTGAGAAATCATTACCTAGACCAATGCCATGGAATTTTTCTATTATGATTTTTTTCTAGAAGCTTTACATTTTCATATCTTACCTTTAAGTATTTATTCCAGTTTCATTTTACATATGGATATCCAGTTTTTTCAGCACCATTTGTTGAAGGGACTATCCTTTCCCTATTGTGTATTCTTGGTATCATTTTGAATGTTGGTTGACCAGATATGTATGGGTTTATTTCTGGTCTCTTTATTCTGCTCCGTTGATCTATATGTCTGTATTTATGTTTCTGGCATACTTTTTGGATTTCTGTTGCATTATAATATATCTATTTTGAAACCATTAAGTTTGGTGCCTCCAGCTTTGTACTTCTTTCCCAAGGATGTTGCTTTGAATATTCAGGACCTTTGGGTTTTATGAATTTTAGGATTTTTTTTCTGTAAAAAAATGCCATTGGAATATTGAGGGGGATAACATTGAATTTGTAGATTGCTTTGGATAATATGGAAATTTTCACTAATTAAGTCTTCCAATTCATGAACACAGTATATTTTCCCATTTATTTCCATCTTTAATTTCTTTCATCAATGTTTTGTAGCTTTTAGTGTATAAATATTTCATTCCTCGGTTAAGTTTATTCCTAAGTGTTTTATTCTTTTTGATGCTATTGTAAATGGAGTTCTTTCTTTGACTTCTTCTTTAGATGGTTTATTGCTAGAATATAGAAACACTACTAATTTTCATGTGTTTGTTTTGTACTATGTTGAATAGGAGTGCTGAGAGTGGGCATTCATCTTGTTCCTCATCTTAGAAAAAAAGCTTTCAGGCCAGGTGCAGTGGCTCATGCCTGTAATTCCAGCACTTTGGGAGGCCAAGGTGGGTGGATCACCTGAAGTCAGGAGTTTGAGACCAGCATGGCCAACATGGCAAAACCCTGTCTCTACTAAAAGTACAATAATTAGCCAGGCATGGTGGTGGACCTCTGTAATCTCAGCTACTCAGGAGGCTAAGGCAGGAGAACCATTTGAACCTGGGAGGTGGAGGTTGCAGTGAGCCAAGATCACGCTAT
Source organism: Sapajus apella (assembly GCF_009761245.1). Lineage (NCBI taxonomy): Eukaryota > Metazoa > Chordata > Mammalia > Primates > Cebidae > Sapajus > Sapajus apella. Next base: position 15,422,110 of record NW_022436970.1, on the reverse strand, counting down.
TGCACTCCAGCCTGGGCAACAGAGTGAAATTCCATCTCAAAAAAAAAAAAAAACAAAGAAGAAGAAGAAAAGAAACAAAGCTTTCCATTTTTCACTGTTGAGTATGATGTTAGCTGTGGTTTGTCATGCATGACCTTTATTGTATAGAGGTAACTTCCCTCTATACCTAGGTTGTTGAGATTGTTTTTATCAGAAATAGCGTTGAATTTATCCAATCCTTTTTCTAGGTTTATTGAGATATTTGTGTGATTTTTATTGTTCATTCTATTAATCACATTAATTGATTTACCTGTGTTAAACCAGCCTTGCATTCCAGGGGTAAATTCCATTTGGTCATGATACGTGGTCCTTTTATTATGCTGTTGAACTTGGTTTGTACATTTTTTTTTTTTTTGAGAATTTTTGCATCTATATTTATCAGGGATATTGAACTATAGTTTTCTTTTCTTGTATATCTTTGTCTGGCTTTGGTATCAGGGTAATTCTGGCCTTAGAAAATAGATTTGAAAAAGTTCCCTCTTTTTTCACTTTGTTTTTTGGAAGCATTTATGAAAGATTGAAATTAATTCTTTATATGTTTGGTAGGATTCACCAGTGAAGCTTTCTGGTCCTGAGCTTTCTCTTTTTGGAGGTTTTTGGTTGTTAGTTCAATTTCCCTATTGGCTACAGATATGTTCAGATTTTCTATTCCTTTGTGACTCTGATTATAATGTATTTCTGTGTAGATTTCTTTGAGTCATTCTATTTGGAGACATTTGAACTCCTTGAATCTGGCTGTTTGTTTCCTTCTTCAGATTTAGGAAGTTTGCAGTCATTATTTCTTTAAGTAAGCTTTCTGCCATTTTTCTCTCTCTCCTTATGAGGCACCATTGCAATGTACCGTGTATATTATAGTATGTACCATTGGTCTCCTTAAGTTTTTACTTTTTTTTTAGTCTTTTTTTTTTTTTTTTTGCTCCTCTAACCGGATTTTAAATGACCCATTTTCAAGTGTGCTCTTTCTTTTCCTCTGCTTAATCAAGTCTGCTGTTGAAGGCCTGTAGTGATTTTTTTTTTTGGTTCATTTATTGTATTTTTCAGCTCCAAAATTTTAATTTTTTAAAAATTTTCTACCTCATTGTTGAAATACTTACTTTGTTCATGCATTATTTTTCTAAGCTACTTGAGTATATATATGATGATATATGAACTCCTTGTCAAGTAATCACATTAATTGCTTCACCTGTGTTAAACCATCCTTGCATCACAGAGATAAAGCTCACTTGTTCATAGTGTATGTGTATGGTCCTTTTACTGTGCTATTGTATTCACCTTCATTTCTGAAGATTTACTTCGTGCCTTTGTTTGGGCCATGCTTTCCTGTTCCTTTGTATTTCTTAACCCTTTATGTTAGGGTCTGTTTATTTGAAAAATCAGCTGCCTCTCCAGTCTTTACAGCCTGGCTTTTTATAGGTCATGACCTTCACCAATCAGCCTTGCTAGAGATTCTGTGATCCTCTTAAACCTTTTCTATGTGTATGACTTCCCTGGACTTTTGTATATAGATCATAACTAGATCTATAGATCTTTGACTTTTAACTAGATCTATAGATCTAGATTCCTCGGACTTTTGTATATAAATCATAAAAAAAGCCAGTTGCTTTTTATAGCAGTTCATAACCTCTTTTCTCGCTGCTGTCTGTCTGCTGTACTGAAGTTCTCTGAAGCACTAGCATACTACCCAGCTCTTTTATTGTTGTTTATCTCAGAAGCCCTCAGATATCTAGAGTTTGCCAAGTCTAATCAGTGCTCTGAGCCAGGATAAACAGAAGTTAGTCCCTCAAGCAGCCTTCCAAAAAGTCTGAGCATTGGATGTATGTTTCATTCTTCTCTTTCCATCCTAAAAGAGAAGCCAGGGGGTGCGTGTTTCCATGATCTTGCCTTGCTGAGTGCTATGGTTTCCATGTATGTGGCACTCCAAAATTCATCTGTTGAAGCCTCATCACCAAGGTGATGGTTTTAGAAGAGGAAGCCTTTAGGAGGTGATTAGGTCATAAGAGCTGTACCCTCATGGACGGGATTAATGCCCTTCTAAAAGAGGTTTCACAGAGCATTTGTCCCTTTTCCCCCTTCTGCCATGTTAGGATGCAGCAACAAGACACCATTTTTGAAGCAGAGAGAGCAGGCCCTCGTCAGACCCTGAATCTACTGGCACCCAGTCTAAGGCATTTTGTTATAATAACCTGAATGAACTTAGAAATCGGTACTGAGAAGTAAGATATGGCTATAACAGATATCAAAAAATGTGGAGGGAGTTTTGAAACTGGGTAATTGGTGGAAGCTGGAGCAGCATGAATGGACCATAGAGGGGGATTCTGGAGGGAATTCAGAAAAGGAGAGCAGTAGGAAGAACCTCAATCTTCTCAGAGATTAAGTGGTTGTGATCAGAATATAGGTAAAAATATGAACAGTTAAGGTGTTTATTTACTTATATATTTATTTGAGACAGGGTCTCACTCTGTCACCCAGGTTGGAGTGCATTGGTGAGATCACAACTGACTGTAATCTTGAATTCCTAGGCTCAAGTGATCCTTCTGCCTCAGCCTTCCAAGCAGCTGGGACAACAGATGCTAATTTAAAATTAGCGCCTAGCTAATTTAAAAATTTTCTCGTAGAGACGAGGGCTCACCTTGTTGCCCAGGCTGGTCTGGAACTCCTGGCTTCAAGCAACTCTCCTGCCTTGGCCTCCCAAAGTTCTGGGATTATAAGTGCGAGCCGCCATATACTCAGTCAGGAAAGGTGCTTCTGATGAGGTCTTAGACAGAAATGAGGGATATGTTATTGGAAACTGGAGGGAAGGCCATCCTTGTTACAAAGTAGCAAAGAACGTGACTGAATTGAGTCTGTATCCCAGTACTTTGTGAAAGGCAGAACTTAAAAGCAATGAACTAGGGTATCTGACTGAAGAAATCTCTAAGCAAAGTATTGAAGGTATGGCATGGCTTTTCCTGACTGTAGTGAAATGTAAGAAGAGAGAAATGAATTAAAGATGAAATTTATAATTAAAAATAAAGCAGAACTTAAAGAATTGAAAAATTCTCAGCCTGGCCAGCTTGTGAAGAATAAAAAGACATGTTCTGGAGAGAATTGAAGTTTTCTCCAGAGGATGTAGTCCAGTGACTGTCAGGAGATCAGGTTGGATAGAAAGGAGCCAGATGCTATTCATCAGGACAATAAAAGGATAACCCCCAAAGCATTCTGGAGATCTTCAAGATGGCCACTCCCATCACAGGCCAGAGTACCATGACCTTGAGAGCAGAATGGTTTCAAGGGAAGTGCCCAGGTACCTTTGGGACCTCAGGGCTCACTGCCCAGGGTCACCTGAAGTCTCTGCTCCATGCGTTCCAGCACAGAGCTCCTTAGCTCCCTGCTGTGGTGGAGTGGGCCCAGGTACAGCTTAGACCACTTGTCTGGAAGGTACAAGTGCTAAACCTTGGCAATGTCCGTATGGCCCTAACTCTGTAGGCACACAGAGTATACAAGGTGTACTAGATTTCTCCACGTAGATCTCAAAAGTTACCTCAGAGAACTTGAGGGCCCACAGAAAGAACTGCCACAGACATGCACAGCCACAGAGAGCCCCATCAGGGCAGTGCCCAGCAGAGCCACAGGGTTGGGCCACCTCTGAGACTCCGAAACTAGCACCGCCAGCACAGACGACTCCAGTCTGGGAGACCTATCGGCATGGAATTGCAACTTGTGAGAGCTGCTACTTGGGCGGCACCTAGCAAAACCATGTGGGTGGGGCTGCCCAGGGCCTGGGGGCCCAACCCTTGCCCCGGTATGTCTGGAGGGCAGAACATCAAATCAAAGAAATTATTCTGAAGGCTTAAGATTAATGTTGGTTTGCTTTGTTGGGTTTTGGACTTGGGACCAGTTACCCCTTTCTTCCTTCTTATTTCTTGCTTTTGGAATGAGAATGTCTGTCCTACGTCTGTCCCACCATTGTGTTTTGGAAACATGTAACTTGTTTGATTTCACAAGCTTACAAATGAAGAGGAAATTGCCTCAAAATAAATTGTTTATTGGCTGGGCATGGTGGCTCACACCTGTAATCCCAGCTACTGAGGAGGCTGAGGCAGGAGAATTGCTTGTACCCAGGAGGCAGAGGTTGCAGTGAGCCAAGATTGTGCCACTGCACTCCAGCCTGGTTGACAACAAGACTCCATCTCAAAAACAAAAACAAAAAAAGAATAAATTATGCATTGGGTGTCAACCATATCTGATTTAGACAAAATTTAGATGAGACTTTAGACTTTAGGTGCTAGAACAAGTTAAGACATTGAGGGCTTTTGTAATAAAATAAATGCATTTTATATGTGTGTCTGAGGACATGAATTTTGGGAAGCCAGGGGTGGAATGCTATGGGTTCAATATACGTGGTCTTCCAAAATTCATATGTTAGAACCGAATGTCCAATGTGATAGTATTAGGAAGTGAGGCCTTTTGAGAAGTGATGAAGGCATTAGGTCTTGTTCTTATGAATGGATTGCTGCTCTTATAAAAGAGGTTGAAGGGAGTGCCTGGTACATTTTTGGCTTCTGCCATGTGAGGACCCAGCAACAAGGTAGAGTTCTCGAAAGCAACACATGAGCCTCACCAGATACTGGATCTGCCAGTTCCTTGATTTTGGATTTTGCGGCCTCCAGAAATGTGAGAAATAAATTTCTGGGTTTGTATAAATTACGCGGTCTAAGGTATTTTGTTGGAGCAGTACAAATGAACAGAAACACTGAGCACAGGTGAGGGGCTCTGGCAGTGAGGGTGTGCTAGTTCGGATGGTGGCTTTGTTCTGAGCAGCCCCAGGCATCAAGAGTATGCCAAGCCTGTCAGTCCTCCAGGACAGGTGATGCAGAGCCAGTCCTCCAAGCAGCCCCGGAGAGTCTAGAAGGTTAGACACTTGCTGCAGCTCTGTCCCACCCCAGGGAGAACTCAGGATTTGGGAGTTCCCCTCTTGTTCTGTGCTGGACTGCAGAAAGTATGAGTGATGAGTGCATGCTAGTGTCAACTGTGTCCTTTGTTCTCCGTCGCTCCCGACCTAGGACCGTTTTTGTCATCTCTCAGATTCAGATAAGACAGAAATCAGTCCCTTGGGAAGTCCCTGAGGTCAGAACATGGGACATATAGTCAAGTCCTCTCCTTCCCTCTCCTGGGAGAAATTATGACCTGGGGTTTCCTCCCGATCATGTGGGAGGTGCCACGGAAAGGATTATGGAACGAGGGTGCCACCAATATTTCTACTGGCTTTGAGACAGCTGATTTCATGCTTGCTCAGGATACAGGACCCTCTCAACTGGACTCTGGAATTCTCAAAAGAAATTCATCCATGCGTAGTTATTGAATCTTGTGGGGGAGTGGGGAGGAAAGGAGGTCTGGGGCTCCTGTTCTGCCATCTCACTCCTATCACTCTGTTAGTAGTAGAATATTCAGTGAAGAAAAATATGTCTTAAATATGTATATACTCTTTTCATAGAGATGAAAACTAAAACAACAACAAAAGCAATTTCACCACACATAGGTACACGAAACTGTATAAAAAGGCAAATCAAGAGGGTGATCATACCTTTAGCAGAAGAACAGTGGACTATTTTGATGTGGGGAGAACACAAGTAAATGTAGGTTACACCAAGATCCTGGTTTTTGTTTAGGGTGACGGATTCATGGTACTTACTATGCTACTTTTGATAATCAAGTAATTAATTAAATAAAACAGATGCTGTACGAATCAGTGATGGAAGTATGCCCTCACTTAAGACTTGTGAGTGAACCATATCTGTATACCTGAAGACTGGAACAGAAAAAAAAAATACAACTCAGTAAAATTGTTCAGTTAGAAAATAACACCAATTTATAATCCAAAGTTTCTTCTAATTGCTGCCTAATCATGCCATGCATATTGAAATATGCATATGAGAATTAGAGGTGAATTTTGGTGAGCCGTTGTAACAATGGACAATTGAATTGCTGTGTAGGTGGGGTGAGTAGGAAGCCAGGGCCGTACGGGTTTGTAGGAAGGACTTGAAAAATCCGCCTTTCAAAAGTCTTAGGCCAGTAAGACTGAATAGCAATCTAACCTCCAACGACAGGTTGTCTGCCGAACGCCTTTTGTTCTGACCGTCTCAGCACCCTTTTGTATAAAACGTTCCTTCTCTGTCCTCCGGTAGTAATTCCAGTGGCTACAGGGGTGGCCCCATGACAGAAACGTGCTGATCATGTGCTCCATCCCCTTGTCTACAGGAGCTGCTCAGTCTCTAGGTGAGAATTAATATGTGTGCACTAAGAGTGGAAGTTTCTCTTTTCGTTTTGAAATGTGAACTGTAAAAGCAGTCACTTGTACTGTTTATTTCATTGATTTTGTAATTTTTTATTTCATTGATTTTGTAGAATCAATTCCTTCAGTTTACCTTTTCAAGTTATGTAATGGTGTAGTGATCGGTTTTTAAAAGTTCACATGCCACAGATTCACAGAATGAACTTTGATAATATATACTGAAAGGGCCTGCAAGTCTCTTCAGCATACTACTTGATTGAAGGCTGCCCAATTCCTTGTTCCAGTTATGTATGAATAGCATAGGAATAAAGTACTGTTTAATGCAGAACATGGAAAGAAACTGAGAAATAATTTGGTTGAATATGTATACCAAACCACTATGATGTACAATTTATCTGTATAACAAACCTGCACATGTTCCCCAATCTCACTTACTGAAACAATTGAATTATGGATAATTATTCTACAGCCTGATGAAAGTTACAGGTCTGTCTCCTGCCTACTCAGAGCTAAGTGCATAGATCAAGTCAATGCAGTTATTCAATTAAAAAGAAAATGACCACAGATCCGTTTTTATTTCATATTTAGAGAATTGTGGCTTCTAAGTACTCTGAAACAGTCTCAAATTTCCTTCCCTTGGCATGATATAGGTAAGACACTTCATATATTTGAATTTAATATATGTGTGTGTGTGTGTGTTTGTGTGTGTGTGTGTGTGTGTGTGTGTGTGTCTGTGTCTGTCTGTCTTGTACGCTTTAATATTATTCTGGCATTTTAGAATGGTTAAATTTCTATTACTTATCCTCCAGATCTTATTTACCACACCTGGTTGGTATTCTGTCTCAAAGAAGAACAATATTATTATTTATTGTTAGTTGTAGAATGATAGCAAAATTGAAAACTTTTCTGACAAGATCTGATGTTTCACTTTTACTTCCATTCAGCGTTAACTCGTTCTCACTTCTGAGAACCTGAACCCACTGTAAAGTCTGTCTTCTGACCTTTCAGGGAACCCTTAGAAATTTGAGGTTTATGATTTGGCTTGTGTTATATTTGGTTTAGCTTTACTGTAAATATTCTTCAGCTCTTTTTCCTCTATGTGCTTTCCCCAGGAAGTCACATTACCTCTTTTGACTTCAGTTATTACTTCTATTGTGAAGATTCCAGATTTACTTGGAAACAGTTGGCCTAATTCTTCACTGCTTTTTCCCACTGTCCATCTGACTCCTCCATGACTGACTTCTCAAGCCCTTTAGGTCTAAATAGCCCCCTCCCCCCAGAGGAATTGCAGTTTTCTTCACATGCCATGCAATAACTTTTAGAATCATCCAGGTGTTAACATTTTATTTTATCCTTGAAAGTACAATTTGCTCAAATTGACACAGCAGCAGTCAGACAACCACAGTTCTGACAAAGAGCCACAGCAGGAGGAATAGGGACTGTAACGGATCACTCAATGAAATTTGAAGGAATTTTTGCATCTTTTTGTCCACAGATATTTTAAAAGGAGTTATGTGAATTAAGGAACAATGGAGAGATAAATGATTGAGATGGAAAAAGAATAAAATATACTACTAGAAGTTCGTGTTTATCTCCTCTTCTGAAATGTTTCCAAATCTTAAATGGGCAACAGTTTTGCTCTCTAAAATCTGTTGATCTTATGAAAATTATAGCATAATTGAATATGCTTGGCAATGCGTAGCTCCTGGGACACTGTCAATAATGGTTCCTTCTTCCCTTTAAACCCCCACTTCCTCTTCAAAGATCTCAGATTATTAGACTCAGAAAATGAGTTTAACCTTATTCTATGGAAGTAAAAGGAACCTCAGTGTCCAATTGCATAATCAAATATAGGGTGCTATTAATACAATTGGAGCTCTCCAAAATAAAGATAAAATCTTATTACATAACCCACATATAAACAGTATCGGCTCTTATCTTTCACCTATTGATAATGCAAGAGAGAAGATTAACATCATTTCTAATTCCAAATGTACTTAAATAATGAGGCCAGATCCTCTAAATGCAGCATCTCCTCAATCAATCCACCAAACGACGATGAATGGATAAGAAAGAGATTTTCACCAGACTCCAGTCCAGGGTGCCTGAGACACTTGGCAGAGGCACCATTCATTGTTTGCCATGTGCATCACCGGGAGCCCATGATCCTTTGTTGTCTGCAGGGAATCACACCCTTCCAGCTATGGTACATTACTACAAAACCAAGTTGGGCTATTTTCAGGAGGGATCAAGAACATAGTGCATTGTGTGAGGACGCCATGGCCCAAACAAGAGGACTTTTGATGTTTGAGAAGAAGAGAGGTGACGTTTGGCTGAAGAAATTGTTCAGGAAAGAAATGGTCAGCATTTATATAGCCATAGTGATGTCAACACTGATGATCAATATTTTAAAAGTCACAATTAACATGTATTGGGAAGATGGGGAGAGGAGGAAGTGAATGTAGATGTGCGTAAAAGGAAACACCTCATCTATTGTGAATTGTTAATCAAATATTTTGTGAACAAAGTAAAACCTTCCCTGAGAGTATAAGATGAGGGTCAAACAGGTTTAGGAGAAAATGTCTTTTTTATTTCAAAACAACCAGGAAATCAGCATTTTGTCTTGCTCTCAGTTTGCATAAATTTTTCTTTTGTCTGTGAAAGAGAAATAGCATACTGAAGGAAGGCAAGCAATAATATGTAAAATAGATAAATCCATAAGTAACAGAATGAGCATATTATTTAGAAACATGACATAAGAAAAACAACCAAAAGATTTGATAGTGGTTGTTTCTATGGAGCAGCAACATAAGGTAGAGAGGTGCAGAATGGAGTGAGGTTCTGAAATGCCATTTTGGCTGCATCATTCTAGAAGGTTCTAGGGAATGAGTTTCAGCACAATCGTGGACAAAAAGTCTTTCAGCCCATGTACGTACAGAAGGTTTTATCTCCTGTGGGTAAGGTGGGAGGTATTGACGCCCCTCAGACAAGACCACAGGCACAACCAAGTTAGGCTTTTTGATGTTTGCAACAGCAATGGAGCCCACACACCCACACAGGATGGCAAAGAGTGGGGCAGCACCTGGCCTGGTTGTGAGGATTTAACTTGCATTAGTAGATGGTGGGGTGCTGAGGAGGTGAGGAATTTGTTCTGGATTGGGTGCTGGGTGAGAGGAGGTAGAGAAATAGAGTGAAGCTAAAGCTGCAGCTGGAACAGAAGCAGCTGTCACTCGGGTTATCTGGGAGAGGGCGGTGTTTGGTGACGGCTATAGCACAGGGACTTTGTTTTTGTCTGTGTCCACAAAGGATTACACTGTGGTCTTGTATTTTCCCCATGCTGGATTGCAATCAGCATTTTCTCCAAGGAGCCCTGGCTGGTTTAGTAGGAGACAGCATCTAGAAACTAAGTTATGGGAAGTAGATAGGTTTGGGTGTTGCCACTGGGCTGTTGTTACGTCTAGGCTTTTTTAGTGAGCAGAGCCAGAACTAGAAATACATTTTTTAAATTCCTAAGTTTCCACCAGTAACTCTAGTTTCAGTCCAGAACTCAGAGTTCTTCTCCCTTTTCCGTTCCATGTTTGTATGTCTCTTACCCATAGCGAGAGCCCTGGTTCCCTATAACAGTAGAGTCAGCGTATCTACTCATTTCCTCTGTCATATGCAACTTGAACAGTACACTTTCAGAATTACTACCTGAGTGCTACTACCAAGGACAAGCAGATGCAACATTAGTACTGTGATGGTTAATACTGAGTGCCAACTTGATTAGATTAAAGGATGCAAAGGATTGATCCTGGGGGTGTCTGTGAGGGTGTTGCCAGAGGAGGTTAACATTTGAGTCTGGGGGCTGGGGAAGGCAGACAGACCCACCCATAATCCTGGTGGGCACAATCTAATCAGCTGCCATTGAATATAAAGCAGGCAGAAAAATGGGAAAAGGTGAGACTGGCTTAGCCTCCCAGCCTGTGTCTTTCTCCTGTGCTGGATGCTTCTTGCCTCAAACATCAGACTCCAAGTTCTTCAGTCTTTGAAACTCAGACTGGCTCTTCTTGCTTCTCAGTCTTATGGACAGTCTATTGTGGGACCTTGTGATCATGTAAGTTAATACTTAATAAACTCATATGTGTTTATATATATATATCTATAAATATATACACATATGATATATATACATATATATACATTTGATATATATATACACATGTATGATATATATATATATATATATATATATGTATGCATATATATATATAGATCCTATTAATTCTGTCCCTCTAGGGAACCCTGACTAATACAGATTTTGGTACCAGGAGTGGTTCTAGAGAAACAGAATATTAAGGATGAATTCTTTTGTTGGTTTTGGGGTTTCTAGAGTTGGCTGTTTAATATAATTAGATCCCACAATGCTAAGGACTCTACTTCTAATAGTGTGGAGAACACTGATAGTCCTTGGTGTGATAGTCCTTGGTGTGAACTGCTTAGAATTTTATGCAAAATAAATGCATTTGACACTCCTGCTTCACTGCTCGTGAGAGGCAAGGAGTTTAGTAACTCTGTACCTATTATCTTTGACCATATGTGGAGAACCAAGGAACATAATGAAGCTGGTTGATTGCTCCTAAGTTCAGTGGACAAAGTGATAAAAGAAAATGATAAACTCAGGGATTCTGTTTCCTGGCTTCAGAAGCGAATACTGAGCCTCAAAACTGCTAAGATTGCCCTGAGTGAGAGTCTTATCTCCTGCAGAGAAAGAGCTGAAATTGTGGTAACCAACACAAACTCTTATCATGTGAGTGGCTGACCTGCAGCAAAAGGTACCTGCACAGCCTCACCAAGTGTCTGCTGTTAAAGTGAAGGCATTGATTGGAAAAGAATGAGACCCTGCAACTTGGAATGCGGACGTGTGGGAGCATTGTCTCTGGTTTTACCATGTTCCCCATGATCCTGAAGCAGCTTGATTGATAGAATGGCGGAATGGCCTTTTGAAGTCACAATTACAATGCCAACTAGGGGACAATACCTTGCAGGGCTGGGGAGAAGTTTCTCCAGAAGGCTGTGCATGCTCTGAATCGGCATCCAATGTATGGTTCTGTTTCTCCCATAGCCAGGATTCATGGGTCCAGGAATCAAGGGCTAGAAGTGGAAGTGGCACCACTCACCATCACCCGTAGTGATCCACTAGCAGAATTTTTGCTTCCCGTTCCCACAACATTACGTTTTGCTGCCTAGAGGTCTTAGTTCCAGAGGAAGAAATGCTGCCACCAGGAGACACAACAAAGATTCCTTTAAACTGGAAGTTAAGATTGTCACCTGGACACTTTAGGCTTCTCCTACCTTTAAGTCAACAGGCTAAGAAGGAAGTTAGTGTTGGCCGTGGCGATTGACCCGGACTAGCAAGATGAAGTCAGTCTACTCCACAACAAAGGTAAGGAGGAGTATGCATGGAATACAGGAGGTCCATTAGGGGCGCCTCTTAATGTTACCATGCCATGTGATTAACGTCAGTGGTAAACTACAACAGCCCAATCCAGGCAGGACTACAAATGGTCCAGACTTCTCAGGAGGTTGGATCACTCCACCAAGGAAAAAACCATGACCTGCTGAGGTGCTTGCTGAAGGCAAAGGGAATACAGAATGGGTAGAAGAAGGTACTCATCAGTACCAGCTATGACCACATGGCCAGTTGCAGAAATGAGGACTGAAACTGTTGTATTTCCTCCTCCTTTTATTAAAAACATGTTTGAGCATGTATACACTTGTACTAAGAAAACATCTTCATTTTATTTCCGTTTTCCTTTATCATGTAACATAAGATTTATTGACTTCATATCAGCATTTAAGTATCATTAACTTTATGTAATAGTATTTAGGCTGGGGATTGGTGTGTTTCTGGTTGTATGAAGGATAGTTATGTTGGACATAATATGACATTATTGTCTTTATTTGAAGATTATGTGTGATCTCAGGAGATGTGTATGGTTTCAAGTTGAGAAGGGGTGGACTTGGTGTGGTTAATACTGAGTGTCAACTTGATTGGATTGAAGGATGCAAAGTATTGATACTGGGTGTGTCTGTGAGTGTGTTGCCAAAGGAGATTAACATTTCAGTCAGTGGGCTGGGGAAGGCAGATCCACCCTTAATCTGGCAGGCACAATCTAATCAGCTTCCAGTGAATGTAAAGCAGGCAGAAAAACATGAAAAGGCGAGACTGGCCTAGCCTCCCAGCGTACATCTTTCTCCCTTGCTGTGTTATGTGTATGTACCATAGTTGATCCGACCAGTTTCCCAGGGATGGGTATTAAGTCATTTGTAATATTTTGATATTACAAATAATACCACAATTATTTTTAAAAAGACCCATTTCTATGTTGGTTTGTATTTGTGGAGGTGTGTATTCAGAGCAGATTCCTAGAAGTGGAGTTGCTGGGTCACAGCGTAAATGCATAAGTAGTTTGTTAGGTCTTTCCAAATTCTTTTGTTGGAGCGTTGCCTTGTGCTCCTGCCCTGGGAGTCTGTGAGAGGCCTTTCTCCCAGTAGCAGCTCTAGGAGCCGCTGTGGTGCTCTGGCCCATGTTCTCTCAGCCTACCTGAGTTCACCTGCTGCTGCAATAGACAGTTCCCACCTCTTACTAATATAAGAGGATGTCTGCCGACCTGAAATAATTGAAAGAATCAGAATCTAGTTTTAAAGAGTTGATTCAAGAGCTTCTCCTTTCATCGTGAGGGAAAAGTAGAACTAGGCCCACATGGAAGGCCTGTTTCCATGCAAAGCACACAGGTTGAAGGAGAATGGTTTGAGGAACAAAGTGAAATTCTCTGTTCTGAATGTGACTGGCGTGTGTAATCTTGGAGCTCATAAAGATCCATTGTGGACAAATTGCGAAGGGCATCCTATGCCATTTGCAAGACACAAACTCAAATGAGAGATTCTGCTGCTATGTGGGACATGTGTTCTGTATCACTGGTCTGGATGAAATGCTTTGAATTATATGCATTGTTATCACTCTGAAATTGACTTCAGCAATTACTGCATCTGCCTAAAAATCAAGCACACTGACATACTTTTAATTCTTACTTACTTGCATTCAGGACCCATTGTATTCAATAAACATTTATTGAAGAATTTGCATTTTCATGAATTGTGCTACCTTAGAAGTTATGTAAGATTTGACTGCTGCACTTATTAATCCAGACAATTATTCATTTATTTTTCTTACTTAAAGGTTCTTATCTGATTGTAAAAATAATATATTTTCATATTAAATTTGTAAAATATAAATAAATTCATGAATAAAAAATACAAAGATTACTTTCAATCCATCAACCCAGATGGAGCCACTATTTACATCTTGGTATCATTTTTATTTATTTCATCCCTTATTAAAGTAGTTCTCTAGTGGTAGGAAAATGTCAGATTTATATTTTTTAAAATTTCCCCTTCATCAAATGAAACATGCTTATTATAAAGAAAAAGGAAAACTATCACTCCTGTTCATCCACCTAAAGTTAATTTAGTGTGTTTCTTCCTATTCTTTTATTTCCATGCATTTAAACTTTGTACTGTTAACACGTTGTTAATATTATTTTTATATTACAGAATGTTTCATCAAGTGTATACATGATAGGTATGGAATGAATTGGTAAATAACACTCTTGAAGTGTAAACTTTAAATCTAGACAAAGTGTTAGAAACAAATCTTGTAACACATTTATGTCATTGGTTGTACATAGCAAATGTTGTTAACAAAATATCCCTAGCATAAGGAATGGTGTCATTAATATAAGAGATGTCTGTCAACCTGAAGTAATTGAAAGAATCAGAATCTCATTTTAAGGAGTTAATTCAAGAGAAAGCTGGGAATGACCATCTGGGAATAGAAAACTCCAGAGAAATGGGGTCAGTGCTCCAAAGATAAAAGCGTCTTGCTTATATGGGAAGAAAACAAAGAAATTTAACAGGACTACACCATTTTGCACTCAAGGTTGGTTTTTGAGTTACAAAAATTTGATCAATTATAGTTTGTTTTCTTTTCTGTGCAGCTTCTCATTTTCTTTCTAATTTAAAAGAGTATATTTAACATTCAATCTTAGATAGTGTGATAGCCATGAAGTTTTTGTGTGAGAGAGATAAGAAGGAAGTTAATCTATAATGAAGATCAACAGGAAGAGAAGAGAGTCTTCCCTGGTACCCTTTAGCCCTTTACAGCATTTTACAAAACAATGTAGGTAAGAAAGAAGGCTAATCCATCACCAGAGAACAAAAGTTACAGCTGCCTAGGTCACAGCTGCTTGTCACAAGAGTCAGGCCCCATGATCGTATTCCTTTACAGCTCAAAATTGTTTAAAGTTCCAGCAGCTTAGATTTTAAATTACTTATTTTTATATGTTCAATTAGGGGTGGAAAAACTACATAAGAAAAATAATGGAATGTCAGCACAGTAGGAGAAGAAAGAATTCTTGGAATAGAAGTATAGGAGGGAATTCACACATAGAAACCCTTTCTGTAATAGGGTCAACAATAATTAGTTTTACATTTGCCCCTGAAATTTTTCACACACAAGAAAGAATAAACCTGAGACTGTGTTGTCCTTTACCTCAAAGAGCACAATTGGCATTAATATTTGGTTATATATATCTTATATTTGGATCGAGAAGCAGGAATTGTCCAGCATTTAAAGCACATAACTGCCAAACATGTAGT
Source organism: Sapajus apella (assembly GCF_009761245.1). Classification (NCBI taxonomy): domain Eukaryota; kingdom Metazoa; phylum Chordata; class Mammalia; order Primates; family Cebidae; genus Sapajus; species Sapajus apella. The sequence continues at coordinate 15,407,100 of NW_022436970.1, read as the reverse complement.
ATATCTGTAGGGTGACTGAGCAAGATTAAGGTCAACATGAAGCCCTGGGTAAAAGGGAAGGAAATCAAACCTCCACCAGTGCTTTATAAGTTTATATGTCATCTTCTTTTATTTTTCTAGTCAGGTACTGTTACCTGAACTTCCAAATGCAGCCCAGACAGTTCTTCAACTTGCCTAAAAGTTGTGGAGCAGAAAGAACTGCGATGTTTAGTAACTCCTGTGGTGCTTGTATCTGTACTGCAGTCTGTTTGAGGTGGGAGAAGGCAGGCAGTACTGAAACTGTAATGCTGAAAGGCTCAAGTTAAATACCCTTCCTGGTCATGCTTAAAAGATGAATGAGTCCCCAGTTCCAATTCTTGGCAGGAGCTGCCTGGCTCTGGATCTGGTCTGAGCATCAAAGAATCATAAAAGTTATGGTAAGTTATTGCCTTCTCTTTTTTAATTAAAAATTTTATTGAGATAATTGTAGATTCACATGCAACTATAAGAAGTAATACAGAGAGATTCCACTTGTCCTTTATGCAGTTTCTCCCAGTGGTAACATCTTACAAAATATACTACAATATCGCAACCAGGAGGTTGACATTGATACAGTCTACCTCCTTTATTCAGATTTTCCCAGTTTCACTTGTATTCATTTGTGTGTGTTTGGGCACACAGCTGTATTGTATTAAGTTGTGTAAGATGTGTAAGTATTGTGTTTTGATAATAATTGCATTAATTATATTATGTTCTGTACAATTTTATAAGCTGTGTAGGTTTTTGTATGTATTACAGTTTTTTTCTAAAGTTTTATTTTTTAAATTTTATATAGAAGTCTGTGACACATTTTGATTTAATTTTTATCTAATGTGTGAGAATTAGGTCAAGGTCAAGGTTTATTTTTCCCCTATAGATGTCCATTTGCTACATTGAATTGCTTCATCTTCAAAAAAAATCCTTTAAAAAAATCTGTTGGGCATAGTTGTGTGGTTCTATTCTCTATTCTTTTCCAGTTATTTTTATATTTATTCCTCTCCAATAACATACTGTCATACTTATTATAACTATTTAGTTAACCTTAATAATGGGTAAAAGGATTCTTTAACAATTTTATTTCTTTTTTTCCAATCTGTATGGCTTTTATTTCTTTTTCTTGCCTTATTGCAATGGCCAGAACATCTAATACTATGTTGTATAACAGTGATAAGAAAGGACCTTTAAACCTTGCCTCCAATCTCAGGGGGAAACTATTTAGGCTTTCTAGCTGTAGGGTTTTTATAGATTACCTTTACCAAGTTCAGATAATTCTCTTTTATTACTAACATGCTAAGAGTTCTTATTGGGAGTGTGTGCTAGATTTTGTCAAATGCTTTTTCTTTGTCAGTTAATATAATCACATGATTTTTCTTCTTCAGCTTGTAGATAGTTGAATTACACTGATTGATTTTCAAATGAGAAGTGAGATTGAAGAGGTAAGAAAGGGAGTAGACTTTATAGCACTTTGACAAAGAAATGGAGATATTCAGATGTAATCTGTCACATAGCATGTTCCAAAATGGGTTCTGTGGTGTCTGCTAATAAATGATATAGAAAAATATAATTTTATGGTAAAGTTATAGTCATGTGCTACGTAAGGACAGACTATAGCAGCAGACTACATTCTGACAGTGGTTCCACAATATTATATGGAACCGCACTATACTGATGTTAGTTCCATAAGGTTATGATACCATAGTTAAACTCTACCTTTTCTATGTTCAGATATGTTTAGAAACACAAATACTTACACTGTATTACAATTACCTATCATATTCCATACAGTAACATGTTGTACATGTTTGTAGCCTAGGAGCAACAGGCTGGACCATATAGCCGAGATGTGTGGAAGGCTCTACCATCTAGTTTTGTGTAAGGGCACTGTAGGATCTTCACACAGTGAGAAGGTTGCCTGATGACAGATTTCTCAGGATGGATTCCTGTTGTTCAGCGATGCGTGATTGTACAGTAAGTTCTCACTTAGCATCCTTGATAGGTTCTTGGAAACTGTGGCTTTAAGTAGAACAACATGTAACAAAACGAATTGTACCATAGGTTAATTGATAGAAATAAAAGTTAAGTTTTGATGGCATATTTCTGGTCAGAAAAACATCACCAAACTTCTAAATAAGGACCCCAAACACTTATAATATTAAACATTGAAGTAAATGTGAGCTATACATACTTCGAAGAAAGACGAATAAAGAGAAGCGAGATAATTATTTACCCAATTATTTAAGTTCAGGATCTTAGGAGGCCAGATTCCATCCCAGCAGCTCAGGGTGCAAGGCAAGAACCAACCTGAACAGGACGCGTTCCGCACAGGGCGCACTCATACACACCGACAATCACCCAGACTGGGACAGTTTAGACATGCCAGTGAACCTAACCTGCGCAGCTTTGGGTTGTGGGAGGAAAATGGAATACATGAAAACCCATGCAGACACAGGGAGGGCTTGCAAACTCCAGAAGGACAGTGGCCGCGGTGGGCATCATTTTTTTTTCTCATCCTTATTACAATGAAATATCGTTAAATAAAATGACCTTATTTGTGGACCAGTGTAGTTTCAGAAACAGTGGGTTGAGCTAAGCTCAATACATTTCTTTGGTACTGAACTTACCAGAGCTTTTAATGTGCTGTGGTGAGTGATTTCTGTGTCTACAAAATGGGAATAAAGTGTGTAGAATGTCCTAATCCTGTTTATCCATATAATGAACATTTTCCAAGATGTCAGTGGCAATTGGAAGGTGCACCTTGGGAATCATTGCCTTAGGAAGTCATTTTGTTAATTTGCTTTTCTGACTCAAGGGGTATGATAAAAGGCATCACTTACCCACAGAACTGCAGCTGGCTTCCTAACTGCTATGATGCTCATTTTATTATGTGCTGAGTGGGGGAAAATAACTCCCAAGGCTGAACTGTGGGGTGTTGGGGTTAAAAGTGTGAGTCTACAGTCAGATATCTGGGTTCACATCCTCACTTTGCTACCTAGAAGGTGAGGGAGGACATTGGGAAAATGGAAAATTACTTAACCACTCGGTGCCTCAGCTTCCTCAAATGTAGCATGACAGTAGTAGCAGTTCCTACTCTAATATTTTTAAACCAATTGAATGAAACATATAAAGCATCAGAGAATGTCAGGCACATAGCCACCATCCAATGGTCATGACCTGGCGTGTGTATAATCAGAGCATTAAGTTAGATGGTTAGCAAGGCATCTGACTGTCGACACTGTTCCTCTGAAAGCATTCATTTGGAATGTGGACCTCAGGGAAGGCTGTTGTAGGATGAGTTAGGAGAAGGTGAATCTCTGGCTCCACACTGGATTCTTTGAGAGCCAGGAATGGTGAGAATGGAGGTGGAGAGGAAGAGGTTACTCTTCCAAATATTTTCATGGAGACTCTTCAGTACTTAGTGGTTGAATATGCAGTGTAAAAAGGACAAGTCAAAGATGGTATCAAGGTGGAGCCTCTGTGCTGGTGGAGTGGCTTCCATGGATGATATGTGTCCTGGATATCAATGTGTAAGACAAGATTTTAGTGTTCTAGATAAAAATGATAGATATTTCAGCAGGGCATGGTGGCTCATGCTTGTAATCTCAGCACTTTGGGAGGCTGAGGCGGGCAGATCACCTAAGGACAAGAGTTCAAGACCAGCCTGACCAACGTGGAAAAACCCTGTCTCTACTGAAAATACAAAATTAGCTAGGCATGGTGGTGCATGCCTGTAATCCCAGCTACTTGGGAGGCGGAAGCGGGAGAATTGCTTGAACACGGGAGACAGAGGTTGACAAGATCATGCCATTGAAGTCCAGCCTGGGCGACAAGAGCGATATTTCATCTCAAAAAGAAAAATAGATATTTCAGTTTCTGGTTTTAATAAATGCAGGAAAACTAAAAGTTTTGGCCTATTTATACACACACCTGAAAACTGATCAATGTTGGTAAAGGAACGATCTGATTACACAGCTGTACTACAAGGAAAATCATGCCCATGATGCAACTTTGAACTTTGAGGACGTCGCAGCTTTTTATGGAGGGCACTGAAGTGATGGTGTGGTTCCTCTGAGAGGAAATTAAGCAAGAGCAAGGCATGCTGGTGCTCAGAATGAGGAAGAGAAACAATGCAAGAAGGAAGAATTGAAAAGGTCCCTAGAGAAATCAATATGCATAAAGAATGGGAGACGAGGAAAATGTGATTGCAATAGCAGAGAAAATTTAAGTAAATGGGATCTTGGTAAAAGAACTTAAAATAAGCCAAAGGTATAAAATATAACACACACCGCATACATAATCATGGACTTTAACCCAATCTTGTTTTCATCTTATTTCTCATTTTCTTGTATAGTGCTTGTGGGTACTATCCTTTGGAACCCCAGGAAGCCCTGAATTCCATTATCAGAGGAGAAAACATCTAAAAACATTTGAACAAAAAACATTTTAATGAGTTGGTATCTTTAGTTGATAACGTATTAAATTTGTATGTATTGTTTAACTTTAGTTAAATATTTTATCTTCTTTCTATCTTCATTTTTTATGATCTCTTCCTTCAAATTGTCTTTCCAGCAGTCCTTAAACCAGAGCAGTGAACACCGTGAATAAGTGGATTTTCCCAGATAATTCTACTTATTTCTGTGGCAAGCACTAGAGCTTTGAATAACCCGTAGTCAATGCTTTTGGGAAGAAGAAAGGAAATTAATTTGTATTTGGCTGGTGTGGTAGGCAGAATAACAACCCTTCCAAAGACATCTATATTCTAATCCCTGGAACCTGTAAATATATGACTTTTCATGACAAAAAGGACTTTGCACATGTGACTAAGGTTAAGGACCTTGAGGTGGAGAGATTAGGTTAGCCTGGATTATTCAAGTTTGCCCAGGGTAATCACAGTCTTTAAAGTGGACGAGGCAGGCAGAGTGGGACTCCTGACCTAACATTTTTGGCTTAAACTACTAAATTTGTGGTAAATTACAGTGCCGTGTAGAGAATGAATATTCCCCCCACCCCCACCACCACCTCATTCCCTCTCTCTATCAGGGGCATAATTTAGGTACTTATTAATACTAAATACCTATACAAGTTTAGTAGTATTAAAAAATACCTAAATTATGCCCCTGATAGACAGAGGGAAAGAAGTGGTGGGAGGGGAGAGAGAAAGAGAGAGAGAGAACACACACAAAACGGGAGAGAGGAGAGAGAGAAACCCAGGAACTGCTAGGTAAGACAGAGATAGAGAAAGAGATCAGGCCATTGCAATACTGCCCCGATAGCTGCGCTGTAGAATTATAAACTGCTTTTGATTTAGCCAGGGGTCCCCGGCCCCCAGGCAGCTGACTGATACCAGTCTGTGGCCTGTTAGGAACCAGGCCACACAGCAGGATGTGAGCAGCAGGGGAGCAAGTAAAGCTGAGTCTGTATATACAGCCGCTCCCCATGGCTCATGTCACCACCAGAGCTCCACCACCTGTCAGATCAGCTGCAGCATTAGATTCTCATAGGAGCACGGACCCTTTTGAGAACTGTGCATGCGAGGGATCTAGGTTGTGAGCTCCTTATGAGAATCTAATGCCTCATGATCTGTCACTGTCTCCCATCACCCTCAGATGGGATCGTTTAGTTGCCAGAAAACAAGCTCAGGGCTCCCACTGATTCTACATTATGGTGAGTTGCATAATTATTTCATCATCTATTACAGTGTAATAATAATAGAAATAAAGCACACAATAAAGGTAATGTGTTTGAATCATCCTGAAACATCCCCCCTCCCTGGTCCACAGAAAAATTGTCTTCCATGAAATCGGTCCCTGGTGTCAAAAAGGTTGGGGACCCATGGTAGGCCACTAAACTTTGGGGAAGCTTGTGACTTCACGGTAGGTAAAATAGATATAGCATGAACACATCTGCTGCAGTGAAAGGTGTTTCTCACTGGTGAAGGAGCCTCACAGGTCGTACTTTTCTGCCTCTGGGCCTCTCCCTGAGGATGATCTGTCAGAGCTATGGCCACCGTCCTGGAGGGGCAGGAAAGAGGACATGCTGTGCTGTGTGCCTGGGGTGGACAGAGGAGCTAATGGGCGGGAGCCCCAGGAGTGGCCACATTCACCTCGGTTTTCCTTTCAACAAGGCTGACTGACATTTCCCTCACTAGCAGTGTATTAGACCTGAGGTATTAGTTAGACGCTCATCAGGAAGTGGGGAAAAAATATCTAGACATTTATGCAGAACGGCATTTAAAACAGAGGGTGAGGGAGTTGCCAGTCTGAAGGCCTGTATGCACAGGCTTGAAGAGGTCTCCTGAGTTCTGATTGATTTGGAGGTTTCAGGAAATCAGACATTCCAGCACTGGAAGAATCCAGTGGCCCATCTACAGCTGTCTCCAGCCTGCATGCAGGAATTTCCAGGAAGATCCTGGAAAGGAGGCTGCTTCAAGCCTCCGATGTGCAAAGCCCTCAGATCTGCTCCCACAGCTAAGGAAGAACAGCAAGCATACATTTACACAAGTGGAACTGTAAATGTCAGTTCGACAGCAATGAAATCCTACTTCTCTTCTGATTTCCAGACCTCATGCAAGTGCCTTTTGTGGACAGAATCTCATTTGGAAACCGCTGCCAGGAATGCTGGTAGGTACAGCATCCAGTGTTCCAGTCCCTAGATACTGGGCTCTTGAGGTGGCCATAGAGTTTGTCATCCAAATCAAGACACTTTTGAAAGTGAAATGTGAGTTTGGTAATAAATACAACAAGGTGAATATTGGACTGGTTTCGAGGAGCCCAAGAGACGTGATGCAGAAAGCACAGCCAGGATGGTGCTGCTCGGCAGGGGGCAAGCTGTTGCATCTGGTCAACCATGAGATCCTGTCTCCTTCTGGGATGGAGCGAGTTCCCGTAAGAGAAAGCTTTATGCTCTCCCTTTGAGCCAGCACTTGTGTTTATTAAGATGCTGTTGGGCATTTTGGCACTTCCCTACTACTCTTTAAACTCTAAGTACAAAACTGCAAAAGAAGAGTGAAGATCATAGCCAAGCAGCAATGGTTTTGTGAACTCTTACTATATGCTGGGCACTGCTCTTGGTACTGGGATACAGCTGGGGTGATCGGCTATCTGGGTTTGCCTGGGGCTCTCCTGGTGTCAGCATTTAAAAGTCATGAGTCCCGGGAAACTACTTGGTACCAGGCAAAAACAAACAGTGGGTCAGTTTGTGACAACGGTGAGCAATGCAGTCTTCACATCCAGGAACTCCTATTCAAGTTGGAGAATCCAGAGACAAACACATACACATATAGGACGAAGGGCACAACTTTACATAGAGTGTGCCAGCAGGCTAGAAAGAATTTAAAGTATTTATTTGTATATTGGTTCACCTGTTTATTTTACAAAATGAGCTGTCTTCTGCTCTATCCAGTGGATGAAGGAGCTGGTTCCCTCAGCACAGTTTGGTTTTTGGAACCACCGTTGACCCCCCTCAGGCAGGTGCAGATAAAGGTGAATAAGTGCCCTTGCCCTGGGTAAGGCTATGGAAGGACTTTCTCTGGCTGATGCAGCCTGTCCTTCCTGAAGCCGTGTAGCCTTCCGGGCAAAGGAGGCAACTTTTCAAATGGGCTGCATGTCCTGGGAAGAGGAGGATGAGACTCTGGCCCCCTTTGAGAGCCAGAATTGTTCAAAGCTTTCTGATGACGAGGACAATCCTAACTGAGGCCTGCTGCAGAAGACATACCCCAGCCTCTCAAGTGAGCTGGCCATGAGGAAAGCTGGGCTGGACCCAGGGGGTGCTGGTCCCTGCTATATCAAGGATGGCCCACTGTCCTGGTTTGCCCAGGACTGAGGGGTTTCCTTCAAACCCACAGCCCCCCCAGTGGCTGTTAGGGTGACCATAGAGTTTGTCATCCAAATCAAGACGCTTTGGAGAGTGAAATGCAAGGTTGTTAATAAATTCAACAAGGTGTATATTGGGCTGGATTCAGGGAATCCGAGAGATGTGGTGTTAACCTCATTAGATGACGTTGTACTGGATTCAGAGTCCAGGAAGGTGCGGCCCAACGTGCGGCTGAGGCTGGAGACCCTCCCTCATTCAGGCGCCTTGCTAAGGTGGTGGGTTATGGGGGCAGGGACTGTTCTGTAGATGCTAACTAAGCAGTTCAGATATGAGCTACCTTGCCCAGTTGCAGATGAAAATGTTCTCAGTAAAACATTCTAGAAAGAATATATCTTAATTTAAGCAATATGTGTTTTCTGCCATTTTGGAAAATGAAATTTTCTGTAAATAATCTGAGATATAGCAGTATCGAGAGCTCAGGAGGCAAAATAGCCTTTTTAGCACTGAGAGTGTTAAAAAATCCTCAGTGGACCCCGACAAGAGTGGAGCCCACTGGGCCACAGGTAACATGAAGTGGGGGCTGCCTTCCTGGGCGATCGGCCATGGCCTAGCCGGGATCTGTGCTGCCATCAATGTGCTGAGGACTGGAGGTCCCACAGCTAGCCAGGCATGGATCAGGATTTAACCCCAAGTCTCTCTGCAAAGCCCACACTCTTTGGCTTACAGGATGGCAACTCTCGCCCACTTTACTAAGTAGCCACAATGCAGTGTGTATTGTTATCAAATAGTCGCAGCAGAAAGGGGTGTGCATTGCAGGGAGAAAGTCATGAGCTTTGTCAGAGGACTGGGACTGTGGGAAAGAGATAGCGGGTATCTGCAGGCCCTTGTTTGTCAAGATAGCTGTGCTGGCTGCTGTTTCCTGCTGTCATTTACAAAAATTCCCAAAGAAGAACTTAGCACTTACCCGGATGTCATGCTTGAGGTCTGGAGTCCTTAAGATGTGTGTGCAAGTATTTATTTCCTTGAAACCTTGAGACCGTCAAGAGAAGGAGGCTAAAAACAGAGGAGGAAGAAGGAACAGCAGCCAAGGGAGTTGTGGGTGAAGTTTGCTGGGCCCTTGGCAATGCCAAAAACAGGTAAGAACCAGGTGTGGATTTCTGCTCCAGAGAGCACTTTTCACAGCGGTTCATCCATTGCTTGCTTTTATGGGGATATGCGTGTTGCAAAAAGGTCTTCAATGATTGATTGTGCAAACATATAACATTTTACAGTGTACTAAGTGAAGACCTTTGTGCAGAGTGCCGTCAACACGTGCCTCATGAACAACCTTTCAGAGCCTGATCCACTTAACAATGTAAAAGATTACAAAATTCCAGGCAAATAAATATTTCTGATGCATTCTCAAAATTGGGTTTTCCATAGAAGAGCAAGGCAATACCTCCATTTATTCGACTTATTTTATTTCCTTTGATAAATTAGCATATTTCTTTAATTCCTACAAATTCTTGAGGTACCTTCATATATATTCACATGGGCACACATTTATACCTACATATACATATGCATGTGTAAATTTTGCTGCTCATTTGAATATGACATACGATAAAGCAACTGAATCTTTTTTTTTTTTTTTTTTTTGAGACGGAGTTTCGCTCTTGTTACCCAGGCTGGAGTGCAATGGCGCGATCTCGGCTCACCGCAACCTCCGCCTCCTGGGTTCAGGCAATTCTCCTGCCTCAGCCTCCTGAGTAGCTGGGATTACAGGCACGCACCACCATGCCCAGCTAATTTTTTGTATTTTTAGTAGAGACAGGGTTTCACCATGTTGACCAGGATGGTCTCGATCTCTTGACCTCGTGATCCACCCGCCTCGGCCTCCCAAAGTGCTGGGATTACAGGCTTGAGCCACCGCGCCCGGCCTCTGAATCTTATAAAATTATTTTGCTAGGCAGCTTATTAAATTCTATTCCGTTTTATTTGACCATGTTCTCTAGGGGGATCACCTACAAGTCATACATTTTAAATAATTTTCAAGGTTTACAGCTCCTATTCCTTTCTTAAACCTATTACGTGTAGTTAAAACCTCCAGAATGGGTTCAATGTTGACAGTGATTGTGGCCATCCTTGTCTTATTTAGAAATTGAATTGAGATTTCTTTGGTGTCTCACTATCAAGGTTGCTGTTAGTTTCTTGTAAATTTTCTTTATCATGCTGATGAAATTGCAAAATTGCTATGAGTTTTTCCCAGGAAAGGGTATTTAAATTATCAAGTATCTGGCCAGGCACAGTAACTCATGCTTGTAACCCCAGCATGTTGGGAGGCTGAGGCAGGCAGATCACATGAGGTCAGGAGTTCAAGACCAGTCTGGCCAACAAGGCAAAACCCTCTTTCTACTAAAATTACAAAAATTAGCCAGGCATGTTGGTGCACACCTGTAATCCCAGCTACCCGGGAGGCTGAGGCAGGAGAACCACTTGAACCTGGGCAGTGGAGGTTGCAGTGAGCCAAGATTGTGCCACTGCACTCCAGCCTGGGCAACAGAGCAAGACTCTGTCTCAAAAAAACACAAATCATCAAGTATCTTTTTGGCGTTTGCTGGTTGTGGTCATCACAACTGCCATTCGTTCCTTGAGGAAACTGAGACGTTTGTTCTGCAGTAGCTCTTAATTTCTGTGTTTAGTTCATTGCTTCCTTGTGGTCTTGTAGTGTCCTTTAACTCAGTCTTTTATTGCCTGTATTTTCTTTCTTTGCTTTCTTTCTTGTTTTTTGTTTGTTTGTTTTTGTTTTTTGAGATGGAGTCTCACTCTGTTGCCCAGGCTGGAGAGCAATGGCACGCTCTCAGCTTACTGCAACCTCCACCTCCCGGGTTCAAGCAATTCTCCTGCCTCAGCCTCCCAAGTAGCTGGGATTATGCACATGCACCACCACACCTGGCTAATTTTTGTGTTTTCAGTACAGAGCTGGTCTTGAACTCTAGACCTCAGGTGATGCGCCTGCCTCAGCCTCCCAAAGTGTAAGGATTATAGGTATGAGCCCGTGCCTGGCTATTGCCTATATTTTGTATGTGCTGCTGGTTACTTCTAGAGGCTTGGCTGCATTGAGGCTCAGCTACCAGGGGAAGAGGACTTCCTAGGTGGCACTGCTTTCTTCCTGATGCATCGCGTGGGGAGCCCCCTCATGCCTGGCTGTGCCATATTTAGCGAGACTACGATTGATCCGAGGGCTCAGGTAGTGTCAATCAGCAGCACGTTTCATTATAGAGGTTCCCCATTAACCTTCCACCTCATGGTTTTAGCATCTATTAACAATTGTCTCCATCTATTATTTTAATAGGGGTTGCAAAATGGTGACTTAAAAAAATAACTATGATTGTTTTCTCCACTTAGTAGCTGAATTTTTCTATAAAGGGAAACTCGGGTCACCTTGAACTATAATTTGTACAGGAAAGGCAAGGTAAATGCCTTATCCTTTGTGAGAACAACAAAATATATTAAGATATATTCTTTCTAGAATTTTTTTACTGAGAACATTTCCTTATCCTTTTTTACAAAGCTAAGTGTTGGGTTCTTTGTATTTATTACAAGATTTCAAGAGCCTCCAAGAAGAAGCAAAATAAACCAGAGAGAATAGACCTCTCCAGAGAAATAACAAAAGATATCCCCATTGTGCTGCCCTTGAAAGTGGCAACAGCTAAATAATAAAAATATAAAAAAACAAAATAGCAGTAGCTTTATTATGGGAGATGGGTGATAAGGAGAAGGAAGTGTGTGTGTGTGTGTGTGTGTGTGTGTGTGTGCGCGCGCGCGCTGGTGGACACTAAATTGGAGAGTGACCATGAAAAAGTCATTTGGAGAAACTCCCTCACCTATAGAACAGCTAGTTAGTGCCTTGGTGACCTTAGACAAAAAGAGGAAGGAGGTAACTGATGCCCTGCTGCAACTAGGGAAGTGACGACTCTTGCTGTTTCCTACTTGTTAAAGGGTATTTCTGCTTTTCAATTGTTCAAAAAGCCTTTTGTAAGGGTCATGAAACAATGTTGAAGAAAGGACTCTTGTTCATGTCTGGGTGGTAATCTTCATTCTGTCTCACTACGTTCCCTCCTCACGTCCGTTTGTTCTGCTGGTTGAAACATTTAGGACATCTGTTCTCTGGAGGGATAGGGCAATTTCATTTGTCCCAGGTTATTTTTGTTGTTTGTTTTATAATGTAGTATTGCTCATGTGATATTTCAACATGTCCCCTATTTGCTGAGTAAAATTTTGTAGTTCTCTGTTGGGGAGACAGTGTTGCATCCTTGGGGCCAAGATTTTGGGATGCCTGTGTTTCTTTGGACATGATACAAAGCTAAGTGTTGGGTTCTTTGTATTTATTACAAGATTTCAAGAGCCTCCAAGAAGAAACAAAATAAACCAGAGAGAACAGACCTCTACAGGGAAACAACAAAAGATATCTCCATTGTGCTGCCCTTAAAAATGGCAATAGCTAAATAATAAAAATATAAAAACAAACAATTAGCAGTAGCTTTATTATGGGATATGGGTGATAGAGGGAGAAGGATGTGTGTGTGTGTGTGTGCGCGTGCGCGCACGCGCGCGTGCGTGCCGGTGGACACTAAATCAGAGAGTGACCATGAAAAAGTAATTTGGAAAAACTCCCTAGCCTGTATCAGTCTGGATTTTGTATGTCAGGACGTAGGCAAAAGAAACTTTCAAGCCAGGTGCCTGTAGGTGTGGGCAGCAGCCGCTGTCATGAGAGATAGGATTTGCATTCACCCCATTGTGAACCTCGTGGGTAGACAGTGACTGTTTCAGCCAGTGGGTGAGGTTCACTTCAGGGCCCACTGAATAATTTTGAGGAAGAGTTTTGACTCAAAAGAAAATTTGCTTTTGGGTCTGTCCTGCAAAAATCAGTGGGTGTTTTGGGTCAAGGCTGTTTTTGTCATCTTCAAGGAGAAAATCGAAGTTGAGGCAAAAAGCAGGTGCAATAATGGCAGATTGGAAACAAGATGGAAACCTAACAGATGGAAGTCATTGCATGGCTTCGTCCTCATTCAACAGACGCTGATTGAGCACCTGGAATGGGCAAGGGCGCTGCTCAAGTATCTGATAGAGCAGGGGATGAGAATTTACCTGGGCCTGGAAGTGCCTATAAGGCTATAGTACAACATGCAGCAGTGAATAAGCATCACAATAGGATGTGGTAAGTGTTTCAGTGAGGACATATTTGTGGTTCTCAGGAAACTCACAGGAAATTCACAGGCTACCTAATTCATTTTTGCGGGCCCCAGGGAGAGTATCTTATAAGATACACTTGAGCTGAGACCCGCTGGATGGGAGAGGGATAAAAGAAATCAAGGTGAGGAACTCCACGTGCGAAGGCCCAGCCCTATCAGAGCATTGTGAGCAACAAATTACACAGTGTTAGGTGGATGAGCAATATAGGCTAGGAGTGAGCAGAGGAGTTTTAAGACACTGGAAAAATGGCAGTGATCAATCACACAGGCCTTGCAGGTCAATAAGACATTTGGATATTCTCTTGAGGACAGCGAGGCACTGAAGGGAGTGACAAGAGTCAGGCAGGTGTTTTAGAAGGCTACCTCTGGCCCACAATAAGGCTCAGTAAACACCTGTGTCATGAGAGGCGGCGCTGCATTTTCTTCTCCCTTGCTTTCAGATACGCAGTGGTCCAGCGGAAGAGACGGGTCCTGTATCTGTGATGCATAATCAAATGTGCAGGTAGGGCAGCCCTGCGAGTGCCTTCTTACCTGTCAAATGCAGTCCTTCCTAGTCTCTCTATGAATTTTACAAACTGAAGCCTCAGCCACAATCCTTCATGGTGGTTTAACCAGCAGGGACCGTCCATAACCTAATAAATCAAATGAATCAATAAATCTAACTTTGCCATGGTCTGGTGCAGCTAAAAAAAAAAACAAAAAACAAAAAACTATTGTGTTTCTAAGGGACAAAAGCTGCTAAACATGCAGTTAGTTCTCAGGAAACACCAGCTTGTGTGCTTTTTCTGTCGCAGAATGGAAGGCAAAAAAAGAGTATCTAGAAAGACCAAAACATACTTAGATATGGGCAGAGATAAGAAAGCTTCCTGACTTGAAGAGACGGCTGAATCTAACAGGCTTTGATTGGCAGAAAAAAAAAAACAACAGGGAAGGAAAAGGCAAAGAAACCAACTCTGATTTCGGCGGGGCGTGTGGTTTCCATTCAGAGCAGGAACAAAGGAGAAGTGCATCCTTTCAAATTGTAGACTCTTAGGGGAAAAGAGGGACAGAACTTTATCTGAGTTTGGAATGAGTCTGAGTAGCTGCAATGGTAAAGTTGCTTCCAAAAGCAGGTAAACGACTTCAAAAAACCCCGCTTCATGAAATATTAGTGCTTTACTTCAGTTCTATCTGAAGTTCTGGTAGAGAGAAGAGCTCAAGAGCACAGGCAGAGTCAGCTCCCCGCAGCTCCTGCCTTGCTAATTAAGACAGGGAGCAGTGGGGAGCTTGCAGTGACCAAGAAGGGGTGAGGGTAAGAGACCGCGGTAAACAGGATACGATAAAAGCCCTTAACCAAGACACAGATGGGAAGAAGCGTTAGAGGGAGCAGCACTCACATCTCAAGGTTAGTAACCTTCTCAGAAAAAAGACTGGATGTGTCTGAGCTCACACTTTTTAAATTAATCGTGTGTGAAAGGGTGGGGGCTGCCAGTAACACCATGGCAAGTTGATGCAGCAGGAAAAGGGAGCTGCCGGAAAAAGCGGGAAGAAGTTAAGTGCTCGGTGTTCTGTAAACTCTTAGTTTAATGAGGGGTGCAGTTTGCAGTAAAAGGGTGCCATTTAAGTACTTTTTCTCAGTCTGTCTCTAGAATTGTATTTATAATAGATCTGATAGTAAAGTTCTTGAGAATAAGAAAACTGAGCTAATTTTACCAGCCTCTGGTCTATCAAGCTAAATCTTCCTTCTCTCCAGCAAGACTGAACAACGGTGAACTTAAATAATAAATGTCTGTGATCCAAAGATTTGATGAACTTACATAATAAATGTCCATGATCCAGAGATTTTTTATCCTACTCAAGGGCTGGGAAACTTTTCCTGTAAAGGGCCAGATAGTTCATATTTACTGTCACAACTTAACACCTCTTGACTCGTGCGCTGTGGCACAAGAGCAGCAATAGGCGATATGTAAGCAAATGAGCATGGTTGGGTCCCTCTAAACCGTTTGTGGAAATCAGACAGTGGGCTGCATTCTGCCCTCAGGCCATAGTTTCAGAACCCTGTCTTAGAGCATCCCTGCTGAACCCCAGCTGGAGTCTCTGTTTTGACTGGAAATGGGGTTCTACTGGTCACTCAGCAGTAGCCTCACTCCTGGGGACATGTGTATGACTTGCCAAGGTTCTCAGAGTATCATGGTCTGGAGGAGACCATGTGGCCCGCATTGGAAAGATTCTTTCAGTGAGATTATTTGAGGAAAGGAGCAGAAACCCAGACTATTGTGTTCCTTTGGGAATCTTACTGGAAGCATGAGACTCTTACCAGCTGGGGCATCCCAGCAGAAAGCAGGCAGACAAACCCTCACACCCGAGAAAGAGCAGAGGGAGCAACGGACCTCACACTGTAATCTTCCCATCCCCAGTCACTTGTTCTGAATGTAGCTAGATTTTCCGTTTGCAGTCCTCTGCTCTCTAGCATGTGGCTTGTTTTCCAAGCAAGTGTGGAAAGCAATCAGAGCAGATTCTCCATCACACACATCAGGTGTTTTTGCATGAACTGGGGAAGGTGGGGGTCATTGAGTAGAAACAAGAAGGATCCTCCCAATGCTCAGAAACAGTAGAGACATCTGGGGAAGCAGGACATATGGTATGTAGCAGAAACAATGAAACTGAGGTGACAGGGGAGGTTCTGCCTGCGTGGACAGCCTGAGGGAAAGAGAACAGTTTGGCTGAAGACTGTTCCCTGACCCCTCCCTCAGGCCACCTAGGAATCTGCATTCGGAGGCAAGCTTGTGAGACGAATTCATGCTCATGTGGTTAGCTGAGACATTTTTAATAGTAGAAAAATCCAGTAATATTTTGATTAATGACTTCCTTGAGGACAAAGCTCTTTTATACAGACAGCTCTATTAGAAAAAATACCTCAAGCCAAAATCCCTTCATAAATCATGCAAAAAATGGCTGCCGACACAACAAAAATAACTCAAGCGCCGTCTCTGTCTGTCTTTGGTTAGATTTGATAAATAGGGCTCATCTCTAGCAAACTTGTAACAGCTGAACTTTGTCTTCAGCTGCACGTCTTTCTGCCCCTTTCATGCGAATCCATGACCTCGAGGTCCCTCCATTCCAGGGTGCAAGTCCACTTAAGTTCTCTGCATCTCTTGACTAGTTGACTCTGGATGCCTTGAGAATAAGGAGTTCCTACAAGTTATTACTAATTAGCATCCCTTTTCCAGTCCACCTCCCACGCACCCCATTTCTTCATCCTGGGGGAGGAAGTTCGCTTTGGGCGTGATTGTAGGAGCCACTGAGAATAGATGATGCTACGTTTCATCTCATTTCTTTTAGGAGTCGAGATGCCCACTCAGCCCTCAGCCCTTCTACCTCTCTACCTGCACCTCTGCCCCACTTTACCCAACTCTGAGCCCCCACTCAGAAAATAGATATGTTTTGGCATTTGTTTAATAAGTACATAACGATTTTTAAAAATATCTTAAATCGTGTATCTGACAACTTAGATAATCATAATCTTTTGCATTTATTTCCAGCTATTATCACAAAATCGTAACACAGAGTGTGTCCGTGGACTCTAAGACTGCACTATGATAATGTACTATATTCTTAGAATGTACTTAGCATCTTTGGACCGGGGTGGTTGGAGGAACAACTGAAATCATTAAATACATGGCCAACAGCAAGATGGGGTGGCCTCATTCGTTGGTAAGACCTGGGGTGAATGTGAACTCTTGCTATTCACTAGCAGTACTTTTTAAAAATCGAGGTGAAATTCATATAATATTGTTCATCTAAGATTTATTCAACATAAGATTAAACTTTTTTTTTTTTTTTGAGATGGAGTCTTGCTCTGTTGCCCAGGCTGGAGTACAGTGGCACGTCTTGGCTCACTGCAACCTGTGCCTCCCGGGTTCAAGCGATTCTACTGTCTCAGCCTCCCAAGTAGCTGGGATTACAGTAGTACACCACCATGCACAGCTAATTTTTGTATTTTTAGTAGAGACAGGGTTTCGCCATGTTGGCCAGGCTGGTCTCGAACTCCTGACCTCAAGTGATCTGCCTGCCTTGGCCTTCCAAAGTGCTGGAATTACAGATGTGAGCCACCACACCCAGCAAAGATTAAACATTTTAAAGTGTACAATTATGTGGCATTTAGTACATCTGCAATGTCCTGTGACCACCACTTTTATCAGATTCCAAAACATTTTCATCACCCTCAAAGAAAACCCCATACCTTAAGCAGTCACTCCCTATTCCCTCCTTCTGATAGTCCCCGGCAACCACCAATCTGCTTTCCATTTCCATGGATTTGACTGTCTGGATATTTCCTATAAATGAATTCCTACAAAATGTGACCTTTTGTGGCTGCATTCTTTCACTTAGCATACTGTTGTCAAGGTTTACTCATGTTGTACCACGCATCAGTCCTTCATTCCTTTTTGTGGCTGAATAATATCCTGTTGTATGGATTTGATCACAATTTGTTCATTCATTCACCTGTTGGCAGACATTTGGGTTGTTACCACCTTCTGGCTTTTGTGAATAATGCTGCTATGAACATCGGTCTACAAGTATTGGTTTGGGTACCAGTTTTCAGTTCTTTTTAGTACATATGTAAGAGTAAAACTTCTGGGTCATATACTAATCCTGTTTAACTTTTTGAAGAATCTCTAACTGTTTTTCACAGCAGCTACATCATTTTACATTTCTTTACAGCCCTGGTGTGGCAGTGCACAAGGGTGCCAATTTCTCAGCATCCTTCCTAACATACTGATCTTCCTCTTTTTGATTACAGCTATCTTAGTAGATATTAAGTGATTTCTCATTGTGGTTTTTTTTTGTGTTTCCTTATTGACTGATAATATTGAGCATCTTTTGGAGAAAAATGTCTATTCAAGTATATTGCCCATTTGAAAATTGGGTTGTTTCTTTTATGTCGTCGAAATGCGAGAGTTCCTCATGTATTACGGATATTAGACCATAATCAGATAGATTATTTGCAAATATTTTCTTGCATTCTGTAAGGTGAGCTTTCACTTTCTTGAAAATGGCCTCTGATGCACAAAAGTTTTTAATTCTGATGAATCCAATTTATTTTTTTCTTTTGTTGCCCATATGTTTGGTGTCATATCAAAGAATCCATTGCCAACCTCCAGGTCATGAAAATTTCACCCTGTGCTTTATTCTAAGAATTCTACCGTCAAAGGTCTTATATTTAGGTCAACCCATTTTGAGTTAGTTTTTGTATTTCATGGGAGGTAAGGATCCAACTTCATGCTCTTGCATGTGGCTATCCAGTTCTCCCAGAACCATTTATTGAAGAAACTATTATTTACCCAATCAGTGGGGTTGGCACCTTGTTGAACATCAATTGTTCATAGATGTATGGGCTTATTATTTTTATTTGTATAAATTCAAGGGGTACAAGGGCAGTTTTGTGACATGAATATATTATGTAGTAGTGAAGTCTGGACTTTCAATATCTCCATCACCTGAGTATGAATATGTTGTACACATTAAGTAATTTCTATTGCTCACCCCTTCCTACTCTCCTGTTCTTCCACATCTCCAGTGTCCATTATTGCACACTATGTGTCCATGTGTACACATTATTTTGTTCCCAATTATAAGTGAGAATGTCGCATGTGAATTTCTGTGTCTGAGTTGTTTCACTTAATATAATGGCTTCCAGGTCTATCCATGCTGCTGCAAAAGACAGGATTTCATTCTTTTTATGGCTGTGTAGGGTTCCATCGTGTATATATACCACAGTTTCTTTACTCTTTCATTGATGGACAGTGTGGTTGATTCCATATCTTGGTTATTGTGAATAGTGCTGCAATAAACATATAAGGGCAGCTATCCTTTTGATATAATGATTTCTTTTCCTTTGGGTAGATACCCTGTAGTGGGATTGCTGGATCTAATGGTAATTCTATTTTTAGTTCTTTGAGGAATCCTCATACTATTTTACATAGATGTTGTACTAATTTAAATTCCCACGAACAGTGTATAAATGTTCTCTTTTCTCCACATCCTGCCTAACATCTATTTTGATCATCACTCCAATTTCCTTGGTCTATTTGTCTATGTATATGCCAGTACCCATACTTTTTTGATTACTGTAGCTTTGTACTAAGTTTTGAAATTGGGAAATGTTAGTCTTTCAGCCTTTTCTTCTTTTTCAATACCATTTTGGCTATTCAGAGCCCCTTGTCATTCTATATAAATTTGAAGATCAATTTTTTCCATTTCTAAAAAAAGTGGCCATTCAAATTTTGATGATTACACTGACTCTAGATTTCATTGAGTAGTAATGCCATTGTAACAATATTAAATTATCCAATTCATGAACATGGGTTGTCTTTTAAACACATTTCCTAAATATGTCTTTTCTATGTTTAGGTCTTTTTAATTTCTTTCAGCAATTTTTTTTTTGTCATTTTCAATATAAAGTCTCACTTCCTTTGAAACATTTATGCGTAAGTATTTTATTATTTTAGATGCTATCATAAGTAAACTGTTTTCTTAATTTCTTGTTCAAATTGTTGCTAATGTATAGAAACACAACAGATTTCCACATGTTGATCTTCTAGCCTGCAACTTTGTCGAATTTATTAGTTCTGATATATATATATATATTTGCAGATTTTAAAGAATTTTTATATGTAAGTTCATGTCATCAGCACATAGGGAAAGTTTTACTTCTCCTTTCCAATTTGGGTATCTTTTATTTCTTTGCTTTTTCTAATGACTCTGACTAAAACCTTCAGTACAGTGTGAATAGTAGTAGTGAAAGCAGGCAGTCTCGTCTTGTTCCTGATCCTGAGGGACTTTCACTGTTAAATATGATATTAGCTGTAGACATTCTTCATGAATGCCCTCATTAGCAGTCGTTTCAGTTCTCTGACCATTCGTTTCCTCATCTGTCATTTGCCTTTTTGGTCTGACAAATCCACTCCTTGACTTTTTTCAACGTTCTGGAAGGGCTTCATTTTCTCCATGAAGCTAGGATAATATCCTGGCTATCGGTTCATTTCTTGTCATCTCCATGGGAGTGATCCTAGTCCAAGCCACCATTCTATCTTGCTTGATTATGGCAATAGCATCCAAATAGTTGGATAGCCCTTTGTGTACCTTTCCAAACTTGCCTTCTTACAGCAGCCAGCAACAACTGTACCAGTTCAGACAGATGTGGATGCAGGTAGTGGAAACTTGTAAGAGACTGATCAAGTGTGAAAATGTATTAGATCATAGTATGCTCAGACTCCAGAGCTGGTGGATTCAGTAGCTCAGTGCCGTCATCGGAGCCCCACGTTCATTTTGTCTCTCTCTGCCATCCTGTTTGTCCTCCCGCTGATTTCCTTCAATATGGCTGCCTGCGGGAAACAGGACAGCATTCTTGTTCACTCATAATGAGAGAAGTAAAGATAGAAACAGGGATGAGAGAAGAGAAATTATTCACATTCCGTGCTGTTTTTCTGGCATGGAGTGTGAATAACTTTCTTCACCCTAATAGGCCAACTCAGGCTGTAGTTGGCTCCTCTGACCTCTCAAATCATAGTTTTCAGGGTGGGTATGGTGGATCATGCCTGTACTCCCAACACTTTAGGAGGCCCAGGGTGGAGAATTACTTGGGTGCAGAAGTTCCAGGCAAGTCTGGGCAATATAGCAAGAACTTGTCTCCACAAAAAACTATTTAAAAAATATTAACGGAGTGTGGTGGCTCAGGCCTGTAGGCCCAGCTACCCAGGAGGCTTAAATGGGAGGGTCAGTTGAGGCCAGGAGTTTGAGATTAGCCTGGGCAACATAGCAAGACCCCATCTATACACACACACATGCACACACGCACACACACACACACACACACACACACACAGACACTCTCTCTCTCTCTTTCTCTCTCTCTCTCTCATAGTTGTCAGTAGAATAGCTTAGATTTGTCATAATATCTCTGTGGTGTGTGGAAAGGGGTGGATACCCAAACTCAGGCACAATATTACTAGGAATGAGGAAAGTGAAATGGGTGATGGTCAGTTATCTTTCTAATAATTAAAATCCGATCATATTAATCTGGTGCTTCACAATCTCCAGTTGCTCCTAGAATTGTACCAGGAAGTCCAGAAGGCAAATGTATCCCCACCCCACTCATCTCTACGTCTAATCTCCTGTCCTTTTCTGTTTACATCTCCCCTCAATGGATCCAGTTACAATGATTGAAAAACTGCCACAAAGTCTCTGACTTTGTGCACCTGCTCTCCTGTCCACCTGGACTGCTCATCCTCACACCTGGCCACACGCTGCACGTGGCCACAGCCTCCTGCTTCTGTGGATTCCAGAACACACTTCACTTCCTGAAAGCCTTTCTTGACCACCAACCTGACACAGCTCTTCCTGGCTTTCAGCCCCAGACATTGTCTCCCATGCCCGTGTGTGTGGCTTCCTTTTCGTAACATGACATGCACTTCAAAACTGTGAATTTGTTTGTGCGTTTGTCTGCCTAATGTCTGCCTTTCCAACTAGACCGGGGGGCATGATAAACTTTTTCTGTAAAAGATCAGGTAGCATTTTAGACTTTGTTGGCCATACAGTCTCTGTTTTGAGATCACTCCAGGTGCTGTGTGTGTGTGTGTGTGTGTGTGTGTGAGAGAGAGAGCGAGAGAGAGACAGCATGTGTGTGCAAATGTGTGTGAGCATGTGTTAGTGCATGTGTGTGAGTGTATGCATGTATGAGTGTGTGAGCATATGTGTACATGCATGTGACTGAGATTGACAGTATGAGTGAGCATGTGAGAACATGTATAAGTGCATGCATGTGTGAGTGTGTATGCATGTGTGTGACTGCATGCATATGTGCGTGTGTTTGAGAGCATGTGTGCACCATATACACCATGGAATACTATGCAGCCATAAAAAAGGATGACTTCATGTCCTTTGCAGGGACATGGATGAAACTAGAAACCATCACTCTCAGCAAACTGACACAAAAACAGAAAACCAAGCACCACATGTTCTCACTTATGAGTGGGTGTTGAACAATAAGAACATATGGACACAGGGAGGGGAATATCACACACTGGGGCCTGGGGGATGGGGGGCTAGGGGAGGGATAGCAGGGGGTGGGGGACTGGGGACGGATAGCATTAAGAGAAATACCTACTGTAGATGACGGGGCAATGGATGCAGCAAACCACCACCATGGCATGTGTATACCTATGTAACAAACCAGCACCATCTGTACATGTACCCCAGAACTTAAAGCATAATAAATAATTTTTTTAAAAAGAGAGTATGTGTACACATGGATGTGACTGTGGGAAATAGTGTGTATGTGAAAGAGTATGTGCTTGTGTGAGTGGGTGACAGCATGTGTAAGTGCATGCACGTGTGTGTGTGCACATTGTGTGTGTGCATGCATGTGTGAGTGAGGGTATGTGTGCACATGCATGTGATTGGGATAATATATGAATGTGTGAGAGACTGTATATGTGAGCATGTGATGGTATGTGTAAGTACATGCATGTGAGAATGTGTGCACGTGTGTGTGCACATGCCTGTGTGAGCATGTGTGTGAGAGCATGTGTATGTGCGTGCATGTTGTATGTGTGTGTGTTAGAGCATGTGTGAGTGAGACTGCATGTGTGTGTGAGTGTGTGCATGTGTGAGAGGGAGCACATGTCAGCTTATGCATATGAGGAGGAAACTCCTCTTGCACTTAATATCTTAGTACTTAGGGGGACCATGTCCTGAGAACCTCAAGAATTCTCTGGACTTGACTTAGCCCAGGATTTGTAGTTTTATTTTTGCTGGTGCCTGTCAGGAGGAAATCTTGTCATTAGAACATAATAGATGAAATTAATTTTTCCAACTCTGATGGAAGTCTTCCCTGTCCTTGCCACTCCAGTTTGTTCTGTACGGTGACCAAGATTATCCTTCCAAAATACAAAGTCGTGTGCACCCCTCCCTCCGTCAGCTTCTCTCTGTGTTCCTCTCAGGGACATGTTTATGTCACAGGCATTACCGAGAGCCTGCTTTGCCTGGGGAATCGTGCTGGGTACTGGAGTGACAGACGTAAGCATGACGCCACAGTTTCTGATTGCCACGTTTCAGTTCCTTTATGCGTGTCACTAAGGCCACGTTTCAATACAGATTCGGTCTCATTTTTGGTCACTTTCCCGCCTGCTAGACTGTAGTCACACATTTCCTGAAACATCCCCATTGTCACGCCTCTGTCTTTCTCCCACTTCTATAACATCTTTTCCACAGTCTATTAGAATGCTTTATTCTCTCTCTGGCTGTCATAAAACTTAGCAAATGACTTGTATAGAGATGATCACGTTTTGCTATAATAAATTGCTTTTTAAATTGATGCGACTTGCTACATTATGCATAACCTGAGGGCAGAGATGTATCCTCTCTATGATTGTATTCAAGGGACTAAGTAGGGGACCCGGAGTAACTTAGTAAAATTTGGAGGAATTGCTGGATTGACTTATTTACAAAACAGAAATAACAGATACCTACCTCTTCTGACTGCATCACAGAACAACTAGAGGCACAGATAATATAGATGTGTAAGCTTTTAGAAAATATAATGCCACATAAATACAGGGTGGCGTCATGCTTGATTATATGTTCACATTGCAAGTTTGTTCTGATTATCATTACATCGTTGATTTTACATTCACCGAGAAGTTCCCACATTAGATACTCATGCTGAGTAGTTGACGCTAGCTGATACACTTTGAGACTGAGTCACATGTGAACTTCAGGGTTGGCATTAGGTAAAATTGTCTTCAGCAGTTTCTGCTCCTACTTTTCCCAATTTTTACTCATCTTCTATTTTGACGCTCTTACCAGGGTCAAATGCATTTATACAATTCCCCTTTTAATAGGGGCATGCTTTTTACACTGACATGCTAATATGTTCCCAACAAGTTCTTAAAATTTGAACTTTTATTTTACAAGATAAAGAAGAGAGCAATGATGAACCTAAAAAATAAATCCTAGTTTGATATTGTACTACAATTATGTAAGATATAACCCCTGGAAGAACCTGGAGGCAGGCACCTCTCTGTACTGTCTTTGTGACTTCTTGTGACTCTATAATTATTTCAAAATAAAAAGTTAAATCACTCACAATGATAGATCTGCATGTGCCCACCATACTTTTGTATCTGACGGGCTTTTGATCTGTGTTTTGGTCCTCACCAAAGCAAATGCCTGAGGTCAGCAAGGAGGAAGAGGTGAAAGGAAGGCCATGGACGGGCTGTCAGCACTGGGCGGAGGAGGATCCCTCCACGCACTTCAGCCTCTGCCTCATCTTATGTGATCATTGAGGACTTCCTTGTTCCATGCACACACCACCTTTCAATTATTATTCATATTTTTACATCTTTATTTTAGTTTCTGCCTCCTCCCCGTAGAATGTTAATTTCTATCGTGGCAAGAATTTTTTTTATATTATTGTATCCTCATTGCCTACAGCAGAGTTGGGCACAGAGAATGCATGCAATGCATGTTTGTTGAATGAATGAATCCTTGCAGAAAATGAAAGCTTGAAAACAAGATGACTGGTTCCCCGAGAGAGAAATAACTCAAATCTGCCCATCCTCATAAGAGAGCAAACCTGTCTTTTAAGCTAACACCTTTTTCCTGTGTTCATACTCTAGAAAAAGAAGACACGACTGATAACATCTGAGAGGAAGGAAACTACATTGTGCTGAGCCTCTGCATGTCAGATTATAAAAAGTAATTTTTTAAAATAGACCAGCCTTTTGAACAGTTTCCAGACATGGATTATCCTACTTTCCTTTTGGCTCTTCTTCATATCTACAGAGGTAAAGATCATCTTTATATCTTCGTTTGAAATTTCCTGTTTTTGTTTGTACGGTATGGCATATTCAGAATTTACAATGCTCTTTAATTGGCGAGGATAATTTCTCACTTGTTGAGAAAATCTAAAAGTTATGTTTTCCAGTTGTCAGCAGGCTACCTTTTTAGATGAAGGCAGAAACTAAGCCTTTACTGTGATCTCAATGTACTATTTTGCTGAAACTTCAAAAGCTTAAGATATTGATTTAGTGTTTCCATCATTAAGACTAACAGAATTAATGTGATGTTGTCTATTTCAGCTCTATGTGAAAAGGTGCTTTGGCATACATCAGTTCCCTTTGCTGAGAATATGTCCCTAGAATGTGTGTATCCATCAATGGGCGTCTTAGCACAGGTGGAGTGGTTCAAGATCGGGACCAAGAAGGATTCCATAGCCATTTACAGCCCTACGCATGGTGTGGTCATAAGGAAGCCCTATGCTGAGAAGGTTTACTTTTTGAATTCAGCGATGTCTTCCAACAACTTGACTCTTTTCTTTCGGAATGCCTCCAAAGATGATGTTGGCTACTATTCCTGCTCTCTTTATGCTTACCCAGAGGGGTCTTGGCAGAAGGTGATAAAGGTGGTTCAGTCAGGTAAGGGCAAGGTTTTAATTTATTTCTATCCCTTTTTATCCACCTACAACATTTGGTAATGTAAAGCCAAAGTAGAAGCTATGGAATGCTTTCTCATATTTCTGTGGCATTCTCCAATGCCATTTGTAGATGCTTTGATGTTACTGTTTCAAAGGAGCAATCTTGGGAGCGTGTTTCATTTTTCTGAATGTGCTGTCGTGTCTGAGTAGAAGTGTCTTTCAAATCTAATGTAGTAGGAGAAAGCGCATGTTGTCTTAATGATAACCTGGGACTTGATTAAACTGATGTTGGCAATGCACTGGTTCAGGATCCTGATGCCTTCCCATCAGGGCTTTAACCCAGTGACGTGGTGCCATTCCCTTCTGATGAATACTCAGCACTCACGGATGTTCAAGGTTCTTCCTACAGTACTGAAGCTAAGTTTACTAGTGAATCCTGGGCAAGAGTTCAAAACCTGACCCCACTCCTCCCTTCCCTTCCCCTCCCCTCCCTTCCCCTTCGCTTTCCTGACATAGTCTCATTTTGTCACCCCAGCTGGAATGCAGTAGCATGATCTCAGCTCACTGCCACCTCCAGCACCTGGGCTCAAGGGATTCTCCCACCTCAGCCCCGCAAGTAGCTGGGACTACAGGTGTGCACAACCACATGATATAGTTTGGCTGTGTCCCTACCCAAATCTCATCTTAAATTCCCATGTGTTGTGTGAGGGACCTGGTGGGAGGTAACTGAATCATGGGGGTAAGACTTTCTTCTGCTGTTCTCGTGATAGTGAATAAGTCTCATGAGATCTGATGGTTTAAAAAAGAGGAGTTCCCCTGCACAAGCTCTTTCTGTTTGCCTGCTCCCATCTGCGTAAGATGTGACTTGCTCAGGCCGGGCGCGGTGGCTCAAGCCTGTAATCCCAGCACTTTGGGAGGCCGAGGCGGGTGAATCACGAGGTCAAGAGATCGAGGCCATCCTGGTCAACATGGTGAAACCCCGTCTCTACTAAAAACTACAAAAAATTAGCTGGGCATGGTGGTGCGTGCCTGTAGTCCCAGCTACTCAGGAGGCTGAGGCAGGAGAATTGCCTGAACCCAGGAGGCGGAGGTTGCGGTGAGCCGAGATCGCACCATTGCACTCCAGCCTGGGTAACAAGAGCGAAACTCCGTCTCAAAAAAAAAAAAACCCTAAAAAAAAAGATGTGACTTGCTCCTCTTTGCCTTACACCGTGATTATGAGGCTTCCCCAGCCGTGTGGAACTGTGAGTCCAATTGAACTTCTTTCTTTTGTAAATTGCCCAGTCTCGGGACTGTCTTCATCAGCAGCGTGAAAACAGACTAATACACCACGCTAGGATAATTCTATTTTTTTTGCAGGGATGAGGTTTCATCATGTTGCCCAGGCTGGTCTTGGACTCCTGAGTTCAAGTGATCCAACTGCCTCGGCCTCCCAAAGCGCCAGAATTACAGGCATGTGCCACCATGCTTGGCCCTGGCTCCATCTTTTGCCTCAACCAAGTTTAGCTAGAGAGGACACTTTCTTCATAAATTGTGAGCTGTGGTGGCAGAAAGAACCTAGTGATCCCTTGGAGTGGTTTCTGATTTATCTACCAGAGATTGTGGTTTTGTCCTTCTAGTGATGACCACATGAACTGGTTGTAGTGTTGATAGTCATCACTTTCCATCAACCTTGTGTTAGTTGCTCAATCCCTCTGAATCTCAGGTTCCTGAACAGGAAATTGGGTTAGTAGTACTGTTCGACTTGTTGAATGGCCTCGGAACAATATATTTAAAGAACTTGACCCATGGTAGTTAGAGAATGACACGTCGTATTATTATTTCCTATGCTTGTGATCCAAAAGGGCTAATAATGGAATTGTCAGATATTAATGACAGTCTAAAGAAGGGAATATTTTTGGAGCCGTGTGGTTCTTGTGTGGTGTCTCTGAAATTATACTCCATAGCTGTATAGAGAAGAACATTATGACATCTGACATAATAGTGCTCTATTTTTAAAGGATCTATGCTCTAAAAGAACAATTACAGAATTATATGAGGAATATCAAATGGTCAGGAGGTAAGAAACCTCTTCATGTGTTTATTTTTCCCTTTCTCTTTAGGTATAGCTGAGCTGAAGACGAATTTTGTGTATATAGCTGAGGCTTATAGAGTGTCAATTTGCAGTGTTTCTTTAGTTAAATGTTTATTTATTAAAGACTCCATTTCACCGTGCAAGTCCTCATTTACTGTTGTATGCAGACACCTGTTAAATCCTGCGTGAAAGTGTTTACTGTGTAGTTCGCTTTTAATCAGTCAGGCAAGTGAAGTAGAAGATTGGCAAAGCTTTTAAAATAGAGGGAGCCATTGGAAACAAGGCCTGAACCACCAAGGCTGGAACAGGATACACCTCCACTGCTGCCTTGTGTAGCGGGCCTTTAAAGTTTGGGTTCCAAATGAGCTGTTTTGGTTTCTGTCATGGTACAACCAATTGAAAACAAACAGCTGAACCTTTTCTGAAAGTTCAGGACAGAGGATGGAGCTAACCTGTAGAGAACTAAATGATGGTTGTTATGTAGAGGTAGGATTTTTAGCATCACATATGAGTGGTTTCATGAATATTTCCTATTTTTTTCATCCAGATTTGTTGTTCTGCTATTTTTTGAGATTAGGAAAAGAGAGCTTTCCCCTTCATGGGACTCTAAAAAAATACAATGTGGAGATTTTCAGTGATTTATCAGTCAGAGGAAGGGGTACCAGCTGCCCATCTAGTTTGAATCCTTCATGATGGTGTCCTTAGCCATGTGTCATTGCTGTTGTTCTGATCGTTTATATTTTAAAGAGCAGTTCAATGCAATGGGCCAGTAAGGGTGTTCCACCCTATTTTGAGAGTTGGAGGGTACACTTTTTTTTTTTTTTTTTTTGAGACGGAGTTTTGCTCTTGCTACCCAGGCTGGAGTGCAATGGCGCAATCTCGGCTCACCGCAACCTCCGCCTCCCGGGTTCAGGCAATTCTCCTGCCCCAGCCTCCTGAGTTGCTGGGACTACAGGCACGCGCCACCATGCCCAGCTAATTTTTTGTATTTTTAGTAGAGACGGGGTTTCACCATGTTGACCAGGATGGTCTCGATCTCTTGACCTCGTGATCCACCCGCCTCGGCCTCCCAAAGTGCTGGGATTACAGGCTTGAGCCACCGCGCCCGGCCGGAGGGTACACTTTTTTAAGGAAAGAAAGTGAGTTAAAAAAAATTAGTTGTATTTCAGAATTAACTTAAATGTGCTTAAAATTTTCTTCTGTGTTTTGTTAACAATGTACTAGGATTGCAAATATTGTACTTTTGTATACTGTAAAGTCGGAATTGAAAATATATTAAATAGTAAAAAAAAAACACCTCAGACTTAGAGTCTAGAAATCTTAGTTTGTATAATAGGTCATAAGACCTTCAGAAGGATGAAGGAACTGGGCCCTATGCTCTGTAAATATATTGGTTTCGCCATTTACTGATAGCTTATTACGTGAGGAATTTTCCATAGTCTGGATCTTCATAGACATCCTCCTTGAATCCCCTGTGTGCATCTGAACATTTGTATTGTCTGATTCTACGGGTGATTGAAGTGCAGTGAGGTCTAGTGGCCTTTCCCAGGCCCCAAGTTTCACCTGTGTCCCAGCAGATAAAGTTGCAAATTGATCTAACTGTCAGCCTGGGGGACATGGGAACCCACCAGGGCCCTCAAGGAGACCTTGGTCATTGCACCTCCTGTCAGTGCTACCCCCCACACCCAGCTTTCAGCCTAAAGTTGAAAAGCAAACAGGACATCTTATTCTGAATAAATGGTACTACTAATACAAAGTTATTTAAAAATATGTGTTCCTCCCAGAATAGGCATTCCTTCATTAGCAATTGATTTAGAGAATCTAATGGTAAGAATAAGTGCATTTATTTTGACCTAGTTTGTGAGAAAATATGCAGAGATGACTTGGGAGGCAACATTTTCAAGGTAGCCCTTTCTGGCAGAGTTCGTGAGGTCGTGGAGAAAATTACTGTCACCTATGTGTCCCTGGATATATTAGTCAGTTAAAACAAATATAGTTGTATTTACAGAAATACCCCCCAAATGAGTGACCCACTCAGAATGCTCTGCCACCTGGTGGTTACTGGGTGCCTGCTTTGTAGGAAGCAACTGAGTGTCATTTCATTTAATTCTTAGGAAGCACCATCGGGAGGTAATGTGTTCCTGTGATATGACAGAAGATGCTGAGGTGGTAAACTCACTTGTCCAAAGTTCTCAAGCTGCCAAGTTACAGCACCAAGGTGTCCCCAGTTGATTTTTCTGAAAAGCCAGAGAGCTTGACTCCAGCAGAATAAACCAGGAAGGGTCAAGGTAGAGAAAAGTCATGCTGGACTTTGAAGAATTAGAAGGAATATTTTAATTAGAGAGGCTGGGGTGAGGAGAAGAGAGAAGACCCAGAGAGAAGGGTGTCGTGGGGGTACTGATGGCTTACAGAAGTGCATAGTGGAGGTGAAAAGTGCATGCAGGAGGCAGAGCTTGACCCTCTCTGACTAGGGTGCTGGGTTTGGATAGGATGTGGTTTTTGGGTTCTGAGGCTCTTTGTACCCACAGAGGTGGCCTGAGAGGCAGACTCCCAGGAAAGGAAGACACTGTGAGGATGGGACTCTCTCCGTGCCCGCGCTAGCAAAGGGGCTCACTTATGATACTTTAGAGTCTCAGGAAAAGCTTTAGTACTGTAGATTCTATGCTTAAAAAAGAAGTTGCAGCTCACTAGGGCAGCGGAATGTCAGAAACAAACCTTTCATTGATGTGCCTAATGGAAGTTTGACTACCATCTGTAACGCAGACCGGGGGCATCTCTGAATAGTTTTTAGAGAGAGACACAAAATAAAACCAGATATTTCTTTCACCGCCTGGAAGATTACACTGGCTATAGCCTTCTAGAAGGGTAAGAGTTTGCAGGCCGGGTAAGCAAATAGGCATCTATATATTGGAACCCTTACATACTGCTAGCAGTAGGGTAAATTGATATATTATTTTAGTTAGGCTTCTCCAGAGAAACAGAAACAATGTGTATGTACCTGGAGATTTATTATAAAAAATTGGTTCATGTGATGTATTAATCTGTTCTCACACTGCTATGAAGAAATACCGAAGACTGAGTAATTTATAAGGGAAAGAGGTTTAACTGACTCACAGTGCACTATGGCTGGGGAAGCCTCAGGAAACTCATAATCATTGCGGAAGGAGAAGCGAACACGTCCTTCTTCACATGGCAGCAGGAAGGAGAAGTGCAGAGTGAGGTCGGGGGAAAGCCCCTTATAAAACTATCAGATCTTGTGAGAACTCATTATCACAAGAACAACATGAGGGTAACTGGCCCCATGATTCACCTACCTCCCACTGAATCCCTCCTACAATACATAGGGATTATGGGAACTGCAATTCAAGATAAGATTTGGGTGGGGACACAGCCAAACCATATCATTTTACCCTGGCCCCTCTCAAATCTCATGTCCTCACATTTCAAATACATATTTCAAAATACAACTATGCCCTTCCATCAGTCCCCAAAAGTCTTAATCCAGCATTAACTCAAAGTCCACAGTCCAAAGTCTCATCTGAGACAAGGCAAGTACCTTCTACCTACAAGCCTGTAAATTCAAAAGCAATTTAGTTACTTCCTAGACACAAGGGAGGGTATAGGCATTGGATAAATATACCCATACCAAATGAGAGAACTTGGCCAAAACAAAGGGGCTACAAGCCCCATGCAAATCCAAAATCCCATGGGGCAGTCATTAAACCTTAAAGTTCCAAAATGATCTCCTTTGACTTTATGTCTCACATCCTGGGCATGCTGATGCAAGAGATGAGCACCCATGGTCTTGGGCAACTCCGCCCCTCTGGCTTTGCAGGATATAGCCTCCCCTCTTGGCTGCTTTCACAGACTGATGTTGAGTGTCTGTGGCTTCTTCAGGTAGGTGATGCAAGCTGTCTGTGGATCAGATTCAGATTGTGGGGTCTGGTGGACAGTGGCCCTCTCCTCAAAGCTCCACTAGGGAGTGCCCCAGTAAGGATTCTATGTGGAGTATCTAACCCACATTTCCCTGCTGTCATGCCCTAGCAGAGGTCTTCCATGGGGCTCTGCCCTTGCAGCACTTCTGTGTGGACATTCACATGTTTCCATATATCCTCTGAAATCTAGGCAGAGGTTCCCAAACCACAGTTGTTGACTTCAGTGCACCTGCAGGCCCAAAACCATATGTAAGGTGCCAAGGCTTGGGGCTTAATCCCTCTGAAGCAACAGCCTGGGCTGTATGTTGGCCCCTTTTAGACACGGCTGGGACATGGGCACCAAGTCCCGAGAGGCTGCATAAAGCAGGGGGGCCCTAGGTTTGGCCCAGGAAATCACTTTTCCCTCCTCGGTCTCTAGGCCTGTGATGAAAAGGACTGCCATGGAGATCTCTAACAAGCCCTGGGGACATTTACCCCATTGTCTTGGTGATTTACTGTTGGCTCCTCATTACTTATGCAAATTTCTGCAGCTGGCTGGAATTTCTTCCCAGAAAATCAGATTTTCTTTTCTGTGGCATTGTCAGGCTGCAAATTTTCCAAATTTTTATGCTCTGCTTCCTCTTGAACGCTTTGCCAGTCAGAAGTTTCTTCTGCCAGATACCCTAAATCATCTCTCTCAAATTCAAAGTTCCACAGATCTCTGGGGCAAGGGCAAAATGCCATCAAACTCTTTGCATAGCAAGAGTGAGCTTTACTCCAGTTCTCAACAAGCTCCTCATCTCCATCTGAGACCACCTCAGCCTGGACTTCATTGTTCATATCACTATCAGCATTTTGGTCAAAGCCATTCAACACATTTCTAGGAAGTTCCCAAATTTCCCATGTTTTCCTTTCATCTTCTGAGCTCTCAAAACTGTACCAAACTTCTACCTGTTACCCAGTTCCAAAGTAGCTTTCACATTTGTCGGTATCTTTA
The DNA here is from genome assembly GCF_009761245.1 of Sapajus apella. Classification (NCBI taxonomy): domain Eukaryota; kingdom Metazoa; phylum Chordata; class Mammalia; order Primates; family Cebidae; genus Sapajus; species Sapajus apella. Next base: position 15,374,597 of record NW_022436970.1, on the reverse strand, counting down.
AAGAAGCACTCCACTCTTTGCTGTATTAATTTACTATATTAATCCATTTTCATTCTGCTAATAAAGACATACCTGAAACTGGGTAATTTATAAAGGAAAGAGGTTTAATTGATTCACAGTTCAGCATGGGTGGGAAGGCATCAGGAAACTTATCATGGTAGAAAGGGAAGCAAATATGTCTTTCACATAGCAGCAGGAAGAGGAAGAACGAGTGCCCAGAGAAGGGGGAAGCCCCTTGTAAAACCATCAGATCTCATGAGAATCAACTCACTATCATGAGAACAGAATGGGGGAAACTGCCCCCATAATTCAATTATCTCCACCTGGTTCCTCCCACAACACATGAGGGTTATGGGAACTACAACTCCAGATGAGATTTGGTGGGGACACAGCCAAATCATATCATATAATTATGGAGACTGATAAGCCCAAATTTGCGGTGTGGGCTTGCAGGCTGCAGACCCACGAGAGCTGATGATACAGATGAAGCACAGGTCATCTGCTGCAGAATGCCCCTGTAGACCGGCTTGGGGAAGCCAGTCTTTTTGTTGAATGAGGCCCACCTACATTATGGAGAGCAAACTGCTTACTCAAAATTCACCAATTTAAATGTTAATCTCAGCCTCACTCTTCAAATTGACACATAAAATTAATCATCATATCTGTTTTGGAAAATGATATGGCATTAGCTAGTTAAAACCCCAAATCCTATGACCCAATAATTCTACTCTTTGATATCCAAGAGATCTCTCACTCTAGGGAAAACTCCTGACAATATTTACAGCAACAGTTATTGCAATAACAAAAAATTGGTAACAACCCAAATACCCGTCACCAGTAGGAGGGAAAAGCACACTGAGGTCTGTTCGCTCATTAGGATACTCTACATCAGTCACATGAGTGAATTGGCACTTTGCTCACCAACACGGATGAAGCTCATGAACTTTGTATTAAAAGAAAAGAGAAAGTTACAAAAAATAGGTAGACTAGGGTTCCTTTTCTTTAAGGTTTTTAGAAATATGCATAATTACACAATATGTTATTTGCAGATATAAACATAGGTAGTAAAACTATACAGAAAAGCAAAGTTCAGAAACATGGGTAGGTGGGGGATAAAATAGAATCAGGAAGGATTGAAAGGGTCTTTAAGGCTCATAGTCAGGGTGTTTTCTTTATACAGATGTTTTCTTTCCTATTTGTCTCCAAATGTTTTAGAAGATTTCTTTTCTTTCTTTCTTTTCTTTTTTTTTCTTTCTTTCTTTTTTTTTTTTTTTTTTTTGAGATGGAGTCTCACTCGGTTGCCCAGGCTGCAGTGCAGTGGCATGATCTCAGCTCATTGCAACCGCCACCTCCTGGGTTCAAGTGATTCTCCTCTTCCTGTGTAGCTGAGATTACAGCCCCATACCACCACACCCAGTTAATTTTTGTTATTTTTATTAGAGATGGGGTTTCACCATGTTGGCCAGGCTGGTCTCAAACTCCTGACCTCAGGTGATCCAGCCTACCACAGATTCCCAAAGTGCTGGGATTACAGGCGTGAGCCACCTTACCTGGCCAAATCTACTGATTTCTAATGGTAAAAACAGATGCAATTGCAAATTTTGAGCAGTTCACAGGCCTAAGGTAAGAATGAGATCTTCATTCTGATACTGCCTGGGGGTCAGGTAGAGGTAAGTTTCAGCAATGATTCCAAATTTTTATGATCCAAGTACTAAAAAATGATGATTTTAGTGAAAAATATGTGAAATTAAGAGACCAACTTAAGTAGGAAAAGTAGAAATAAGTCTGTTTCAGGTGTATTAAATTGTAAAGTAGCGTTTGACCAGCTGACAATTGAAATGATGGAACAGCAAACCCGAAGAAAGCTCAGGATTGAAAATACCCAAGTTGAAGTCATCTGAATGATCACCCAGCATGTGTGAACAAGAGGGCTAACTAAGAAAGTACCAGTGGATGGGGGCAGAAGTCTAAGGTCGTAGCTTGTGGCTTGGTGGTTGGTCGCATTGCAGTGTGTTAAAGAAGGCATTCATATTAAAGAATGTACAGGGAATAGAGAAAGGAGAGGGAGAGCGAGGGGAGGGAGAGGAAAGCACAGAACAGGCAAATTACTGATGTGGGAGCAGAAGACATGTAAAACTCACATTTACAGTAGAGGGTTAGATTTTCTTGCTCCACACATGTAGGTACTTTGTTTTGGCCGTATCATATGTTTTCTGACTCCGTGATCTCCCATATTCCAGTCCATTTATCTCAACCTGGGCACAGGAATGTTCCTCACTTTTTTTCTTTAAGAGTCTCATTCTCTCCCAGGCTGGATGAGGCTCCTTATGTCCCGTCCATGCTCATTCTTAGAAGGCTTTTATCTCCATACCCTTCAAGGTCAAGTGTTCTCTATCCAGGTTTCTAGCAGCTGACACAGCAGCCAAAGTTTTCATTCATTCTTGTGTATATCTGCTGGCTAGTGGCATTAAAGAGATTCCTTTAATATTAGGGGCCCTAGAATTGATGGCAGTTCTGGGAAATCCTGTGATGAAAGGGATTCTAAAGATCATGCTGGCCTATATATTAGTTGATGTCAGTGTGGCCAGCATTTTTTCTAATGCTGGGGTGTAATCTCAGCCTTTAAATTTGATTTAAAGCTTGGGGAGGGGGAAGCTTTAAAAACTCTCAAATCTGGCTTTTATAAATGGGTGCGATTTGCAGGAGCTGAACCCACTTATCCATTAATTTACTCATCAAGTCTTTCCTGTGATCTACAATGTCTCATGTAATTTTCAGTGGTTTGGAAGTTAGAAAAACATGGATCTTAGCTCTAAATGGAATGCAGAGTATCGGGGGAGAGAAAAGTTGTATATCACAAATTATTATTTGGGCAAAACAAAAAAGTCCTATTGTAGTCTAGAGGATAGAATTTACTTTTACCTAGGAAATTCAGGGCAGAGTCACTGAAAAAGTAGAATTTGAACTTAACCTTGAAGGAGGCAATTCAGAAAATCTGTACATTAAGATTAGTGGACACTATTCCAGGAGAATTGCTTTGGAAAATTATCTAGAAAGTAGACAGCCCTGGCTCCAGTGTGACCTACTTTGGAAGATAATTTTCATTGTTCAAAAAAGACTCCAACAACAAAACAACAAAAGCATCTAAAATTGAACCAACACATGGGATTGATCAATAAATTAATGCAATTTATTCTGGTTTACAATTCATGGCTTGGTTGACATGTTGAATTACTGCTTCAAAAGGCAAGGGAAGCCAGATGTATTATGCAATTGCATTGTACAACATATCTTAAGGTATTTGCATGCTTTCATTTCGGCTTTTGTTTTGCCTATCCCAAATTCAGAAGGAAGGAAGAAAACGTATGAAAATGACACTATTAATGACAAGTGAAAGTGATGGTGGAGGAGACTTGGTCTGAAAGGCTATTGCTTGTCAAAAAAAAATTTCAAACAAGGTTAAGCAGGCCACAGAGAAAGAGTCTTCCTTATTCTCCTGTTACAAGGCTCACCAATTCCTGCCAGCTTGTTTAGTCTTTGTGTAGATTTTTTTCAGTTTTGTCTATCATATGTATTTCTATCACTTTTTATTTTCTTAAGTGAGATGGAGAAATTAGAAAAAAATCGTTTCAAATCAACTGCTTAGAGAATGAAGTCATAAGCTCTCTCATCAGGCCCATTCTAGAGAGCTTAGAAATAAGTCATAAAAGTTTTATATATCTGTGTGTATGTGTTTATGTGGGCACACACACACACAAGACTAAAAAATGTTACATTTTAGCAGTTTTTCATTTAAAGAAAAAAATATTAAATAGTGCCTATAAGGAATCGGCAAGGGATGAAACAGAAACATTTTAAAAGCTTAGAACCGTCACTCTATACTGAAATAAAATAGCATATAAAGAAGGCAGATGATAAAAAGCATTTTAAGACTCACAGAAAGCAAGGTTATGGTCACTGCACTTCTCAAGGGTGAAGTAAATGGGAAACTGAGAGTCCGGTGGTTACCAGAACCCGTGCCAAGGTTGTTTTTATCAAGTGCTTTCCCTGTGCTAAGCCCAGGAAGGAGCAGGCGCAGGAACACATGTCACCGTGGGAATCAACCCTTAGGCTTTTGGGTAAAGCTCTATAATCAAAAATCAAAAAAAAAAAAAAAAAAAAAAAAAAGAGAAAGTTTAAAACCTCTCTAAAGCAAGATAATGCGAAATTTTTATACACAATTGAATTCAGCAGTTGAATGGCTGATACAGTGGAATTAACATACAGGCACAGGTACATGCTTGGGTTTTGGGGGAATAATACTGCCCGTCTTGATGCTTGGGTCTCTCTCTACTTCCTTCACCTACCTTTATGCCCTGTGAGACATCCCAATCTTTGACATTTCTAAGCTATAGCAAAATCCAGAGGAAACTCTTACTTTGGGCTTGTTGTCAAATGCACTCAAGCAAGCCAGAGCAGGGAGTGGAATTGGCTGCCATCTTTGCGTGCAGCCATTTTGTTTACTTACACTACCTAAGTAAACGTGAAACTGTACCCTTCTTATAGTAGATACTTACATTTTCAAGATGATTGTAGGGTAGGGGTATACTTGGAGAATTGATGGAGAATGGGCTACAGCTGAAGCTTTGGACAGTGATTCTCCTGTGACCCCAGAACATTCTGTGAGTCAAGCTGGAAATGACACAGTTCTTGGTTTTTCCTCCTTCAGCTTTCAGTGATCAACACACCTCACACCTTTACCACAACAGATCTTCACCCTGCATTGAAAGCAGCTGCCAACCACAACATGAGGAATACATTTCCTCTTCAGAATGGGTGTTGGTGGTGTGTGGGTGCCAGTGCAGTGTGGGCACTGCGGCCTCACGTATGAGTAAGAGCTGGTGTCCTATAGTCTTCAGGGCCCGTCAAATAACTGTGGAACATGTTCAGCCCACACACGTTGAGACTCCTCCTCGGACCATCTCAGCTTCTGTGATCTTTTAAAAAATTCCTCACTTCAAAGGTTGAGAGCTACAGATAGTGGGCCTTGTTCTCCGGCACTTGCTCTGGGAAACTTCCTTATAGGATTAGTGAGTAGGTGTGAGTGACCTTCAAAAAGGCAGAGGCCCTATAGGAATTTACCCATTGACAGATCACATTATGAACTGAAAGTAAGACTATAAACTGCATTTTATAAAATAAAAAATATGAGATTTGGAATATTCAAAAGCAAGCAAACAAAAAGTAAATAAGTAACCGAAGCAAGTCAGAAAGCTCATGGCTTATAAAACTCTGTTTTTACTGATGCCTGGGGCTCCTCTGTGGCTTTCTCTATGAGTTAATGCTGTCCTGTGATGGTTTAGGTAGCGTCGATAAAAAGATCTGGTTTCTAAGTTATGGTTTTTGTTGCTGGTTTTGTTTTTGTTTGGTTTTATGGGGAGTGGAGGTTGCAGGTAGAATGGCTTTTTGTTTCCTTGGAGAAAATGGTAGGAGACTATTTCTGAAGACATTTAAGATGTTGAAACTGTTAAGAATTTCAAGACCATCAAGTCAACCCTTCAGGGATCAGTGTGAAATTATTCCCCCAGGCAGCACCTCTTCTACTTACTCCTGAGCAGTTTTAATTAAATAACTCAGTTGATGGGGCTTCTGGCACTTCCCTTGAGAGATTATTCACAATCCAATAACTCTCAATGTGAGAACATTTTTCCTGACTTCAGCTATTTAACCAACTTACACTTTTTAAAAAGTCTTCGTTGTAATCTGCCTCGAGAGAAAGAGCCATGTTTCATAGGATATGGATATAAGGAGACTTCCAAGGATGGAGCGGTAATACATGCTATTCATACTTACTAGTGTTGTCAATAGCTATGTGCATCATACCTGCTGAGCTTAGTGGGGGCAATGACTGTGGCCAAACAGAATAAAACCTGGGTGTCAATTCTGGAAGCATCTAGGTGCACCATTTAATGAGCAGAATCCTAAGAAACTTAACATTCTCATTTTAGCAGATTAGCTCTTAAGAACATAGTTGTTCCATTTCTTGGCCAGCTACATAAATTCTATATGCTACCAACACTGATATTTCCAGAATTGCTTAGTGAAGGGGTGGGTGTATGTGTGTGTGTGCATGTGTATGTATGTCCTCTGTGTGGACAGGATCATTTCCTTCATGATATAGAAAGAACCCAAGACTAGAGCAAATTTTAGGTCATTTTCCGAATTCATTTCACTAATATAGTACATTTATTTCTCTTTGCAAAAGGGAAGCTGTAGTTGAACGTATACCATTTTCATCTGAGAAACTGCCAAAGAATTCAGTTGTCATATTGGTAATGTCAGTATATGTCCCCAAAAGAGACCCTTTGTAAAGTCCCATTAACTCCTGACATCATATTTCTCAAAATATCTCTATTATCTTTTAAGAAGCATAGTTACTCATTTAAGTGAAATAAAGAATATTTAACATAGGGCTTATAACTTTACCCTTTTATTCTCTTTAAATCCTATAAATGTTTTCGGAAAGAACAAACATTTAATATGATGAAAATACTTTCAACTACTAGCATTGTGTTTCTTTGTGCTTGGCACAAAGTTTGAATTTTCATTCTTTACATCCCTGACTATTCTGTTTTCAGTGAAAACAGCAGAATTGAACCAAACCTTGTTGCTCAAATGACACAGAGGTATTTGAATCTGCTTTATTGGATGAATGGTAATAACAGTAATTTAAAAATCTGTGTAAATCTTTTCTAAATCTGTTGAATAGCTATTATTGTTTGCTACGAGGAAAAGAAAGAATGTATGCCTATACACCATGTAAACACGTGGGCCGGGTGACCTGACCGCAATGCAGGGTGGAATTTGGAAAGTACCTTACAGCAAGATTTGGGGAGTTGGGAGGTGACAGAGATTACTTCCGGTTTGGGGAACCCATGGCCTGGAAGTCTAGGCGTAATTTGGATGAGGGGATGAGGGCTGGCAGGAAGAGGGAGGAAGTTCTAACAGGAAAGTGCATCACAAAAGACATCACATACCAGGGAGATGCTCTTTGTGTTTGAGACACATGAAAACAAATTTGGCCAGAAGCTTAGGGGAAGGTTAGGGAGTGGAAGGTCCAGATTTTGCACTTCATTTGGTTGTTTACAGTAAAGTTTTCAAACAGTGAAAGTCTCCAGTTGGCCGTGATTTGGAGCCATGACCCTACCAAAGCATGGAGGGTAACGTAGAGGTAGGAAGGTAGAAAGACAGGAGGCAAGGAAGCAGGCAAGAAAAAGGAATGCCTGTGACCCTGCAGTGAGGGGACGGTGCCCCCACCGTGCAGCCCACCGCAGCAATCTTCATGCATTACACACCAAGAAAGCTCCCACTGCAAGTTTCTCCTTCCCATTTTCTCCCCTCTCTAATTCTATAAATATTTATTCAATGTCCGTCATATGCTGAGCCTCACATAGGCCTCACACAGGCCCAGCATATGACGGACATTGAATAAATATTTATAGAATTAGAGAGGGGAGGCACATAGGAGAAATGTCCCAGTCCCTCATCTTAAGCTCAAGGCTCCGTGCGACTTGATGCTTGCATTGTTTGGGTGCAGAGGACAGAGATGGGTGGAGTTTGGAGGGGGTAGTGACAGGGTATGTGTGTCCTGTTGGAAGGAGTGTTGTGGAATGAAAGAAGAGGGTCATTAAGGAGCTTCAGAGATCAGAAGACACTAGACCTTACTCATGGGGGAAGATGAGAACAATTGAAGGGTGATCGTGCTGTTAGCTGGATGGCATTCCTGCTGGAGGGGAATCATGCTAATGGCACAAAAGCAAAGTGAGGCTGGTGTGTTTGAGAACTGCAGGATGCATCATAAAGCCTGAATAAAAGCTAATTTAAATGTGCAGTGGTACCAGGTGGTGAACTTGGAGGGGTGGGTAGTGGTGATAAAGAAATTTGATGTGTGATCAGCAGGAGCTCCAGATTTTTGCTTAGAAGAGGGGGCATTCTGCACACTTGATTTAGAACTGCATTTTCACAGCAAACAAACATGCTTACTTAGATGCATTTTCTTTGCAGCAGGATGGGAGTAGGAGCTTTACTTCCCTCTAGTTACATTGTTGTGTCACAAATGTACACTGTTCTAAGATATTTTAAAGTTTGGTTTTAGGCAAGGGGGAACCATTAGGAATTTCCATTAGTCTGCATTTTAGAAAGAGCACTCAGACGGGGTTTAGAAGAGAGATTGGAAGCAAGAGAGGATAGAGGAAAGACACGTCAGGAGAAGTGTTTTCCCCAGTTTATTTGTTGAAGTTGCAACTCCGAATATCTCAGGTGACTGTATTTGGAAGTAGGGTTTTTAAAGAGATAATTAAGTTAAAATGAGGCCATTAGGGTGGGATCTAATCCAATCTGACTAGTTTCCAAATAAGAGGAGATTAGGCCACAGAGGTTCCTGTGGAAACCAAGGAGAGAGGCCTCAAAAGGAATCAACCCTGCTGGAGCCTGAATTTTGGGTTTCTAGCCCCCAGGATTGCAGTAAAATAAGTTCCTGCTGTTTAAGCCTTTTCAGTCTGTGGCACTTTATTATGGCAGCCCTAGCAAACTAATGCGGAGGTGATGGTAATAAGTCAGACAAGAGATGAAAAAGAATTAAACTAAGGCAGCTTAAGTGGGGATAAAGCAGATGGGGCATATTCAGGGTGAATTTTCTTCCGAGTGTGTTCTTCTTTATTCTGATTTCTTCCCTCCTGAAGATTCAGGACTTATATTTTAAAAAACTACTACAGCTGCCAGAGCTTTGGCCCAGACGTTGCGGGACGACTGCTCCTGCCTACTTGCTTTGTCAGGGTTTCACTGCTGGCTCTGTCTGTCTCTCTACCTCAATTTGTCTTTTTTGCAGTGCACACGCCTCCGTCTTCCCTGGAATTGGTATACATAGTTGTTCTGTAATCTATGTCTGATGCTGAAATGTTAAAGTAGTTCTGTCTCTACTGTCAGTTTTTTTTTCTTTTTTACTCAGTTTTTTTTTCTTCCTGTCATTGCTTTATTTTCTTATGTTCATGGTAATTCTTCACCGTGTGCTGCTCCTAGTCTTTGATAAATCCTTCTGGGGATTCTCTGAAGCCTCAAATGAAGTGGGCTTCATTCTCAGAGGAGTCGAGACCTGGATTACTTTCAGCCTGAGCTTTACGGAGCACCCATGCTATGGGAATTTAGGTTGTACATCCACGTGAGGACCGATTTATGCTTAGAACTACTCAAGGATTTTCTTTCTTTCCCTTAGTCACCTGGGGGTGCAGGTGAGGGCACGCGTATTTCCAGGTCACTGTTACCACGAAGGAATATCGCTCAGAGGCCTTGAGAGGAGGAAGGTCTTCGTCTTAATTCTCACCTCTAGTAGGTCCTGGGTTTTGACACCCGTTTCCTTTGTGTTGTATGAGGTTCAAAAATCAGAGTTCGTGTTTGCGTAGGTTGGCCAGGCATGCTCAGGGCAGAAGTGGCTTCTGTGTCCCTATCTCCCAAGTTTTTCACTTTTACCTGGATTTTTCCTGGTGGTCCCTGTGTTGTCAGGGATGTGATGCTTTAAGATTTAAAAGAAGTATTAATCCTACATATTTAGTTGTTTTTAGTAGGAAGTTTGGTGATAATCATGGAGCCTGATATTTCATGGGAAATAGAAATAACCATATTTCTAAAACATAAATTTGCTTCTTTGACAAATCTGTCCTGCCCCCAGTCTTTCTCATTTGAGTCAATATTCCCACATCTTAAAAACATAGAAGTCATCTTTTATGCTATGTTTCACCTCATTTTTCACATCTAAGTGGCTAGACTTGCAAAATACACACCTCATATCCATTTATCTCAAACTATACTGCAACAGCTTTCATTCAAAGCACTCATCTTTCACTTCTTTGTATTTTAAAAAAAGTATTTGTCACCTAGATGCTTTTGCCTGAAAGTCTGATCTGACTAATGTAGCCCATTGTCTTCACAGAAATGATGTATCCAATACCCCAGTTTTGGGACTCTTCTCTAGTCCCGGTAGGATTTTTTGTCTAATTGCTCATGCTCACGGTGTAGGTGAGAGGTGCCTGACCTCCTTCATTCTTGATCACCTCCAGAGATGGCATGCAGCCTGTGGAGTTTCCACATTTCTGGGAATGAGCAGACACACACACACACACACACACACACACACACACACACAGAGAGAGAGAGAGAGAGAGAGAGAGAGAGAGAGAGAGAGAGAGAGAAATGGTAGATTTCATAATATATTAGATGTTGGGTGTGAAATAGAAAAGGGATTCAAGAGTGGCACCAGGTTTTACTTGGGATCCTGAGTAGATGGTGCTGTCATTGACTGCATTAGCAAGAATGAGATGAGAACCTCTTGAGTGGGGTTGAATGGTTTAGGTTTAGACAACCAAGTGAAGCTCTCTAGTAGGCAGGAGGATTTTTAAATCGGAGCCCAAGAGAGAACTTGGGTTGGAGATGCAGATGTGGTAGTCACGGGTGTGTACGAGTGTGCACAGAGAGCTTTGGCTAGTGTTCCTTCACATTTATAACCACCGCTCATTGAATGTTTATTATGTGGCAGCCCTGGGCAGGGCTCTAAAGGTTTTACATTGATTTTTTCATTTAATCCACACCATATCCCTATGAGGTAGATAGCATTATTAATACACAATTTAAAAAGTGAAATTGAAAAAGAAAGCGCGGACAGACTATGGAGAATATAGGGAGATAAAGGACCTAGCACATGAGAGTGACTTGATAAAATGATGTTACAAGTACGTGAAGAAATCAGGATGGAAGGGGTGTTACTAGATTCAGGGTATCCTCATGATCCACACCAGAGTTTGCAAACAAGTGGCCTGTAACACACATTCCATCTGACCAACACATTTTTGGAAGATCAGAAACACTCATATACACATCTGGATGGACTATTAATACTGCCCTGAGTTTTCTGCTTGGCAGCATTTTCTAGGCTGGGTGGCACCACCTTTTTGAAAATAATACATTCTTGAGTCACCCACAATCCCCACTTTTTCCTGTTGTTATATCTTTGACTCCGGTCGTTTTCATGATCTTCCCAGACCCTCTGGGAATTTGTCTTTGCAGCTCTCACCTACCTAGTTAATCTTGTTTCTTGAAAGTGCTGTTCAAGATCTTCTAAGACTTGGTCCTTGTATACCCTCCAAAGTCACCTTTGGGTGCCTTTCTTTCAGTCAAACATGGTTAAGTGCAAATTCCCTAGGCATCCTCTGCATTTCTGAATTGTAGGTGGTTTTGCTTGTTCCTTTTCTTTCCCTTAAATACTCTTTCACTCTGTATACTACAGACCAAGTATCCCAAATCAAAAAATCTGAAATCTGAAATGCTCAAAAATCCAAAACTCTTTGAATGCCAATATGATGCTCAAAGGAAATGCTCATTGGAGCATTTTAGATTTTAGATTTTTGGATTTGGGATGTTCAGTGGGAATGATGTAAATATTCCAAAATCCAGAATAATCCCCAATCTGAAAACTTATGGTCCCAAGTATTTTGGATAAGGGATACTCAAACTGCACTCATCCAACAGCTAAGGAAACATTGTCCCGCCATTAAAACAGAAGGCAATATTTCCTACATTCTCCCAGATGTTGTTTGTGGCTACCTTTTTATTGAAGGTCTTTTATTTTCCTCGCATTCCATCTAGTGATTACCATTCCCATCTCCCTCCCTCAGTGCCTCCTCTCCTGAATGAGAGCAGGCCACATCCCATTTCCCTCTCCATGAGCCTAATCGTGTTGGGAACAGGGCTTTGCACTTAGGAGACATGCTCAATAAAAAAGCAAAAGAGTTAGGGAGAAGGGAGGGGAGTGATAGAACATCCTTAGTGCCAGTCCCTGGTCTGTACAAAGGAAAGCTGTCAATTCCATATGCGATTAAGTAGGACAGAACAACTGCCTATGAGTACTTTCCAGGAAGTGAAAAGTATTCCCTTGGGTGGTAACAAAGGTTTATAGCTCATCATATGTGAAACATGGTTTGAAGTATATTTGGGTGTGAATTTGTCTTTCTAAATGGTTAGAAACTTATTTACCACTTTTCTGCATATTTCATAGCTTAATGAGATTCTTCAGTAATTCACCCACTAGTTTGTTACTTTACCACTCAGAATGGTTTAGTACAATTTGCAAGTTTTTGATAGGGATGTTTATTAGCATATTATTTGTAAATATATTATGTGAACTTAGTACACTCATATTCATAGCAGCATTATTCACAACGGCTAAAAAGAGGAAGCAACCCAAATGTCTATGGAGGAATAAATGGATAAACAAAGTGCAGAATATTTACAGTGTATATCAATAATGTATATATGTACATAAAATATATGTAAAATGCAGAATACATACAATGAAATAGTCTTCATCCTTAAAAAGGAAGAATATTTGAACACTTGCTACAACATGGATGAACCCCGAGGACATCATTTCAAATGAACAAAGCCAGTCACAAGACCACAAATACTATATGATTCCACCTATATGAGGTACACAGAGTAGTCAGATACATTGATACAGAAGGTGGAATGGTAGCTGTAGTTGTTGGGGTGGGGTATGGGAGAACAGGTAGGGTTATTATTTTACAAGAGATAAAGAATTCTGAAAATTGGGTTTACGACTGTGAATTTACTTAACACTACTGAACTATACATTTTAAAAGGGCTAAGGTGGTGTGTGTGTGTGCGTGTGCGTGTGCGTGTGCGTGTGTGTGTGTGTGTGTGGTGTTTTAGTCTGTTCAGGCTGCTATAACAACATGCCTTAGATGGGTTGTTTATAAATAATAAAGTTGTATTTCTCACAATCTGGAGGCTAGGAAGTCCAAGACTAGGGCATGAGCAAATTAACTGTCCAGTAAGGAGTTGCTCTTTGCTTCCAAGGTGGTACCTTCTTACTGCATCCTCATATGCTGAAAGAAGGCAAGGCAGCTCCCTTCAACATGTTTCTTAAGAGCACTAATCACATTCATGAAAGCAGAGTTCTCAAGACTTAATAATGTCCCCAAAAGCACCGTCTCTTAATACCACCACAATGGGGATTAGGTTTCGGTATGAATTTGAGGAACACATTCAGATCATAGCAGTGAGTTTAGTTCTAAAATTATTTCATGGGAAATTTCACTGTTAACAATTCTTTATTTAGAGAAACTCATGCCATTTTTTTTTTTTTTTTGCTTTTTGTCTTCATTACAGTGAAAACAAAAATGGATTTTTTGACACAGAGCTTTGAGTTCTGGTCCTGCCCTTCTCCTAACTCATCTGGTGACATTTGCACAGTCTCTTCATTTTTCTGAGCTTCAGTTTACTCATGTATAGAATGTACTCATGCATAATATGTACTTTAGAGGAGGCATGAGAGCTAATGGGATAATATACAAAGATCCTCTATAGTACTTGGCACATAGAAGGTGCTCAGCACATGGTTCCATTGAGTTCTCTTCCCATGTTACCTGAAGGATGAGATACCTTGTGGAGTCTGAAACTTCAACTCATTCCAACTAAAACATATTTAGCTGTTACCACTTGCCGGGCACTCCATCATGAACTAGAAATATTAGGATGAATGAAACATTATAGCTCCTGTCCTCCTCCCTATCATATGTAAGTAGACATTACATCATTGTATGAAAAATGATCTCATAGGGATAATCCGGTAAAGGGGACTCTCAGGGTCCTTAAGATGACTGTTGTCATTCCTCATTGTTCAACCTGGATGGAAAGCATGTCTGACAACTTAAAGAAGTAGGAGTTAGCCAAAGAAAGGGCAGGGTGTCCTCTGCAGTAGGAACAGCATGTGCAAAGGTCCAGAGAATAAAGAGAAAGTGCCAGAAAAGCAGCCCGTCATTCTGAAGCATAATGTAAGAGGTGGGAATGGGATAGATACAAGCAGAGAGGTAGGCAAGGACCTGGTGCTAAGTGGTTCTTCTTCTTCTTTTTTTTTTTTTTTGAGATGAAATATGGCTGTGTTGCCCAGTCTAGAGTGCAGTAGTGTGATCTCTGCTCATTGCAACCTCCACCTCCTGGGTTCAAGCAATTCTCCTGCCTCAGCCTCCTGAGTTGCTGGGATTGCAAGTGTGTGCCCCCATGCCTGGCTAATTTCTATAGTTTTGGTAGAGATGGGGTATCACTATGTTGGCTAGGCTGGTCTTTGAACTCCTGACCTCAGATGATCCACCTGCCTTGGCCTCCCAAAGTGCTAGGATTACAGGCGTGAGCCACTGTACTGCCTGCTAAATGGTTCTATGTGCTGTAGTGAGAAATGCATACTCGCTACAAGAGGACTGAGAGTTTATTGAAGTCTTTTAATATCTTGAGAGAGAAATCAGGTTGATCATGTTGTGGGCAGTCGTTCATGTGGGAGCAAGACTGGAGTGAAGGAGGCTGGGCAGGAGTCTATTTTAGCAATACAGTGAGAATGGACCAGAATAGGGGCAATTTGGATACAGAGTGTAGACTCCGTGTTTGAGAGATGTTAAAAAGTAGAGTTGACGGGATCCAGCAACTGATTGGATGAGTGAGAAAGGGAAGAGGTGCTAGGAAGGGACACCCAGTTTCTGAATAGCAGGGAGAACAAAAAGGAGCCAGTTTGGAGAGGGAAATATGGTTTTGGAATATCTGTGACTAGAAAGTGGGGAAAAAAAGCTTGAAAATCTAAATGAGTTTTTTCTTTTGGTTCTCTTTGCCGTGTGACTGATCTACTCGGGAAATTCTAGGAGGTGAGTTTGCACTCCTTTTCTTTGCAGAAATCATGCTGCATTTGGTTATGCACCAACTACTTGTCCCAGCACATTCTCCCAGTTTTCTAGACATAGCAGTAAGACTCACTGGCTTGAATTTCATGACCTATCTAGAGTTCCCCTTTTGGATGGCACCAATTGAAAGCACACTCATTCTGAAGCATGGTGGCCATGTGCAAATATCAGAAGTGCATTTTGTCCAACAGGTTGTCTTACAGCACCTGCAAAGCAAGATGAGTGGAGGATTTTAATTCCTGGTGAGAACGTTTTTTTCAGTTCATGAGTTAGGTCAAAGGCTTGCCATTTATTTAAAGTAATATATGTTGCCTATTTGTTCTAATGGAAAATTTAGGAATTCTCTAATAGGTTTACTCCATACAGATGAAATTGAACAGTCCCTTTAGTGTCCTTGTTACTCTATTCACCAAAAAACTTATGTTGTATACGTTGTTTCCAAATGCCACCCAGTTTTTCTCCCTGTTTTTCTCATTTTGATGTCCTGAAAGAATTTCTAACATTTATGTTGGAGTCTTATGCAAGATATTTTTCAAATACTCTTCTGGCCTTGCTACGTGCTTGTACCTCTTGGCTTTGCAATTCTCCCCAATTGAATGTTATTTTATTTTATTTTATTTTATTTTATTTTACAATACCTTCATGTAACTGTTGCCCTTTGACTTTGCCAGTTTAGCCATAAGGGGTTTTATTTGAGGCACCTGGCCCCTTAGATCTGCTGGCCCGTATTTTCCCTGGACTTTCAAAAACATGTTTTTTTTTTTTTTTTTAAAGTAAGCCCAAGAGTTTCTTTAGGATTTTTATCTTTTCAACTATACTTTTATTTTTTTAACCAGAATATTTGCATTTTATTGTAGTTTCCATTTGTAATTATGCAAAAATTTCCAATGAACTTTTGACTTTGCCTTTCTAGTCAGAATTGCCTTTAGTCATTTCATCATGACAGATGCTTCAAAGCGCGTATTGTATGTCCCTATTTCATTCCACAACGTGCTATAAATTTTCAAGTATTTTTATTCCTGTAAATTCAGGAACCAGGTATATGTGCAATACAAATGTAGTGGGTCTATGGCTTTTTCAGAGGTGGAATTCAAGATGCAATGCAGATAATGGAAGTAGTCCATCAGTCCTTCCTAACTTTTCTGTCCGCTTCATTTTGCGTAACATTTTCTTCTATGATGTTGGCTCAGTGGTCTATGGTGTAATTCAAGAAGCTTGTTACTCCCTTGTAAAGTTTTGAGGTTTCAGTTGGCAGTTGCTATTTAGATATGAGTTTTGTGGAAGCCATCCTCGATAAATGATGCTGCATCTGCTTTTGTTTTGAAGTCTGAAGGCACAATACTCCATTGATTTTTATTGATTAACCTTTTTCCATCTTAAATCAGATGTGTCACTTCTATTGAGGTTGTCACTTTCTTGCAAGTTTCCCATTAATCCTCTTAATTTTTTTAGGTCTCTGGGATTTCTGGAGATAAAGTTGTGAATTTCCATTGGTCAGTTCTCAGATGAAGAAGGCAATAGAGGCTTCACTAGAGAACAACAAATGTTTTTTAAAAGGCCAGGGCTGATGGGGTAAGGCAGTGATAAAAAGAGACCATTTTTAGCAGTTGGTGTTGAGGTGGGGACAGGATTCTTCTAATCAATGAGAACTTCAGTCCTGCACTAATCCCATTTCTGGCCCCCAATCTTGTCTTCCTGCACCTGACCGTTGCCCTTCAACATTATAATGCTGTGTTTTGCTAATTTGTTATCAGATTTTCTTTTCTTTCCTTTTTTTTTTTTTTTTTTTTTGAGAGACAGAGTCTCACTCTGTTGCCCAGGCTGGAGTGTAGTGGCGCGATCTCAGATCACTGCAACCTCCACCTTCTGGGTTCAAGCCATTCTCCTACCTTAGCCTCCTGAGTAGCTGGGATTACAGGTGCACACCACCACGCCAGTCTACTTTTTGTAATTTTAGTAGAGACGAGGTTTTACCCTGTTGGTCAGACTGGTCTCGAACTCCTGACAAGTAATCCACCTGCTTGGCCTCCCAAAGTGCTAGGATTACCTAGCTAGTGTGAGCTACCACGCCTGGCCAGTTATGAGATTTTCTTTTCAAAACTGCTCTCATGCCAGTTGTTATCAGCTCTCACCACTTGAAAGCTGTATGAGAGTGGAATTTGATAGACCGCGAAGGGCCCCATTCCCAGGGGTTCGTTTTCAGCACTGTGCATCCTCACGATGGCCTGGTCTGTTTCTTGACTAGATGAGATTTGTGGAGAGATGAGTCCTCATTTCTGCAGAAGTCCAGCATTTCCAGATCAGTCCTTGATAACAATTAGGATAATTGTTATCATTGTTCCATTTATCCAAGTCTGTTTTAGTGTAAAACATAGTACAAAGCTGGGCATGGTGGCTCATGCCCGTAATCCCAGCATTTTGGGAAGTTGAGGCAGGAGGATTGCGTGAGCCTAGGAGTTTGAAACCAGCCTGGGCAACATAGTGAGACTCTGTCTCTACTGAAAATAAAAAATTAGCCACTTGTGGTGGCATGCACCTGTAGTCCCAGCTACTTGAGAGGCTGAGGTGGGGGGATTGCTTGCGCCCAGGTGGTTGAAGCTGCTGTGAGCTATGATTGTGCCACTGGGCTCTAGGCTGGGTGCCAGAGTGAGACCCTATCTCAAAAAATAAACAAGCAAAAATTACAGACATTCAGCAAATACCCAAGGCCTTACTGCTTGACAATAAAATCATTTGACATTCCTTGTATTACGCCTATATTAATATTTAAAAAATAGTATTTATACTTTTGAGATAGAACAAATAAAATATTTGCAATATATTTACCACATTTCTGATGCTGTTAGAAAAGCCTTCTGCATGTTTATTTTTCCAGCCATTTGTACACCTTAGTGCTCCATTTAGTAAGTGTAACGGGTCCTTTATTGTGGGGATTTCGTATGCTGGATATGACTGGTAATGATGAGGTCCCTAAAACAATGAAGATTCTTGGTACTTCCTTGAGTGGAGTTTTCCAAAGACAAAAATGGGAGCTTGTTTTTAATTTCTACCAAAAGAAACAAAGAAACAAAAACTTAAAAAAAAAACAAAAACAAAAACCTAAAACCCCCAAACAAAGCCCAAACTAAATCAAAACAAAAAACTTGAAGGAAAGAAGTCAGTAGAGTAATAAAACTAAGAAGAAAGAGTATCATGGAGGCAACTACGCCAGACAGCATCGGGTAAAAGTTGGAGTGTGTAGATTTGCATCCTATGCTTTGACTTACAGTTGCTTAAATTGATTTAAGGCAAGTGATTTAAGGTAATATTCAAAAGATAAGGCCAATCCACAAAGGGCCCCATGAGTCTTCCCACAAGGCAGGTGTGATGTTCTGCCTTGTGGATTAGCCTGGAGGGAGGACGGACACCTTATTAGAGATTGGGTAGGGAGGTTAAAAGACGTGGTGCCCTCTTACATGACTAAGAAGCCATTCCTTCTGTGGAGATGCTTACAATCCAATGGCCCAATAAGACATGTTAACTTCTCGCAGAGGTGGCCAGAGTGCAGAAAGGATGAAAACCGTACCCTCAAAGCTGGCGAAGCTTCCCAGAGGATCCCATGTGAGGAGGCTTTCAGGGTTTGAGGATCTCAGCAGACAGAACAGCCTGCACAAGGGCATGGAGGTGTGGACAAGCGAGGTGAACACATGAGGGCCTGGAGGGGTGGTGATTAACGGTGGTGGTTACGGAGCATGGACAGATACAGTGGGAGATGAGGGCAGCGAGAAGAGGCTTAGAGAGATTATACTTGCGTGTGTCTGTGAAGCTCCAAGTGTGGAATCTGTGGTTTGCAAGCAGAAGGATCCATGATCAGATTTACATTTGGGACTAATTGTCCTCCCAGAGGAATGATTGGGTAAGTTTCATTGCCTCAGCACGAAAACCTGGGCAATTGCATTCTAAGACAGCAGTGACCTGCAGATGGGAAAAGACAAATACACATGGCTGAGTTACAGTACATAAGTGAGATGACCTTTTGGTATAAAGGACTCCAGAATTAATAGTTTGTAATGATCAGTTTTAGGGACCATGATGTGCTAGATGATACACATCGACTGTTTGAGTACATAATGGGTTTTTGTTTTTTGAGACGGAGTCTTGCTCTTGTCACCCAGGCTGGAGTGCAATGGCACGATCTCAGCTCACTGCAACCTCTGCCTCCCAGGTCCAAGCGATTCTCTTGCCTCTGCCTCCTAAGTAGCTGGCATTGCAGGTGTGTACCACACCTGGCTAATTTTTGTATTTTTAGTAGAGATGGGGTCTCATCCTGTGGGTCAGGCTGGTCCCGAACTCCTGACCTCATAATGAGTCTTTAGTTGTGTTCTTTTAAGAAATTCAGCCAAATTTCTGTGTTCAAATACTGACTCTACCTTTCTAGCCATAACCCTTGTTATAATATCTTTAAAATGAGAGTCGTAATAACAGTGCCTCAAAGGTAGGGTGAGATTCAGTAAGCATCCGCTGGAAAGTATCTATCACACCTCATGCTATTATAAATACCTAGTATATATCAAATTTATTGACATTATTAATTGGACAAAATAACAATGTAAAGAAAAATGAAGCAAAGTTGTTTTTCTTTTGAAGAGTAATTATAAGTGCTACTGGTTATAGAGAAAAATACAGAGGACAGAATTTTCATGTAAGTAAAAAGGAGAAGTGTCAAGTTAAAAAGGAGAAGTGTCAAGTTTTCTTAATATAAAAATGAAGAAAGGAATGCATTGGTAAGGCAATAAGTGATTATATATTATAAACTCCATGGAGCATTGTATTTATCTTATATGTAAATGGACATTTCAAGGCAGTAGGAGATGGATTTTCCATGGAAAATCCCTGTGTTTCATAATGTGAAGAACAGAGAGACTGCTAGTCTTCTTTTTATCAAAACAAATGGAAGTACAGAAGTCAGTTCATTTATAGTATCTCCTCTAAGAAAGCAAACCAGTTTTAAAAATACCTTTAGTTTTTCTTGTTTCGATTTTTGGGTTTGAGCCTGTGTGGAGAGTGACAACAAGGCCAGGTATGGTGGCTCATGCCTGTAATCCCAGCACTTTGGGAGGCCAAGGGAGGCAGATTCCTTCATCCCAGAGTTCGAGACCAGCTTGGGCAACATGGCAAAACCCTGTGGCTACAAAAAAAAAATATATGAAAATTAGCTGTGTGTGGTGGCATATGTCTGTTGTCCTATATACTTAGGAGGCTGAGGTGGGAGGATGATTTGAGCCTGAAAGGTTGAGGCTGCAGTGACCTGTGATCATGTATGCACAATAGGGTAAGACCTTGTCTTAAAAAAAAAAAAAGAGCAGCAACAGAAGTAGATGAAGCTAAGAGTAAAACTCATGTTTCTTACAGTAACTTTTTTGAAAGCACTTCATTTTAAAAAATCCCCATTCAGTGTTTGGTGCTGTTCAGTAAATCACATATCTTGGTACTGTTATTTGTGGCTCAGTCATGATAAACAATTTGCCTTGTCAGACTTCATAACCCTGCCCTGCCTTGGTCAGCAAAATAAGATGAAAATGTGCTTTGCCTGGTGCCATTTACTTCACAAAGAAATAATATGTTTTGTCTCTCCAGCATTTACTTACTCTTAAAATTTAGATAATCTCTTGCCTTCCTTCTTTCACAAAGTAGAGTCATTAACTTTCTTCTGATACTAGATATTGTTCGAAGGATTTTATCTACTTCCTGGACGATCCTTTAAATATTATGGTGAAAGTGAAATGGTTTGTCTTACGTGATAAAATTCCCTGGTTCAAGACTTCCTTTAACAATATTTTAGGTATTTTTTGTAGCTATATAAAAGGTCAGTTTTTGTCACATGTTTGAAAAAAGCTCCCTGACAGCATTTCTGGAATGTTTAAATCGTCTGGGTTTCTCCATTATTTTTCCCCAGCTTGAGCGTAATGGAAACAGAGAGACCACAACCAGTTCTTGCTTATCCTTGAGAAACGAAGTAGCAAATTAGCTGAAATAACGCCCAATACTCATTGGACGCAGTGCTTGCAAGAAGCCTCAACTGTCCAAACGTTTTCTGTTTAAAGTTTTAACCCTTTTCTGTGTTTGGCATTTCTTTCCTTTTGGCTCTTTTTTCTTCATTTGCCTGCCAGGTCCTCCAGCAGTGACATTATTTCCTAAATACTTCCTCCTCTTGCCATTTCTAGGCCTTGGGCAGGCCCACGACCCCCTACATCCCACGTCTGCATCAGTGCCGCAACAAACAGCTCTCCCCAAAGTATCACTAGCCTGCCCCACACATTCAGTCTGTGAAATTACACAGATGCATATTGGGCAACAGTCCAGGCCTTCCACTTTCCATCTGTATTTTCCATGACTCCCTTGTTTGCTCAAGGGTGTCTGTAAGTGCCCTGGCTGCCTGCTGATGGCTGTGGCTCTGCTCCAAGTCAAGACGTTGCTCCCTCGCTCTGGATCTGGTCCCTCTCCTATTGTGCCCCTGTGGAGAGCTCATGGTGCATTTTACATTGTAATCATCTATTTAGTTTTATGGCTTCCTAACTAGTTCCTAAGCCCTGTGAGGTTTGGGACCATGCCTGAGATATTACCCACTCTATCCCTAATTGCTGCTGCTGCTTGTTCCTCTTCTTCTTTCTTCTTCTTCCTCTTCTTCCTCCTCCTCATCCTCGTCCTCCTCCTCCCTCCCTCACGTCCCTCCCTCTCACTCTATTTCTTTCTTTGTTTCTTCCCTTCCCTTCCTATCTCTCTCTCTTTCTCTCTCTTTTTCTTTCCCTCCGTCCCTCCCTCCCTCTCTCCTTTCCTCCCATCCTTCCTCCCTTCCCTTCCTCCCCTTCCTCCCGTCCCTCCCTTCCTCCCTTCTTCCCTCCCTCCCTTCCTTCCTTCATTCTTTCCTTCTTTCTTTCTTTTTGAGACAGTGTCTCACTCTGTCACCCAGGCTGGAGTGCAATGGCGCAATCTCGGCTCATTGTAACCTCCACCTCCCAAGTTCAAATGATTTTCCTGCCTCAGCCTCCCAAGTAGGTGCGATTACAGGTGCCTGCCACCAAGCCCAGCTAATTTTATTTTTGCATTTTTAGTAGAGATGGGGTTTCACAATGTTGGCCAGGCTGGTCTTGAACTCCTGACCTCTGGTAATCCACCTGCCTCGGCCTCCCAAAGTGCTTGAATTACAGGCGCGAGCCACTGTGCCTGGCCCTAATAGCTTCTTTAGTCCTTCTCATGCATTGGGTCCTTAACAAACATTTTTGAACTTAATTTGTAACTGAAGCAAGTGACTCTTTTTGTAAGCCCTTTCGGGGATGTGATACGTCTTGCTTACCTTTATGTCCCATTAACATTGCTCACACATTTTCTGTAATAGACCCTTAAGAGTAGATTTGTTTAATTGAGATGAACTCACTTCCATGGTGAAAACTAAATTGGCTGTCTTCTTCTTGCTTGGTGTGGTTCGTGAGGCACAAATTTTGCCTATTTCGGCCTTGGGTAGGCAGGCTCTGTGGGCAGCTCACTTGTTTTCAAGGTTTTAGAGCTCGGGGCTCTTGGCAACTATAAAGCCCTTTTGCTCCTCTTTGGAGTGAATTCAAACCACTCATTTTCCTTTACTACAACTTTGCTCTATGATCTCAAAGCCTAATCAACAATGGATTATGTATTAGACAGGAGACTCAATGTTTGATGCTTTTCAATGACTCCCACCTTGTCCAAGAAGCTATGTGAAGAGTTACAGATATATTTATACACGTAACTGAGGTCATACCTGAAGTTCTCAGCGATAGACAAAAGCACCCCTTTGGAAAAGTGAACTCAAGCTAGCAACAGTGACAACTAAACTAAACGAACAGTACTAACACACTAAAATCAGGTGCAAGAACATGGAAATTCCTGTGCCTTATTTAAAAAAAAAATCAACAGCTGCACAAGAGGCATGTCTTAGGGGCAGCACGATGAATGAAGTAATAGGAGCATAAAGTGCATGTGTTGGGGGGGGTGTGTAACCTATCCTGGGAAGAAGGCAACCTAGGAAAGCTCAATGGAAGAGTTAGAAAGCAGGAGACGAAGGGAGGAAAGATGGTGCTGGGGGAGGGACTGGCCCAGTCCAGAGTCCAGATGTGAATTTGCGTGTATATGGTGAGTTGGAGGACCCAGGCCAAGCTGAGTGGTGGACCAGAGCTGACACTTGGAGAAACCATGACTACTTATATTAGGCCTTAGAAAAAGTACTGAGAAGTTTGAATTTTATCCTGGAAGCTTTGGGTATACATAGAATTTTAAGCTAAAGACTAACAGGGCCAGATCTGTTTTACAAAGATTACTCTGGCTGTATTATGTAATGTATACAGAGAATTATGACAAGGCCATTGTCATCACCACCCAGGGAGAGGTGGTGGTGACAATAAGAACCTGTTCAAGTGGGAAAGTGGAGGTGGACAGATGTAAGGCCGTTAAGGAGGACACAGTGACCAAATTTGGATGTGGGCTAAATGAGAGGGATGCACGAAGTAAGGAGTGAAGATGGGCTTCAAATCTTGATAGCAGGTCATGTGGGGATGATGTTTACCAAGATAGAGATTGTCAGAAGGATACCATGTCATAAAGGATCAGAATTCATAGCAGAAAATTGTACTGCTCTCTCAACATCCCTTAAAGCAAATTTCATGAGCATATAATGAGTGCCCATTGGGTGCACGTACTGAGTACAAAAATCTCTTATGTTCCCTAAGGTACAAAATGTATAAAAAGGGTAGTTCATGCCCTTAGTAGGTTGCTACTCTAGTGGATGAACCATATATTCAATATGAAAGATGAAGCTAAGATTTCTAGTCTAATGACTCGTTAGAAAATATTGTGTGGTTTGATGCTTGTCTGAACATCAGGAAAACAAATATACTTTTTGTATTACTTTATGAATTAAACACATCATTGTTTCTTGTTGAGATGATAAATGTTCTGAGTTATGGCTTTCTAGAAAATATTTTATTTGGTACAGATTAGTCTGACAGCCTATTTTTTACCTTTTATTTTTTAAGATGTATTTCATTTTCAGCATCCAAACTATATTTTGAGAGAGGAAAATGTGGGATGGATAGATGGTCAAAGTCACACTAAATTATTCCTTAGGGCTAGAGCATTCTTAAATTTTATTATATAAAATTGGTTTTGTCTTGTTATATGATTTTGTAAGTAACCACACACCAAATTAATCTTTTCCTGAAATAAACATTGAAGTTTTTAGTTTTGTTTGTGGTATATTACAAATAAATCACAAATCAGTATCTGTGTGGTTATCTCTGGTTGCTCAAATCATCAGTTATTTATTTATGTGCGTCACTTAGATGCCTAATTTAATATTTCGAGTAAATTATTTTTGCTGTAAAATGCAATTGAATCTATTAGGCAAAAAAAAAAAAATGCTTTGTTCTCTTAACTGTTATTCTGCAGCAATATACCTCTGAAATGAAATAGCATAACTGCAGTAAACCTCACATTAGAGTATATCTGTAATCACTACCACTGGCTCTGGCACATCCTGTGATTTGATTCTGATCCCCAAATTTTATGGCTTTTTTGTTTTGGTTTGCTTTAAAAAGATAAACTTATAAATGTGAAAAATGTAATTCTAAGATAATAGAGTTAGGAAGCCATTACTGAAGGTAATTCTGGAGGAAAATTGAGAGTGGAAAATGATAACTGTAAAATATTTAAAATTATGGATATGGAAATCAAATTGCAGACATTGGGGGGAAAGTGTGTACTGTGCAGGGGAAATGGAAATCATCCTAACTTAGAGAGTTTACAGTAAGATAAAAGAGCCAAGGAGAATGGCAAACACTCAGTTTAAATATTTCACAGTAACTATTTCAATTAGTTTCTGCATTTAAAAAATGGCATGTAGCAATAGGACATACCAGTTCATAGGAGGCATATTTAAGTTTTTTCTGACCTAGCTTCCAATGGTATATTTGAGAACAAACTGTAATCTGGAAAAGAATTGTTTGTTTTCTCCATTTCATCTTTTCTTCCAGTGTTTACAATTTTAATGAGTCTCTTAGATGAATTTTGGCAAATAGAGAACCATGGCATGATAAAAAGTACCTA
This sequence comes from Sapajus apella, assembly GCF_009761245.1. NCBI lineage: Eukaryota > Metazoa > Chordata > Mammalia > Primates > Cebidae > Sapajus > Sapajus apella. The sequence goes on along the minus strand of NW_022436970.1, from coordinate 15,349,713 downwards.
GGGACCTTGGGTTAGTTACATTATCATTGAATTCATTTATTAGATTAAAAATACATCATATGGACTCTTTGATCATTTGATAAAATGTATATGCATTTCTGTATATTTTTACTTATTCTGCTACTAATAATTTAAAGCAAGTAGTAATGATTATCAACCCTACAGATCATATATATATATATATATATATATAAAATTGTATTTGAGCTCTGGGGTACATGTGCACATCCTGCATCCTGCAGGATTGTTACATAGGCACATACATGCCATGGTGGTTTGCTGTCTCCATGCCCCCACCACCCCCATCGCCTACGTCAGGCATTTCTCCAGTGTTATCCCTCCCCATCCTCCCCACCCACCCTCCACTGTTCCTCCCCTCCCCTCCACCCCACTGACCTAGCCCTGTGAGTATTGTTCCCTTCCCTGTGCCCAAGTGTCCTCATTGTTCATCACCTGCCTATGAGTGAAAACATGCGGTGTTTGGTTTTCTGTTCTTGTGTCAGTTTGCTGAGAATGATTGTTTCTAGGTTCATCCATGTCTCTACAAAGGACATGAACTCATCATTTTATATGGCTGCATAGTATTCCATGGTGTATATGTGCCACATTTTTTTTTTTGTCCAGTCTATCATTGATGGGCATTTGGGTTGGTTTCAGGTCTTTGCTATCATAAACAGCACTGCGATGAACATACATGTGCATGTGTCTTTATGATAGAATGATTTATAATCCTTTGGATATATACCCAGTAATGGGATTGCTGGGTCAAATGGAATTTCTATTTCTAGGTCCTTGAGGAATTATCATGTTGTCTTCCATAACAGTTGAACTAATCTACAATCCCACCAACAGTGTAAAAGTGTTCCTATTTCTCCACATCCTCTCCAGCATCTGTTGTCTCCATATTTTTTAATGATCACCATTCTAACTGGTGTGAGATGGTATCTCAATGTGGTTTTGATTTGCATTTCTCTAATGACCAGTGATGATGAGCATTTTTTTATATGTTTATTGGCTGCATATTTGTCTTCTTTTGCAAAGTGTCTGTTCATATCCTTTGCCCACTTTTGAATGGGTTTGTTTTTTTCTTGTAAATCTGCTGTAGTTCTTTGTAGATTCTGGATATTAGTCCTTTGTCAAATGGGTAGATTTTGAAAAATTTTTTCCATTCTGTTGGTTGCTAGTTTACTCTAATGATTGTTTCTTTTGCTGTGCAGAAGCTTTTAAGTTTAATTCAGTCCCGTTTGTCTATTTTTGCTTTTGTTGCCATTGCTTTTGGTGTTTTAGTCATGAAGTCCTTGCCTGTGCCTATGTCCTGAATGGTTTTGCGTAGGTTTTCTTCTAGGGTTTTTATGGTGTTAGTTCTTATGTTTAAATCTTTATTCCACCTGGAGTTAATTTTTGTATAAGGTGTAAGGAAGGGGTCCAGTTTCAGCTTCCTGCTTATGGCTAGCCAGTTTTCCCAACACCATTTATTAAACAGGGAATCCTTTCCCCATTGCTTGTTTTTGTCTGGTTTGTCAAAGATCAGATGGCTGTAGATGTGTGGCATTGCTTCGGAGGCCTCTGTTCTGTTCCATTGGTCTATATATCTGTTTTGGTACCAGTATTGTGCTGTTTTTATCCTTGTAGTATAGTTTGAAGTTAGGTAGCGTGATGCCTCCAGCTTTGTTCTTTTTGCTTAGGATTGTCTTGGCTATGTGGGCTCTCTTTTGGCTTCATATGAAGTTTAAAGTGTTTTTTTTTACAGTTCTGTGAAGAAGGTCAATGGTAGCTTGATGGGGATAGCATTGAATCTATAAATTACCTTGGGCAGTATGGTCATTTTCACAATATTGTTTCTTCCTAACCATGAGCATGGAATGTTTTTTCATCTGTTTGTGTCGTCTCTCATTTCCTTGATCAGTGCTTTGTAGTTCTTTTTGAAGAGATCTTTTACCTCCTTTGTTAGTTGTGTTCCTAGGTATTTTATTCTCTTTGTAGCAATTGTAAATGGGAGTTTGCTCATGATTTGGCTCTCTGTTTGGCTCTCTGTTATTGGCGTATAGGAATGCTTGTGATTTCTGCACATTGATTTCATATCCTGAGATTTTGCTGAAGTTGCTTATCAGCTTAAGGAGGTTTTGGGCTGAGATGATGGGGCCTTCTAAATAAACGACCATGTTGTCTGCAAATAGGGTCAATTTGACTGCTTCTTTTCCTGATTGAATGCCTTTATTTCTTTTTCTTGCCTAATTGCTCTGGCTAGAACTTCCAATACTATATTGAATAGGAGTGGTGGGAGAGGGCATCCTTGTCTAGTGCCAGTTTTTAAAGGGAATGCTTCTAATTTTTTCCCATTCAGTATGATATTGGCTGTGGGTTTGTTGTAAATAGCTTTTACTGTTTTGAGATCCGTTCCATCAATACCTAGTTTATTGAAGGTTTTTAGCATAAAGCACTGTTGAATTTTGTTGAAGGCCTTCTCTGCATCTACTGAAATAATCATTTGGTTTTTGTCTTTAGTTCTGTTTGTGTGGTGAATTACATTTATAGATTTGTGTATGTTGAACCAGCCTTGCATCCCTGGGATGAAGCCTACTTGACCGTGGTGGATAAGCTTTTTGATGTGCTATTGGATTTGGTTAGCCAGTATTTTATTGAAGATTTTTGCATCAATGTTCATCATGGATATCGGCCTGTAGTTTTCTTTTTTAGTTGTGTCTCTACCAGATTTTGGTATCAGGATGATGTTGGTCTCATAGAAAGAGTAAGGGAGGATTCCCTCTTTTTGTATTGTTTGGAATAGTTTCAACAGGAATGGTACCAGCTCCTCTTTGTACGTCTGGTAGAATTCAGCTGTGAACCTGTCTGGACCTGGACTTTTTTGGCCTGTAGGCTATTAATTGCTGCCTCTACTTCAGACCTTGTTATTGGTCTATTTGGGGTTTCAACTTCTTCTTGGCTTAGTCTTGGGAGTGTGCAAGTGTCCAGGAATTTATCCATTTCTTCCAAATTTACTCGTTTATGTGCATAGAGCTGTTGTAGTCATCTCTGACGGTAGTTTGTATTTCTGAGGAATGGGTGGTGATCTCCCTTTTTTCATTTTTTATTGCATCCATTTGATTCTTCTGTCTTTTCTTTTTTATTAGTCTAGCTAGTGCTCTGTCTATTTTGTTGATCTTTTCAAAAAACCAGCTACTGCTTTATTGATTTTTTTGAAGGGTTTTTTTGTGTCTCTATCTCCTTCAGTTCTGCTCTGATCTTAGTTATTTCTTGTCTTCCGCTTGCTTTTGAGTTTTTTTGATCTTGCTCCTCTAGCTCTTTCAAATGATGATAGGGTGTCAATTTTACATCTTTCCTTGCTTCTCATATGGGTGTTTATTGCTATAAATTTCCCTCTAGACACTGCTTTAAATGTGTCTCATAGGATCTGGTATGTTGTGTCTTCATTCTTGTTGGTTTCTAAGAACATTTTTATTTCTGCCTTCATTTCATTGTTTATCCATTCATCATTCAGAAGCAAGTTGTTCAGTTTCCATGTAATTGTGTGGTTTTGAGTGCTTTTCTTAATCCTGAGTTCTAATTTGATTGTGCCGTGGTCTGAGAGACTGTTTGTTATGATTTCTGTTCTTTTGCATTTGCTGAGGAGCGATTTACTTCCAATTATGTGGTCAATTTTAGAGTAAGTATGACGTGGTGATGAGAAGAATGTGTATTCTGTGGATTTGGGGTGGAGTTTCCTGTAAATGTCTATTAGGTCCACTTGGTCCAAATCTGTGTTTAAGTCCTGGATATCCTTGTTGACTGTCTGTCTTGATCTGTCCAATATTGTCAGTGGAATCTTAAAGTCTCCCACTATTATTGTATGGGAGTCTAAGTCTCTTTGTAGGTCTTTAAGAACTTGCTTTATGTATTGGGTGCCCCTGCATTGGGTACATGTATGTTTAGGATAGTTAGCTCTTCTTGTTGCATTGATCCTTTTACCATTATGTAATGCCCTTCTTTGTCTCTTTTGATCTTTGTTGGTTTAAAGTCCATTTTATCAGAGACTAGGATTGCTGCCTCTGCTTTTTTTTGCTCTCCATTTGCTTGGTAAATCTTCTTCCATCCCTTTATTTTGAGTCTGTTTGAGTCTTTGCATGTGAGATGGGTCCCCTGAATACAGCACACTGATGGGTCTTGAGTTTTTATCCAGTTTGCTAGGCTGTGTCTTTTGGTTGGGGTGTTTAGGCCATTTACATTAAACGTTAATGTTGTTATGTTTGAGTTTGATCCTGCCATTTTGTTACTGGCTGGTTGTTTTGCCCATTAGTTGATGTGGCTCCTTCCCTGGGCCTATTTTCAGAGCCCTATCTGTCCCACAGAAACGAACCTGGCACCTCATTTGGAATTGTGAAGTCCTCTAGCCCTCTGCGTCTCATTTGCTGGGAGCTGCATTCCAGTGCTGGCTTCTTTCAGCCATCTTGGTGACCCCCAGATCCAATATTTTCTTTTGTTAGAAATACTTTGTATGTCTCCTTAATCACTTTGAAATCATATTCTTAGATCATGATAACTGTTTACACACATAATTTCACAAGAATAAATATATGCTCTAAATGTAATATAGGGAAGAAATTACATGAAACTAAGTTATAATAAGATAGTATGTATTCAATATATAAATGTTCAGGCGCTATTGTGTGAGAGGGATAAAATGAAATAGTGAAATGTGTTCACCTCCATTTAGAATCACCGTGAACTATGACTAGAAGACGTGATTACCCTGAATGGCATTGTCAGTCATTAATGATGCTGTTTCCAAAATGAACAACTCCTGGTAGAGCTCTAACACTTCAAAGTAAAATCTTCCCTTGCTTTAAACTGAACAGGAGTAGAATTTCTAGAAAATCAGAGTATGCTAAGATAGTGAAAAAAATATTTGTCAGCTGTTTTCTTGTGCCAATTTACTTTCAGGTGAGTCAGGACTTATTGCATTAATTTTAATTCCTTTGAATTTCCTTTGCAATTTCTTTGGGGTTTTGCTCAGAATTTAGGACATTGTCTTAAATATAGTGGGTCCTCAATTGATGGTTATTTGTGTGTTAGTTACTTTAGAGCATGAACGTTCCTATTTTATTGGGAGTAACAGAATGACAGCTGAATGTAGCTGAAATGGTTGTGGTTGTCATTCTCAATTAGGAGGGCCAAATATCTGGTCTGTCTTGCCCTTTCTTCTTTTTCCAATTTATTTCAGTAGAAATGCTTTTCTAAAAGAGCAGTATATAGGACATGGCACAAATACCGAACTCTGTATCCCTTCAGTGAGAAAATTGGAAACTGGCAGAACTATCGCAAGGAATTGCTAACCACAAAACTTGAAAAGAAATAGTCTCCTCTTGGTCCATGAACAACACAATGGGATAATTGATATATGGTGTGCGTTGTGAGTTTGTTTTTTGGTAGTGTTAATCAACTTGAACTAAGCTCCTCTTTGTCAGTTGCCAATGGCGCTGATGTGAAGTGATTGACTTGAAGCAGCCAAAGAAGATCTCATCAAAAATGTCAAGGTCATAGAGCAGTTTTGCAGGTGTTGTATGAAATATTGTATAGAAAGGTAGACTTTCAGAGCCAGAGATTTTTCACATTCTGACATAATACATAAAAACCGATTTATTAGTGTTATAAATACTAGACATTTTAGATTATTGCTCCAAAATCATGCTATGAAAATAGGATCACAGTGAGACAGCTTTCCAAACTTTGGAAATGTCTCTAATAGAAGTTGTGCATTTCCCCCAACTCACTTTCTTTCTAGAAGCCTCATTAAGATAAACAGAATGATAGAGAAGTCATGGGATGCCATTTTTTCCCTTCACACTTTAATAAGAAACATCTTCTTTTCTCCCTTTCCAGTGAGGTTGTCTATAATTCTCCAATTCTTTTAGCCCATCTGAAGCCCATCTTTCGGGGCAGGGGATGTCTGGTCCCTTGCTTCATAACATGCAGGCTGAGCATTTCACTAGGATACATGAGCCCTGAAAAAGGAGTTCTTTACCCACAGTGACTCCTGCCTGCTCACCAGGTCCATCCTGCAGGGACCTCTCCTGCCTCCTTCCCAGCTGCTCTAAGCACTTACCCACGCTTGTAATTTAAATGGTAATTGACAAAGGTTGTCACTCTAAGAGTATGGCATATGTTTACCAAGTTTCCTCTAAGGGGATCTATATTTAAAAATGATATTCACACTTAATGCATAAACATAGATTAATGAAATTCTAGAATTGCTTTAGGTGGTTTTTCACTTCGAAAAAAACACATTTCTATAAAAGGAAATGTTTATTTTGTTTTCTAATTATGACCAGACCAATCCTTTTCTCACTCTGAGAAATAAAAAACTTAAATAATCCCATCTTTGTTCTGTGGTCTGTGACAATAACAAATCCTTTAGGCACATTTGTCTCTTCAGCCAAGGACTTTTTTGGTTTTCAAAGCTCTGCCAATCTATTTTCTAAAACGTTTCTACGTTCATTTTTTAAAAAATGGTATCCTTGGTATTTTCACTATGTCTGTCTCTCTTCTCCACTGCTGTTTGGAAAGGTCAGGGGGTGGAGACAGAAGATGCCGGTGGTTGCTGGGCAGGCAGGTATGATGGCAAATCCCAGAGCCTGTTTATCCCACCATCGGGTCTGGTGCTAGAGGAATCTGCCCTTCAAAAGTGATCTTTTCTACTGCCCGTATTCATAATAAGCAGAGTGTCATTTAGATCTGGAAGTGCTTTTTTCTAGTTATAAGAAACCAGTGATCAAACTGTTTGTTGCCATTGGTTCCCTAAATGCTCTTTTACTGCTCGTTCCTGGTTGTGCTGTGTCGTTCCTCTCCTAAAGCTGAGGGGAGAGAGAGAAACAGGTCCCATTTGTTACAAGTGATCAAATCCAAAGAGTGATTCTTCTCTCTACTTCTCTACCCAGAATTTCATCATCTATAAAATGATACAATAATACATATCTCACTGAATTATAAATGTTAAAATGAAATGCATATGTAGAGCATTTAGTATAGTCACAAGCAGATGATAAGTACTCAAACTATAGCTATTATTATCGTTAGGTCAGACCTAAGGATGTGATGATTATCAACTTTCTTAATAAAGATCATGAAATATAGCCAAATCCCTGAGCAAATCAGAGATGACATTTGTTGTAGCCCTCAGTAGAGAGGAATTTTGTGTGCAAAATTTTAAAGAATTTTGTAGTTTAGACATCTCAATCTCAAAATTTACAGAGCCTTGTATACCCTTTCTTAGAACTCAGGAAGGAAAAGATATGTGGATATAAACAAATGAAAACATAGATGGGCACCATTTTAAAAATAGCCACTCACTTCATGACAACATTGCTGATTTTGTTGTCTCCTGGGTTTGCACAAATTTCTTCCCATAAGAAGGCTCAACCATTTCATGTTTGAATGAGGAAATGAAAGAAATCTCTGAGTAGATATAAGAAAATGAATAATTTACTGTATTTAGTTGAACAAGAAGTTAAGTCCACAGCCAAGAAATATGATTTAAAAATATACTTTTGTGGGCAAAGACTCTTAGTTCAGTATACTCATTAGTAATACACACATACATATGCACACACACACCTGCACCCACACAAACGTTAAATAATCATATTCTATTTTGAGAAAAGAATAAAAAATCACAGTTAAAAATTTATACCAAAGTATTTACCTCTTTATTTTAATCAAGTGATAAGAAAATACAGGAAAAAATAATACATGGGGCAGGTGTGATGAAAAGAGAGTTGGTTTGGAGGAGAGTTGAGAATTCTGGCCTCATTTTGAGTGAATCGGGTAACTTTCCACACTTCTGTGAATGTTAGTGTTCTCAGGTGTGTGAGGATTGCCGACCTGAAGGGATGGGTGGAATCAAGTGCCTGCCATATCAGTTGCGCCCACTCTGTGAACATGGACTTCAAGGTCATTCTTCACATGGGGTTTGTAGCAATATCTATTTAGGGTTTATTTTCCATTTGTTTTCGTCCCAACTTTCAAAAATGAAGAAGGCAGTTCCCAGGACTTGCGAGTCTAATATTCTTTTAATAGCTCAATATTCTATTTGGATAAATGTCAGCATTTACGGAAAGGATGCTGGCATTCAGTTGCTTTTTCCTAATCCACTCTGTCTATTACCTTTCCTCAAGGGAAAGATGGAGCTCTATGGCAATCTCCAGCACCCCAAACCTATCCTGCTGAAGTCTTCTCAGAATTTTATGACATTACTCACTTTAAAAAATAGGATTAGCTCATGTGTGCCAACATGGACCTGTCTCAAGGAAGACAGGGAAATCTATACTTTTTAGCTAACAAAGCATTGGACCATTTCAGTTAACATTGTTTCTTGTGCCCCAGCAGGTTGAGCTAACTCACTTCACCAACACCCAGTTTCCTATTCACGGCTTCAGTTCCACCCATGAGAATTCACTATTGTTTCTCTTTCCTAACCGACTGTGGTGTAGTCCCAGTGCCTCATGGTGCTTACTCAGTTGTCGTGTACCACTCAAGATGGTGTTCCTTCTGCTCTCCCATCTGTCCTCTTTCTTTTCTTTATAGACTCCCAAATCTGACCATCTCCCCCTTCTAATAATCTTTGCATTTTAGAATATTTTTAGATTTACAGGAAAGCAGGAAAGCTAGTACAGACGGTTTCCGTATACCCCTTATCCAGGCTCCCTCATTGTTAACATCTCACATTATTGTGGTATATTTGTTAAACCAATGAAACTGAAACTAGTATACTACTGTTAACTCAGCTCTAGACTTTATTTGGATCCAAAGTGTTTATGTTTTGTCCTTTTTCCATTCCAGGGTCCCGTCTACCAGGCCACCACATTGTGTTGAGTTGCCATTTCTCCCCAGTTTCTCTGGTCTGTGACAATTTCTGTCTGTCCTTCCTTTTCATGACCCTGGGAGTCCTGAGGAATACTAGTCCAGTATCCTGCAGAGTGTCTCCCAATTAGGGTTTGTCTGATGTTTTACTCATGATTAGACTAGGAATATGGAATTTTAGAAAGAATAACATAGTCATGAGCCCCTTCTCATCACATCATATCAGACGAGATCGGGCACGTTCAGGGTGGTATGGCCGTAGACTCTCATCACATCATATCAAGGTGTACCTGATAGCCACACAGCATCACTGGGATGTTGGTCTCTCTCATGTGGTTAGGGTGTGTTTGACATGTCTTTCCATGGTGAAGTGAAGTTTCTATTTTTCCTTTCTGTGTTCTAGTCTTTGGACTCAAGTCTCCAAGGTGTGCCTTCCCTCACAGAGCTGCCTCCTTCCTTAGAAAAGTACTAACACAATGCACCAAGAGGATCAAAACAACATTTACAGGGATTTTAAAATGCATAAAAAAATGAAAAAAGTTCAGGCTGCCATTATTCTGTTTCCTCTTCCCATTTCCTGTTCAACTCTCATTCAGAGCACACATATGTTTTAACTGCTAACAAAGTGTAGATGTCATTGATAATTTTTTCTGTACATTATGTCATAAGCATTTCCATACGGATAGACTGATCTTTGCTTTTCATAATTGGCTTAACCTTATTAAGTTTCTGGACATTTAGATTCTTTCCAGTATTCACTATTTCAACTAATGCTTGGTAGCCATCTTCACATATATAATGCTTTAAAAAAAAATCATTGTTGGCTGGGTGCGGTGGCTCACGCCTATAATCCCAGCACTTTGGTGGATCACGAGGTCAAGAGATCGAGACCATCCTGGTCAACAAGGTGAAACCCTGACTCTACTAAAAATACAAAAATTAGCTGGGCATGGTGGTGCGTGCCTGTAGTCCCAGCTACTCGGGAGGCTGAGGCAGGAGAATTGCTTGAACCCAGGAGGTGGAGGTTGCGGTGAGCTGAGATCATGCCATTGCACTCCAGTCTGGGTAACAACAGCAAAACTCCATCTAAAAAAAAAAATTGTTGCCTAGGATTAATTTGCAGACATTTTCTCTGATGTATAAAGAACACAAATTAAATGCTGAATTGAATACATATATTATTATCTCCTTTAACTCCAAAAGTTCATTGAAAATCCAAAATAAATAACATGGACACTCTTGTTTCCCTCTTGGTGTTAGTTTTTTCTGTCTCTTTTCTGAACTACTTGCTTTTCTGAATTGATCAGATGATTACAACTATCACTGCTAATAGCTATACTCACACTGGTGATTTAATATTGTCATATTTTTGTTTTAACTTCATTACAATTTGAACTAAATAATGTCAGCCTCTTCTACCTCAGGGGGTTGTGAGAAATACTGTTGATCTTTCTGTGGTTTGAAAAGCACCTGGAGCTCTTTGGAGAGAAAGTATTGAAACCATAAATATTGCAGTGCTGGCTGATGTTCAGGGGTATGTGGTGCCAGGAGTGAAAGCTCCTGTGTGTGTTTCCATTGGACAAACACAGAATGGAGACCCAAACTCTTGCAGAGCCTGGACTGGAAAATATTGCCCTGAGTTCCTGGTATCATTCACTAAATTTACAACGCATCGTCTTTGGAGATGTTTTCTCGTCCATTTATCCCCTCCAAAATTACTAGGCAACTTCATGTGCCTGGCATTTTGCTAAGATTAGACATATTGAAGGTACAATGTCTTTATGGAGCTGATGGTTTTTTAGGGTAGGAAGAAATGACAACAAATAGAAAAACAGCACAATAGAACATAGAGGGAAGACAGAGGAGGGAGTAATTAGCCTATTTTGAAATGAATAAGAAAATATGTCCTTGAAGTAGGTGGTGTCACAGAATAAGTGATATCAAAGGATAAGTGATGTCACAGGATAAGTTTTGCAGGATGAATAGCAGTTTTCTTGGAATGAAGTGGAAGGAGTCTATGAAGGCATTCCAGGAGAAGAGACAGTTGATGCAAGATCATTAAGGTGAATAATGTTCTTGGGGAAATGGGAGTATATGGCAGATTCTAGCAGGAGATGAGACTGGAGACGAAGGCAAGAAGAACATCATAAAGGATTTTGCTAAAGAACATGTGCTTTGTCCTGTAGTTGGAATAGGAAACATCTGACCCTTTTAAAGTACAGCTGTAGCCTGAGAAGTTATATATGTTAGCTATTTAGTTGGATGCAACATGGATTGCAGGGAAAGGGGACTACAATTAGAATTATTTTGACAACTATTTCAATAGTCCAGTTGAAAAAACATAGGGAAGCCTCTAATAACTACATTTCAAATTTTTATTCTGTTTGGTTTACAAACAATGTTCACTATCTTTGGGTTAATAGTCATTCTTGCTGTTGTACAGATTTCTTTGACATTGTGCTTAACTCCTACAGATGTAGTAAATGAATTCTCAGGTATTTATTAATCAGCAAATATGTATGAGCTATTATGTAAGGTTTTTCCTGAGATTAGAAGGAGTACAATAAACCATACAATGAATTACCTGGCAATCTTTTGAAACATGGTGGAGTAACAACAAACAAACAAATATTTTAGAAATTATTTTTGTCTCCAAGGAGCTCGGCATAGTTGAGAAAAGAAAGACATAGCCACAAAAATAGAAAACACAACAGTATATATTTTGCAAGTGCTGTAAGTTGTTATATCCAATTATACAAAAGTGTAGAAATAGAGAGGTAGGATTCAGCGGCTGAGAGATTACTCTGGGTAAGTCCTGGGGGAGAGGTAAGTCAAGCTGGGACTTGAGAGAGTGATAGAGCCAAAGAGAGAGTCAAAGACAGAGTTGTTTTTGTTTTATTATTAATTTTTAAATTGTAAATTGATAATTTATAATAATAAATTTATAGGGTACAAACAGGTTATAACTTATAAATACAATGTGTAATAATTAAATCAAGCTAGTTCACCTATCCATCCTCTCAAATACATTTTTGTGGTGAGAATATTTGAAATTCACTCTCTTAGTAATTTTGAAATGGGCAATACTCTATTATTTATATTCATCAAGCTGTGTGACAGAGCTCAAAAAAGGAAGAATCCTACGTCTTCTGTCTGACTGAGGTTTTGTACCCCTCTTGACCATCATTCTCCCCATTCCCCCAATTCCCAGCCAGTGTAAGCACCATTCTACCCTCTGCTTCTATGAGACAGATTTTCATTGACTCAGGCTATGTTATCAAGAAGACATTTAAGGGCCAGGCACAATGGTTCACACTTGCAATCCCAGCACTTTGGGAGGCTGAGGGGAGTGAATCACTTGAGATCAGAAGTTCTAGACCAGCCTGGTCAACATAGCGAAACCCCATCTCTACTAAAAATACAAAAATATTTAGCTGGGCATGGTGGCACTTGCCTGTAATCCCAGCTACTCTGGAGGCTGAGGCAGGAGAATTGCGTGAACCTGGGAGGCACTGGTTGCAGTGAGCTGAGATTACACCACAGCACTCTAGCCTGGGCAGCAGAGTGAGACTCCGTCTGGAAAAAAAAAAAAAAAAGACATTTAGAAGCCTGGCTCCAGGCACACGGATGGAAATCTAGATTCTAGGCTGCAAGTATAATTTGGTAAAGTTCTACAATTGTGCCTGCCTTAGGTTACATTAACCAGAAGCAGTTCCTGAGAGGAGGATAAATGTGAAAAGGACTTATAAGGAAGCGTTCCCAGGGAAACCCATCAGGGGACCCAGGTTGGAAAGTGAAGGAGAGATCCAGCAAGGGCACAGTATCCAGCGAGGTCCAGGGAAGCCTCCTGGTCAGGAAAAGCAAACTCTACCAGGGTCAGTCATTGGATCAGGGTCCCTTGGGGTGTATACATTCTCAGGCAAGGCAGGCTCCAGCCACCCAGGGCAGCACTCAACTGAGAGGGGCAGGTCTGGGCTCTTAGGGAAGAAAAGCACAGAAGCTGGGGTGCTTCAAGAAGGCAAAAAGGTCCCGGGGGGTGTCCCTGGACCCTGAGACCATCTGCTCAGTGTCCAAGTCAAGCCCGGCCCCTGCTCGACTTTTATGGAGTTCCCTGCATTGCAGAGTGTTTGGACCTTATTGCTTAGAGAAACCAAAGCGAGGATCTCATCTTTCAATTCTTCCCATTCATCATTTGACTTTTTCCCTTACAATGAACACGAATATTGTCTGAAACTCTAAGCCCTTCAAGAAATCCTAGCCTTTCTTAACTGCGGCCAGTTACAGCATGAAATATTTTACCAGGCAAAATAGAGCTCATATTCAAATTTTCAGGAGAGAGCTGCAAGGATGAATTTTTAGCTTGCTTTTCTTTAAGTGCTGTTGCTATTCCTGACTGGAGATTTTTGCAGTGGTGAGCGAGACCAGAGGACCTTGTGTTCCCCTTTCCCTACGGAAAGTGTCTTCTATTTCATAGGTCATGTCTTATGCCTGCAGAAATTATCTTCCAATTTTCAGAGCAATTTTAATTGAATAGGAATCACACTGTTAGCAATGGTGAACCTCTGATTTTCTGAGCAGTGTATTTTAAAACTTAGTTTTATAATTAATTTTATTACATCTTTTTTCAGTGGAAGTCAAAATATGTAAGTTCACATTTAGGTGTATGTAATATGTGTAGAGTACATTGTGAGGGTATGCATGCACTGTTTCTTGTTTTCCTCTTTCTAACATCATATCAGTTGGTACTTAGTCATTTTTCATGTGTCATGCATCACAAATGCTACTTACTTGTTCTCCACAAAGCCATCTGGAAATACCAAAGACATGTAATGAAGTAGATACTAAAATACATGGTCAGAAAATGTGAGAAGAGGAAGGAAGTTGAACTTGGAGTAGATGCTCTAAAGGCACAAAGTATGCCATTGAGTAGCTTAAGTTTGGAGTCCTAAATAGATTTTCTTCGGCAAATGCCCTTGTGTTTGGTGAGAGAATCTTTGACAGAACTTGCTGAGTACAGTCTGTAGTAGCTGCTTCTGAAACTCAGCTCCCTCTTCAGGTCTCTGCAGATGCCATCAGAGCCTCTATGGGAAATTTCTAAAGGCTCTGTTTGTGTTTTCATCACTTTGTTCTTTGGAGGACTTACCGTCTTTTTATGGCAATTTCCTGCTTGTGTGTACCCCTGCTAACTCAGACTGTGTTTTATTTCTACCCAGTAAGCCTTGTGGATGAATGAATGAATGTTGAATGAATAAAGGAAGGAAAAATAAGGAGGAAAAATTTCACCGCTTCTGGTTTGCAGTGCATCTTTCTGTGTGAATCTCCCACCCGTCCCGCGTTTCCACTCACTTTCCTTCTCTGCCCTCTGCCCCACGGGGCACCCACCTTGGCAGGGACAAGGATAATTTAAGGCTCTCCTCTTTCTCCTTTGCCACAACAGGTCTATTGCTGGCCACTCTCCTGTGGGAAAGATCTTCCTTGCTTTCTACGTGGAAAACAACTTAATGGACAATTTCACACTCATGTGGTGGTGCCTGCCAGGAATTGAAAATTTTATATGCGTTTTAACAAGGACAAGTACAGAAACTGATTTCTAATTATAAGAGTTAAGGCATCAGAAAATAAGCTATCTAGGAGCAGAGGCGTCCTTGGAGCGGATGTTGCCTCTGAGATCCTGCCCTGTTGCAAGGTAGAAAAGAAAACTCTGGCTATCCCTGGAGTCCCTTCTCAGGGCTGGTTCAAAAATGGCTCCCTAGGCTCCCTGCCTAGGTGAGAATGTCTCTGCCATTCACAAACTGGGTGACTTTTCTGTGACGAGTAGATGCACTAGCTTATGTAATGCATTTAATGCTAGGACTCGTTTTATTTATTTATTTTTTTAAATTATGTGAATATTTTAATGCAAAATGCTTACCACTTAAAATTAGCAAAGCTTCATTTAAATTAAAATTCCATTTAACTAAAGATGGTTAACCCCAATAAATTGTGCAGTAGTTGATTTCTGCTGTATAATGCCAGTCCTATGCCATACAATAAGAACTGCAACATTAACTGTCACTTCCTGCATTGCTCTTTTGGACCCTAAGGGATGAGGGAGAGGGGACTCAGACGCAAAACAAAGTACAACCCGAATAAACTGTGCAGCGATTCCTAATAGTTATAAACCCAATTTGACTAAGTTGTCCAAATAGATGGGGAATAACTGCAGGTATTGTTCCAGAGCCGATAAGAGGTTTTGTTTTTACACCCTGGTAAAAGTTCTATACTAGGTGAGAAGTCAGTTTAAGGATGCATGTTCAGTAAATAGTTACTACATATACACATTTACTGTCTGTAAACATTAGAAATATACGTTAGACAGAGTACCCTCACAAGTCAGGTACATTTTAAAAAAAGAAGATGAGGTAACATGAATCTCAAAGTCCACAGGAATCCTGCCTGAAGAGTTTGAACAGCTGCCTGTAATTCATTTCCAATGTGCAGGGAGATTAAGGTTTGCCAAAACTGGATTCACTGGCTTTCAGCATAGCAACTGCATCTTTCACTGCATGGTAGATAACATTCTTCACCTGTAATTTATCTTCATGATTGGTATGAGTCTGTGGCAGATATCGGAATTCCTGAGTAAGCCAGAAGTAGTATTTAACATGCTCTGGAGAAACAAAATCTTCAGCCGCTTTGATGCAGCTATACAAGTTATGAACCTGATGTGGAGCTCCTGCTGGGATAAACACCACATCGCCAAGAAACTGTACAATAGCCCAGCCTTGAACTCCATACTCTTGATGAAGACGCTTTCTTAATGATCGGCCTAAATACCAGCTTTGATCATGAATAGGATCATGGTCTGCTGGGTTTTCTTGACCTTGCTCTTCTGATACCTTTTTAATGAAATTTCCTTATCTTCTCCATGTCCTTTGCAGCATATATGTGCCACAGTGCTCCTGGCTTCTCTTTTCCTTCAATAAAGCGCTTTATTTTGAGTTCGTCAGAATCTCCATCTTGGATGGTCTTAAGGACTTCTTCCTCACACTGTCCTTTGGGAATTCCCACATAGACCATGACATTAGCTGCATCAGATACATCTAAGTGAAGATTTATTGTTCCGTATTCCCGATCTTCAGGAGTGATTAATCCATAAGCATTATACATCTTGGGACCCAGATCTGGCCGAACAAAGTAGCTTGGCAGCCTAGAGGCCAAGTTCAGTTTGCCATCTCGCCTTGTGTACTCTGGCAATGGAATGTTGGCCATCAGATCATCAAACCTGGAAGGCATCATATCTCTAAAATCTTCCCCTGGTGGCCAGTCCTTAAGTTTCAACACCATTGGTTCTTTTTCATTTTTCAAACGATTTGGAACGTCTTCAAATCCATCCCAGAAGTCTCCTACTGTGGCTCCTGTGGTGATTTCATTGGTCCTACAATTAACTAGGTCTACTTCCTGCTCACCAAACTCTTTCCTAAAGGATTCAGGTTTCCAAAGTTCAGAATTCAATTTATGATGCACTCCAGACACCATCACTGGCTGCCCTTGTTTCCAGCACTCCCTAAACACATTCCAGTTGCTCTTATTGTTGGGGTCTTGCAAGCACAGCAAGCAATTATCACAGGACAGATCTCACAGAGGCAAGTGGCCCCTGGACCTCTCTTGCATCCATTCTCCGGATCTGCATGTCAGAGGCTCCACCCTGGCGTGAACTTGGTATGGAGGCAAAGGCTTAGAGGCTGGACCAGCATTTTTGGGCAAGGACTGACCCCGGAGGGTTTTGCTCTTGACTTTGGACAGCCAAGAAACCCTCCTTCCACCCCAATACAAGGTTTTTGACATGTTATTCCTGATTAGTTCCTCTTGTGGGGCTGTATTTGGGGTGCTTTGCCTTCCCCACTGAGAGTAAGGGCCAAGGGATCGCCTCCATCCTGTCTCGCCAGTGGCTCTGTATCCTTCCTTCCTTCCTTGGCCTCTGTCCTTTGCTGACGTCCTCTTCCTTACCCAGCAGAACTCACCCTGGGGTCATGGCAGTGGGGAGGGGCCTATCCACTGCTCTTCCTAGTCCTTGGCAGCTGGCCTAGGTGGGTAGACAATGTTGGGGGCTGGTTAGGAATCTGCACTGCTTTGACTTACCTCCCCTTGTTTAATAAACACAAATGCTTGTTTCTCAAAAAAAAAAAAAAAAAGACTCATTCAAGGCTTATTATTTTGCTTTTAAAATATACTGAAAATATTTTTGAGTTTACGGGACAAAGTGCTTACTGTAGTCTCCAGGGATCATTCACTAACAGTGTATTCTCTAGTAGAGAATCATTAGAGACAGTGTTAATCTCTTGATATCCTTTTACAAACCTGCCATGCAGAAAGTCTGCATTAAATTTGTCTAACTCGGGGGGCCAATTGGTAATATTTTAGTAGAAAACCGACTAATGCTCTTGGGCCATATTATGATTTTTTTTTTTTGTTTTATGAGACCTCAGAGATGTACTGCCTATAGTTAAAATTCTTATATCCCATTAGTCAGTTATTTTTCTGGTTGAGAGAAACTGCAGAATGCCTCAAAAGTTTGACTTTTCCATGTGCTTCAGCAAACTTTATGATATTGACTATAATAAAAAGGGTCATTCTCATTGTACCATAGTGGACAGATTGAAAGTTATTTTTTAACAATTACAACTTAAACAAAAGTTATACCATGGGGACCCTCGGTTACCTTTCAGGTAGCCAATCTCAAGTTTCTGGAGCTCCATGAAGCTGCCCCTGGAGGCAGCCTGGGCTCTGAGGCTTGGGAGGCAGGTGGTCTCAGCAGTTGCTTGAGCTCATAGGTCATTTGAATCACAAACCTGCCGGGGGCCTGCATTGCAAGTCCTTTGCTGTTCGGTGCTTAGACAGGGGAATCACTCTTTCGATGAGATTCTGCAAATCTGTTAATATGGATTTTCTGGGCTGAATCCTGATTTGCCATGCAGGACATGCAGCCTAATTCTAGTCCCTTCTTTTTTTTTTTTTTTTTTTTTTTTCATTTCAACAAATGGCCTTGCCTGCCTTTCCTTCATGATGGCTTTGTTGGGTTATATTTTTATCTGTTTATTGTAACTCGTTCTTCCCACTTTATCTGTGCCTTCAGTTAAGCAATCTTTTCACTTATTTTTATCTTGTTTGGTTCTTTACCTTTTATCTGCACTTTAAATGAAAGACAGAAAATGGCAATGCGTGGGAAGCAGTGTCATGAAGACGGCAGATTTCGTGAATAGGGTGGACTTGCTGCTTCCGATGGGTGTTGGCGAGACCCAGACTGTACCCAAGATGTTGTCCTGATGGTCCTTACTCCCCATTAGTGTCCTAGAGCTGCTGGTACATAATACCAAAAGCTGGGGGACTTAACAGAAATGCGTTGTCTTGCAGTCCAAAGTCCACAGTGAAGGTGTCAGCATGATTGGTTTCATGTCAACTAATTGCATCGACTGCAGCCCTGTTTCCAAATCGGATCAGGTTGTGAGGTACTGGAGGTTAGGACTTCACATAGGAATTTTGGGGGATACAATTCTACCGGTAACATCCCCAAACTTGGCCATCTGGGAACATTGCAGCTTGTTTAGAGAAGTGCCATCCAATACTGTCATTGCTGTCTATGTTTGAAATGAATGCACGCGGGGAGTCTACAGCATAGGCAGGTGCTTGCATGGTGCCTCTGCTGATGCATTCTGGGTAAGAGGCTTCTGTTTCTATCCTGCTTGAAGCTGCCTGACAGCTCACTTTAGTGTCCACAGTGACTGCCTTTTTCACTTTTTGTCTGTCACAGCTGGAACTATGAGGGAGGCTAAGGCATCCTTGGGAAATGCTGCCTTTTGTGTCTGCTTCTCCTGTCCGCAATATGTCCTTCCACACTGCATGCCCTAGGAGCTTCAAAAGTATCATTTTTTCCACTTTCTGGACTTTGTTGCTTGCTTGTAACTGGGAATTCATGTTTCTATTTCTTTTACTTGCTTATTTTTGAGAGCTTTATCTCAGGCCACTTTAGGAGATCTCCTTAGTCATCATGCAGTCAACATTTCATTTTGCATTTATTTGGGTCACTATTAAGAGTTTGTAGAAAAGTTCTTAATTGAGCATATTCATAGTCTAGGCACAGTTGGGAATACGTGAAGCAACTACTATCATCACTTCTAATTAGCCAGTGTAATAATAGTGCTCCTGCAGATGGCTTAGGGCAATGCTGGGCTGTTTAATTTTTAGTCTATTTGAAGCATCATAAGAACAAGTTATTGTCTCGTGCTTTAGAAACCCTGGAGAGAGGTCTGATTGAGCAGGCGTTGATTTCACTTCATCCGCACCTCAGAGATGGTTGAACAAGGAGAGTAGATGGGCTCACTCAGGGATGGTGAGTGGACAGGGGAGGGCAGTGACCTCCTAAAACACACATTTTTTTTTAAGGACCAGCAGAAGAAGAGAAAGCATGAAGGAGATAGTTGAGGGAGGTCAGAAAGGGGAGAGGAGAAGCAGAAAATTACAGTGTCACAGAAGCCAAGGGGAAGAGCATTTCTAGGAGGGCTGGACCTCCAGCACTCAGGTCAAGAACAATTGGTGACATTTACAGTCTTGGTAGAAGGTGGAAACGGATGCTTGAGTGTGTTGAAACACCTATGGGAAGGGAGGAGGCAGAGCAGGATAGGAACCCACTTCTGGAATTTTGAATGAATAGGGAAGAAGAAACACAGATCGGATGGCACCAAAAGGTCCAACGTTGGTTTTCAGGAGTGGGAGAAAGAGCCTATTTAGAGGTGAGAGAGAAGAGTCCATTTAGAATTGGAGGTTAAAGATACAGGAGAGAGTTTAGAGTTTGTAGTGTTCTGGCATGAAAAATGTATGAGCTTTAAAACCAAATTAGTTTGTTGTGTTTCTGATCCTGCTCTTTGCCAGCTCAGCTCCTTGGAAAAGCTACTTCAGTATTTTTTTTTTTTTTCATCTGTGAAACAGGCACATTAATACTGATTGGATGATATTGTTAGGATTAGAAATTGGGTGTGTAAAGTACCTTTCATAAGCAGGGGCTTCAATTTTGGTTAGTTCTCTTGCTTCTCAAATCTTGTACAAACAAATATTTTTGGAGCTTTTTTAATGGAAGTTTCGAACATATACAAAAATAGAATAGTATAATCAATTCCCATGTGATCATTGTGTAGCTTCACTGACTATCGATTTTGGGTTAGTATTATTCTACATTTCTCATGCTCCGTCTTCTCCTTGATTAATTTGAAGCAAATTCCAGCTGTTACGTCATGTCATCTATAAATATTTTAGCCTGAATCTCAAAAGATGAGTTTTCTTTTTAACATAAACATGATACTGTCATTACCTTCACCCCCCAACAAAACAGCAATAATTTCTTAAAATTATTAAATGTCTACTTCGCATTTCTCCAGTACTATGAAGCTTTCCTTTTCAGGTTCTACATGTTGTTACTGTTTAATGTCTCTTACCTCTCTTTTCACCTGTAGGTTTCTTCCTTTCCCTCTCCACCTTTCATTTGTTGTCACCTTGAGTTTTTCGTGTTCCCAAGGCTTTTCCATGGTGGCATTTAATGCGTTTTTCTGCTCTTTGTAGTTCTGTAAACTGATGGTTAGATTTAGAGGCTTGATTAGCATCAGGTTTGATTGTTTTGACGAGACTATGACTTCCAAGGTAGTGTTGCAAAAACATAAATGGCATTTGAGAATTTGCAGACACTGATGATTGTTGCCTAGAGCTATCAATTCGTTTAGGGATGACTAATATTATTCTAAATCTATTTTTAATATTAGGGTTATAGATAAAAATCTCCCCCAAATCAATAAAAATACATTACACTTTGAGTGCAAAGTGAATTGTGAATTAATTTTTTCAAGTATTTAAAGTCAAAAATACAGTTGTATTTTATTAAAAAGAATTTTTTTTAAACTCTTAGGTTTGTGGATATATGTGAAGGTTTGTTACATAGGTAGACACGTGTCACAGGGGTTCATTGTACATATTATTTTATCACCCACATATTAAGCTCAGTACCCGACAGTTATCTTTTCTGCTTCTCTCCTTCCTTTCATCCTCCCCATTCAGGTAGATCCCAATGTCCGTTGTTTCCTTCTTTATGGTTGTAAGTTCTTATTTAGCTTCCACCTAAAAGTGAGAACATATGGTATTTGGTTTTTGATTTCTGCATTGGTTTGCTGAGGATAACAGCCTCCAGCTCCATCTATGTTCCCACAAAACATCTCATTCGTTTTTATGGCTGCATAGTATTCAATGATGTATATGAAATACATTTTCTTTATCCAGTCTGTCATTGATGGACATTTAGGTTGATTCCATGTCTTTGCTATTGTGAATAGTGCTGCAGTCAGCATTCACGTACATGTGTCTTTATGCTGGAATGATTTATATTCCTCTGGGTATTTGCCCAGGAATGTGATTGCTGGGTCAAATGGTAATTCTGCTTTTATCTCTTTAAGGAATTGCCATACTGCTTTCCACAATGGTTGAGCTAATTTGCACTCCCACCAACAGTGTATAAGTGTTCCCTTTTCTCTGCAACCTCACCAGCATCTGTAATTTTTGACTTCTTAGTAACAGCCATTCTGACTGGTATGAGATGGTATCTCATTGTGGTTTTGTTTTGCAATTCTCAAATGATGAGGGACATTGAGCTTTTTGTCATATGCTTGTTGGCTATGTATATGTCTTCTTTTGAGAAGGGTCTGTTCATGTCCTTTACCCACTTTTTAATGGGATTGTTTTCCTCTTGTAAATTTGTTTAAATTCCTTATAGATGTTTGATGCTAAACCTTTGTCAGATGCATAGTTTGCAAATATTTCCTCCCATTTGTTAGGTTGGCAAATTTTTCAACCAAAAAATATTGATTGGCTTCTCTACTTTATGCCAAGCATGGTTCTAGGTGCTAAGGACAGAGTAGTGTAAAAAGGTCTAGCTATATGAAGGCTTGGGCTTATGAAGCTGACAGTAAAAAGACTAAGGCTTTTGTGAGGTTAGTGAGGGATTTTGCAGAGCTGCTCAAACTGCATGCAGAGCTGTTGAACAGTGGGGATGGTGAGGAGGACAGGTCAGTAGCCAGGGACATGCTGATGGGCAGGGACAGTGGCATGATGCGAAGAGGTACCCAGCAATGTTTGGGGTAGCCAGAGCATGAGTGGCGCCTGGAAAAGGTGATGAAGCACTGAAATAATTTCCAGCAATGATCTATGGTCAAGCCAGAGAAGCCACATACAAAATAGAGAATATTTCATCATGATATTCTACAATAAAAATCATGGAAAAACAACACAGTGTATTATTTAGTGTTTATTCTAAGTATAAATACATAGCTATATATAAGTATAAATTGGTTGTTATTATTTTTGTTTCTGTTTTATTCAAATCAAACTTTTTTCTTCCCAATTCACTGCGACATTTTGGTCTCTGTATTACGTGAATCCACTTTCCAATTCCGAGTTCATCAGGATGCCAGGGTCCTCTTGTTTGTGTGGGTTCTTCCTGGAAGTTCTTTTCGAGGTATTTTGAGCTGCCTTCCACTGCGCTGTGGAGGAGAAGCCTATCATCTGAGAAGCCATAAACAACATCGGAGGGAAGGCAGGTTCGGCCAACCTTGTAGAAGTCTTGATTTTTATATAACACCAACTAATTACTCTGTCAGGAAAGGTTGATTAGGGGCTACTCTGAGCTTCTGAACCACCTGGCTCTAGGATTGGGAAACACTTCTTTCAGCTCTAGGCTGTCTATTGAAAGGCAGGTCTGGGTCCTCACATGGAGCCTCTGCTGTAACTTCCCTGCACTTTGCTCCCCAAAGACAGCTGCATCCCCTCTAGGATTTTCCCCATTGCTTCCTGCATTGTCCTTTGCGAAAATGCAGACACTGGTATCTGTATATCTGAAGAATGAGTTTATGTGTGTATTCAATGAAAATGATTTGGGATCTTTTTCATGACTGTCATAATCTTAGCCAGAATGATTATGATCTGAAAATTTGATACTGAAGGGTTGGAGAAAGCAGCCCAGCATTACTGCATAATGCTATGAGAAGACCCCTGTTTATGCCTGAGTCAGCAGGTTCCTGGAGGCCTCTCTGAGAGCGTGGTTTTGGTTAGATAGGCAGACAAAGGAAGCTCCTGAGATTGAATGGGACAGCATCCAGAGAGAAGAAGAAGAAGAAAAACACAAAACAGTTGTGCCTGTGAGCACTGAAGACACACACCCACACTGCCTCTGACTTCCCAGGGGCCAGAGGACTCCCACAAAAGTTGATTTTGCTTTCTTTTTTTCATTTCTTTTGTGTTCTTTCGTTTCTCCATATGGCATGCTGGCATCTGATTTTATGTTGCCACTCATTTCCTCTTTTTCTCATGTCTTCCTTTCCCTGTTTTAATTTTTATTTTAATTTTTCTTTTGTTTCTTTTAAGCTTTTATTTCCCTGTTTTCCCATTTTTTATGAATTTTCTTCCTTTCCTTCTCTTTTCTCCCCTTTTCTTGTGTTGCTTTATCACTTAGAGTTGACATGTTTTCCGGGTGTGTGTTACGTGGGTAAAGTGCTACCTTTGGTCAACAGCTGTGCAGAGGAGAAACCTGGAGTGCTGTGGTTTTCTCTTTACAGCATTTTGACACATGGAACCGCATGCTGAAGATGAGAAGCTAGTTTTTGGTGCAGCTGAAACTATCGTAGACATGATATTCTAGTTTAATAGAGAGCAAATCTTACTGCACTTCAGACTTGCTTTCATTCTCGCTTTTGAAATGTGACATCTCTTTTTGTTTCTCTGTTTTCCTTTCCTTCCTTTCTTTTCCTTCCTCCTTCCTTTTCTTTTCTCTCTTCTCTCTCTCTTTGTCTCCTTCCCTCCTTCCTGTCTCTCTTTTTCTTTCTCTATTTCTTTTTTTCTTTTGTCTACATGCCAAGACGATGGTTCCTGGGCCAGCCTTGAGTGAAACTGTCACATAGTTGAAGTGACAGATGACTTTGTACTTTTTGCATTTCTCCCTTAGTGCCAGAGAGCGTTGTGACATCGTTACTGCCCAGGTCTCCCCTCTGTACTGAAACGGCAGGTCAGAATTTGTTGGCATTAGCGATGCTATCAGATGTAAGAAGGTATTCATCACTAATAAATAGATATACTTGTTACCTTGCTGGGTTGTCTTAACTTTGAGAAATACTGCAGTTTATTCTTTAGATCAGGTTCCCAAACATTTTGGTCTCAAGACCCCTTTATGCTCTTTCAAAAATTATTGAAGATTCTCAGTGACTGTTTGTTTATGTAGGTTATATCTGTCATGTTTATTGTATTTGAAGTTAATATTGAGAAAAATTTAAAACACAAGAATTTTCAAGCACACATACCACCTGCTGGCAGAGCCTCTGTAAATATCTAATGTATACTTGTGAGAGAACTGGATTGAAGATGGGGAATTTTATCTTAATATCACTAGGAAAATAGGTTTGGCCTTGCATATCCCCTAAAGGGACACAGGGATGCTGAGGGTCCCCCAAACGCACTGTAAGGACCACTGACTTAGATATGTGGTGACAATTACTGAGTACTTCGTGGTGGGAATTTCAGAAATGGTGTCAGGAATTACTGAGTACTTCCTGACTCAGGTGGGAGAATATTGGGGACTTTCATGGTACCAAGAATTGGTACCACATGTGGGGCCCTATTCTATCCATGTGTAAGACAACCCTGTGTATCTGAAGAATGAGGTCATGTGTGTATTCGATGAAAATGATTTGGAATTTTTCATGACTGTCATAATCTTAGCCAGAATGATTATAATCTGGAAATTTGATACTCAAGGTCAGTGTTGGAGACACCAGCCCAGCGTTATTGTGTAACAGTCTCCTTGGCAAATTCAGCCTCTTGATATGATCACTGCCAAGAAAAGCACCAGGGGCTTTGGCTGTGTTTCTCACTACATGGTTAACCAAGTAACACTTACAGGACTACGTGTGAACATTCATATCCTCTTTTCTATTTATCGCCCTGCCTTAAACAAAAACCCTCTTCTAAAAATGTGGTATAAAGAGGTCATTCACAATGGAGGAACCTGTGTCAGGTAACATCATTAATCATTTTGTTGGTTGGGTATCTTCCAGTTGGGCGTCCCAAAATTTGACAACCTGTGTCTAATCATTTACTTCTTCTTTTCAGATAGTTTTGAGACAGCTGTGCCACCAAATAGCCACATCGTCTCAGAACCTGGAAAAAATATCACACTCACCTGTCAGCCTCAGATGACGTGGCCTGTGCAGGAAGTGAGGTGGGAAAAGATACAGCCCCATCAGATCGACCTCTTAACCTACTGCAACTTGGTCCATGGTGGAAATTTCACCTCCAGCTTCCCAAGAGAAATAGTGAACAACTGCAGCCACGGAGTGCAGAGCTTCATCATCATCCCCAATGCCCGGACCTCAGACTCGGGGCTCTACGGCTGCCGCTTCCAGGCCAGCACAGGAGAAAACGAAACCTTCGTGATGAGATTGACCATAGCCGAGGGTGAGTACCAGACATCTTGCAGTGTCAAAAAGGGAAGAAGCCAACCCTCGTGGGTTGGTCTCTGCTTTTATTTATGGTAAACATGTCCATTTAATGTGCATAGTCAACATTTTTTTAAATGGCTGAATTTAGATGAGTTGGCCATTATTATAGTATTTAGTATTTCTTTGTCTTGTGAATCCATCAATCACAGATACAGCAATAAAAATCTTTCCAATATTCTTATCTGCCACAGTGCTGAAATTTAAAAAGAAATCGGTAAAGGACTAAAAAACATATGGTATTGCCAGCCTGCATGTTTCACCTGCTGAACTCCTGTCTTCCCACTTACAGGAACGTTTTCGATGGTGGTGATAAGGTGTTAGAATCCCCATGAACCCCAGCAATAACAAGACACTCCTAGGCTGGTACAGCTGAATCAGGGCTGCGTTGAGTGGAAGTCAACAGGTGTTTGAGAATGTGGTTGCAAGTTTGGCAGACTGGATTCGTTTTTTCTCTCAGTCTTTTTCAGATGTGGATGCAGAAACAGACTGATGTTACATCTTAACATTACTAGGAAAATAGGTTTGACCTTGCAGATCCTCGGAAGGGACACAGGGATCCCCAGGCCCTCCAAACATGCTATAGGAACCACTGACTTGGATATTTGGTGACATTTGCTGAGTATAGTCTTTGTGCTGGTGAAATTGGCCTTTGGGGCTCTCACCCGAGCAGGCCCCCTCTGCACTATTTGTGTATTAGGCATTTGTCTCTTTTGTCACAATGAAGCCCTAAATTTTGTTTCAGGACCTGCAAAACCTAGACCCACTTTGTATGAGTGTGAGGAAAAAGTGATGTTTTGTTTTGTTTTGTTTTTTACTGTCAGAAGTGCTAATATAGAGAGGCCCATGTAGAAGCCTGTATTACAGTTGAGAGGAAGCAAGGCCATCCAGGCTCCCTCAGCTCCACCTCTTCCTCACTGTCAGGACGTGGAAGAGAAAAGAATTTATGTTTGCCTTTCACTTTGCTCCCCCTTCCTTCCTTCCCTCCCCTTCCTTCCTTCCACCTGAGCAGGCCCCGTCCAAGACACAGCACTGTTTGTGTATTAGGCATTTGTCTCTTTCATCACAATGAAGCCCTAAATTGTGTAAGATTCAGGCCCCACAAAACCTGGATCCACTTTGTATGAGTGTGAGAAAAAGTGATTTTTTGTTTTTTTCGCTTATGGAAGTATAAATATAGAGGCCCATGTAGAGTTCTGTGTAGGGGCCTGTACTCCAGTTCCCTCCTTCCCTTTCTCCCACCCTCCCCTCCTTCTTTCCTTCCCTTCCTTCATTCTCTAACTCTGTTCCCTTCCCTTTTCTTTTCTTCCCTCCCCCCTCCGTTCCACATGTTTTCAGCCAGCCAATTTACCTTGACTTTTAGAGCGAAGGCTTGCTAGGCTTTGGCGGTCCCTTTGTAGACTCTGCTTATGTTACAGACTGGTATTTCTTCCTGTGTTGAAAATGCAGAAGAAAAGGTTTTGTGTAAATGGAAGCCTCCACTACAGCTCTGTGTATAATAAGGAGAGCATTTTCAGTAGATAGCATCTTTTTATACACAATCACCTTGGACCACATCAAGCTTCCCTTGTTGTTCTTAAAGGGGTAGGGACCATGGTGAGACATACATTGGACTCATTGGACTTAGAATTTAATGAAAATGAGTGGTTGGTGAAATATTTGGGGGAAGAAGAATTAGCAGAGACTCCACATCTTAAATGTTGACTCTGTTCCTTCAGACACAGACAAAAAGTATTTCTTACCTAAAAAAACCTTGTATTACAGAAGTATTTGTTGAAACTGGTCAGGAAAAATAAATAGTGAAAGCAGATACTGACCCTTTTTTAGGGACCAAGACAAGAAACTATTCTATTTAGAAAAATGTCATGAAGGATCATTTTCAAATACATACAAGATCTTGTCCATTATATGCTGAAAAGGTAATTGTAAACATCTTAAATTATAGAGAAAATGAAGATAACAGATTTTAGAGAGATTTAGGTAACAGATTTTAAATATGGTTGAATAACCATATTTAACTCTTACTAATAAGTAAAAATGTCATTCATCTGTCCAAAGATGACTAAGTTTCTTTCACAAAACTATTTATTTGTATGTAAATTATAAACAATGTCAAAATCTGCCAGTGAAATGAAGATGACTAAATGTAACGGTCAGTATTGTTAGTGTACGTGTGTTTTGAACAGTTGCTTTTTCACATTCAGTTGACAAATTGAAAGAATGTCAACTGAACCTTGTATCCAACTGGACCTATTAAAAAGTTTTCATTGACAGAAGATGACAGCCATTAACTGTGTGTTTCTGTTTAATTCCTTTTTTCAGTTTTAATAACTGAAAGATTGAATATAACAAAATAGTTGCAAAGCAAAACTGATCATTTGTGTTTTCTCTGGTGCAATTTGATTATTTCAAGACTTGAGGCTCTTTGGTCAAAAATCAATGTGGAGATTAAAGCAGAGAAACAGATATAAGAAGATGTGGAACAGATTTAATTTATTTCAACTGTCAAGGGAAAGGTGATTGTGGCAGATTTTATAAATTGATGTACATACTTTTGTTAGTTCTCAACAACTTCTTTTATATCACATAGTGTTGGATCCAAAAGAGAGGTTTTTAGTACTCTCATATTTATATGCACGAACACACACAGAGGGGCTCTTCCCCTGAGTCCTACCCGCCTGCATTCATCTTCAGACAAGTACTAGGCCACTCAGCAGACGACCTCTGCCAACCAAAAGGTCAGGTATCCAGGCCTTGTTTGGTTTTGAACAGAGGAGAAAATGGCAGAAGCAAGAGCTGAACTCAAATTTGCTATTGACTTTTTTGCTGAATTAAAAGAAAGATCTTTTTCCTGCACTTTGCACTTATGACCTAAAATGTAGAATAAAATAGTTTCAGACTGACGTTTCTGAATTTAAAATTTGCCTGGACTGATGAGCAAGGCAGAGGAATACGTGCTTATTGACAGTGACTACAGTTATTTTTGTTCCTTAATATCCTCTGGATCTTTATTTGTCATAAGTGTTTTAGGTGCCACTGAAAGAATTTGTCCAGTCTTTTAATATTAGTTAAATGATGTGCAGACTACTGTTGTTTAAACTAAGCTTATCGATTATAAAAGAATGAAGACAAAAGAAATAAAATCAGTTCTACTTTTACACTGTTGGTGGGAGTGTAAATCAGTTCAAACATTGTGGAAGACAGTGTGGCAATTCCTCAAGGATCTAGAAATAGAAATACCATTTGACCCAGCAATTCTGATACTGGGTATCTACCCAAAGGATTATAAATTGTTCTACTCTAAGACACATGCACACATATGTTCATTGCAGCACTGTTTACAATAGCAAAGACCTGGAACCAACCCAAATGCCCATCAGTGATAGACTGGATAAAGAAAATGTGGCACATACACATCATGGAATACTATGCAGCCATAAAAAAGGATGTCCTTTGCAGGGACATGGATGAATCTGGAAACCATCATTCTCAGCAAACTGACACAAGAACAGAAAACCAAACATGGCATGTTCTCACTCATAGATGGGTGTTGAACAATGAGAACACATGGACACAGGGAGGGGAATATTACACACTGGCGTCTGTTGGGGATTGGGGGGCTAGGGGAGAGATAGCAGGGGGTAAGGAGGTTGGGAGGGATAACACTGGGAGAAATGCCTGATGTAGGTGATGGGGGTGGTGGAGGCAGCAAACCACCATGGCATGTGTATACCTATGTAACAATCCTGCAAGATCTGCACATGTACCCCAGAACTTAAAGTATAATAATAATTAAAAAAAAGAAATAAAATCAGTTCTTCCAGAAAGTTTCTGGGGGAGGCTAACATTGAACAAACTTCTGTTTGCCTTTGAAAAGTATAATTACTCGTGTCCTTGTATGATTGTCTTCCACCAATGAGACCACTCAGGCAGGGTCATCAAGGTTCAAATGAGGCATTAATGATTAGAGCTGAGAAATGAGGGTGAAACAGGTTATGAAGAGTAACCCCAAATATGCAGGGGAGATGGTGTATGGGTGACTGCAGTCAAATGACTAGGTTGGTATGGAGAGTCTAAGTTTTGTATTAATATGGAATGAGGTAGGCTAAATTAAGTGTTGACAGTGAAAACCTGCATCTCATATAATTGTCAAGCAAAGCCATTGCTGGTTCTTGAGCAAAGAGGGCAAAACAACAATCAAGAAATAATAAGTTGTTTTACAGTTTTCAGTGTGCAAGTCTTTAATATTTTTCGTTAAGTTTATTCCTAAGTATTTTATTTTTTTATTGTTATTGGGAAGGGGATTTTTAAAATTCCTGTTTTGGATAGTTTGTTGTTTGTGTACAGAAACCTAACTGATTTTTATATGTTGATTTTGTATCCTACCTCTTAACTGAATTTATTTATTGTTCAAACAGGATTTTTGTGGCATTTTTAGGGTTTTAAACATATATAATTATGTCATCGGCAAACAGAGATAATATTGCATTTTCCTTTCTGATTTGAATGCTTTTGTTTTCTTTTTCTTGCTTAATGGCTCTGGTTAAGACTTCTTGTACTATGTTGAGCACAGGTGTTTAAAGTGACCACCTTTGTTCCTGATCTTAAAGCAAAATTTTTCGGTTTTACATGATTCACTCCGATGTTAGCTGTGGCCTTTTAACAGATGGCCTTTATTGTGTTGGGGTAAGTTCCTTCTGTCCCTAATTTGTTGAAAGTTTTTATCACACAAGGATGTTGAATTTGTCAAATGCTTTTTATGCTCCATTGTGATGATCGTGCAGCCTTTTTGTAGCATTTTGTTAATGTGGTGTATTATATTGATTGATTTACCTATGTTGAACCATCCTTGCATCCCAGGGATATATCTGACCCAATTAGAATCTACAGTCCATTTAATGTGATGGTGAATTTAGTTTGCTAATATTTTTGTTGAGGATTTTTTCATCTGTGTTCATTAGGGATGTCAGCCTGTAGTTTTTTTGTCCCCTCCCTCCCTCCCTTCATTCCTTCCTTCCTTCCTCCATCTTTGTCTGCTTTTGGTATCAGGGTGATGCTGGCCTCATAAACTGAGTTTAGAGCTGTTTCTAAACTCAGGATTGGCACTGGTTCCTAGAATGTTTGGTAGAATTCATCGGTGAAGCCATCTGGTCCTAGGATCGGTGATGGGTCATGGGCCCCTGATCCACCTAGGCGGGGCACAAAGGTGTCCTACACAGGGGAGAGAGATGCTGTCAGCATGGTTTGAATCTCAGTTTGTGCTTTCCACTACCTCAATACAGTCACACTTTCCTACTTTCTCCTTTTTCTAACCAGCCTGCCAAGTTTCCACCACATTTACTTTCTTTCCTGTAGAGTTTCAGCCAGATCTCAATGTCTTTATGTTTTTTCCACATCAGAGAAAACTGCTTTCCTGTCATTGAAACACTAAGCATCTTGAATTTCTCAAAATTTTATAGTCTGAAAATTGCTACCCTTGAGTGACTTCATAACTGCATTTATTTGTATTGATTGATTGATTGAGACTGGCTAATTTTTAGATTTTTGGTATACATGGGGTTTCACTGTGTTGCCCAAGATGGTCCTGAGCTCAAGCAATCCCTCTGCCTTAGCCTCCTAAAGTGCTGAGAGTGGTAGTGTGAGCCACCATGCCTGGCCTGCATCTATTTGTAATGTTCCAAACAGGAGCCAAAGATTGCAGGCTCTTGTTATCAGAAGTTAATTGAGATTAAGGATTATGGCATCTGCTTAAAGCCGTCAAAGCATCTTTTCAGAATATGCCCTGGAAATGTTCTTGAGCAATTATGTTAATGTTTCTATTCATTTTAGTAGGGGCTGTGTCCATTTTAGTTTTAAGCCTTCTACCTCTTTTGTTTCCTGATTTTTTTTAATCAATGTCTAACCTTTGAGGTTTACTGATTGTTGATCAAAGAAACTGAAATTTCAATAGATCAACTGCAATGTTTCGAGAGAATACTTTCATGAACTTTTGTTTATGCATATAACTTCCAGAAAGGCCTATTTAATTTTTTAACTTTCATTTTCTTATTTTGCACTTTTAATATAAGTGGCATATAATTGCTGGTCACCTGAACAGAGGATGGGATTAATAAATTAACATTATAAAAGTATTCACTAGGAAATCATAGTACCACGCCTAAGAGAATCTTCCCAGATATTTCTTCTGGGAATATGTGAGGTATAGGATTGACACAGAGGAGGGATAGGGGAACAGAGTGCTGTAATATGTCCTATATAGATGATACATCTTATATACTCAGATTATAAATCTTGCCTGTAGTTATACAGGCTTGGGGAAGGATACTGACTTTGAGACTCTGTGCTCCTGAGTTGGGTTAAAAAAATATTGAAGAAAGAAAATAAATGTTACTTATTTCCTTGGCTTTTGATTTCTGCCTAAAACCAACCAGTTTACTCCCAGTCCATTTGGATTCCAGAAGAGTTTCAGGTTATAGACAAGACAGTTTTTTTTTAAGGATTCTATTAATCCAGAACCTTTTGTCCCACTCCTATGAATTTAGAATGGATATGAAGCTTGTAGACGTGAGGACTGTCTGAGCTGGTGTGCACTGGGCTGACAGATATGTCCCTTTCCATGATGTTTTGTGGTGAACCTCAGCCTCTTATTATCTTTAGCTACATGGAAAGTAAAATGTCCATGACAGTTAATTTATATGATGGAGGCACACGACCAGAATCCCAGAGCACCATGTCACTGCTCACAAGCTAAAATAGCCTCTGCTGAAACAGATCAACCACAATTTTCAGCTCAATTTAGTTTTCTCAGCGAAACTGGGTATCCAGATGAAACATAGTTTCCAAAATCACAAGTAAGTTGATTACTCAATCATGGCAATTATGTCGTTTCATCTTTACTTTACCGTTGCCTCTGCCCAGATCATTTTTTTAAATGATATGCTGCATTTAAAAAATGCAACTGGTCAGTTAATTTGTTTTGTAAGCCCTACTATTGATTTATTCATTTTTTTGAACACACAAAAACCTAGAATGTTTGGCTGCAATCATTTTTTATACATACTATATTCGTGTAGAAAAATAAGCTATTGAATTCAATAATAGTGATAAGTTATTGTCAGAGGGAATGAAACTCTAAAAGGTCACACATTGAATTTACTTGATGACACTATTATATGGAGAACATTGTTGACTGTATATTGCTACCTCATGTACATGAAGCAAGTTCTAACTGAACACCACTATACACAATGCAAGTTTATAGAATTAGAAAGCACTTGATCTTAGGAACTGCTGTTCTACAGGTGGACCTTTATCCTCAGATTGAATTTTCAACTCTTCATGAAGTTTTTCTCTCCCTAGGAGCTTAGACTACAAGTAGGGATTCAAATTCAGACAAATGTACTGATTTTCTTCCCACTTAACATCTACACATGGTGCTTTTGGAGGCTGAGGTGGTAAGATCCCTTGAGCCCAAGATTCGTGGCTGTGGTGAGCTATGACTGCACCATTGGACCACAGACTGGGCAACAGAGCAAGACTCTGCCTCAAAATAAATAAATAAAATAAAGAAAAATAAAGGAAAAAATAGTCAATGCATGGCCACATTATTTGATACCTTTCAAAGGACTCTGACTGTAAAATAACCATTTATACTTTATTGTCATATATGGAATTTACATTCAAAAAGCACTTGGGAATTGTTAACCACCCAAGGTAGTCTCTTAGAGCCTTATTAAAAACTGAACATAAATGATTGTGCAAAGATTTCTCCAAAGGCAAGTAGAAATTACTTAAAATGTAAAAATAAAAAAGTTCTTCTTATAAGATTAATAGCATTTCATTCTTAGTAGAAATTCTGATTTAAGTATTATAACGCTATCAGTTGATTACTTTGAACTTCATCTGAAGTATTTCAAACATTACTGACATGACTTCTGATAAATAGTCAAAGGCAGCGTACTGGGTTTGTGGAGGACTATGTTATTTAAGAGGATGGAAAATGAAGAAGAAAACATATCTGTCATAAGTAGAGGTAGATTTGAACTCCAGTTTGTATCTTCAAATTATTATTTATACTAAAATGACTCAGGGATTTAAAAATACATTTATTCAACAGAGGAATATAAGGTTTTAGATGCAACTTTTATAAAATAAATATTTTGCAATCTTCATTGAGCACTCTAAAATTTATTTCCAGGATTAATTCAATGTTTTTAACTTTGGTAGAATTCAGAGTAGCATGGTGTTCACAATCCTTTAGACGTGAGTGATGTTTTAATTAATTAAATCAGAGGGAGAGATTCTTTCACAGGTATCAAGTTGAAATGGTAATACTCTCAGTTGGATTGGTGGAACGTGGCTTTAGCTATGTTGGACAGTGAGTGAAAAGAAAAAACCTTATGGTGATGATGATGGACATAGGCAAAATGAAAAGTAGATATTGAGATGAGAAAATTTCATTAACAAAGGGTGGGGCATTTTCTGTAGGATGCAAAGTGCAGATGAACCCATGGGAGGCAAATTTATACATGTAGAAATACAGGCTCATGAAGTATCCTGATTTTATTGTATTTTGAGTTTTCACTTCTTATGTATAGCATTAGGATTGATTATTCACTCTTTAAATTTTGTGTGTGTGTGCATGTGTGTGTTTGTGTGTGTGTGTAAGTGTGTAAGAGTAACAAGTTTATTTTGCAGCCTGCCATATGGTAAACACTCAACAAATACACATGATGGTGCGGGCAATTTTACAACCACACTTAACATGCACACATGCCAAATCCCAAATAGTTTAATCAAAACGAGTCGTTTTGCTTTTATATTGACTACTATTTTCTCTTCCTTATCCAGCAGATAATCAGTTCTGAAATCTGATCATGTGATTCCTTTTTAAATTATTGGCTCTTTTTAAAAAAGAACAATGAGATGGGTAATTAAACTCTAGAGCATAAAGCGGCAGATTTTGAAATTATTCCTAGTTATTATTTCTTATAGCCAGGCGTAGGCTATCATGTTTTGTAGAGCATTTAGTGATTTTTTTTCATAAAATGGTTTAAAATTGGATAGAATATTTGGAGGTAAATATTCAGCCTAAGGCTTGCTGAAGTTCATATTCCGAAAAGATCTGTATAACATTTGTAACACCTTTAGATACAGTCTGTGTAAATGCTATATATAGTTTGCATTTTGAAGTTTTAAAAATATTGTTTTTATTTTTAGTTTTATGTTTTTTGAGACAAGGTCTTGCTCTTCCGCCCAGGCTGGAGTGCAATGGCGCGATCTCGGCTCACTGCTACCTCCTCCTCCCGGTTCAAAAGTGTTTCTTCTGCCTTACACTCCCGAGCAGCTGGGATTACAGGCGGCCACCACCACACCCAGCTAATGTTTGTATTTTTAGTAGAGATGGGGTTTCACCAAGTTTGGTCAGGCTGGTCTGGAACTCCTGACCTCAGATGATCCACCAGCCTCAGCCTCCCAAAGTGCTGTGAGCCTTCACACCCGGTCACATTTTGAAGTTTTCTAAGGACCCAAGGAAAAAGTTACAAGTAGCCGTTATAAGAATTAAGTGTCACAAGGCCTTGTCTTGGCCGCTAAATGATAAACACATATAGCATGTATCTATGTGTGCCAGTGGCTGTTCTGAGAATTTACTCCTAATTACTTATTCATTTGTCACATCAGCCTGACTCCCCTCATTTGACCTATGAGGAAAATGAGGTGTGGAGAGTTTACACGACTTATTTAGGCTTTGTAGGTAATAAGTGGAGGGACGGGGATTCAGATCCAGGCTGACTGGCTTCAGAGTTCTTATTCTTGGCCCCAGCACTACTTTTCTGCACAAAGTGGAAGATAAAAACTACTCTCTTCAGGAGACTCATCACAACGGAAGCTGGTGACTGTGGAGCTGCAGAGCGTCCTTCTTCAGGAGGTTTATACAAGCTATAGGTTTCAGGCTGAACCAACATCTAGAGCAAGTTTAGGCAAAGGAGTGGGGGTACGTGGTCTCCCACTGTTTTATTTCAGCTCTGGATACTTCAGCTGACACCAGTGCTGTGCGGGGAAGTTCTCCTCTACCTCCCTGTCTTTTTTACAGGGGCTGTGTACAACATGGAGTCATGTGAGGCAGGCTGTCCACACAGTGCCATGAGGGACAGGCAGTCAGGTAGCAGGCGGGAAGGTCTGGAAGGGAGATGCTCGTTGCTGGTCAAGTCAAATCCATACCAGGAACAGATTAGGGGAACTTTAGGAGCAGCATCTGGGCAGAAGAGACCTGATGACAGCTCAGGTCTCATAGGCACAGCTTCTGGCCACAGCAAAGCACCTGATCCACATGTCCTCACCAGATCCACCCACTGGATGCTTCCTGTGTGGAAAAGCCTACTCCCTGGAGCAACTTTCCAGGATTCTGCTAAAAGTTCCCAAGCACACCCTTCCTTCCTCCTTGTGAGGCTCCTCCTTCCTTCACTTCCTCTCAAATCCTGCTCTCTTGCTCTTGTGCACAGACCTTAATGGCTTCTTGTTTTTGTCAGGTTTGTCAAAGATCGGATGGTTGTAGATATGTTGTGTTGCCTCTGAGGCCTCTGTTCTGTTCCATTGATCTGTATCTCTGTTTTGGTGCCAGTACCATGCTGTTTTGATTACTGTAGCCTTGTAGTATAGTTTGAAGTCTGGTAGTGTGATGCCTCCAGCTTTGCTCTTTTTGCTTAGAATTGACTTGGCTATGTGGGCTCCCTTTTGGTTCCATATGAAGTTTAAGGTGGTTTTTTTCCAGTTCTGTGAAGAAGGTCATTGGTAGCTTGATGGGGATAGTGTTGAATCTATAAATTACTTTGGGCAGTATGGCATTTTCACGATATTGATTCTTCCTAACCATGAACATGGAATGTTTCTCCATCTGTTTGTGTCCTCTCTTATTTCGTTGAGCAGTGGTTTGTAGTTCTCCTTGAAGAGGTCCTTTATGTTCCTTGTTAGTTGTATTCCTAGGTATTTTATTCTCTTTGTAGCAATTGTGAATGGCAGTTCATTCTTGATTTAGCTCTCTTTAAGTCTGTTATTAGTGTATAGGAATGCTTGTGATTTTTGCACATTGATTTTGTATCTTGAGACTTTGCTGAAGTTGCTTATCAGTTTCAGGAGATTTTGGGAATGGCTTCTTGAAACCAGAGCTGCAGTAATCAGAATATTAGTCTCTTCTTCCTTAGGGATAACGAGGGTGTCACCTCTAAAATCTTGCCCCCAAAACAAAAGTTTATTTTCCATATTAAAACATTCTGAACATGTATGTTCTCTCATGTTTATGTAGTTTATATTGTACAGCTAAATACATAATATATTTAAATGGTATAGCATGCCTATTGTGTGTCTTGTTGCATCCTGCAGACAGCAGGCTGTTTATTTCACTGCAGCATTTGGAAAATTTCCTATTATTTCCTGAGGATAAGCACAATGGTAACACTGTAATGTAGAATTATACCTGATTAAACAACAGTAATGATAAAAATGTGCTGGAGAAATATAATTAGAAACAAAATCTCCTCCCTACCCAGAAAACAACTCCACAACGGTAGAAAACAAAATAATTTTGCTATTGAATAAGCACTAAATCAGAATATAATACATATCACAGGTAACCTCCTAAGAGATTGCAAAGACAAATCTCACTCTCTCATACAGCCAAGTAGATACAAGCCATTACATACATGCTCTAAAGATGAATGATAACTAGTCTGAGTAAGAGGACTTGTCAGACATTCGTGATGAATGCTTCATCCTAGATTCAACTGGTATTTTGGGGCGACTGTATGTGTTAGCTAATAATTGGCTTTATCCAAAGGAAAAATAAACTTCTCATATCTTTATGACAGTAGGTACTTTTGCACCTTGAGGAGGTGCTTGTGGTAGTCTCCTACCCTCTCAGACTGGGAGGTAAGGGTGCTATCTTTGTTGATGATTACATTTCAAAGGGATGGCTCCCAGGTCCTTGAGAAAGACATTTATCCATCAAAAGCTGACAAGGGACTTATTTGGCTGTTAAAAAGATGTGCGATGTGCATGTCTTTCAAAGAGACAGAGACAGAACTGCCAATTACCAGTGTTCTAAAGTCAATACCCTAAGAAAGGAGGGAGGAGAAACCCACGGGCAGGCTGGGGGTCAGCTGCTGGAGCTCCCCTGGCAGGTGCTTCCTAGAGTAGAGCAGTGTTTCTCAAAGCTGCTCTGTGGAACCAACATCAGAATCATCTGATACGCTTGCTAAAAGATGTGGATTCCAGGGACTTGTTCCCAGGCCGATGAATCAGGGTGATATTTCACAAGGTTCCGTATGATAATTTGTTTTGTTTTGTTTTAGAGACAGGGTGTGGCTCTGTCATCCAGGCCTGGGGATACAGTCCTTAGGACAGCCTTCCTGCAAGTTTGGCTCACTGTGGGCATGTGGGAACTTGGATTTTTGGAAGCTTTTGACCATTCTGTAACTGATGGGATGGTTTATTCAGTCTAAACTGTTTATACAGTTCATGTGGTTTATGCTAAACACCTGCTTTTCTTTGGAGATATCAGCCAGTCCTTCTGACTTT
Organism: Sapajus apella; assembly: GCF_009761245.1. Classification (NCBI taxonomy): domain Eukaryota; kingdom Metazoa; phylum Chordata; class Mammalia; order Primates; family Cebidae; genus Sapajus; species Sapajus apella. The sequence goes on along the minus strand of NW_022436970.1, from coordinate 15,311,728 downwards.
GCCCAGGCAGCTTACCCCTTTGCTGATTTGCCTTAGATTTTTCTGCTGTCATAAATCTGAGCCGTGAGCATGGCTGAAGGCTGAGTGCTGTGCATCCTTCCAGCAAATCCCAGGTCCTGGGGAGGGGGCACCCTGAATACAACTGTGAAATAGCATGTTGGTTGCCTTTTAATACTAATAGTTCATTTTAAGATGATATTTCTCTTACATTGCTATAAGAACATATACATTCTCATACTTGTTTTATTTGAAGTTTACAGACACAATAAACCTTATTTTTGTAGGTAATAAGTACTGAGATGTTTTATATAGATGAATCTTCAAAATTTAGTAAAGCTGATTCCTTGTATGCACCAAGTTTTAAAATTATCATTTTTAGATGGAAAGAATTCTAAGCTGGATAGCATATTTCTTTGCCTCACTAAACAGAGAATAATAGAAACAACCATCTTGTGACTGTCCTGGTGTCCTCTGAGCACCGAGTCCTGCACTTTGCTGTATGTGGTGGGCTACAATAAGAAGCAAGATGGTTAAGCTCCACTTTAAATTATCTTGTATCATTATACTCTTGTATGTTTGTTTTAATTTGGTCTCCTCACTCAATACAAAGCATCACCTACCTCATTTATTTCCCTCAATAGCCCAGTCTATTTTTTGCCATTTTTCTAGTTTTTTATTGTTAATCTGTTATAACAGGAAGCCAGATTCCCAAGAGACGCTTTATAAGTCAATGGTAACGGTATCTACACGACAATCTCACTGCTATGCTTATCCAACCAGAGAACTTGTTGCATCTACTTCATTTTCTTTTCTATGTACTTGGTATTTAGTTTCTAATTCCTGATTTCAGTCAAGGCACGCACAAACATGAATACAAGAGCCCTGGAAATAAAACTAAACAGAAACAGTCTTGGCTAGGCCATACAAATCACTCAGAGCCAGGTGTGGTGCCTCCTGTCTGTTATCAAGGTGCTTTGGGAGGCCAAGGTAGGAGGATTGCTTGAGGTCTAGAGTTCAAGACCAGCCTGAGCAACATAGTGGGATCTTGTCTCTATAAAAATTTTAAAAAAATATTAGCCTGGCATGATGGCATGTCCCTGTGGCCCCAGCTACTTGGGAGGCTGAGGTAGGAGGACCACTTAGAACCCAGGCCTGCTACGTGAACTCTTTTCTGCACACTAGTCCACTACGCTAGTGAGCGAGATATGCGCCGCTATTCACAGTCTGACTTTTGAAGCATCTCTACAGTTTCTTCTAAATATTGTGTTCATAAAAATTGAGGTAAGTGTGCAAGAAGTATAAGGCTAAGAAATAGTTGTGTAAAATATGAGACATCTAACACAAACGAGTCAGCCTTAACATTTTTTCTGAATAAAAGTGTCAATTTGAAGATATTCTCATCTATTTGTCCTCATGTGCTGACTTAAATACCCTTGCCATACACCAATTTCTGTAGAGAACTTATGGCCCACATTACTGAATTATGCTACATTATGGTGCCAGAAAAGGGAGCTAATGCAGTCATTCTATATTGTGTAGGTAAAACTTACATACAGACTATCTTAGACTATATGTTTCTCAAGTGACATAAACCTTTAAAGTGTTTGAACTATTTGGGAGAACTATTTTCAATGTAAAGAAACTTTCCCACCTGATATATATTTTTTAAATGCCACCAAGAGAGGCAAATTGTAGCAAAATTTGTACATCACGTGGGAAACTTGCTTCCCTGATTGGTTTGTTCTATAATGACAGGAAAATTATGTAAATTCTCTGGGCCTTATGTTTCTTAGTTAAAGCCTGATAATACTTTTATTTTGAGGAAGAGTAGTTGCGATTTACTCAGGAGAAGGATTAGAGGTTGAAGTCATGGCCCTTTAATTCTCTGAAAATAATCTACACCTTAGGACCTTCTTGCTATAAAACAGGGAAAGGCTTCTGAAATACAAAGAGTATAAAATTGATTTATCTGGACAAAGAAAGTTGACCTTTGAAAATTTGGAATAATATTACTACACCAGTATCCACTTGATGCATATTTCAGGCATATAGGAAAATTCAACAAACTGGGCTACCACTATGTCCTGTGGACTGCCAAAGCAACAGTTATTTTATATATGTTTAACAGCAGTACCTGTGGCTTTCCCTAGGTAGGTGAGTCTAGCTGCAGGAGCAAGCATGGTCTGCCATGCACACCTGCTTCCATGTGACATCTCAACATGAAAAAAATAGAAACAACTTATCTCTTTAATCCTCATTTGGAATGTGTCTACATAAAATATAAATGCATATATAATATATGCATGATTAATAAGTTAAATTGTTTGGTGCTTTAAGCAGTGAAAGCACCTCTACATCCTTTATTTAAGTCTCACAGCTAACCTTGTGGTTAATTTTTTATCACCATTTTGCGGTTGCCAAAAAAAGTATCTAAAACATTAAATGTCCTCTGTGAGGTCTTCCAGGGAAAAGAATTAGAAGACAAAACTAGGCCCCAAAGCTTTTCTCCTCAGTCTTGGTGTTTTCAGTAAACCAATGTCTGAAGTGGGACAAAGGCTGACTATCTGTCTACATCATATAAAAAGTCAAAACTTGGAGTGACCTGAAAATTCAGAATCTGTCAGCTCACCAACATCTGCTCTGTGTGAACTCACTATGTGTGGTCCATCTGCACACAAAATGAGGCCCAATATTTCACTTTTTTATCTAAAAAAATTAAATCAATATTTTTAGTCAACAAATAATATTTGTGTATATTTTGGGGGTACAATGTGATATTTTGATATATGTATACAATGGGGTGATTAAATCAAGGCAATTAACATATCCATCACCTCATTTACCTGTGATTTCTAAGGTGAGGCATTTGAAATTTACTCTGTTATTTTAAAGTATACATTATTATTCACTATAGTCACTCTGCTGTATGATAAATCTTAAAACATGGCTGGGCATGGTGGCTCATGCCTGTAATCCCAGCACTTTGGGAGACTGAGGAGGGTGGATCACTTGAGGTCAGGAGTTTGAGACCAACCTGGCCAACATGGTGAAACCGTGTCTCTACTAAAATACAAAAATCAGCTGGGTGTGGTGGTGTGCACCTGTAGTCCCAGCTACTTGGGAAACTGAGGGAGGAGAATCGCTTAAACCCAGGAAGTGAAGGTTGCAGTGAGCCAATATCATGCCACTGCACTCCAGTCTGGGTGAAAGAACAAGACTCTGTCTCAAAAAAACAAAACAACAAAACAAAAAACTCAAAACTTATTCCCTTTGTATATCTGAAATTTTTTACCCTTTGACCAACAACCCCCATTATCTCTCTCCCCATCCTCCTGTACAGCCTCTGGTTACCATCATTCTACTTTCTACTTCTGAGATATTAACTTTTTTAGGTTCTATATTTAAGTGAGATTATGTGGTATTTGTCTTTCAGCAGTGTGTGAGGGTTCTATTTTTCTGTTTTCTCCACATCTTTGCCAACACTTTGTTTCCCTCCCTCCCTCTTTCCTTCCTTCCTTCCTTCCTTCCTTCCTTCCTTCATATTTCTTCCTTTCTTTCCTTTCTTCTTTCTTTTTCTGAAACACAAATTCCCATGTATTTATTACTGAACCTATCTACTAGTGCAGAGCACATAAACAGAGTGAAAATATATTCCCAATAAATCATGTTTGAATGTCCAGATAGTGGTGACATTAGCAGCTCAATATGCTGAGATGATCTTGACCTTGACACAGCATCAATATGTGTGCCATCTCATCTGCAATTCCTTATAAACCCAGCTTGGTTCTTCTTCAGTGTCTCCATTTTGGAGTTGTATCTGATTTTATTTCCAGCTTTTATCTGAATCCACTGGGGATTGGGATGATTTTGTTTTCGTTTCTTGGCCAGGAATTGCTTGTTCCTGAAAGTCTCATGAGAAAACGTGGTGAGAAATGGAGTCAACTACATACACCTTGATGAGGGGGAAAAACCACTCATTATCTTTCATCTTTTTGATAGAGCCATTCAAACAGGTGTGAGGTGGTATCTCATTGTGGTCATAATTTGCATTTTCCAGCCTAATGCTGGACATTAGAGAGTCAGGATCTGTGGGTTTCCCCGGCATGTTCTTTGGTCCAGTTATTTAGGTTCTAAGTTACTTAGTTTCTTCACTCCCTAACTCCACCCCAACCCTAATAGAGGATAAACTATAGGCATGAATGGCCGCTCTTGCCTGTGGAACTCTGAGGAAAGGGACTGACAATATTTCTATCATGAGCCTTTTCTAAGAGTTTATAACTCAGCCATAAATACTTGTCATTGGCAGAAACTTAGCCTAGAGGGTCGCAGTCCTGGAGTAAATTATTCATTTATATATTTTACTGGCTTGCTTTAAATTGTTTTAACTGTATTTATCTCTTGTGATGGAAGGAAAAATAATGGCCTTATGGTTCAAGACACTTTTGTCCTCCTGTGAATCAACACAGCATTGGGATATAAATGAAAAAAGTCAGCAAAAAAGTGGCTTCTGGAAATAATTCTTCTTTTTTAAAGAGAAGGGTTTAAGGGCTGACATGACTCAACCTGAGATCTATTAGCAAAACTTAAAGAAAAAAGTAAATGTTATGAACTATTGATTAACTTCCAAAGCATCCAAACCCATTTGCTTTTCTTTTTTATTTTCCCCAGTCATCCAGGGCTCAGCAAGGTGCAAGGCTACCCAGCCTCGTTCTAAGCCAGGTTCATTCATGTGGAAGCTGCAGGCAGGGCAGGGAATGGAGTGAGAAGCCGTGTTGGCTATAGGCTGGGCCCCTTTACAGTGAAGTGTCTCTGGATTGAATCTCTACCTGACCCCTGTGCTTTCTTTCACCTTTATTTCTTAAGAAAAAAATCATGTTTCCTTAATTGTTTTTAAATTGTCTAGGACTTTTCAAAAACAATGTATGTTCAGTGAAATCAGGTATTGTGGTATTAGGATATGCAGATATGCAGGTTTTCATCACAGGTCCTGGCTCCAAACTCCCAGGATCCTTGTTATAATGTCAGAGCACTTTAGACCTCAGGAAACAGAAGCTCGCTCTCTGACCTTCTCCTGTCCTTTCTTCTGCCCAAGGTAAGACGCTAATCTGAATATGAGTCAAAAGACCCTCATTCCAGAGAGGATCCCACCCCATACCTAGAGGGGAGACTGCTACACAGGGAGGCCAAGAAAAGTCTGAATAGACAGGTCTTGTGGGTTTAGATGATATGCTTTTTGTCCATTCCCATTTCTACGGGGTTGTCAATCATGCCCATGTAATGAAGCCTCCATAAAAATCCGGAAGGATGGGGTTTGGAGAGCTTCCGAATAACTGAACACATGGAGGCCCCTGGAGGGTGGCGTGGACAGGGTGGGCCTGGGAGCTCTGTGCCCCTTTACACATACCTCACCCTATGCATCTCTTCATCTGTATCTCTTGAAATATCCTTGATAATAAACTGACAAATGAATTTTCTTGAGTTCTGTGGGCCACTCCACCAGATTAACCAAACCTGGAGAAAGGTCATGGGAACCCCAGCTTGAAGCCCATCAGTCAGAGGTTCTAGAGGCCTGAACTTGCAATTGGTGTTTGAAGAGTGGGTTGGCAACAGCGGAAGGGATGTCTTTGGGACTAAGCCCCCAATCTGTGCAATCTGATACTATCCTCTGGTAGATAGTGTTGGAATTGAATTGATGGACACTCAACTGGTGTCTATTACTTGGTGTGTGGGAAAATCACCTACAGCTTTGGTCGCAGAAGTCTGTGTTGACAATTGTTGAGGTAGTGTGAGAGCAGAGGAAAAACACAATTTGAGAGAGTGTTTTTCTACGAAAGTGTCAAATTTGTCTTTACTTACCACTTTGTCTATAGTACCAGACATACAGTATACCTTGAAATACTTTGTGTTTAAAGACTGAGTAAATGAGTGGATCTGATCCAAGTGGTCAAACATTTCTAAAAAGAGGTTACAAATAGGTAACACATTTCATATGAAAGAATACATCTGACGTTTAGATTCATATTTGGGCAGTGTGATACAAGTGTTTGTACTTTCAAGTGGATTATACTGTTCAAGTCATATAAATTAGACCTTAATAAAGAAAGCCACCTTAATCGTTAAGTATTCTGAGTCTATTTTTAAAAAAGATTTCTACAACCTGTACTTTAACCACAAAGATTGGATAGAATATTCTGTTTTAAGCCTGCAGACTTTAATTTTTTTGTACTGTATTTTTCTGATTACAAAAGTAACACATCATCTAGAAAATTTGGAAAATGTAAAAATGCCCAAAGAAAACAAGTGCTTAAAATTAAAAAAATAATAATAATTAACTGTCAAATAAAGATAGAATATATTCAGGCAATGCAATGTGATGATTTGATGTATGTAAACAAGATGCAATAATTACCACAATCAAATTAATTAACTCATCTATCACCATCCATACTGTATAGTAGGTCCTCAGAACTTATTTATCTTATAACCAAAAGTTGGTATTAACCCACGCCTCCCTTTTTTCTGCACTCCCAGGTCCTTCCAATCACTGTTCTATTCCCTGCTTCTGTAAGTTCAAGTTTTTTAGATTCCACATACAAGTGAGATTATACAGTATTTGTCTTTCTATTTCTAGCTTATTTCACTTAGCATAATGTCCTCCAGATTCATCCATGCTACCACAAATGGCAGGATTTCATAGCAAAAGAACAACCCAATTAAACAGTGGGCAAAAATTGACATTTTTCCAAAGAAGACATAACACTTGCCAATAGGTATATGCAAAGGTGCTCAACGTTACTAGTTATCAGGGAAATGCAAATCAAAACCACAGTGAGCTCTCACCTCACACCTATTAGAATGGCTGTTACCATAAAGATGAGAGAGGGCAAGTGTTGGTGAGGATGTGGAGAAAAGGGAGCCCTTGTACACTGTTGGTGGAAATATAAATGGGTACAGCCATTATTTGTACAGAATGGAAATTTCTCAAGAAATTAAAAATAGGCCAGGTACAGTGGCTCACCCCTGTAATTCAGCACTTTGGGAGGCCAAGGTGGGTGGATCACCTGAGGTCAGGAGTTTGAAACCAGCCTGGCCAAATAGCAAAACCTCATCTCTACTAAAAATACAAAAATTAGCTGAGCATGGTGGCAGACACCTGTAATTGCAGCTACTTGGAGACTGAGGCAGGAGAATCGCTTGAACCTGGGAGGTGGATCTTGCAGTGAGCCAAGATTGCACCACTACACTCCAGCCTGGGTGACAAGAGCGAAACTCCATCTCCAAAACAAAACAAAAAAAGAAATTAAAAATAAAACTATCATATGAACCAGCAATCCTTCTGATGGGTATATACACAAAGGAAATGAAATCAGAATCTTGAAGAAATATCTGCACCATGTATGTATTGCATCATTGTCCACAATAGTCAAGATGTGGATGCGACCTAGGTGTCCATCAACAGATGAATGGATAAAGAAAACGTGGTACATATACGCAATGGAGTATTATCAACCCTTAAAAAAAGAAGGAAATCCTGTCATGTGTGACAAGGTGGATAAACCTGGAGGACATTATGCTAAGTGAAATAAACCAGACACAAAAAGAAAAAATTCTGCATGACTTAACATATTTGTGGAATCTATGTTTAAAAAGTTTAAAAATAAAATGTTTGCTTATTTGTCTTAGTTTTCCATTGCAGTAAAGTTTGTAAACTAATGAGTGGGTCTACACTTTGAGATCTTATGAAAAAATATGCAGCTAAATAGTGGATAAAGTGAGAATAAATTATCTGAGGAAAAGATGGGGAAGAACTGGCTGAAAGGCATGGTTTTCAGGTTGCAGTAGGTTTCCAGACAGCCTGGGTGTCACAGTACAAGCGCTCAAGCTTTGATTTCAAGAGGAAGGGAAATTGTGTTGCCCTTTCAGAGCCTGGCCCCATTTTAATGGTGGGGTGATTGGCAGGTTCACTGTCCCAAGAGAAATGGCAACTAAGACAACTACTGGGTATCAATTCAATCCCATTCTCAGCAGCAGTTATTGATGGGGTTCTTCTCTGTGGGAAGTGTTCACAATGTGCTCTGTGGGTTGGGGGCTGTGAGGTGTGTTGTGTGCACGAGGATGTAACAAAAACATAAAATGTTCGAGGGGGACTTGGGCAGATCTCTCTGCAGAAACCCTACAAGCCAAAAGAGAGTGGGGGACAATATTCAACATTCTAAAAGAAAAGAATTTTCAACCCAGAATTTCATATCTAGCCAAGCTAAGCTACAGAAGTGAAGAAGAAATAAAATCCTTTACAGACAAGCAAAATGCTGAAAGATTTTGTCACCACCAGGCCTGTCTTATAAGAGCTCTTGAAGGAAGCACTAAATATGGAAAGGAAAAACTGGTACCAGCCACTTCAAAAATGTAACAAATTGTAAAGACCATCAACACTATGAAAAAACTGCATCAACTAATGGGCAAAATAACCAGTTAGCATCATAATGTTAGAATCAAATTCATCATAACAATAAATTAACCTTAAATGTAAATGGGCTAAATACCCCAATTAAAAGACACAGACTGACAAATTGGATAAAGAGTCAAAACCCATCGGTGTGGTGTATTAGGAGACCCATCTCATATGCAAAAACACACATAGGCTCAAAATAAAGGGATGGAGGAAGATTTACCAAGCAAATGGAAAGCCAAAAAAAAGCACAGGTTGAAATTTTAGTCTGATAAAACAGACTTTAAACCAACAAAGATTGAAAGAGACAAGAACATTACATAATGGTAAAGGGGTCAATGCTAGAACTCAGGATTAAGAAACTCACTCAAAACTGCACAACTACATGGAAACTGAATAACCTGCTCCTGCATGACTACTGGGTGAATAATGAAATTAAGGCAGAAATAAAATAAATTATTTGAAACTAACGAGAACAAAGATACTATGTACTAGAATCTCTGGGTCACAACTAAAGCAGTGTTTAGAGGGAAATTTATAGCACTAAATGCCCACAGGAAAAAGTGGGAAAGATCTAAAATCAACACCCTAACATCACAATTAAAAGAACTAGAGAATAGTTTGAAGTCCGGTAGTGTGATGCCTCCCACTTTGTTCTTTTTGCTTAGAATTGACTTGGCTATGCAGGCTCTCTTTTGGTTCCATATGAAGTTTAAGGTGATTTTTTCCAGTTCTGCGAAGAAGGTCATTGGTAGCTTGATGGGGATAGCATTGAATCTGTAAATTACTTTGGGCAGTATGGCCATTTTGACGATATTGATTCTTCCTAACCATGAACATGGAATGTTTCTCCATCTGTTTGTGTCCTCTCTTATTTCGTTGAGCAGTGGCTTGTAGTTCTCCTTGAAGAGGTCCTTTACGTTCCTTGTTAGTTGTATTCCTAGGTATTTTATTCTCTTTGTGGCAATTGTGAATGGAAGTTTGGGCTACAGTAATCAAAACAGCATGGTACTGGTACCAAAACAGAGATATAGACCAATGGAACAGAACAGAGGTCTCGGAGGCAACACAACATATCTACAACCATCTGATCCTTGACAAACCAGACAAAAACAAGCCATGGGGAAAGGATTCCCTGTTCAATAAATGGGAAAGCTGGCCAGCCATGTGCAGAAAGCAGAAACTGGACCCCTTCCTGACACCTTACACTAAAATTAACTCCAGATGGATTAAAGACTTAAACATAAGACCTAACACCATAAAAACCCTAGAAGAAAATCTAGGCAAACCCATTCAGGACGTAGGTGTAGGCAAGGACTTCATGACCAAAACACCAAAAGCATTGACAACAAAAGCCAAAATAGACAAATGGGACCTAATCAAACTCCACAGCTTCTGCACAGCAAAAGAAACAATCATTAGAGTGAATCGGCAACCAACAGAATGGGAAAAAATTTTTGCAGTTTACCCATCTGACAAAGGGCTGATATCCAGAATTTACAGAGAACTAAAACAGATTTACAAGAAAAAAAACTAACAATCCCATTCAAAAGTGGGCAAAGGATATGAACAGACACTTCTCAAAAGAAGACATACATGAGGCCAACAAACTTATGAAAAAATGCTCATCATCACTGGTCATCAGAGAAATGCAAATCAAAACTACACTGAGATACCATCTCACGCCAGTTAGAATGGCGATCATTAAAAAAGTCTGGAGACAACAGATGCTGGAGAGGTTGTGGAGAAATAGGAACACTTTTGCACTGTTGGTGGGAGTGTAAATTAGTTCAACCATTGTGGAAGACAGTGTGGCGATTCCTCAAGGACCTAGAAATAGAAATTCCATTTGACCCAGCAATCCCATTACTGGGTATATATCCGAAGGATTACAAATTGTTCTACTATAAGGACACATGCACACGAATATTCATTGAAGCACTGTTTACAATAGCAAAGACCTGAGACCAACCCAAATAACCATCGACGATAGACTGGATAGGGAAAATGTGGCACATATACACCATGGAATATTATGCAGCCATCAAAAATGATGAATTTGGGCCCTTTGTAGGGACATGGATGAACCTGGAAACCATCATTCTCAGCAAACTGACAGAAGAGCAGAAGATCAAACACCACATGTTCTCACTCATAGGCAGGTGTTGAACAATGAGAACACATGGACACAGGGAGGGGAGCACTACACACTGGGGTCAGTTGGGGGGAAATAGGGGAGGGACAGTGTGGGTGGGGAGCTGGGGAGAGATAGCAAGGGGAGAATTGCCAGATGTAGGTGATGGGAAGGAATGCAGCAAATCATACTGCCACGTGTGTACCTATGCAACAATTTTGCATGTTCTTCACATGTACCCCAAAACCGAAAATGCAATAAAATAAACAAATCGGAAAAAAAAAAGAACTAGAGAAGCAAGAGCAAAAAATTCAAAAGCTAGCAAAAGATAAGAAATAACTAAGATCAGAGTAGAACTGAAGGAGACAGAGGCACAAAAAACCCTTCAAAAAATCAGTGAATCCAGGAGCTGATTTTTTGAAAAGATTAACAAAATAGATAGACCACTAGCCATACTAATAAGAAAAGAGAGAATAATTACAATAAAAAATGATTAAAGGGAGATCACTACTGATCACACAGAAATACAAACTACCATCAGAGAATACTGTAAACACCTCTATGCAAATAAAGTAAAAAATCTAGAAAAAATGGATAAATTCCTGGACACATACACCGTCCCAAGACTAAACGAGGAAGAAGTTGAATCCCTGAATAGACCAATAACAAGTTCTGAAATTGAGGCAGTAATTAATAGCCTATGAACTAGAAAAAAAAATGCCCAGGACTAGACGAATTCACAGCTGAATTCTACCTGAGGTGCAAAGAGGAGCTGGTACCATTTCTTCTGAAACTATTCCAAACAACAGAAAAAGGGAGACTTCTCCCTAAGTCATTTTATGAGACCAGCATCATCCTGATACCAAAACCTGGTAGAAACACAACGAAACAAAGTTTCAGGTCAATATCCCTGATGAACATCAATGTGAAAATCCTCAATAAAATACTAGCAAACTGAATCAATGCAACACATCTAAAAGCTTATCCGCCATAGTTGTCAGCTTCATCCCTGGGATGCAAGATTTGTTCAGCATACACAAATCAATAAACATAATCCATCACATAAAGAGAACCAATGAAAAAGCCACATAATTAATAGATGCAGACAAGGCCTTCAATAAAATTCAACATCACTTTATACTAAAAGCTCTCAATAAACTAGATACTGATGGAACATATCTTAAAATAATGAGTGCTATTTATGACAAACCCATAGCCAATATCATACTGAATGGGCAAAAGCTGCAAGCATTCACTTTGAAAACCAGCATAAGACAAGGATGCCCGCTCTCACCACTCCTATTCAACATGGTATTGGAAGTTCTGGCCAGGGCAATCAGGCATGTGAAAAAATTAAAGATATTCAAATAGGAAGAGAGGAAGTCAACTTGTCTGAAACTGTCTCTGTCTTGCAGATGACATGATTGTGTATTTATAAAACCCCATTGTCTCAGCCCCAAATCTCCACAAGCTGATAAGTAACTTCAGCAAAGTGTCAGGATACAAAATCAGTGTGTAAAAATCACAAGCATTCCTATATGCCAATAATAGAGAGCCAAATAATGGGTGAACTCCCATTGACAATTGCTGCAAAGAGAATAAGATACCTAGGAATACAACTCACAAGGGATGTGAAGGACCTCTTCAAGGAGAACTACAAACCACTGTTTAAGGAAATAACAGAGGACACAAACAAATGGAGAAATATTCCATGCTCATGGATAGGAAGAATAAATATCATGAAAATAGCGATACTGCCAAAGTAATTTATAGATTCAATGCTATTCCCATTAAGAAACCATTGACTTCCTTCACAGAATTAAAAAAAAACTATTTTAAATTTCATATGGAACCAAAAAGGAGTCCGTATAGCTAAGACAATCCTAAGCAAAAAGAACAAAGCTGGAAGTATCCTGCTACCTGACTTCAAACTATATTACAAGGCTACAATAACCAAAACAGATATATAGACCAGTGGAACAAGCAGAGGCTTCAGAAATAACGCCACATACCTAAAACCATCTGATCTTTGACAAACCTGACAAAAACAAGCAATGGGAAAAGGATTCCCTATTTAATAAATGATGTTGGGAAAACTGGCTAGCCATATGCAGAAAACTGAAACTGGACCCCTTTCTTACACCTTAAACAAAAGTTAAGATGGATTAAAGACTTACATGTAAGGTCTAAAACCATAAAAACTCCAGAAGAAAACCTAGGCACTACCATTCAGGACATAGGCATGGGCAAAGACTTCATGACTAAAACACCAAAAGCACTGGCAACAAAGGCCAAAACTGACAAATGGGACCTAATTAAACTAAAGGGCTTCTGCATAGCAAAAGCAACTATCATCAGAGTTAACAGGCAACCTACAGAATGGGATAAAAGTTTTAAATCTATCCATCTGACAAAGGGCTAATATCCAGAATCTACAAGGAACTGAAACAAATTTACAAGAAAAAAGCAAGCAACCCCATAAAAAAGTGGGCAAAGGATATGAACAGACACTTCTCAAAAGAAGACATTTATGTGGGCAACAAATATATGAAAAAAAGCTCATCATCCTTAGTCATTAGAGAAATGCAAATCAAAACCACAATGAGAAAACATCTCATGCCAGTTAGAATGGTGATCATTAAAAAGTTAGGCAACAACAGATGCTGGAGAGAATGTGGAGAAACAGGAACACTGTTACACTGTTGGTAGGAGTGTAAGTTAGTTCATCCACTGTGGAAGACAGTATGGCAATTCCTCAAGGATCTTGAACCAGAAATGCCATTTGACCCAGCAATCCCATTACTGGGTATATACCCAAAGGTTTATAAGTCATTCTACTATAAAGACACATGCAGACATATGTTTATTGCAGCACTCTTCACAATAGCAAAGACTTGGAACCAATCCAAATGCCCATCAATTATAGACTGGATAAAGAAAATGTGGCACATGTACACTGTAGAATACTATGCAGCCATAAAAAAAGATGAGTTCATGTCCTTTGCAGGGACATGGATGAAGCTGGAAACATCATTCTCAGCAAACTAACACAGGAACAGAAAACCAAACACTGCATATTATCATTGGTAAGTGGGAGTTGAACAGTGAAAACACATGGACACAGGGAGGTGAACAGCACACACTGTGGCCTATTGGGTGGTGGGGGCCAAGGGCAGGGATAGCACTAGGAGAAATACCTGTTGTAGATGTTGGGTTGATGAGTGCAGCAAACCATCATGGCACATGTATACCTATGTAGCAAACCTGCACTGTATCCCAGAACTTAAAGTTTAATTAACAAAAAATTTTTTTTACAAAGGGATAAAATGTTCTCTGACCTAACTGGGCTCACACTCCAGAGGGGACATTTCTCTAACGGTAGTTGATTGTTCTTTTGAAATTTGAGTCATCAGAGTCTCAGCACAATTTTCTGACGTAATTAGGGCTACTGTCATTGCCATCAGTTGACAAATGAAGAGACGACACATATACAGTAAGGAGTTTGCTGGAGTCAATCAGATAAATTGTGAAAGATTTAGGATGAGGATTTCAGATTACTGGACCATGATAAATTTTCAGACATTGAGTTGGAGTAACATTTTTTTTTTTCTGATTTTTTAAATCATTACCAAATTGAATACAAAAATATTAAAAAAAAATTATAAACATCGGAGTTATATTCTGTTGTATGTTGAATGTATTTACTACATCAGGCATAAAAGATCATCTTTGTTTATTTACTATTTTTTTTTTATTTTTAGACAGAGTCTCTCTCTGTTGCCCAGGCTAGAGTGCAGTGGCATGATCTCAGCTCACTGAAACCTCTGCCTCCTGGATTCAAATGAATCTTGTCCTTCAGCCTACTGTGTAGCTGGGATTACAGGCATGTGCCACCACGCTGGGATAATTTTTGTATTTTTAGTAGAGATGGGGGTTTACCATGTTGCCCATGTTGGTCTCGAACTCCTGGTCTCAAATGAACCACCCGCCCAAACCTCCCAAAGTGCTGGAATTACAGGCGTGAGCCACTACGCCCGGCCTATTTACTATTTTAATAGTTATTTTGTTCTAAAAAAGATTTTGTATAAATGATCAGCAGCTTATTTGAATGAGGTCTTTGGCAAATGCATGCTCTTTATACTTCTGTTTTTCTTAAGGTGTAGAACCCCGCTTAATTGAGAAACAAATATAAATCTATTACGAGTGAGAAACATTTAGGAGACTCTAAAGCAAAAACTCTCTTTTTCCTGTAGCTTATTGTATTTTTTTGTTGGAGTCTTTGTTTTTGTTACTCAATATTTAATGTATCTTTTATTTATTTTCCTGCCTTACTTTTTACGGCTTTTTGTTGAATTCCTAATTCCTACATTTTTTTTTTCTCCTAGGTAAAACCGATAACCAATATATTCCCTATGTGGCTGGAGGGACAGTTTTACTCTTGTTGTTTGTTATCTCAATTACCACCATCATTGTCATTTTCCTTAGCCGGTGAGTAGAGCAACTTATCCTGAATCTTGTTCAGCATGAGTAATTCTGATGTTAGAGGTTCTCTATTAATAACCCAATAATTTGTCAAGCTGTCTCAGCATTCACACTTATATTTTTGAGAGTACTGTTCTAACACAAAGGAGGAGATATAGCTGTAATGTTACAGAGAAAGCTGGAATAGTTCATTTAAGAATTAGTAGAAGCTGCTGGTCCGGCCCTTTTGTATTCTGCCTGATGCCTCTGCTCTGTATCCTGCCCTGCTTTCTCCTCCTCCGAGGAAAAAGCTGTCGGTGAGGGGATGGTGTGTGTGTGCATGGATAACACAGCACGAGATGGATACAGATTCTGAGAAGGGGAAGAGCAAGTTTAACAGTGATAATGCCTTTCATTTATTCATTCATCAAATATTTATTGTGCATAGCAGTGAACAAGAGATAATGAAGTTCACATCCTAATAAGCAAACAACATAATTTCAAATGGTTGTATATTCTCAGAACCAAGCAATCTAGATGCTTAAAATTACTAAGAAGAAGGAATTGGAGGGTGCTGCCCTAGAGAGAGCAGGAAGCCATTGGCTTATACTAAATTTTTTTGTGTTTTATTGGCTGGTCACAGATATATGTGCCTGAAGTTCCAGCTACTCAGGGGGCTGAGGCTGGAGGATTGCTTGAGCCCAAGAGTTCAAGTCCATCCTAGGCAACATAGCAAGACCCTGTCAATTTCAAAAATTGAAAATTAAAAAAAATATTTTACTGTCTTGTGGCACAGTTGGGAATTTTCTAGGATATTCTTGATTGAGGTATTTCTTCACCTTGCAGCTCTGTTGTACTTATCAACTCACTTATGTAGGTATTTGTTGCATATCTTTGCTGTAATCATAGCAGGTTAAAATTATTCCTTATAGTGTATTACAACTAAAGTGTTATCTTCTTAAGGGAGGAGGGGACCACAGTTTTGATGACTATATTTTGCATGTCTGGTATATCATAGACAATGTATGTTTGCTGGGTAAGTGAGTATGTCCATCTGTACTCTTCTCCTTCAGTAATATTACCAAATACACCATATTCACACACATACACGCACACACACACACGCGCCTTGTTAATAGGATTTCCAGTAGGTCTCTCCATCTTGTCTCTTCATCCTTGACCTTGACCTCTGGCTCTTTGGCAGCTGTCATCACTGCTCCCTTTTTTGGTAATGTCTCCAACCTGCTCTCAGCTATAGTTTTTTTTTCTCTAACCCATCCAGTTTCCCTGGTTCTTCTTCTGAAAGCTGGGTTGGCATGTCATCCTCTTGTTCAATATCTTTGATTATCTACCAGAATAATGTTAAAACTCATTAACCTGTCATTGAAGTTGCCCTACATTCTGACTGAAACCTAATTTTTATTCCTACTTTCTCCTTAATGTATTCTCCCTGATGTTGATAAATTTTGTGAAAACTGCAGCACACCCAAGGCTCTCCCCATCTGGTTTGCTACCAAAATGCTGTTTCCCCACATTTGGCTGCATTCCTGTGTATCATTCAAGGTGTGAAACACCTGTCCCCTCTGTGAGCTCTGCACTGTTCTCTGTCCCTGCAAATAGACATGATGTCACCATCTGGAATCATCATGTACTTCTCTGCTACTCCTCATCCTGCTTTGTGTTTTAATCACTTTCATGCTTGTCATTCTTTCTATTCATAATGGCAGAGTTTGTGTTTTATTCATATTTTTAGTATTTGATAGCACTTAGCACTATTCTGTCCAAGTAATGAATACTCAATAAATATTATCTAATTAAACTGAAATATGACATCAGGTCATTTTACCTTTTTCCCCATCACAGATTGCCCTTAAGTCTTTCCCTGACCAGAAATTAGCAAATGGAAGTAAGGAACCAAGGTGTTAGTGGCACCACAGACTCCTCTACTGCTTCACCTTGGCAATGGAAAACATCCTAAGGGCAGAGACGGCAGAGGGAGCACACAGGAACCGGGCAGTGTGACTAAGAGACAGCGAGTGGCGACAAACCTCCACAGGGTCACAGATGTTGGACAGGATAGATTTTGCTTCATGAAAATGCATCCCTTTTACATGAATAGCTAAATTGAATGGTAGAATATATTGTCCCACTTGGTTAAATGTGATAAAAGGAGATTAGTAGACTTGAATTTGTAATCACGGACGCACACCACAAGGGAAAAAGCGATTGTTCTTTCTACCTTGTCACTAGTATCAGTTTGTGGTTGTTACTTCAGATGGAAATGCTTTGAAAGACGGCCCAAGGGCTCCAACAATGACCTTCTGAACTCTGTTTTTCCAACTGTTTAAAATAATCCTGCATCATCAGATGTATTGACTTGGATAGAAGCCAACATAAATCAGACAGTGTCCCTGAACAAAAGTGAATTCTTCAGCAGAGAAGCTGCTGCCAATTCCTCCAGCACACGGGCTACTCAGCGCCTTGTAGCCTGTGTGTTGGAGGAACTGGCAGCAGCTTCTCTGCCCCTGGTTTGCTGTTTTCATGCAGAGATAGCAACAGTAACACGAGTAAGTGACCATGGCTAGGGAAAGGGCCTCTGATTGGCAAGTGTGAAAGGAGCCAAAATAAGGCCAGGTGCAGTGGCACACACCTGTAATCCCATTACTTTGGGAAGCTGAGGTGGGTGGATCATTTGAGTTCAGGAGCTCGAGACTAGCCTGGCCAACATGGTGAAACCCCATTTCTACTAAAAATACAAAAATTAGCTGGGCGTGATGGCAGGCTTCTGCAGTCTCAGCTACTCAGGGGGCTGACACAGGAGAATCGCTTGGACCCGGGAGGTGGAGGTTGCAGTGAGCCGAGATTGCACCACTGCATTCCAGCCTGAGTGACAAGAGTGAGATTCTGTCTCAAAAACAAACAAACAAAGAGAAAGTGCCAAAATATGTTCTATAGACGTACACCTCAGTGTACAAAATAATGTTTAGGGAGAAAAATCTTAGATACTTATTTTATATTCATTGTGAACATCGGCATTGACAACGAATAGGGAGCTTTGTTTTTCCCATTTCAGCACTGAAATCTCTCATCCTGGGAAACTCCTTAGTCCCAGGCAAACTGGAATGGCTGGTCAACATAATCTAACTGTGATGTTTATTTTTCATTTTTATTTTCTTAACATTTATTTTAAGTTCAGGGATACATGTGCAGGATGTGCAGGTTAGTTACATAGGTACATATGTGTCATGGGATTTGTTGTACAGATTATTTCATCGCCCAGGTATTAAGCCTAGTACCCAATAGTTATTTTTTCTGATCCTCTCATCCCTCCATCCTCTGCCCTTCAGTAGGTACCAGTGTGTGTTTTTCCCTTCTATGTGCGCATGTGTTCTCATCATTTAGCTTCCACTTATAGGTGAGAACATGTGGTTTTCTGTTCCTGCATTAGTTTGCTAAGGACAATAGCCTCCAGCTCTATCCATGTCCCTGCAAAGGACATGATCTCATTTCTTTTTATGGCTGCATAGTATTCTGTGGTACATGTATATCATATTTTCTTTATCCAGTTTATCATTGATGAATATTTAGGTTGATTCCATGTCTTGCTATCATGAATAGTGATGCAATGAACATACATATGCGTGTGTCTTATAATAGAATGATTTATATTCCTTTGGGCATATACCCAGTAATGGGATTGGTGGGGCGAATGGTGTTTCTGTCTCTAGGTCTTTGAGGAATCACCACATTGTCTTCCACAATGATTGAACTAATTTTTAATTTTTTTTGGAACCATGGAGAGTTTATTGAATCCTGTGGTTGCAGATGGTCCGTTCAGCTACAGTGAAGTGATTTCAGAAGTTGTAGAGCTTAATAGTCAAGAGGGAGAGCATTGGATTTAAATTCCAATACTACCACTAACTAATCATGTGATTTTGGGCAAATTACTCTTCCTCTTCATACCTTAGTTTCCAAACCTGTTAAAGATAAAGTTTTGATGAAATCTTAATAAAAGAATCTATATAAGTGATTTAATAAAACAATCCATACAAGTGATTTAGAATAACACCCAGAAATTTTTATAAAGCTTCATTATATTATTGTCATTTAAGAAGTTACACTGTTGGCATTTAAAATAAATTTTAATTGTGGAAAATGTCTTAAATCTGAGGTTATTTGGGGAAGGCTATAAGCCATTTATGTAGTAACTCACTATAAATCATTCTTAGTAAAGTCACTGAGATTAATTACTAATGCACAGTGGTTAGTTATCCATTTAGTTGCCCTCATCATCTGGGAGCACTTTGGAGAAGACAGGGAAAAAAAGTGTAGGTTAACAGAATTTTGGATAAATGTACATTAAGCTACTTTACTATATTAGAAAGTGGGTGTGGGCTAGGGGTGCAGTGAGGTATAGAGTTCAGTGCTGAAATATCATCTTTATATCCTTTATTGAATATGCATACCAGAAGAAGGAGAAGGAGAGAGAGAAGAGATTTATTTACAGAGTCCTGGGATACAACGAAGAAGGTAAGCTTATAAAGAACTTGTCATTTTTTTCTTTTGTAATTTACAAATGCAGAATCATTCTCTTTTGCAGTTAGCAATCTTATATTTTATTGTCCTTTTTGTAACCTGACTATGCAATTGCCTGCAATTTAAATATCAGCTATTCGGAGAAAGTTATTTTCTGAACTATTCTATTTTTACTGCCCTCTAAAACTAAGTTTTCTTATGTGAATATAAATAAAGGAGCAATTACCCTGACGTAATAACAATCAACACTATGAAGCCTAAATCTTTGTTCCTTTTCTAGGGCTGCTGTGACAAATTCCCAAACCTGGGTGACTTTAAACAACAGAAATCTATTTTTCCACAATTCTAGAGGGTTGAAGTATAAACAGTGTCAGAAGGACTGGTTTCTTTGTGGGATGAGAAGCCATCCCATGCTTCTGTCCAGCTTCTGGCAGCGCTGTCGATCCTTGGCTGGTAGATCCATCTCTCTAATCTCTGCCTCTCTCATCACATGATGTTCTCACCTGTGTGTATGTGTCTGCCTTCCTTCTTTTCTCATGAAGACCCCAGTCATCTGGACTTAAACACCCACTCTTCTCCAGCACAGTATTGTTTCAGCTTAACTAATTACATCTGCAAGGATCCTATTTTCAAATGAGGTCACGTTATGAGGTTCTGAGGAGGAATTTGCAGAGGACACTAGCCAACCCAGGAGAAGACATAATATTTTTGTGTCATAAGGCTTTCGTGGTGGCTAAAATGCATACAAGACCCAGACACGTAGCAAGCACGTAGAAGAACATATTGCATGATACTCATTATTATCATTATCTTTGAAGTTGTTATTAATTAATGTATACTTAGGTTATCCAGCCAAAGAACTTTTTTATTTCCTTATGGGTTGCGGAAGTTTGATGAGCTGTAAAAGTTTCTTCCTTATTCTGCCCTGCTCCTGCCCTTTATTGTTTAACTAACAGACTAGAAACTTCTGGGTTTGCAGATAAGAGGGATATGTATTTTTATGCTTATTATCCCCACTATACTTTAGATCTCTCTAACACATAGCATTCTGTTTATGAAATTTCACAAAACAAACAAACAAAAAACCCCGTTTCTATGGATTGAACATTTGTGCCTTCCCAAAATTCATATGTTAAAGTCCTAACCCCCAATGTGATTATATTAGGAGGGAGAGACTTGGGGACGTAATTAGATCATGAGGGTACAATCCTCATGATTGGGATTAGCACCTTAAAAGGAACAGAAGAGCTTGCTTCCTCTTTCTGTTCTTTGCAATGTGAGGATACTGAGAAGACAGTTGTCTGCAAACCAAGAAACACACCCTCAGGCCTTCACCAGACTTTTTTTTTTTTTTTTTCTCAAGTTAGGAAGATATTTTCTTGATCTTGGATTTCCCAATCTCTAGAGCTGTGAGGAATAAGTATTTGTCGTTTAAGCAATGCGGTCCACAATATTTTGTGACAGCAGCCCAAACTAAGACAAAAATTTCCTCAAATGCTATCCAAAAGTATATAAATTTTTCTTCATTTTAATTACGTGCAATTGAATTCTACACGGCCAAAAGCCAAGTGCTAAAAATGTTCTGACAATCCAACATGTGTTCATCAGACACCTTCAAAATTTATCAGTTTAACTTTTTTTTTTTTATTAAGTAGTTACTTTTGTAAGAATTTTTGTTTGTTTCTTGGCAAAAAAACATAGATTGCTTCTTGGTGCCAACTTGTTTTGTTTTCATCAGCCACTTCAGCAAACAAATTGGTACTCTGTCATATACAATTTTGGGATTCCCTTCTTCATCCTTAATACTTTACTCATGCCAATCCAGTCACATTTATTGTTGTGAATTTGGGGTATGAAAAGGAGCTTTGCAACTGTCTATATTAGGTATCCAACGTTTTCAGGCTTTGGTAGAAAAATATTTTGAAGGATTTTGAAAAAGTAGTTTGGACTGTCAAAAAAAGACATTGGAACTATTTCATTCACTTTTTAAAAAGATAACCTGTATAAGTAAGCATGGCACTTGCATTTTCATTTTGCCTTCTTTTTAAAAACACTAAAGTCTGGCCGGGCATGGTGGCTTATGCCTGTAATCCCGATAGTTTGGGAGGCTGAGGCAGGTGGATCATCTGAAGTCAGGAGTTCGAGACCAGCCTGGCCAACATGGTGAAACTCTGTCTCTATTAAAAATACAAAAATTAGCCAGACGTGACTGTACATGCCTGTAATCCCAGCTACTCAGGAGGCTGAGGCAAGAGAATTGCTTGTACCTGGGAACTGGAGGTTGCAGTGAGCCAAAATCGTGTCACTGCCCTTCAGCTTGGGCAACAGAGCAAGACTGACTCAAGAAAAACAACACAATCTAAAATTATAAATTACTCATCAAAAGACCTTTCTCTAGTCTCTTTTCTTTCTCACCTTGTCTTTCTTTTTTTCACACCTGCATATTTTCTGTTACATACATACATATGTGATCAAAGTGACTTGATTACAGTAGAGAAGATTAATGATTATACAATATCATCCTGAAAGTGAATGTCAGTTTATTTCGTTAATTTTTACATGTTAAGTTGCTTATTTTTTAAAGTTCAGACACTGTGTACTTTGAAAACATTTTTTAAGACATTCATTCAACAAACATTAATTGATAGTATGCAAAATGCTATATTAAAATTTCCATATAAAAATCATAATATTGTTCTTATCAAAATAGCTTAACGTTGGGAGAGGGAATTCCCTCTCCCAGTTGAAACAGGTAATTCTTAGCACAATACAGTAAGTAGTAATCTAGACTAGGTTTCTGTTGTATCTCACTCAAGAATGTGATTTCTAACAGAGTTCAATACAATGAGGATAATGTTTTATCAAATTAATTATAATGGAAATTTGTTCCATGTCATGTCTGCATTAACAAGAGGTATGTTTTGAATGTCTTCATTAGTTGTTGAAATGCAGTGAATTATTGACACTCTCTGCTGTTTGTGTTTCTAGGCACCCAGCAACTCTACAAGTCCCATCTCTACCAATCAGTCTACCAGTCAATCCGTGGATGATGCAAGAGAGGATATTTATGTCAACTACCCAACCTTCTCTCATAGACCAAAGACTAGAGTTTAAGCTTATTCTTGACATGAGTGCATTAATAATGACTCTCATGTACTCATGCATGGATCTTTATTCAATTTCTTTCCACAACCCAGGGTCTACCTTAGATACTAGTTGACTGAATTGAGTTCATTTGGTAGGAAAAATATTACCTAAAAAACATTTTTCACAGAAGTGTTTCAGAAAACCTGACTCTAACTTGTTTACACACAAAAGGAAACTTACTGAATCATATAATACAATGAGCCAGGGGAGATTAAGCTTTGGGCAGGAGCTATTTATCAGGGCTTAAATGTCGTGTCTATAATTAAGTAATTAAGGATGGGCATAAACTGGCTTCTGAATCCCTTTCCACAGTGTTGGAACCATCTCCCTGGTCTTGGCCTCACTCTCATGCAGGCTTTCCTCTTGTGTTGGCAAGATGGATGCCCACTCTTGGCAATTTGTACATCTTGTTCCTGTCTGGTAGAGAGTTTCCTTCTCTAGTAGAGCAAAGGTTATTTTTTCATTGTCAAATAGGCATCATGACCAGAAAGGATAGAATGGCTTAAGTCAATGAGGGGTTTACTTCTAGAGCGGAGAGAAGGGTCAAAGCACAGTACTGAGAAATTCAGAGCAAGGTTAAAAGAGAGATGGAGAGTCTCAGAGCTGGGGAGTTTACCAACAAATGTTGACTGCAGTGATTAACTAAGACATTTTTGGTTAACTAAGTGAAAAGTGAAATAGGGGGTGGATTCTGGAAGTGGGGAATCTCTCCTCAAACTTGTAGAATCTGCTCTGTCAGCATAGCCCAGAAAAATACCCGGCAATAGAATAAATGAATAGTCAAGAGGAAGATAAATGTGAGCGGGCAATCGCTTCCCTTACTATTCTCCTATATATTTATCTCCCATTCTGTATAGAATTCTTGCCACCATCCCAGGTCTAACCTTAGGAGCAAATGTAGTAGATAGTCCAATAATAAATAACCTTTTGGACATTGTTTTTTATTTTTTCTACTTTTGAGAATTATTTTTAATATGTAAGTTCTCTCAAAAGGATCAGACACTTAGGCATTATTTTTTTAATGATTATGTGAAACTTGAATATAATAACACCACGTCTAACTGTCACTTTTTTACCCACATAGAAAAAGTGACAGTTGGAAGTGGTGGTATATGATGGTAGGGTAGAAATTTGAGAGGGAAAAAAGAAATTGGAAGGGTACAGGCAACAGAAGAACAGAATCAAACCATAGAAAAATACAAAGGGAAACTTCTGCTTCACAGTTTGGACAATGACAGCCCTAATGACTTCACCAACAGTCAAAGCAATTAGACACCAGACCTGATCTTGTTTAAATTCTGGATATAGGCAAACAACGAAAAGCATTTGTGAAACTGAATAAAACTATCATGGTCACCTTGAAAGCACAGTGGTCATTATCAAATATAGTGATCATTCATGTCTAAAAGATTCATTATTTGTCTCTAAAGATTTCTAAAGACTACCATCTAGAAAAGATTCATTATGAAGGCTGTATTTAAATATCACTGTTGTCGACTTCATGATAATCTTAAATGAAACAAATCCAAATTCTCCTGTTGCCTAGACAGATTCTAAAATGTAATTTACACTTTTAAGCTGACTAGTGATTATCTTACGATTTTAGCCTTAAGCACTATGTATACCAAATAGTGCAATTATCTTGTGAATTACAGAAATGGTAAATGCCCACATTTCTGTGAGTTAGAAAATTTGTGAGTTTTTAACAAAAAAAAAAACCCACCCACATTTTCAGAAGTGAAAAAATAAAAATGACCATTTCCCTGTTGTACTTAAGTATATGCAAGAAGAGTAAACTCTCATTTTTATTACGTTTGCTTAAAGATCCTTTTATACCTGGATTCATGAAATATTTCCACAAATATATTAATGTAACACACTTGAAAGGCAGTTTACAAGAAACCACTCTACTGTCAGATCAATCAAAAATTTCGTGGGTGAATTTATTGGTTTGCATGGTAAAGCAAGCTTAGCATCAATTAAAAGGTAAATAATTTCCTTTTCTGAATGGTAAAGACAATCAAAATATTACTTTCTGGAAACCTCTGATAACCAAATTCTCAATGATTGGTGTATGTGAGAAGGAAAACATTTTTACAGTTGTAGCATGGGGAAATATAAACCCAATTTCAAGAGAAAACATAATGACTGGGGGTGGAAGGCACAGTGCAGTCAGATGCCATTGTTCTGGTGGTTTCCACTGGGAACTTCATAGAAGACTTTTGTTGCAAACCACTGAAGTGTTGCAAAGCCTCCAGAACATTTGGAACTTGTCTCTTTTTCCTTGGGTATTTTTGTGTTTTTGGTCTCTTATGCAGTGTCAGTGAGAACTATTTACTCTGTCCTTTCTTCTCTGTATATTCCTCCTCTACAGAGTGCAGGATTTTTTCAGGAATTTGGAGCCATCCTAAGTCCTCCCGAAAATTCTCTGACCTCCTCTGATGCTCCTGTTATACCCTCAGGAGTAAATACTGATGAAATTCCGTTCATTCATTGTCTTTCTCTGGACGTCTTTACTTACCAAAGCACTTTCATTGCAATCTTTCTGACATCATCCCTAATTCATGATAGTTTTGGAACTCACCCTGCTATGTTTCTCTCCATCTATGCTTTTGCACCTACGATTCTGGTTGTTACTAAGAAAACAGATCAAAACAGATCCACAGAATAAAAGATCAGAATTGCAGTAAATTATGTTTTAAGTATAGATATTTTTTGCAAGGTGCTGCTTTGGAAGCAAAATGCTTCTTAAGTTTTTAATATATATATATATACACACATTTTGAATGCCATTAATATTTATGTTAAAGTAACCAATTAAAGGAATTTACTTTGTGATAGTAAGGTAGGTAGATTTGTTAAGCATCATTGTGTAATACACAGTTTTGTCAGGGAAAAAACACATCTTATTGACCCATGATGACTATGCATTAACTATATTATGTGAGACCTTCAAACTTTAAAGAACTTTATGTATAATATGTTGAGAAAATAAAATAGAAATCTCATTTACTTGTAATCATGCTTAAAATGAAAGGCAGATAGGTGAGGATATAATTTTTAGTAAAAACTCCAATTTGTGTTTTAAGTTTTATTACTAAACTACTATATTTATAAACTTAAAATATATGGGCTGTCAATTTAAAAGACAAAAATACTTTTGGTAGGCATTCTTTTATTGTGAGCATCCAAGTTATATTGGTTTACATAGAACGGTATTAAGTAAAAATTACAGCTTTATGACAGTAGTTTTCTTTTCTTTTTTTTTTTGACACAGAGTCTCGCTCTGTCACCAGGTGCCAGGCTGGAGTGCAGTGGCGCCATCTCGGCTCACTGCAACCTCCGCCTCCCAGGTTCAAGCGTTTCTCCTGCCTCAGCCTCCTTAGTAGCTGGGTCTACAGGCACATGCCACCACGCCGAGCTAATTTTTGTATTTTTTAATAGAGATGGGGTTTCACCCTGCTGGCCAGGATGGTCTAGATCTCTTGACCTCATGATCCACCCGCCTTGGCCTCCCAAAGTGCTGGGATTACAGACGTGAGCCACTGAGCCCAGCCAACAGTAATTTTCTAAATTGGGAGAGTCCACATTGTAATTAGAGATCACTGTAACCAAAATACTTCTCCTTGATTTATAATGATGAACTGTATTTTGTACTGCCTATATGAATTTTCAGCAAGATTGATGATATTATAAAGATGTTTATAAAGTGTAACTGGAGATGCTAAATTGTGAGTACAAAGTTAAGTTTCTTTTCACAATACTGATAAGAAAATATCTTTTAAAAATGTAAGACAATCTAAACATGTAACATCATTTTATCATCATTAGTTTACTATTAAAATGTAACATCTAGAAAGTATTGACCTTCACCTTTGGAATTCTGTATAAGTTAATATATTTTTTCACTAATCTGTTCATTAGAATTCTTCCAGCCAAGTCTCTGAACTCTGAAAACATTTACCTGAAAACTAAAAACAAGTTTATTTTTTAAAAAGCTTCTTTATTTCTAGTGATTCAGTAGGTAAAAAAACAGCTTCTAGAATAAGGAAATTTTATAAATCCTCAAGGTCGGTTTACATATATTTTTCTAGATTCAAAGCACTAACTATGTTGTAAGATGCCGGAAGAAAAGGCCTATTTGGAAGTATGGGTAATAAATGTCTGGGATAATTCTGGTTTATGTCCTATTATCCCTGTTAGAATAAGTTATATGGTCAACCTGTCTAGAACACTTTTTCCAGCATTAGTATGTACTCTTGGATTTTTGGTTCTTGTAGGGTATAGAAATATGCTCCTTGATGTACTGTATTCTGTTGTTTTGAATGAATAAAACACAGTATTTCACTATCACTAGTTTCATTTGCCATCAAGAAATAGTGGGGAAACATTTCAACAGAATAAAATCAACGTGATGAATTACATGCAGAAAATACTCAAATCAATGATGCATTTTAACTTTTATCTCAATGCAGTGTTCTTTGTATATTATAAGTACATGTAGTTCAAAGGGTCAAAGAGCTGTATGGCTTTTTTCTTTTTTAAAAAAATAGTAGTCCCTTGCCCTTCCTCATTTTCATTCCCTCAAGACAACAAATTTTACAACTTCTAGCTCATTATTTTATTTATGTTCACTTTTCTGAATAGCATACTTGTGACACTAATACATTTTTTCTATTTAAACATTCGTTATTAATTTAGATGTCTTTCTCTCTCCAAACTCGCCACATACTTCTTTCATGTCTCTTTTCAAAAATATTTGCATTAAAATGTGATTATATCAATATTTGACATTTATTTCTATGACCTTGCCAGCACTCTTACCACATGGTATAAATGATTTGGCTTTCCCTCGTACATAACTTGCTTTTTTCCACCTAGAGCTAATGATTATCATTTTGGGGGCTTACTCTTTCTGTATTTACCATGAATTGATCTGAAACTCTTGTGATGCAACAGGAATTCTGGCAATTTCAACTTCCTAGGAAAGACTCCATTGCAGCTTGACTTGGGGATATAAGGAGAGGTTCTTTTAGCGTAGCCACCAGCCTGGTATCTCCATGCCTCCAGGAAAAGAAGGGAGAGGAATATATGAAACATAGAATCCACTCTAAAAAATTTTCCAGAACAAAAAGACATGTGTTTCCATATTGTAAATGTTTGTTAAACATGTGCCCATAACAAGGAATAATAAGAAGTCTAGTATGTTTGTTTTTGTGTCTGTAAAGGTTGGGGGTATTGGTTGTTAAGCATCAAAACAGACTCTTTTAAGAAAAGAAAAAAAAAAAAATACGAGGTCAGGTGTTCGAAACCAGCCTGGTCAATATGGTGAAACCCCATCTCTACTAAAAATACAAAAATTAGCTGGGCATGCTGGCATGTACCTGTAGTCCCAGCTACTCTAGAGACTGAGGGAGGAGAATTGCTTGAACCTGGGAGGTGGAGGTTGCAGTGAGCCAAGATCGTGTTATGCACTCCAGCCTGGGTGACAGAGTGAGACTTCATCTCAAAAAAAAAAAAAAAAAAGTATTTGAATGATAGGAATGGCTCATAAAATTCCCAGGACACTGATGGAGTAGGCTTGCAAAATACAACATGTGGCAACTCCAGTGGGACATTAGGCAGGAAGCACAACTAACAATTGGGGCTTCAATATCCTCCCTGGAACATGCTGCAGTGAACCTGAGCAGCATCACTACCCCACACTTGGATGAGTACTGAGCCTCCATTTTTATTCACTCACTTGTTCGAAAATCAGTGTCTCTTAAATGCATCTGGCAGGCAGCAGCTGGTATCTACCCCTTCACCTTCCACAGTGGCAGACAGGGTATAACTTATTTCCAAACAGAACACACTGTGACATTCCCTCCAAGCTCACTGAAGAACTTCAACTGGCCTGTAATCCCAGCACTTTGGGAGGCCAAGGTGGGCTGATCATGAGGTCAGGAGTTCAAGACCAGCCTGGCCAACATTGTGAAACCCCATCTCTATTAAAAATACAAAAATAGCTGGGCATGGTTGCATGTGCTTGTAATCCTAGCTACTCAGGAGGCTGAGGCAGGAGAATTGCTTGAGCCAGGACCCTGGAGGCGGAAGTTGCAGTGAGCCGAGGTTGCCCCACTGCATTCTAGGCTGGGCAACAGAGCAAGACTCCGTCTCAAAAAAAAAAAAAAAAAAAAAAAAAAGAACTTCAACTGACAAATGTCTCTCTCTACTCGACCAGATGGTAGTTTTATTAAAGGCAGGGTTTAATGTACCCTTTTATTAAAATTCAAAGCCCTATATAATGCCTGAATTTATTCCAGATGTATCTAAATATAACCAAGATCATTTAAAAATAAATTGGTGAAAGAACAAATAAAGTTAGCATTTATATCAATATTCTCAATTGGCAGTTTTGCAATAATGACCAATAGTTTATTTATTTATTTATTTACCCATTTATTTATTTTATTGCATTTTAGGTTTTGGGGTACATGTGAAGAACATGCAAAATTGTTGCATAGGTACACATGTGGCAGTGTGATTTGCTGCCTTCCTCCCCATCACCTACATCTGGCATTTCTCCCCTTGCTATCTCTCCCCAGCTCCCCACCCCCCACCTTCCCTCCACTATTTCCCTCCAACTGACCCCAGTGTGTAGTGCTCCCCTCCCTGTGTCCATGTGTTCTCATTGTTCAACACCCGCCTATGAGTGAGAACATGCGATGTTTGATCTTCTGCTCTTCTGTCAGTTTGCTGAGAATGATGGTTTCCAGGTTCATCCATGTCCCTACAAAGGACCCAAACTCATCGTTTTTGATGGCTGCATAATATTCCATGGTGTATATGTGCCACATTTTCCCTATCCAGTGTATCGTCGATGGGCATTTGGGTTGGTTCCAGGTCTTTGCTATTGTAAACAGTGCTGCAATGAACATTCGTGTGCACGTGTCCCTATAGTAGAACGATTTGTTATTTTTAATAACACTATTGACATTGCATTTGGCTATTAGAATTTACCAATCCTCTGCATATATATATTGCATATTTTCCTAGACTGTATTCAAATCTATGATTTTTAAACCTGGAACTTATGTCTAGACACAGGTATACCTTTACAAAAACTACCAATTGTTTTGGTAACATACTACCTCCAAAATTTCAAGTAGGAAGTTGCCTTTTGTCTATTTTTAAATGGAAAACTGCTAATCAAAATGCCACAAAATTATACTATCATTTTACCTATAGAAACCAGTATTATTACAGGAAGAAAGCAGAGCCAGTCTTCTACCTGTACTCAAATAAGTGGAAGCCCTTTCTAGACTAAGTTCTCCACAATGTAAAATATCAAGCATGAGTTCTCCAAATCCCTGAAAAGGAAGCCTTGTGTTGTATTGCCAAGCCATATTTGTAAGTCGTAAAAATAAAACTTGAGAAGAAGCTATGATAACTTACTTTCTCCATTCTTCAAAATTTACATAATCTCAACTGATTTTCTATTTTTATGAAAATGCATTCTTAAGCTAGTTCCTTATTCAGTCATGTATTTATTCATTATATCCTTTATGCCAGGTATCCAAAGGTACTTACAGTGACCTAGACCATTATTCTTTGATCAGCTGCCTGAGTAAGACTTTGAGCTCTCCAATATACTCTCAATGGTATTAAGTTTTCTGAGTAATAGCTTTGGATGTGGCTTCAGTTGATTGAGCTGATTTATCCCATACTTTATTTTTATCGTATAATGGTCTTCAGAAGCAAATTTTGATTTCTTTTTAGCTCACATAAAAATGTACAAAGAAATGTAATGGCTCAGTAGCTTCTAGAGATATAGATAACTCTTTTAACCTTTGTGTAATTTTGCATGTCTGATAATTCTTTCAATGGCAAATGAATAGCTATTCTAAAGCTGAGCTATTGACAAAAATATGTTTTACTATGTGCTATAATTTTTAAAGCAATTTTTATATGGTTTCATTTTTTTACAACAATTCTAAGATGGTGGCAAGATTAATGTTATTATCCTGATTGACAATTGAAGAAAACTAGATCAGGAGAAATTGTGTGCCAGATTTTCCTACGGCAGTTTAAGATAGGGGTTGTAATTCTCAGGATCTTTTTTTCTTTATAGTTCTGAGTTAGAATTGGCTAAAATGGAATTAGCATGAGACATGGAAGATGGAAGTGAAAGATTAGAAATTACTCTTTGTAGGCCATTTTAGTCGACATGGTGATGGGCAGATGGAGAGGGCTTGGCATATCCCAGCTTGCCCTTTGTCTACTGCATGTCTGGATCTTGTTGACTGACAGGGTAGCTGCAGTCCTAGCCACTGCTGTATGTTTGTTGCAGAACCACAGAGGTAATAGCTGTCCAGTGGCAACAGCTTCACAGAGACCTGTTACAAACTTCTCCTTCCCATCAAAGTAACAAGATGCAAGGTCAGTGCATTTACAAAAACAAAAAGTCAGTTGGTTTCCTATATGCCAGAAATGAGCAATTCAAATTTGAAATTTAAAAAGCAACGATGCCATTTACGATAGCACCAAAACCAGTGAGGAATGTAGGTAAACATTCAACCAAAGGCACACAGGATCTACATGCTTTATTTATATCCTGTTACCGTGCTGTACTCACTTGCTAGTTTTAGGAATTTTTTTGGTAGATCCTTTGGAGTTTTCACATAGACAATCATGTCTTCTGTGAATAAAGATAGTTTTACTTTTTTTTTTTTTTTCAATCTTTATACCTCCTATTTCTTTGCCTTGTCTGACTGTAGTGACTTGGACTTCCAGGAATAGGAGTGGTAAGATAATGCATTCCTGCCTTGTTTCTGATCTTAGGGAGAAGCACCCAGTCTTTCTCTGTTAAGAATGATGTTGGATGTGGGTGTTTTGTAGACGTTCTTGCGCATCAAGTTTGAAGAAGCTCTCTAGTTTGCTGAGAGGTTTTTTTTTTTTTTTTTTTTTTTTTTTTTTTTAAGTTATGAATGGATGTTGGATTTTGTCAAATGCCATTTCTGTCTCAATTGATACAAACATATGATTTTTCTTCTTTAGATTGTTGATGTGGTGGATTATATTACTGATTTAACATTGAACGAGGCTTGTATAACTATAATAAATTCTGCTCCCTCATGGTCTATATTATTTTTACACAGCGCTGAATTTATGTTATTAATATTTTGTTGAGGGTTTTTGCATCTAAGTTTATGAAAGATATTTGTAGTTTTTTCTGAAATGTTTTTAGTTGGTTTTGATATTAAATGATGCTGACCTCATAGAATTAGATAGCGAAGTGTTCCTTCTGCTTCTGTTTTCTGGAAGACATCATGAAGATTTGGTATTATTTCTTCCTAAAATGTTTGGTAGAATTATACTTTTCTTAGAATGTTATCAATTATAGATTCAATTTCTTTAATAGATACAGGACTATTCCATGTATCTATTTCTCCTTGTATAAATTTAGGTAGCTTTGTCTTTCAAGGAGTTGGTTCATTTCATCTAAGTTATCAAATTTGCTGGCATGGAGTTGTTCCTAATATTCTCTTATTGCCCTTTTTACACATATGGTATCAGTAATGAGGACCCCTCTTTCATTTCTGATAATGGCATTTGTATGTTTTCTCATTTTTCTTGGTTAGCCTTGCTTGACCTTACGATTTTTTTTAATTTTTTCAAATAATTGGCTTTTGGTTTCATTGGTTTTTCTTCATTTTTCATTTGTTTTCAGCTTCCTTGATTTCTCCTCTAATTCATATTTTCTTTCTTTTGCTTGCTTTAGATTTATTTTCATCTTCTTTAGTTTCTTAAGGTGGAAGCCTAGACTATTGACTTTATATATTGTTTTCTTCCAATAGTGGCACTTAATGCTATAAATTGCACTTCGTTCCACAAGTCTTGGTAAGCTCTATTTTTATTTCCATTTAGTCTAAAATATTTTAACATTTCTTTTGATACTTCTTCTTTGAGCTACAAATTATTTACAATGTGTTGTTTAATCTCTACATATTTGGGGATTTTTCTACTTTATATCTCTTACAGATTTCTAACTTAATTTCATCATGTTTTTAAAACATTCTTTGTATAATTTCTATTCTTTTAAATTTATTCAGGTTTATTTTATGGCCCAGAAAACGGTCTATCTTATAGAATGTTTCATGTGGTCTTAAGAAGAATTTATTCTGCTGTTGGGTGTAATATTCTGTAAATGTTCATTAGATCAAATGGATTGATAGCACTGTTCAGATCATCTATATCCTTTCTGATTTTCCTTCTTCTTGATCTAACACATACTGATAGAGCTGTTAAAGAGGATTTTTCTATTTCTCCTTGCAGTTTTTTTAGCTTTTGTCTTATGTTTCTTGATACTTTTGTTAGATACATATACTTTAAGAATTGTTAGGTTTTCTTGGAGAAATGATCCCTTTACCACATGTAATGCCCCTTTTATTTCTGATCATCTTTCTTGTTCTACTTTTTCTGAAATTAACATAACTCTTTCAGATTTAAAAAAAATTAGCAATATCACATCTTTATCCTTTTAATTTTAACTTATGTAAATCTTTGTATTTAATGTGAATTTCTTATAGACAACATAGAGTTCCATCTATTTTTAAGTTCACCACTTCTTTTTTTACTTAATGTTATTGATATAGTTGTATATATTTGGGGGGATCATGTGATGTTTTGATACCTGTATACAATGTGTAATGATCATACTGGGTAATTGTGATATCTATCACATAGTTTTTGTTTGTTTAAATCTACCACTTCTAATTGGTACATTTAGATTATTCAAATTTAAGTGATTATTGACATAGTTGGATTGATATCTACCATGTTTGTAACTTTTCTATTCTTACACTTGTTCTTTCTTTTTCATCCCCCCTTCTTTTTGTGTTCTCTTATTTTAATGGTGTTTTTATATGATTTAATTTTCTCTCCTAGCATATTTTTCATTGGTCAACCTAGGTTTGCCTTCTTTTCCCCTCTTTTATTGGTATTTATTTAGTGTTATCTGAGCTACCTGAGTTGCTGTCTATCACTAATTTTGGCAAGTTCTCAGACATTATCACCTTTAACATTCTTTTTCTCCATTCTCTCTTCTCCAGTTGTTCCACAGCCTTGAATGTTCTGGGACTTTTTTCCCACTGTCTGGATTTTAGTATGAAAAGTTTCTATTGATCTACCTTCAAAATCATTGATTCTTCCTTCAGAGGTTGTAAGTCAGCTAATAATTGCACCAAAGATATTCTTCCTTTCTATTATATTATTGCTAGTATTTCTTTTTCATTCCTTCTTGGTGTTTCCATCTTTCTTCTTACATTATTCATCTGTTGTCTATTTTTTCAATGGTGCTTTTGAGATATTAATGATAACTTCCCTAATAACTCTGACATACATGTCATATCTCTATCTGGTTCCAATAATTGCTTTATCTCTTCAGATCATGATTTTTCTTGCCTTTTGACATTCTTTGATTGTTGTTGCTGTTGCAAGCCAGATCTGGTGTGTTATGCATTAGGAACTGAGGTCAATAGGTCTTTAGCTTGCAGTCTTATCTTAATCTGACTAGCCATTAGACTGTGTTTAAAGTCCGTTATAACCATAGGTGCTAAATTTCTTC
The DNA here is from genome assembly GCF_009761245.1 of Sapajus apella. Lineage (NCBI taxonomy): Eukaryota > Metazoa > Chordata > Mammalia > Primates > Cebidae > Sapajus > Sapajus apella. Next base: position 15,277,393 of record NW_022436970.1, on the reverse strand, counting down.
AAGTGCCTCTAGTGTCTCTGTTTTGTTTGTCCCTTTCTTGACTTCAGGCTTCCCTAAGTGCTCTTGTTCAGAGGGACTTTCTGTCTTGCAGCTCTTTCTTCTGCAATTCACTGTCATTATATGGGAGCCCAGCTGGCGTAGCGATAAGCTGTGGGAGAGGAGAGTGCTCTATAATCTTACAGTGAAATCTCAGTCTTTTACTGGGTCTGTGTCTGGGACATTCACAGAGCTTCTCCAGTAGTATAGCTTCCCCATCCTCAATTCCCTTATCTGGCTGCAGCATTCCCAGTGCATTTCTTTGAAGGCCTGCTCCCTGTTGACTGTGTTATTTTCTCTTTCTTAAGTGGCACAGGGAGATTTCAGGGGCTGGGTTAAGGTTTGGGAATTGTGCTTGGCAGAGTCCTTTCTGTCTTTGTTACCAAGAAGGTTCTTGGCTTATTTCACAATGGATGTTGCTCTCCATCTGTTGCCAGAGCCACGAGGGGATTTTCTTGGATCTCATAAGGAGAACCTTTGAGTTTCCTACAGGAAAAGCCAATGAATGTGTGGAGTACCTTAAGACCATAGCCCCCATGGGTTTCTCACTCACACAGTCCACAAACAGATGCCAGCAATTCACCCAACTTACTGTATAAAGGCTCATAGTAGTTTATGGCTCCAGTGCTTTGACTCCAGTTAAATGGCTATTTGTTGCTGTATTTCTCTGGATGTATCTCCAGATTTTGGGGTGACAGTTTGCCCAGGACCTTGGTTCTCCAATAGGTCTAAGAAAAGTCACTGATTTTCAGCTTTCCAGCTTTGTCTTGTTATAAGCATGGCAACAACATCTTCCATTCTCTTAACGTGGTGGCACTGAAGGCAGAAGTCAATCTCCATGTACAAATAAACATTTTAACACATATGTTTTGTGTTATCTTGGTCTCTGACCTGTCTCGTTGTCCTGACTTTCTGATATTGCACTAGGGTTCCTGTTGCTGGACTTTGTTCTGTCTGACTTACTCTTGTCTAGGCTGCTCTTTGGCTTCTCTTCATGAATCATAGATCCAGCTGACAAAATACTTGTATGAAAATTAAGCACATATTTCTTTATTAAATAAATATGTAATAAAGCATAGACATCAATCTGAAGATGAGTAAGAGATCATACTGAGTTTCCCTGTTTATGCTTGGATCAACATCAGGCCTCATACAAATTTTCAAGTCCAGAGGCAAAAAGTAATAAGGAAAATTTGTATCACAAACCACAAGGAGATAATATGTCAAGTTTATGTGATTGAAAAAAAACTAAGGATGAACTGCTGGGGTTGCTCACTCATCACAGAGCTCAGTCTGCAGCACCAGATTTCATAAGCTTTATTTGGGGAAATTCTATCAAAATAAAATGAAATATGAGTCACAGGGTGGTATTTCACTCATCATATGTATTCAGTATTAATTTATTTTAAGGTTTAGTTGCATAAAAGTTAAATAAGAATTAGAAGACTCCATGGGTGAGATGAGCCAAAGAAGCAACGGCATTGTCAAGGGCTCTACCTTTGTCTGTATATTTAAATATTAGGCTTCTGAGAAAAAAACAGGAAGAAAGATGAACACAACAGAGGGCAGAAAGTCTATATGTCCTGAGGCCTTTTACATAACGCTTGTTAGTGGAATGTTTTTAAGAATGTGTGGGAGAGTCATTTTAATGTGAAATAAAGACCCAAGTCTACAACTTACCTCATAGTTTGTTCACTCCATATGGTTGTATGTAAAATTGTGCAAAACTTTTATAAATAGATCATTTAATAATTTCTTAAAGCCGCACCCCCTTTCTCTCTCTGTGTTAGTAGAAGTGGTGTTGAATATTTTTATTAGTGTAAACAAATGAACAAACAAAAAAACCCACTACTGCCCAAAACATGTTACTATCCTTTCCAGGTTAAGAAAAAGCTTAAATAATAACTGACCAGTAAGAAGCACATGACACTTAAGCTTCAGGAAGAATATTGTGTTTAGATAGAAACAAAATAGTCGAATGCGATCTCTTTTACTCAATAGTCAACAGTAATGATCTGAACTACTTGGGGAATCATAGTGTTCATATATATTAAAAATAATGTGGCCAGGTGCAGTGGCTCACGCCTTCTCACTTTGGGAGGCTGAGGTGGGCAGATAACGAGGTCAGGAGTTCGAGACCAGGCTGACCAACATGGTGAAACTGTCTCCACTAAAACTACAAAAATTAGCTAGGTGTGGTGGTGCATGCCTATAATCCCAGCTACTCAGGAGCCTGAGGCAGGAGAATTGCTTGAGCCTGGGAGGCAGAGGTTGCAGTGAGCTGAGATTACACCACTGCACTCCAGCCTGGGCAACGGAGCGAGAGTCTACCTCAAAAAAAAAAAAAAATTGATGTTCCAAACCCCACCCATAGCTTAAGTTAAACACATGGTTAAATATACCATCAAAATGTTATCATTTACAAGATACCTATGCATTTAACATCTCCATCAAAAAGTTAGACACTACAAATATCACATGAAGGATGGAGTTAACATTTTGTTCATGAATTTAGAGAACATTTTGTACGATACATAATGTTGATTTCACCTGAGGTATCAATTGTCACCCCAAATCAGTCTAATTGTGCAGTCTTAAAAGTGCATTATCTCCTCTTAAATACCAACTCATCCCACTTACAAATTCTAAACTTATAACAATTCCATTTTAGTTACATTTCCTAGTCAGATTTCTTGATGATCCATGCATTTCAGAATTTAGAATGCCATCCCTTTTCACTATTGAGAAAAAGGCTCAGATATGAAGAACCAGAGGGAGGAGAGGAGGGAAGAGCTGAGTAGAACATTCTAAATCTATTCCTTGTAACATTTTTCTTTAGATTATTCTGATGAGAGTGAAGTAGCTAGTTACAGTGAGTAAAATGGGTTATTTCTGGGTAATGGTCTTAATAATTTATTTTTTGTGGGGAGCATGAATTTCCATCTCTGTGTTTGGGTCTTTGAAATTTACTTAGATTTGTTAAAAGCTGTAAGCCTCCGAAACAGCAGGTTACCTAAAAACAGCAGGTTATCTATAACTTTTAATAGATATTGGAACAAGAAAGTAATTTCTTAAGTCAAATGGTACTCAAGGGACAGTCATTAAGCAAGATTAGACTGAGTATACCTGACTCATGGCTTGAGGTGCACACTTCTTCTCCAGATGGTGAGTCAAATCTTACAGAAGGGACCACATCTTACCCACTTTTGAATTCCCAGTAATTAGAAGATTCTACTCATGCTTTTAAAATTGGATTTCTAAATAGCATTTTTCCCCTTTGGCTTCCTTATAACCAAAGTTTGCAAATATTTGGAGAGTATTGAATATTTAGAACGGATCTCTGTAATTCAAACATGAATAGAAAGTGACAATCAGGCCGGGCACAGTGGCTTATGCCTGTAATCCTGGCACTTTGGGAGGCTGAAGTGAGCAGATCACTTGAGGTCAGGAGTTTGAGACCAGCCTGGACAACATGGTGAAACCCTGTCTCTACTAAAAATACAAAAAAATTAGCTGGGCATGATGGCACGCACCTGTAGTCCTAGCTACCCAGGAGGCTGAGGCAGGAGGATAGCTTGAACATGGGAGGTGGAGGTTGCAGTGAGCTGAGATGGTGCCACTGCACTCCAGCCTGGGAGACAAAGGGAGACTCCATCTCAAAAAAAAAAAAAAAGTGACAATGTGTGTATATTTGTCTTATACGCAAGTTTGTGTCAAGAGAGGAAGAAATAGATGATTTTTTTAAATGAGGTTTTAAAAATGTATAGAACTCAAATATCAACAGATAAGCTTGAAGTTATGTTAGATTATGGTATCTAATAAATTTTTTTAAAGAGCCTTTAAAACATTTATACAATTCAAATAATAAGAGATAATTTTGGAGTTACGTTAGACTGTGTGCCTAATAATTTTATGTGATTGAAAATGCAGCCTAACAATCTGTGGGGTGGGATGGGTGGTGGAAGTGGGGAGAGAATGAGGAGAAGGAAGAGGAGGAATAAGGAGAGAGAAGCTCAGACATAGCTTTGAGAAAGGAATTTAGGGAGCTAGTGAGGATGGTCTCTCTTGCCTTCCTCACTTCCTTATTTCTATCCATTTTCATGTCTCCTGCGTAAAGCCATGTACGAATTTGCTGTCACAGCTCCATACTGACATTGATGCACAGCAAAAGGAATTAAAAGGAAGCAAGAACAAAGATCAGGAGATACTGCTTGTCCTCTACTCATGTTTTGGAGATAGCAAGCACTCAATAAGTAGTGATTGACTGGCCTTTGAGATCACATGAAATCAGCAGGCTAATAACCTACCTACATATTTGTATAATTCATACTTCCATGAATGTTTAGATATTCTATCCAGCTTTTACTGATTTATTTTAATTATTCACCATATGGATGCTAAAATTAGATAAATCTTTTTATAATACATTTCTTGACTGAACTGGAAGTAAAAGTAGTTGGTATTCTTTGTACTTCTTTGATGTTAGCTCTAAGCTTACATAAACCTTTACATTCTTTCTAGACACTTTCCCAAGTAAATATTGTCTCCATGATTTTAATAGTGACAAAAAGGAAAAGAAAATTCATCAAGTTCATACCACCAATTCGTTATGGAAAAGTGTCACTGAAAATTCATATTCCGAATAAGCTGTATTTCATTCAGTATTGACAAAGAATGGGTGTTTTCATCATCATTGCCACTCCTGAACAAATGGAAAGGCCTCGTACATTTTTCATTGCTTTCTTCAATTCATGACTTTGGCCAGACTTACCATTGAAGGGCATTTTTAACACTACTGACTGCTTGATCACTTTTCTCTCACCCAGTTTAATTTCTCTATTTTATGGAAGTTTCACACTCTCTTTAAAAGCATTATTCTCTAAAAGGAAAAATGCTCCTAACGAATTAATCTAGTAAGCCCATAAGAAATGCCCAGCTAATATTTAAAGGTTAAGTTTGAAAAACAGATTCTGTAAACGTATTTCTAGACAGGTCTAAATCTGAGTGACAAAGGCTACTTAATCATGGGATGAAAAATAAAAGAAGCCATTGATAACAGCATGATAGTCATAGCTACATGCATTTCACTTCTGAAGTTAAATCCCTGTCTACCAAATAATGTTCATTTTCAATTTTATTTTTGGCTATTAGAGAGTGAGCAGAGTACTGGAGGAAAAGCCATCATCCAGCTGTGCAACATTGTGCAAGCCACTTAAGCTCTCTGGATATCTTTTTTTTTTTTTGAGACTGAGTCTCACTCTGTTGCCTAGGCTGGAGTGCAGTGGCGTGATGTCGGCTCACTGCAACCTCCACTTCCCAGGTTCAAGCCATTCTTGTGCCTCAGCCCCCTGAGTAGCTGGGATTTCAGGCACCTGCCACCGTGCCCAGGTAATTTTTGTAGTTTTTGTATTTTTAGTAGGGATGGTTTTTCACCATGTTGAACAGGCTGGTCTTGAACTACTGACCTCAAGTTATCCACCTGCCTTGTCCTCCCAAAGTGTTGGGATTACAGGCATGAGCCACCGGTACCCGGCCTGGATTTCTTTTTACTAGAAAACAAAAGTGTTAATCTCTAGTGTTGTTTTCAGTATTAATATTCTATAATTCCTTCAAACCAGAGTCTACCTAATAAAAATTCAATTATATTAAAAGATAGGGTTAGGAAAACATTGGAAATACATAATAAATTATAGGTAACCTTACATTTAATAAAGGACCTTCTTTCACTTTATTTTCAAAATAGCAAGCTAGTAAGTGAAGGAATAAGTAACATTTTAAACATTAGCAGAATATGATTGTCAGAATTTTGTTTAATTACATAGTTACATTTCATCACATGATAACAAAAATATAAGAAAACCAAGTAATATTACAGTGTTAGCATTATTAAATAACTTGTGGATAAAACCATCAGTTTAGTTGTTCAAAATCTTGATCATGCAAAGTTGTGATGTGAAGTAGTATTTTTGAACTGCTTTGCCTTTAAGTGATGGAGCAAGTTTTAATATTGCACAACCTTATAGCAATATCATTTGCAAATTTTTTAGAATTATGAATAAGACATTGGTAACAATAGATTAGGTTTATTAATTGATGGTTAAGATAAAAACTATGACTTCAGAAGAAGGTAATTCTTCAATTATGTATTTCATGTATTTTTACCAAGGGGAAAAATCACACGGACAGATTTAAAAATAATTTAATTTCCTAATTTTATTATTGCCTCATTATTATATTTTCTGTTCTGCCAGAAATTCACATTTCAGTTTCAGGGACAGCTGTTGCTTTGCATCTCATCCCAAAACATAGTTCAACTAGTTTTTAAGTACAGATGTCCCCAAATTATCATTTATCTAGGATAGATTGTTACTAAAAATGAAGTATGCCAAATCATGTATTTTCCAACAGAAGCAACTTTATAATGGGTGTTTTATTTCTTAACAAGGGCCTAATGTCCAAAGTTATTTCTTATCAAAATGATCATAAACATTAGATTGAACCAACTACAAATGACATTCCTTTATAATATACAGTATAAGACTTCACAAAGTATATATAAATTAATTAAATAAAGATTTACAAAAAGCAAATATATGACACATAATTTAATACATTTTAGAGATTCATAGGGATAAGGATTTTGCAGGATGGGGTAATTCTGTGTGGACCTATTAAAGAAAAGGTAACATCAGTGGAACACACAGAGTGGGTCAAAAGCCAAAAATATGTGTGTGTATATGTGTGTGTGTGTGCGTGTGTGCGTGTGTGTGCGCATGCACTAAGGTTGGGGTGGAGGGGCCTCTGCAGGTCTTGGAAAGTCTCCTGTCATCTGCAGTAAAAATGGAATTGGCTTTTATGTCAGGGAGCAGCCGGAGTTGTTGATGTCATTTATGCACTGCCTGCTAGAACTAAAGCAATACAGTATCTTATAACTGGAAAGAATCATACTCTGTTAGAGGTTTTCACAACAAAGTTGGAGCTCCCCCACTCTATCCACTGATACATATATATGTATATATGGTTTTTTTTTTTACAAGAGTAAGCATTATTTCTTGAACTATGCACTATACATGTGAATCTGAATTTGATTTTAAATTATTATTTCATATCGACATATTTTGTTAATTTCTGATGGATATTTAATATCAAGATACTACTATCATTTTGTTCTTTATTTTCCCTGGCTTTCAGTCCTTCTGTAAAATAGTTAATGACCTGGAACTACTTTCTCGACCATTTTAAGATGTTTTCTTTGAGAGAAATCCTGCATTGACTTAAAAAAAATTAAATCATTATCTCAATTTCCTTCTTGGCCTGACTTTGGGTTTCTGAATATTGGATACTTGATAATAAGTAACTCTTTTGAGGCTGTGGGTCTCCTGAGGGAATTAACTATTCAATCCCAAAATTAGCACAACTACAGGTTGAGGGTGTAGACCTTGCTCCTTTTGATGTTCAATTCTGTGCTGACAGAAAGGGTTGATTTTTATGCTCACAGTCTAAAATCATCCTAAAAGCAGGAAAGAGTGAGGAGCTTAATTGTTTCAACTGCTAACATGGGCCCCCAAAAATGATTCGAAAACTTAAATCCGTTCATTCTTCTGACAACTGGAATGTGGAGTTGAGACTAGGGAAACAGGCATAGAAGATCACTTAAAAAAAACTTACTAGTTAAACAGAATTGTTAGAGGAAATATTTCTACTACAAATGTAGTTTTTCTCCTTCAAACATTAATTATTCACAAGATGTTAAAAATATTAAGGTAGGAGGAAAGTGAAAATTACAAGTAAAATGTGGTTTTCATATTATTTAGTAATTTTAACATATTTCTTATTTATCTAAACTTCAGTTATTTTAAATCATTGTCCACTGAAGTTTATAAGGAAAAACTTGATGTATAAGGTATTGTCATGTAAAAAAGTCATTTCTCCAATTTTTGTTGATACTGGAAGCTTCTTGAGGCTTACATGAAAAAATGTAGCCCTGATGTTATCAGTCATCCAACAAAGTTGTGACAAATGCCATTAATAATGACACCATAAAGTGCTAGGAAGTGGTGATTCTAAAATTTATAATCACAATTACAATGTGATTATGATCAACTAGTAGGACTACAAAACACAAACACCTACTTAATTTTTTTTTAGTTTGACCACCACTTTAGGATAACTAAGATTGAATTTCAAAGAACTGGATGACAATATATGAGTAAATAAAGCTTATACCAATCATTCATGACCTACCAGAAATCTATGAATTGCCCCATAATACATCTCTACTGATATAGCTGGTGATGAGTTCAGCAAGAGTACAGGCATCTGAAAATCTGGAAAAACACTTAAATGTACAAGGGTTTATTTATTTCAAGGCCATGTGGCATTTCTCAGCTCCCACTATGTCAAACTGGGAGACGTCATGGAGCCAAGAAAACATTCCTAGATTAGGAGCCTGGAACTATGAGAAATGATTCTTGGCTCTTTCTTTGCCTTTAAACAAATTATAGCATCCATGGGTTTCAGTTTTCTCCTGAGGAAAACATAAAGTGGGACTTTTATTCTACATGACCTTTAAGAGTGTTTCGAGATCTAGCCAGCATTCCACCTGCGTGGACAATGTGTCCCCATCCCATAAGAGTCTATAAACTGTTTAGTGCCACCTCTGCTGGCATAACTGCACGAATGCTACAAGATTCACATTTTTGAGTAAGAAAGAAAGGATTTGGATTTGTGGCAGGTCTACAGAGAAAATGTGGGCAATCTTTCAAATATGTTTATAAAGGATGCACACATGAGAGTGTTGATTTCATCTCACAGATCCAGCCCCGCCCACCAGTCTCATCAATAATATATGTTCATCATGAAATTCAAATGAGGCTGGCGATATAAGAATGATTCTCATATTCCTGAAGACACATTTTACTGTGGGCACTTGCTTACACATTCTATTGTGTTAAACATTTTTCTGAAAGACGAATCTTTATTGGGAATGTAGTGTCTTCCTGTAGTGACCTTAAGACATGCCACAGATGTCCTCTGTAAATTGCATACTTGGTATGAAGCAACAGGAAGAAGGCCAAGTCCATGACACAGGCCTCAGGTTAGAGTGTTAGAAAGGTAGAGACCAAGTGTTACTCTGGACATTTCATTGTGTTCTTTATCATTTAACCTAAATTGTTGCCTTCAAGACTAGTTGCCATCCTCCCTCTCTCCCTTTCCAAGGGAAACTGCACTTCATAAATTTCATAGTCTACAAACACACACTCCATAAATTTCATAAGGTAAATTTGTGTGGCATATCATCCATTGTTAGCTATTAATGCATATCCAGTGGCATATCTATTTTGAGAAGGCTGTGTTTGGGAGATCATATAGTTAATGACTGAAGTAATTTGAAATTGCAAGGTATTTATAGACATGTTCATATCACAGGATTAGAGAAACATGTATAATTTTCATTCTGTGCAGTCTACAGTATAATATTTTTAAATAAAACACAAATTGTTAAAGCCCTAAATCTCAGTCTCACTAGATGTACACTGCCCATTTATTGTGCTGCCCTATCATAGTCAAAACTGGAATACAGTTTTTTATGAGGACATCATTTCCTTAGTTTTTTTTCACTGTAGCACTAATGGCTGATTTGAGTAAATGGCTCAAATAATCTAGGGAGTAGGGTCCCTATGCTTTTTTTTCTTTTTTTTTTTTTTACAAAGTTTTCTGAGATACTAGCCAAACAATGAGGGGCACACATCAATTTTTATGATGTGTTTTTAATATTTACAATAAAGATACTACATGTGATAAACTGGATCTGTAGGAAGTACCACTAACAATGTAAAGTTATTTCTCAGTCCACTGTTTCCATACTGAATAGAAGCTATAAGAGGTTCACCATTTTATAGATGATGAAAGATTTTCAAACATAATTTCCCAATGAAGACAGAGAAGAATTATACAAGATACTAGGACTAGTTCTCGAGTTACTAGTTGGTGAAAAAGGTGAGGCTTATTTTTAATAAGTATGTTTCACTCAATTTCACATGCTCTATCAAAAGCATCTTCCCTAATATATATTTTTCTTATTTTATTAATTTCAAATTGTGGCAGTGGCCAGAACCTATTGATTCACACATATTTGCAACCTGCATAAATAAATTAGTTCTGAGTGCTCACTGTTTGTCCAATAAGTAAGTGAAAGATGTGTTTTCTTTTCCACCTCCACCCCCACTCCCCAGAATAGGAAACTATTGGATCGAGGTTGTTTTGTACTTTTCTGCATTTTAAGTGTAATGATGTCATGTGTCAGTCATGTGTACATTAATTAATATTATCAGAAGAAAAATTTGGGGACATAATAAAAAGTTCCCTCATGTAATCTTTCAGTGAAATGGGTACCTCCTCTAGGCTTTGTGTGTTTTCAGAACTATTATTCCTCACGTTGGGTTCCTTTGTCATTGGTCTCTTCCAACCTGATGCAGAAACGTGACCTTCTGTTTATCTGTACAAATCTGAATGGAATTCAAACTGAGTCACTTTCAGAAGGAGCCATAAGATATCTTTGGTTCGTAGTAATTCCTCCCTCACATTGAAAAAGACACATATATTAAAGATATAATACAATTTTTGAAGGGAGAAATGACTTACAAAGTGCAGAGGCATTCCCAAAAACCTACGCGCTCAAGCAAGTGGTATGCATATCCATGACCCTTCTGGTTGCTCCAGTGAAATTGATTTTATGAACTTCCAGGAGACTGGCACAGTGACTTTCCATCTTTGGTTTTGGTAGGAGATTTATCTGTTTGCCATTTTTATTACAATGAACACTGCCTCATGTCAAGTTTATTAGGCTAATATAAATTCTCCTATCTGTTCATTTAGCAGTCTTGACTCAGCTACAACTGTGTGTGTACTTGGAGGAGTATGCTAGAATAAAGCCCCAAAAATATACCATGAGAGAGATTATAGCATTATTCTCATGGTGATGAGATCTGGTTAAAAACTTGGGAAATAGATTTCTCTCTACACACTCTTTGTACGACATTATTTTCAGAATGAACTGGCCCAAGGTTACTCCTGATCTTTGGTGCTCCTTCAGTTATATTCATTGGTAATGATCAGAACCAAATGGAATTCTTGAAGCAATTACATGCAGATATTTTGTCTCCTAAGAAATAGACACAAGAGCAGACTCATCTAATTAGCAGAATCCCTCCCTGGACTCGCTGTTTGTGCTTCCAGCACATGAATAAAGCTGAGATGTGAACCAGGACCCCTGAGGGCCGTTCCCCATAAGTCCCCTGTAGAAACTTGTGGTGTCTAAGCAACAGCTCAACTGAGTGAGCCGGCGAGAGGCTCGCTCTGAATGTGGCCCCACTAGGAACTGTGCTCAAGTGGTCTCAGCTGGGAGTTGCTCTGGAGTATCTGGCTAAAGGCATTTCAAAAGTAAATGCCATGCGCTAAAGAAATTCAGAAGTGTTTAACCCCAAAAGCTGTGATTTCAAGGAAGGCTGTACAGTGGTAGGAACCAGTCATCTGCTCCTCTGCTGTGTCAGCAAAATTCACAGTGCAGAGAACTTGGGTAATTTTCTTTTTATCCCTGAAAGCTTAGGATAATTATTTTTTGCAGCCACATTAACTCTTATGATTAGTATCTTGATGGGGTTTTCATACCTAGTGGAGTGATTTGGAGAGCCTAGATAGTTGCTATAAGTGCACATTTATCTAGGAGAGATCGGAACCACTTTTATTTGGTGGTAATTCACTGAAATGAATTGTCAATCTGCACTCACACTACGGATAGGGATGAAAAGACAAGTCGTCAGACATCAGCAAAAATGGTATCCTTTCAAAGACTAATTTTGATAGTTTAAAACATTTTTCTATTAACAAAAAAAACTGAGTTTTCATCTTGTATGACCTGGGCTCACTGTTCTTTAAACCCACCCTAGAGTATTTGAGAGATAACCATCTTAGGCACAAGGCATCAGATGATTCAGGCAGGATAATTTTTAATTTTACTTAAGTCCAAAATTAAGGGCAAATAAATCTCTGTTGACCTGAAACTCTTTCAGTTCACGTGGAAATCATTACTTCCCTTTAAACACTGTAGGTTTGTAATCAGCGTCAGGGATGATGAAAATTAATTTGATGCATTTTTTTTTCTTATAATCGCAGACAACCTGTGTCCAGTAAAAGAAAACAGAAAGCCCTGCAAGTTCTGGTTACATAGTAAATCACAAGCCCCCAGTGGTTTTCTGAGAACAGCATCTATGACATTTTAAACATTGATATCCACACACCGGTGCCCATTTTGTTCTTCTCTTTACGGTAAAATAGCTGAGTTCTTTTTAGGTGTATTCTTTCTTTCTTAAAGAATTTTTCATTTAGAACCTCTCTTTTTTCTCAAGGTTAAATGGAAGCTGATCAGTGTTCAGACGGAATCCACCTCACGTAGCTCAGATGGATGGCCAAAGGGAGCAACATTGTCAATGACAAGGAAACACTCACCAGAAAGACAGTGCATGACATGATGTGTAGGACAGCTAGGCTGCTTCTTTTGCTTCTGAATGTTCCCCTTTTCATATTTTTGATTACCCTTGTCATAGGAGCAGACTGGATTACATATATTTTTGCTAATAAGAAGCCTTTTTTTTACAGCACTATTTTAAAAATAGCTATTCAACATAACAATCTTAATTTTGGTTTTCAACAATTTAAGTGAGTATAATCTGTCACCCTCAGCACGTTTGATAAATACTTGTTATATATAGATGGATATAGCAATATCCATATTTGCACACACACACACACACACACACACACACACACACACACGAGTAGAGCTACAGGGCCCTGCTTAATAGTGTGTTCTGAATTTCATGTTCTCTTAATTGTCGCTGGGTTTATTTATATGCAGTTATGGTACCATTTGTAGAGCTTACTGGGTGTGTCCCTGTCAAAACTTTAAAAGCCACAGAGCTTGTGGAGGGTCACCATTCTGTCTAGGAACAGACCCCGTGCTCAGATGGGAGGACTGCGCTGTGAGGTCAGTGAGAGGTGTCCACCACCCAGGCATACCCCAGCGTGGCCAGCTTTTCCCAGTGCTGAGGTTTCTGCTACTGTCAGACCCAAAGAATTTTGTTTATTTAAATAACTTCATAGGATTTGGATTCTATTTATGTAAAACATAGATTCCCCCAAAGAAATTCAATAAATAAAGGACTTAGCCACTGAATCAAGGAAGCAGAACTCCAGTTTTTAACCTTCCAATGGGACTGGGGCTAGACCCGACCCATTTCAATTTGTACTGCAATTGCTCTTCCAGGAGGCAGAGGGTGCAATGACCCCACCGACGGGTTCAGGACAGACTGTCTCTCTGGTCAGCAGCGGCTCTCTGTGTCATTGGATGAGGCTAGAGCTGTAGCTGAATCCGTAGCTGCTGGACCGTGACAAGGGCTGCTGGGCCTCTTCACTCTGCTCTGGGGCATAGCTGGGAAATGTCTGTGCACGAGACATCTTTGACGCACCAAACCCATGTCCTAGAGAGGAAGAAAGGAGACCTGTACTAAGAAACAGATTCAGAAGCACAGAAGGATAAAGACTATATCTACCTGTCTGTCTACCTATTTATTTTTAAAAACAATAAATAAGGCAGCAGCTTTCATGTCTTCAATATTGAGCTCAAGGTAAGTTGAGAAAAACTGAGCAATTTTGTTGCCCTGATCCTTGATGAATTAAAATGTATTCAGATCTCAGTATTTCCTCCAAATGTACTTTGCCAAAAAGTCTGGATGCCGGAGAGCTAGGCAGATTTTCTAGGGAATCTCAAACTTCTAATATTCTTCAACTTTTGAAATAAAAGCAGAAAAGCTTTTCCCCAGAAAAAGCTGTTTTTGATGGAGAGCCTATAAGCTGCTTTCTTTTCCTTTATGCTCAATTTCAGCATACTAAAGCAAATTACACACTTTCTTAAAATCTCTGGAAACAGGCAAGCTATGCTTTATCCTAACCAGTAACCATCAATTATGAGGAAAAGGCTTTTACAAAGACAGAGGTAGAGATTCTGACTTATCCTAGCGGTATGTGAGTCACCGTAACTGAACTCACTTCCTGATATGGTTAACCCAAACAATTAAGCCCAATGGTTACCAAAATGGCCTGAAAATTAAATTCTATACAAAATACATTTAAAGAAATTTCTATCTATGCTTTTGGTTGTTCAGCTGCACCCCTGCCATGAGAAATAGTCTATCACAGACCAGAATCAGAAGTGATTACCCAAAACATATCAGAATGCTAACAATGTACAGAGAAAAATATGCATACTAAGGCTTCAGATGAACCTTCCAGTCGTTTCCTCATCTTTATTTGTTTTTTCCCCTCTCATCCTTTTTAAGCCAGCAATTATTCTTCATACTTGAGAATAATTTGTATCTAATGGATGAGCTTAGTGGGAGAAGAAAAATAGATGTAGTAAGTCACGCTCTTTCCGAGTTTCTGTTTTACCCAAAGGAGGGGCTGTGCTGAGTCTGATTTGTGTGTTATCTGATCGCTTGGTCGAGGAACACAGAGAAGACAGTCTGTTAACCCCGAGCACCAACCATCTATCTCTGTGTCAGGCTCCTCAGGTGGCTCTGTCCTTGGCAATGTCAATCACTTTAAGCCTGTTTTATTGCCAGGTGTGTCTGGCGCCGTGGAAAATATTCTCTCAGTGTGGGATGCTTGGGAGGCAGGGAGGAAACTCAAATGAACTGGGTGATAAAAGGCTAATTAAAACGGAACCACTTAACCACTTAGAGGCAGAACCACTTAAACGTCAAAAAACTGAGAAAATTCTTGCATTAAAAAAAAATTATTTTAGATTCACTATGTCCTGGATTCTGTTGCTGTCCACGTCAAGGAAAGCACACCAGGCTCACCAAGAGGGGATCAGAGAAAATAGGGGCTTTTCCCCGGCACCTCCTGCCCCACGCCCCTGGCTCTGAGTTTTTCGAACTTTCTGCCCCACAGCACCTGCAAGCCCTACTAACCCTTCCCTTCCCTCTCTCCCAGGGCCCTGTCTCGCTCTCCCCGCCTTGCCCGCAGGCCTGAGGGTTGTGATGCCTCCTGCAGTTTCACATGCTGGCATTTTCTCATCGGTTCCCCCAGCTCCTTAAGCAGACGCCTCGCCTCATCAAATTCTCTTAATAGCTTCAGCTGAGTGCATCTTCTTTCTCGCAGGACCTTGATGATATAGTGAAGGAAAAATGAAGCAGGGCAGAAGAGGGGAGGAATTAGAGAGTTAAAGGATGGATTAAGGCAGTGGTTAGGAAAGAAACTGGGAGAGGAGTTAGGGGCGGGACCAGGGGAGGTGCTAGGGGAGGAGTTAGGCGAGAGACTAGGGGAGGGGCTGGGGAGAAGCTAGGAGAGGAGTTAGGGGGAGACTAGGGGAGGTGGCTAGGGGAGGAGTTAGGGGAGGGGCTAGTGAGACTAGAGGCGGAGCTAAGGAGGAAATAGAGGAGGGGCTAAGGAGATAGAGGAGGGGCTAGAGAGGAGTTAGGGACGAGGCTGGGGAGGGGCTAGGGAAGGAGTTAGGGAGAGACTAGGGGAGGAACTAAGGAGAGGAGGCTAGGGGAGAAGCTAGGGGAGGAGTTAGGGAAAGACTCTGGAGGCTCTAAGGAGAGACTAGGGGCGGGACAGGGGAGGAGCTGGAGGAGGAGTTAGGGAGAGATTAGGAGTGGATCTAGGGGGTGACTAGGAGTGGAGCTAGGGGAGGAGTTAGGAGAAAATCTAGGGGAAAGTCTAGGGGTGAGACTTGGGGAGGACTTACAGGGACTAGGGGAGGAGCTAAGGTAAGGGCTAGGGAAAGAAGCGGTCAGGAGAGTAACTAGGGGAGGAGTTAGGGCAGCAGCTAGGGAAGAGACTAGGGAAGAGGGGAGGAGCTGGGGGAGGCTCTAGGGGAGGGGCTAGGGGAGATTTTAAGGAAGTGGTTACAGGTTAGAGGTGGGATCTCTGGAGCTAGAACACCAAATATATATGCGGCCTCTGCTACTTACTAGCTTGTAACCCATCGTAAGGGAATTACTTCATCTCTGGGTTTCTCAGTTTCCCTATCTAAAAATTCTGGATGATAATAGTGGCACTTAGCTTATATGATCTTTCTGAGTATTAATGGATTACATGCTGTGTGCTGTCACCATGCCATGGGAGTATCCAAGCAGGATCGGTAACTAGGGGGGTCGGTGTAGGCCTTCCTACGGAGGCTGCATTCTGGCATGATGAAATGACAAAGTTCTAATACACTAAGGTGATATGGGAAAAAGCACTTAAAAGTTTTAATGATTGTATCTCTTACCATTGACTCTAGATAATATTTCCTAGTTTCTGTAATTGGGGATACTGGCACTTACCAGCATAAGAGAGCTGGAAAGTCTAATATTAAGATAACGCTCCTGGCTTCGGTTTTATCCTGTTATTTTTAAACAGTTTTAGACATATCTGAAAGAGAACAAATGCTGAAGCACCTTTATTTCACATTACTTGTGGGGAGAGAACTGAAGCTTAAGTTGAAAATTCAAAATATACTTTGCCTATTAACACAGTTTTTAGAATCCTAGAATCTTAGATGCAAATAGTCGATCGTGCGATTACTATTTACAATAATCTATTAAAGCAATTCAAGGCTCCACAGGAAAGATAAAGTATGGAAGATACGGTCCCTTTCAGAGTCCACATGCTATTCTGAATGCTGGCCAGAGACAGACAACAATAAACATCAAATCAAGAATCCATTCAGCCAGTGCTATAGAGGGTCACAGAAGAAAGCCAATGGGGCTTAGAAGAACATGTTATAAAACTGTACACATCACTTCAATAATCACAAATAGCTTCCCCTGCAAGTGTCTAAACTGCCCCACTACCATGGGCTGTTGAAACAGACAGGCTTGAGTTCTTCCATGTCTTTTGGAGCCTCATTTTTCTGCATGGGGAGAATAAGGTATTTTGAAGACTGAAATGAAATATCTAAGAGGACACCTACTATGATAGGTACGCAATAAATGTTAATTTTCTTTTTTCTGCACTAAAAGGGTCATATTCTTGCATTTTTTCCTCAACACCTATGCTTTCTCCACCATCTCAATATGCTGTCCCTCTTGCTATGATTCAAATTTGTCCTCCAAAGTTCATGTGTTGAGAACTTAATTTTCAATGCAACAGCATTGGATAGTGGGGCCTAATAAGAGGTAATTCTGTCATGAGGGATCTTTCATGAATAGGTTAATGTCATTGCCACAGAAGTGGGTTGTCACAGAAGTGGCTTTGCTATAAAAGTGAATTCAGCTCCTTTTTGCTGTCTCATCCCATCTTGCCTCTTAACCTTCCACCATAGGATTATGCAAGCAGAAGGCCCTTACTAGATGTGGGCCCCTCAATATTGGACTTCCTGGCCTCTAATATTTCTTTTCTTATGAATTAGCTAGTTTGTGGTATTCTGTTATAGCAACACAAAAAAGACTAAGACATTCACTATGACATGCTTAGAATATTTTCCCCTTCAAGGTCAGCATTGCTTTCTTCACCTCCTCTGTGAAGGATTTCTAGTCTAATTAG
Source organism: Sapajus apella (assembly GCF_009761245.1). NCBI lineage: Eukaryota > Metazoa > Chordata > Mammalia > Primates > Cebidae > Sapajus > Sapajus apella. The sequence continues at coordinate 15,259,768 of NW_022436970.1, read as the reverse complement.
AAATTAAATGATGATTTCTCTTACTGCAACCATTTCTTTACACATAATTCACAAATGATGCTATTTAATGCATATTACAAAAATAGCATACTTGAATCAGTACTCTATATATGAAGGTTTTGTAAATGCTGTTTGATTTTGGCAACAATGAGTATGGGAATAAAAGAGATAAATAATTAAGCTTTTTTCAACATTCATTTGAATTATGCCCCTAGGCAGTGTTGATGGAAGCAAAACAAGATAAAAATCAACTTGTGTCTTAAATGAAAAACCTGACGCAACAGACTTGCTCATCACACTATACAAGGACTCTGTTAAATGCTACCTAAACTTTTCCTCCAGATCACCCACTAAAGACAAATAAGGTGAATATGTACCTTTGGGCTCTGAGGGATGCTACAATTTAAAGGCAGTAAAATTGTTAATGGTTATTGGTTTATTTTAAAAGTCCTGTTATCTTTTCTAATCGTTTGTGTATTGATGTTTGTTTTAATAGAAAATACTATTTTCTACCCACGTATCTAGGTAATGTTGACAATCTGAGGGAAAAAAAGACCATATCACATTTATCTTGTAGTTCCAGGATACTCTGAAATGACACTCATACCACCACTATCCACCAACTTCTCACTGGGTTATGTATACATGCCCTAGAAATGCAGTCCCATTTCATCAATAAGAAAATATATTGGCTACAGAGACATTAAAACAGTTGCTTTATTCCGCCAAAATTATATGACCCTCTCTCTAATTCCAGGAACTCAAGAGTATCATACAATAAAAGCAAAACCACTCTAGCCTCAAAAACAAGCTTCCCTGCTGTGTCATAAAACTCCAAACTAGTAATGGACTAGAAGGAGCACAAATTAAGTAGCAAATAACAATCAAATTGAAATGCAAGACCAGAGATTCACATTATGAATGGAAGACAAAATGGAGAACGACAGCACACTGTGAATATCCTCTCCTTCCTGAGGAATTAAGAAATGCATTGTTGCTGACACAGAGTGACCGCCAAGGATTCCCTTTTTGCTAGCCTCAGATTTTTTATCTTACTAACACTGATATTCTGAAACATGTATAGAATGTGTAATAACTAAGTCAGGGTAATTGGGATATTCATCATCTCAAACATTTATCTTTTTTTTTGTGTTGGGAATATTGTAGTTCTTCTCTTCCAGCTATTTTTGAAAAATACAATCAATTATTGTTAACTATAATTTATCTACTGCACTGTGGAATACTGAAATGTATTCCTTCTATCTGACTGTATTTTTGTCTCCGTTAACCAACTTCACTTCATATCCTTCTTCCCCTTTCCCTTCCCAGCCTCTGGAAACCACAACTCTATTCTCTGTCTCCATGAGATCCACGTTTTCAGCTCTCACATATGAGTGAGAACTTGTAATATTAGTCTTTCTGTGCCTGGCTTATGTCATTTAACATAATGACTCTAGTTCCATCCATGTCACTGCAAATGACAGGATCTCATTCCTTCTTATGGCTCGATAGCATTCCACTGTATATAGGAACCACATTTTCTTTATCCATTAATCTGTTCATGGACACAGGTTGATTTTATTTCTTGGCTATTGTAAATAGTGCTGCATTAAACATGGGAATGCAAATATCTCTTTGGCACACTAATTTCCTTCCTTTTGGATATATACCTAGAAGTAGGATTGCTGGATCATATGATAGTTCTACATTTCGTTTATTTTGAAAAGTCTCCATTTTATTTTTCATGATAGCTGTACTACTTAACATTCCCACCAACAGTAAGTGAGCATTCCCCCTTTTCCACATAAATAGCATTTGTTATTTTTCGTCTCTTTGATAATAACAGTCTAAGTGGGATGAGATAATATCCCGTTGTAGTTGTGATCTGCATTTCTCTAATGATTAGTTATGTTGAGCTTTTTTATGTATCTGCTTGCCACTGTATATCTTATTTTGAGAAATGTTTATTCAGGAGCTTGCTTATTTTTACCATTTTGCTTTTTGTTTGGTATTGTTTGAGTTATTTATATTCTGATTATCAATCCCTAGTCAAATCAATAGTTCAGAAGTATCTTCTCCCATTCTGTAGGTCATCTCATCACCTTGTTAGTTTTTTTCCTTTGCTGTGCAGGTTTTTAGCAAGATATAATACCATTGGTCTATTTTGCTTTTGTTACCTGTGCTTTTGTGGTCTTACTTCCAAAAATCTTCATCCAGACCAATGTTCTTTAGCATTTCCCCAATGTTTTCTTTTAGTAGTTTCATAGTTTTAGGTATTACATTAAAATCTTTGTTCCATTTTGAGTTTATTTTTGTATGTGGTGAAAGATGGGGATCTAGTTTAATTCCGTGTATAAATAATGAGTTTTTTTCAGCACCATTTATTAAACAGACTGTCCTTTATGTAGAGTGTGCTCTCAGCACCTTTGTTAAAAGTGAGTTGGCTGTAAGGGCGTGGATTTATTTCTGGGTCCTCAACTCTTTCCCACTGTTCTGTGTGCCGGTTTTTTGCCAGTACCACCATGCTCTTACTATGCCATTGTAGTCTGCTTTGAAATTGGATAGTGTGATGTCCCAGCTTTGTTCTTTTTGTTCAGGACATCTTTGGTTATTTGGGATCTTTTGTAGTACCATGTAAATTTTAGAATTGTCTTTTCTACTTCTGTAAAGAATTCACTGGTATTTTGATAGGGATTGCATTGAATCTGTAGATGGCTTTGGGTATTATGGACATTTTAACAATATTGATTCTTCCAAACCATGAACATGGAACATCTTTTTATTTTTTGTACTCTTCAATTTCTTTCATCTGCATTTTATAGTGTTCCTTGTTGTAAATATGTTTTACTTCTTTGGTTACATTTATTCTTACATATTATATTTGTATTAATGGCTATTGTAAATGAAATTGTTTTCTATATATTTGTAGCCATTGTAAGTGAAATCGCTGTCTATTTTTTTTCAGATTGTTTGCTGTTAGTATATAGAAACACTGCTGACAGGCCATAATGAATAAAGAGATTGAAGGAGTAATAAATGTCTTCCACCAAAGAAAAGCCTAGGACCTAGTGGATTCACTGCTAACCTTTGCCTAACATGCAAAGGAGAACTAATACCAGTTTTACTCAAACTTTCAAAAAAATTGATGAGGAGAGGATACTTCCAAACTTACTCTATGAGGTAAGTATGACTCTGATACTAAAACCAGACAAAGACAGGAAAAAAAAAAAAAAGAGAATACTACAGGCCAATATCTCTTATGAACATAGGTTCAAAAGTTCTTAACAAAGTAATAGCAAATAGAATTCAACAACACATGAAAGAGATCATTCACCTTAATCAAGTGGGATTCATCCTCAAGATGCAAGGATGGTTTAAAAATCAATAAATATGGTACATTACATCAACAGAATCAAGGACTAAAACTAAAACTATACAATCATTTTAATAGATGCAATAGAAGCACTTGATACAATTTCACATCCCTTCATGACAAAAAACTCTCAACAAATTGGACATAAAGGGAACATATCTCAACCAAATAAAGGCTATTTTATTGAATGTGGAAAAATTGAAAGCCTTTTCCACTAAGGACTGGAACAAAACAAGAGTGCCCACTTTTATCACTTTTATTCAACATAGTAGTAGGAGCCTTAGTCAGAGCACTTATGCAAAAGAAAGAAAAAAAGAACATCCAAGTTGTAAAATAAGTCAAATTATCCTTGTTTGAAGATGTTATGATCTTACATTAAGAAAAATCTAAAGACTCCACCAAAAAACTCTTAGAAGTTAAACAAAAATTTACCAAAGTTGCAAGATACAAAATCAATGTATCATGTATTAATTATGCTTAGAAATACTGGGACTTATTGCTAACATCTTTTCTATAAGCTGTATCTGAATTTTACTCAATTTGTTTTCCTTGTAAGTCAAACCAGACTATTCTGGTTATGATTTGATCATTATGCTCTCCTAGAGTGCTTCTGAAATTTCTTTGGCGATCTCAGGGTCTCAATAGCTTCATGACCTTAAATAGATTCATTTGTTGGGGGTATCAAGGCTCACGTTCAGCACATTTGAGACAATAGGGAATGAAGATCAATGGTTTCAACCCATAAAGACTGATTTAGAAAAGCCATAATATAATAACCACTGTTCGTTGTACATATATTTCATGTACATCCAGTGCTAAGTACCTTAGAAATCATATTTTAAAAAATCCTCATATCAACTCTGTACAGTGAGATTGCATGTTGTGATGGATTTTATGTGTCAACAGGAATGGGTTAAGGAATGCCCAGATAGCTGGTGAAACATTATTTCTGAGTGTGTCTGTGTGGGTATTTGAGGGGAGATTAGCATCTGAATCAGTAGACTAAGAAGATCTGCCCTTACCACTGTGGGTGAGCATCATCCAATCCATTTAGATAGAACAGAAAGAGGAGGATGGCAAATTTTCTCACGTTTGAGTTGGAACAACCATCTTCTTCTGCCCTCAGACACCAGAGCTCCTGGTGCTTGGGCCTTTGGACCATGGGACTGACTCCATGGGCTCTCTTGGTTCTCCGGACTTCAGACTTGGACTGTGTCACACTACTGGCTCTTTTGGGTCTCCAGCTTGCAGATGGCAGATCATGGAACTTCTTGGCCTCCACAATCAGGTGAGCTAATTCCCACAATTGATCTCCTCTAATTTATCTATAAGTATACTATTTGTTCTGTTTCTCTGGAGAACGTTCACTCATACACATATGTTTGTTTTACATGTGGAAAAACATAAATTAGAAGCCCAAAGGTATTTAACAACTTGCGAAGCTAGATAGTGCAGAAAGAGTTAGATCTAGGTTTCCTGGAAACAGAAGACAAAGCATTGCCCTTAACATGTTCTACTTTTTCTTATAAGAGCTCTTTAAACACTTGGGTCACTTTAGGATACAGCACAGCTTCAGAGAAGAAGTAATATCAGTTTTCACAACTCAATGCCTTAAGACTTGATTGACACACCTTTAAAATGGTGAAGTGTGTTGCTGAAGAACAATAAACACTCAAACAAGTAAAGCTATGTCTTAGTCTGCTGGGGCTGCCGTAATAAAATATCACAGACTGGGTGGCTTAAACCACATTTGTTTTCTCAAGGTTTTATAGGCTGGAAGTCCAAGATCAAGGGTGTTGACAGGGTTGCTTTCTGCTGAGGCCTCTTTCCTTGTTTTGCAGATGGCCATCTTCTTGCCTTTTTTCCTTGTTTTACAGATGGCCATCTTAAATATGGCATGTCCTCACATGGCCTTTCCTGTGTGTGTGGGCATGTCTGCATCCGAATCTCCTCTTCTTGTAAGAATACCAGTTGTGTGCCAGGCGCGGTGGCTCACGCCTGTAATCCCAGTACTTTGGGAGGCCGAGGTGGGTGGATCACGAGGTCAAGAGATCGAGACCATCCTGGTCAACATGATGAAACCCCGTCTCTACTGAAAATACAAAAAATTAGCTGGGCATGGTGGCGCTTGCCTGTAATCCCAGCTACTCAGGAGGCTGAGGCAGGAGAATTGCCTGAACCCAGGAGACGGAGGTTGCGGTGAGCCGAGATCGCGCCATTGCACTCCAGCCCGGGTAACAAGAGCGAAACTCCGTCTCAAAAAAAAAAAAAAAAAGAATACCAGTTGTATTAGATGAGGTTCTATCCATACGATCTCATTTTACCTTACTTATCTCTTTAAAGATCTGATCTTTAAATACAGTCATATGGGTTTAGGGAGTCAACGTATGTATTTTGGTGGGAATAAAGTCAATCCATAACAAGCTATAAAAATCAAAATAAATCAGGAGATATTAACTCATGACATCTTTCTTTTTTCTAAGGATTGTTTTCTTTTCTTCCAGCTTCATTGAGGTATAATTGGTAACAAAAACTGAACATAATTAATGTATACAATTTGGTGGGTTTGGATGTTGGAACAATTATTTTCTTGACCTTTTCCCTGGGGATATTTGTACTTGTTTGTGAAATTATATAATCTGGCTTAAAATTACATACAGTGATTAAATATGGCATGTAATTTCTGATTCTTCAAATTGTCAAAAAATTTTGTTTAATTTAATGGCTGTCATATGCCACTACGTTTCTGATATAAACTGTCAAATTGCATTGCACTAATTTATATGCCCACCTAGTGGATATAAAAGTAGTTTAACATTAGATAGACATAGATATTATCAGATTTTAAAAAACATTTTCTTCTAAGTTGAATACAACAAATTGCATCTCATTGTTTAGTTAATTTCTTTTTTTCCCTACAAAAATAATCTAATTTTTTGTGCCCAAATTTGTGTTTTCTGGGTTTTGTGTCTTGATAACAAATATTTCTTCATTGCAGTAACATTAAAATATTCTCTCCTACTTTCTTCTTAATACTTCCATAAATTTCTTCTAACTTTACTCATTAATTCATTGGGAATTTATCTTGGTTCTCAACCTAAGCTAAGGAATCCCATGTTGTGTAATGGTTAATAGCATAAACTCTAAAGTAAGAGTACTTGGTTTGACTTCCAGCTCCACTACTTACTAGATGGATGACATCCAGAAAATTCTTTACTCTTTCCCTCGAGTTCCTCAGCTGTACAATGGCAATCATAATAGTTTCTACTAATAGAATCACGTATTAAATGAGTTAGTACATAATGGTGCAGGATAATAGTATATTGCAATAGTGTTAGTTTTTGTCCTGTTCAGAATTTTTAGAAATGTCTCTTTGTTTCCTGCATTTTAAGCTTCATGATGAAAAACTGTATTTTTTTTTTTTTTAAATTAAGGAACCAAAGTCTCTCATTTTCAAGGAATATTTCAGAATTATTAAAATAATTTTCTGTTAATTATTTCCTTGCATTTCTCTGTTCTCTCTGCCTCTCTTCCACATCTGTTCTCTTTTTCTGGATCATTTATTATTTATATGTGCAAGTGCTGTACTGATCTGACGCTTTTCTCATATCATCTGTTTTCACTCTCCGTTTTGTCACTTTATTATGTGGGAGATTTGTGATTTCCTTAACTTTATCTTTGAGATTTACAGTATTAAAAAGCATTCTATTACCCAAATGTTAATTTATAAATGCTTTCATTCCCCTTCTCTCTTCACTCCCTCCTTCTCCTTTCTCTAACATACATACTTTATATATATATATATATATATATACACACACACACACACACAATTATATATCATACATATGGTATATATATATATATAAAATAAATGTATTGCTAATAATAATGGGACTTTCATCCCCAAAGCTGTGGTTCTTTTTTGTTTACCTCATAAGTGGACATGTAACTATTCTTTATTTATATCTTTAAAACTTAGATAGAAATATTTGAATGGAAAAACTGCATATCATTTAAGTTTATGTTATGCTTAGCCCACAGTTATAAAAAGACTGGTAGGTTAACAACAATATCCAAACACTAAAAAAATAGTGGATATAATATAGTTTACAATGCTTTGATTTGTCTTGAAGATGATTTAATTTGATTCATATAGAATTATATTTTAATAGCTATTTTATACATTCTCCATAATAAAAAGTCTTATATCTCCTGTTTTAGTCAATGTAGCATTCATTTATTTCTGTTGCTTGCATTTAATTTCTCTTGTATTTTAATTATTGTAATTACCTAGTGGGATATTAATTTTCTACAACTGTGATCTCTTTGCAAAGCTTAGCTGAATTCTTTACTATTAGCAAACAGAGAATTCATTTGAATAATTATGGAGTTTATAAGCAATCTGTGACAGCCAAAACATGTTTAAATATTAAAATGGCATCATCTAAGTGAAAACATAATATAAAGGCTGGAGAATACATGAAATAAAAATTCACTAATGGCGATTAACAAGAGGAATGGGAAAATATTTTATTATGAAAAATTCAGGTATTTAGTTTTTAAACTGTAAATACTTCATTGCTATTTTCAAAGGCTCAGTTATAAAATTTGAATACAATGTTAATAAAAATACTATATTGATGTATCTTTGTTTTCATTTTTTTCTGATTTCTAACCTTTTATTTTTTTTTAAATTTATTTATTATACTTTAAGTTCTGGGGTACATGTGCAGATCATGCAGGTTTGTTACATAGGTATACACCTGCCATGGTGGTGGTTTGCTGCATTCATTGCCCTGTCATCTACATTAGAGATTTCTCCTAATGCTATCCCTCCCCAATCCCCCCACCTTCTGCTATTCCTCCCCTAGTCCCCACCCCCCAGGCCTCGGTATTTGATGTTCCCCTCCCTGTGTCTGTGTGTTCTTATTGTTCAACACTCACTTATGAGTGAGAATATGTGGTGTTTGTTTTTCTGTTTTTGTGTCAGTTTTCTGAGAATGATGATTTTTCAGTTTCATCCATGTCCCTGCAAAGGACATGAACTCAGACTTTTTATGGCTACATAGTATTCCATGGTGTATATGTGCCACATTTTCTTTATCCGGTCTATCATTGATGGGCATTTGGGTTGGTTCCAATAGCAAAGACTTGTTTTTACTTTTGAACATACTATTAGAGAGTTTTAGTAATCAAGGAACTATTTAGGATGATGAAGTACAGTATTCCCTGTTTAGCTAGAGATCTGAACTATGAAGTGAGCTATTGAAATAAATTTACTGAAAGATCACATTAATGTCCTACAAATCAATAATAAAAAGAATACATATAAGTTTATAGTTCTTAAAATTATTTTAAGAAAAAACTTGAAAATTTTATTTGAGGCAATCCTTTTCTAAAAATTTAAACTAATGCTAGAAAATACATTTTCATGAGAATGAGACTTCTCGGCACAATATATACTTAGAGATTTGTTGCAAAATAAATAGTATAGACAAAAGTATTGAATGATATATACGTTTACAGAGAGTCAGTTTGCAGAAATTTCAGACTACATATGAGAAACATCCATGAAATTATTTTAAAATTTACTATTAGGCATTCATGTAATGTAGCACAATTTTATTATGCAGTGGATACAACGTTAAGCTTGCATTTAGTCCAAGGACTTCTGAAATGACTTTGAGGATATGTGTTAAAAAAATTTGCTTAACTTGATAAAGATCTGAATTTCATCTCACTTTCTTGAAGTCTGATGCATAATTATCAAAATGAATTACCAAAGTAAAGTTTGCCTAGGCCTTTTCTTTCTGATATGTGATTAGATTAATTTTTCAGAGATCTGGGGAGCATTCTGATCGTCAGGAACAACATTTTGACTTTTTACATCTGTAAATATTCCCTTTGTCAGTCTAATAAGGTCACAATGCCCAAATGGTCATGGCTTTAAAACTTTTTATGTTTCACCATTATGAATTAGGCCCAAATCCAAATGGTAAGTAGTAGCAGATGAGATTGGGAACAGAGAGGGAACCAGTCATGGAAAGTTTGTTATACTCTACCAAATAGATTGGATACTTTTTTCTAATAGGTGACAGGAAGCTTTTGAATGATTTTAAGAAAGCAAGTGATTGGATCAGATGTATGGTTTGGAAGCTCATTCAATGGGACTATCAAGTAGCTGTTTTCATCTCTGTTTCCACTATACTATATATGATGGATAACCATTTAGCCTTAGATAAAACATTTTTTTTATGCAAGACTAGTACAAAGATAAAAAGAAGCTTCTGGTTTTATTTGCATTTCCCAAGGTTTAGTAATAATTTCACCTTTTCTACAGCTAATTATTAATCCTCTAGCATCCAATAGGATAGTTGAGAATTGCTGACATACTGGAGGCAGAAGGGTTAGATGTGGTAGGGAACTAAGAAAGTTTATTCTTAACTGAGAAAAAAATCTGTAATTATTTATCCCAGTTAAGTTCATGACTCTAAGGTCTGAACTGTACAATGAATAAACTATGCACTAATTTCAGAGCCTAGAAATCTGAAATCTGAACAGTTTTCTGGTTAGTAACACCTACTGGACTGGATGTTGCAATGTGTTTCTACTAATATTGTAAACATCATAATAGAGAGTAAGAAATCTGAGATTCATGAAAATAGTCAAGAGTGTAGGAGAAAGAAGGAATTTTCTTGACATTCCTCATGTTTTAGGAGAACACTTTTCTAAGGTGGGTTTAGCAACTCTTATTAACCATGGTACCACTCTACCAGTGGGCAGCAATAAAAGTTGTCACCTTAATCCCTTATCAGTCTTTAATTTTTAATGAATTAGAATATATTTGAGATAAATTTTTAGCAATTATTTTTCATATTAAATACTAATGTTTTTGGCTAAAAAATATATGTTTAGAATAGCTGCTACTTTGCAATATTCTGGGTCCATGTTCTGATGGAACTGAAAACCTGTGGGATAGGGAAAAGACCAAGAGTACAGATGCCAAGGCCAATCCTAGCACTTACTAGTTTACTTTGGGTCAAATATATTCACAGATCAAGTAGCAGAGTGCTGGGCTTATGATAATAATGATTATTAAAGCTCAGTGAGCACTAACAGTGTCAGAAATCCCATTTTTGTCAATTTACTTAATCTACCTGATAGAACTACAGGAGAGGTGCTCTATCCTAATTCTTAGATGAGAACACTAAAGTATACAGACACCTGTAGTAGTTCAGTCAGGCTGGTGGGAGAAATTATAAGAGAAAAATTATAGAGAAAAGGATGCAAACCTTTTTGGAAGGCCAGGAGGTTTTTGCAAAAGCCTTGGGAAGGAATGAGTCAAAGGCAGCAGTTCTTACCCAGAGGCAATTAAGCAGGAGTAGGTACAAGGGAATGTGGTGGAGTTTATCTGAAGAGCTTGTGTACTCATGTGGTCCTAAGACTGACCTTTGAACATCCATGGGCGCATTACTGCTCTCTACTTGGGGGATCAACAATGTTATTACTCACAAATGGTGTTTGCTTTATGCCTCAGAAACTGACCTTTAATCATTTGTAGGACTGCCCTCTCTGAGGAAGGCAACCATGTTAATTATCCACAAATGTGTTGACTCAAAGCCTCTGCCATTAAGTATATACTGAATAAATGCCCGCAGTACCAGCTGGTGAGGACCGTGGCTGCCAACTCTTTACAGCACCCGCCTCAGTGTCTGTGAGTGGCCCAGACCCCTAGTCTGTTCTCTCACTGTATTATCTGTATCTGAGTGCATTTGTCTATCCACTGCTGGGTCAGGGTCTGTGGGCTGGACCTGACAGACACTAATGGTAGAATTCAGGCTACCAGCTCAAAACTCTTCACTGATCCCCAAAATGTTAACACTGCCACACAGCACAATGGTGGGGAAAAGGACAGTGTTTTGCAAATAAAAATATATATTACAGGCCAAGGTGCAAGGCAAGTGTCATACATTTTTAAAAATTCCACACAGCTACAAGATTTTCCAAAGAGCACAGCCTAATGTGAATTATTTGTATTTTATAAGTACTTCACTATGAGAATATTTTTTCCCGAAGATGTTATCTCTTTGTTTTACTTTTATTTCATAATTGTGAAAGTCAGAAACATTAGTGTTTCTATTTTATGAGGAATCATTATTTAATAGAATAGAAAGTTAAATCTTGAACATAAATTATGATTAATAAGCCATTTGCAATGTTCTTAGATTACATCAATGACAATGGGTTGGCTAATGTCCCTAAATTTACTCTGTGCTCTTACTACTGCAGTAGAAGATAAGAGTATTTTAATTCAAACCATTTATGTTTATATAATTAATAACACTGACTTAATGCAAATTAGTAAACTGTATAAATTAAGTTTTTCTAAATCTTACAAAGTCAAAGACAGAAACAGTTTATGTTTGTTTGAGTCTTTATGTCTCTAAGCATGCACATAAGTCTCTATACCTTTATCAAATTTGGAAAGACTTCTGGTACTGGGAAATTTGGCTGGCTCTTTGGAGAAACATATTAGTTTACGTTCTCTCTCTACACTATAGACAAGAAATTACAGAGACCTTGAGAAATAAGGAAATAAATAAGCATTAAATAATACTGGAAAGAAATGTAGAAAACTAGTTTGAATTGTGAGTTTTTTTTTCTAAGCACAAAAACAGCTGAAGCTGAAATGAATGGTCATTTGTAATTTTTCAAGACTAAGACTAAAATAATCACACCCTGGGTATACCTTCTCTCAGTCTTGACTTCATTCAGGCCTGTGTAGCATCAGTTTAAGTGGCTTTCTCAGGACAGGGCAGTACCAATCTCCTTTCTTAACTACTATGTAGGTGTTCATTAACACTTCAGCCTGGATTCACAACAGGTCATGGCAGTGAATGGGTTTGAAGTGGTTCGTAAACTATTTTTGTTAAAAAATTTAGAGGACACTGGGCACAGTTTCTTACGCCTGTAATCCTAGCATTTTGGGAGTCCAGAGTGGGAGGATTGCTTGAGCTCAGGAGTTTGAACCCAGCCTGGGAAACATGGTGAGACCCCATTTCTATAAAAAATACAAAAATTGGTTGGCATAGTGGCACGAGATCACACCACTGCACTCCAACCTGGACGACAGAGTGAGACCCTGTCTCAAATTTTTTTTTTAAGAAAAATAGCTACTATAACAAGGCTGTCTGATTTGCCTTTTTTTGAACACACACACATACACACAGACACATACAGGTCAGGTTGGTAGCACTATCATCTAGTGATTATAACTTTTGATCTGCAATCACATAAGTTTCTGACTTGTGCAAATGAAATACAAGTGTATTTTTAGAGAAAATGCTATTTTTTTAGTAGACAGCTCTTTCCAAATATAAATCCTGTGAAACGATCGTAGAAGAACCTTGCTAGAGATGAGTGAAGCAACTTAAACAAATGTGTCTTGTGGGAGCTAAAAGTACAGAGTCATAGAAGGAAGGCACCAGGAAAATGCTGATATAAGAGAATGGAGAACACCCCTGCTTCACAATTTTCCTTCATCTTTTCTTTCCTTTTCTACATTTCCCCCCTCTCTTTTACAGCACTTCTCAAATGGTTTGAAGAAAATCAATTCTTAGTACCAAGGATGAAAAGGATTCATTTATACCTTTATCATATTTTCAAGGATTTAGTATTCCCAAGTTTCTTTATTATATTTTCAAGTACACGTGTAATAGTTATGAGAAAATAAAAGCTGAACCGTAAGTCATTCAGAGTAGCCCACACCAGTGGCTTTGGGTTTGGTTGGAATGCAGGCTCAGCACGTTCTAGCTGTGTACTGCAGGGCAAGTTCTTTCTGCCACAGTGAACAGCAGTTTCCTCATCTGTGAGCTGAGCTAGTGACAACTGACTTGTGGGAGTTTAATGAGATGCTGTATTTAAGGCTTCTAGTATAGGCTATTATATTTATTATGCTTAATAAATGGTATCTATTATTACATGAGTTTGGCCATATCATTTGCTTCAAGCAAAGGAGAGTAGAAATGTAATTCTTAGAAAGAAATTAAAGAGAAGTTTAGATGTGGTTGTGAAAGAAATGCCTAGTAGACTAGAGATGGGACCTTGAGTACTGCTTATATTGACAGACGTACAGACTTATGTGACTTAAGACTTCAAGTGAGTTATAATTTAAAACATTTAAATGGTTCCAAGAAGGTTTAGGAAGAGTACCAACATGGCAAAATACTATAACTTTTAAATGTTTTGAAGAAAAACTGGGAAACATAAAAAGTGACACATAACATAATTTGGGGTGCAATAGACTTCAGTTTGAGTCCTGACTGTGCAACTGAAGCCTGAGGTTCCCCCTGATCTGTAAAATGGGAATAATATTAGTAACTACCCCAGAGTCATGAAGATAAGTGAGATAATGTAACTAAACCCACAAATAAAGCCCAATATATCATATCAATAACTGCCACTTGTTTACTTTTTATGTAAAATGTGGGTCTAGTTGCTTAATTTGTGAAACAACTAGGTTGTGATAAAATGAAGAATTTTGTTTTCCCAAAAATGGAAGTGGAGGTTAAAGGTGAGCTGCTTTGAAACTTTTGCTTGGACAAGCCCAACACCTGGAAATCTTAGAGCTGTAACATTCCCCATCTCCTACTGACAGAGAATGATGAGCTTTCAAAATGAAGAAAACCCAGCTACTTAGGAGGCTGAGGTGGCAGGAATGCTTGAATCCAGGAGTTCAAGTCCAGCCTGAGCAATGTAGTGAGACCCTCATCTCTAAAAAGTAATAATAATAATAGTAATTAAATGAAGAAAACCTTCGGGCCTCTCCAACATGGCATTCAATTGAACAGGAGAGCAAAATCAGGAAACAATACTTGGCTATTATCAACAAGTAGTACAGTATTTCATAACTGAATCCATTGTTCTTCCTCACCCAATTTCCCTTTCCTGCTGGGCTTACTGTTTTGGTAAGTGGCACACATCCATATAATAGCCCGTGTCAAAGAACCAGGAGCCTTTCTGATCTCTTTGCTTTTTCATCATTTCCCCTCACACCATTGGTCATGAAGTCCTGCAGAGTCTATATCCTTAATACCTCCTGAGTCCATCCATTTGCTTCATACTCATTACTTCGACCTTGAATTTCTCATTAGGTTTGTAGCTGCAGCCACAAAACTGGTCTTCCTGCCCACAGTGTTCATCTTCCCCTAATTTGTTCTTTACCAAAGTGATTATGAACATCTGGTCATCTGTCTTCCCATACCTTTTTAGGATAAAGGTACGACCTCCCTAGCATAGTTTTTCAAGTTTACAATGGTTGGTGCCAAGGACATGACTTGGAGGTTCTTTAGTTAAGCTCCACATATACAACCCATCAGTTCCACTCTTCTTTACATAGTAAAAACCTATGTAAAAACAGTGTTATTGCTATGCAAATAATGGTTTCAAGACAAATCCTCCAGGGCTCCCTTCTGACCAGATTGTTAACCCTTAACTAACTCTTTTACTGCTTTATTTGTATTTCATATATAGATATGAAATACATAAAACACACACACACACACACACACACACACACACACACACACACACACACACAC
>NW_022436970.1:15209423-15244782 GCF_009761245.1 Sapajus apella | reverse complement strand
CACACACACACACACACACACACACACACACACACACACACACACACTTTTCCTAAGGACTCCTAGTGGTTTGAAATGTACTGACTTCTTCAGCCTCAGCTTTCTAGTACCATCCTGACACCCTCTGCTCTAATGGCCCTCTTAGAAGCTACACGTAGTTTCCAGAAAAAGCAGGCTCTCTGAGCTGTGACATGGGCTTCTTTCTTTACGAGGAATGCACACCCTCACACTCATTTGAACTTCAGCTCCTACCATGCTAATTATCATTTTTTCTTTAAGAATTTATCTAGGAAGCCTTATATACTCTTCCCACCATCCTGCCAGCCTGAGTTAGAAGCCACTCCACTGTGTCTGTTAGCAACAGCTGCATACCTCTATTTCATCTCTCATCTCCTTGTATTTGTGTCTCCTCTATAAGATTATGCTGGGTTGAGGAGAGGAAACTTATTTACCTTTGTGTCTTTGGAGCCTTGTGAAATGTCAGGCAAACGGCAGGCACTCAATAAATATTAATGAATAAAACTTTGAAAAATTGATGCAGTAGCTCACTCCTGTGTACACAGACAGAGTGGAACACAAAATGAAGCACAGATGTCTCATCTTTCCCTGCACATTTCTGATTGTTAATCATTACCTGTTGAATCAAGGTACTTTAATTATTTAGCCTGATGCTGACATGGGGAAATCACAGTCCTTTATAAAGTAAAAATGTAAAAATACTATAAAGCTAAAAGTGATTGTCAATGTATGCTATAGATATAAGGTGAGAATAAGAAAATTACTATTCCTTTTTTAAAACGCTTTTGTAACTTCATTATAACACATTAGTCTCAACAAGTGTATCAATGTAAAGTATTTTTAAAAATTCTAAACAGATACATTTAGTGAGAAAATGAAGAATGTTTATTGGTAGACTGTTCTTCGTGAATCTTTTGCATTTTTGCATGTTTTGTGAGCAAAGGCAGCCTTGTTCTGGACTATCTTTTTGAGGATATGTAAAGAAACATAGGACTTCAAAGGTCTTCCTCTGAAGCAAAAGGAGGATTTGTTTATTCCAGTACAAAAAAGATAATGTCTCTTTCTAAGGGAAATATCAGGCTTGATTACTGCCCATTATAAAACATTGGGGTTCCTCAAACTTGTAGTTTCTCTCCTGTGATACAACCTACTGCATGTGCAGGTGCCACCTGAGCGTTTTTGCATAACATTTTGTGGGAACTGGGACTCAGGAGACCATTAAAAAGGCTAACACTCTGGTTAATGCAATTGCTGTGTGTAATAAACTGCCCATTGTCTTTGACCCTGGAGTCTCCTGTCTTCTGACAGCATCCATGAAACTGACAGGCTGATTTGTTAGCTTACAGGTAGGGTAAGATTTAAGACCCTTCACAGTTCTTGACAATGTCAATAAGTAGTGATATTTAACAATTCCCATGTTAAACGTGGAGCCTTCAAAATTTTTGCTGGATTTGACATTTACTCATTATTTAGTAAGACTACTAAGTTCCAGTGCCATCCTTTCTTGATATGAAATACATATCAAGTTTTCATGAGATAATTTATGTAATAGTGACCAACTGGATAGTTTCATAGGGAGAGTGGAATAACCTCAAGATATATAAGAAAGAAAGAATGAATATAATGTTGTTTTCACTAGGGAAAACAAAATTGGGTAAGTGACCTTCTTTCCACTGAAATTCATAGGATTGAAATAAACTATTAATCACAATTAACTTCCAGTAAAGATAGTTAGTTACCTGAGAAGGTTGTTTAAATTATTTCTCATAAGACACATAGATTTTTGCTGTTGTTATTGTTTTGATGGCAAGAGTCTTCAAAGAATTTTTTTTTAAAAAAACAATAGCATGCTATCAACATAAAGATGAAATGGAAAAAAAAATCAGAGACCTCATTTGATTTTCACTGGGGAAAAATTATTTTAGGACAAACACAAAGAAGAGAAAATGAATGACTCCTGTGGTTTTAGAATCAAGCTTTTATCCTGTTGAAGCCATTGTTAAAAACAGTGAAGCACGTTTTTTTTTTTCCCATTTATTTATTTTATTGAATTTTAGGTTTTGGGGTGCATGTGAAGAACATGCAAAATTGTTGCATAGGTACACACGTGGCAGTGTGATTTGCTGCCTTCCTCCCCATCACCTACATCTGGCATTTCTCCCCTTGCTATCTCTCCCCAGCTTCCCACCCCCCACCGTCCCTCCCCTATTTCCCCCCAACTGACCCCAGTGTGTAGTGCTCCCCTCCCTGTGTCCATGTGTTCTCATTGTTTAACACCCGCCTATGAGTGAGAACATGCGATGTTTGATCTTCTGGTCTTCTGTCAGTTTGCTGAGAATGATGGTTTCCAGGTTCATCCATGTCCCTACAAAGGACCCAAACTCATCGTTTTTGATGGCTGCATAATATTCCATGGTGTATATGTGCCACATTTTCCCTATCCAGTCTATCGTCGATGGGCATTTGGGTTGGTAAAATACCTAGGAATACAACTAACAAGGAATGTAAAGGACCTCTTCAAGGAGAACTACAAGCCACTGCTCAACGAAATAAGAGAGGACACAAACAGATGGAGAAACATCCCATGTTCATGGTTAGGAAGAATCAATATCGTGAAAATGACCATACTGCCCAAAGTAATTTACAGATTCAATGCTATCCCCATCAAGCTACCAATGACCTTCTTTGCAGAACTGGAAAAAACCACCCTAAACTTCATATGGAACCAAAAGAGAGCCCGCATAGCCAAGTCAATTCTAAGCAAAAAGAACAAAGCGGGGGGCATCACACTACCGGACTTCAAACTATACTACAAGGCTACAGTAATCAAAACAGCATGGTACTGGTACCAAAACAGAGATATAGACCAATGGAACAGAACAGAGGTCTCGGAGGCAACACAACCTTTCTACAACCATCTGATCTTTGACAAACCAGACAAAAACAAGCAATGGGGAAAGGATTCCCTGTTCAATAAATGGTGTTGGGAAAGCTGGCTAGCCATGTGCAGAAAGCAGAAACTGGACCCCTTCCTGACACATTACACTAAAATTAACTCCAGATGGATTAAAGACTTAAACATAAGACCTAACACCATAAAAACCCTAGAAGAAAATCTAGGCAAAACCATTCAGGACGTAGGTGTAGGCAAGAACTTCATGACCAAAACGCCAAAAGCATTGACAACAAAAGCCAAAATAGACAAATGGGACCTAATCAAACTCCACAGCTTCTGCACAGCAAAAGAAACAATCATTAGAGTGAATCGGCAACCAACAGATTGGGAAAAAATTTTTGCAGTTTACCCATCTGACAAAGGGCTGATATCCAAAATTTACAAAGAACTAAAGCAGATTTACAAGAAAAAAACTAACAAGCCCATTCAAAAGTGGGCAAAGGATATGAACAGACACTTCTCAAAAGAAGACATACGTGAGGCCAACAAACATATGAAAAAATGCTCATCATCACTGGTCATCAGAGAAATGCAAATCAAAACTACACTGAGATACCATCTCACGCCGGTTAGAATGGCGATCATTAAAAAATCTGGAGACAACAGATGCTGGAGAGGATGTGGAGAAATAGGAACACTTTTGCACTGTTGGTGGGAGTATAAATTAGTTCAACCACTGTGGAAGACAGTGTGGCGATTCCTCAAGGACCTAGAAATAGAAATTCCATTTGACCCAGCAATCCCATTACTGGGTATATATCCAAAGGATTACAAATCATTCTACTATAAGGACACGTGTACACGAATGTTCATTGCAGCACTGTGAAGCACGTTTTAATTCTGAATATAGTAAATTGTTCTCAAAGATTTGCTGCCCCATAAAATTGCTCTAAGAGACTACTGCTATACCACAATAGGGTACTTTTAAAGATGGAAAATAAAGAGATTACAGGGTAAATAGCCTATAAACTGTGACGGTTAACAATCAGAGGATGATTCACTAGAGAATATATCTCTTACCAGAATTCTTTTGTTAAGAGAGCTTCTTTTTATTCCTTTCCTTGCTGCCCCCATAACAGACAGTTGAACTGAACCAAAAAGATGCAGACATAATGTGTTTTAGGGAAATCTGTTACTGGCTGTTAGAATGTGCAACAGAAAGAGAAATGTGGGTCCACATAGGAAGTGTGAAGCCGGGAGTATGAGCAGCAAGCTGAGACTCAGAAATGCATTTCCTCTTGGCAACTTTCAATTCCTGACTTGTCTCAGGATTCTAGATCACTTTAACCACTGTCTGTAATTCTCATAGCATGGTTGACATGATTCTATTAACAAAAATATGATAATATAATCAATGAATGGCCAATTAATTTTTTTAATTTAATTTTTATTTTAAGTTCAGGGGCACATATACAGGTTTGTTACATAGGTAAACTTTTGTCATGGAGAGGTTTGTTGTACAGACTACTTTATCACCCAGGTATATATATATATATATATATATATATATATATATATATAAGGCCTGGTACCTATTAGTTATTCTTCCTGATCCTCTCCCTTCTCCCACCCTCTATCCTTCTATAGGCCCCAATGTCTGTTGTTCCCTCTATGTGTCCATGTGCTGCCATCATTTAGCTCCCACTTATAAGTGAGAACATGTGGTATTTGGTTCTCTGTTCCTGCCTAAGTTTGCTAAGGATAATGGCATGCAGGTTTATCTATGTTCCTGCAAAGGACATAAACTTGTTCTTTTTGGTGCCATAGTGTATAGAGTATGTTATTTTGATATTTAGAAACTGTTGAGTGAATTAGCTATTTGTTTAATAACAGTAGGTTCTAATGATATTTTCATACACTTCTGTATGTTTAAATTTATATGGCAATACTGCTTTAAATTTGTGGATGGGAAGATATATGAAATATGGCAAGTTTAAGGCCAAATGATCTGTTACTCTTTATTCTTAGTATTAATCTATACAACCTACGGAGATGACCCCATGCAGAGGCAGCTTGATTCTCGAAGTCTACTGGTGTGTATTATTAGAAAAAACTATTTGGGATTCTGCCCTTTGCTTTCTATGGACAATTGCTATTTTAGAGAGATTCAGTAAGTTTACATATATAAAAATTTATGTAGCAGAAAATATAAGCATTATAATTTTTGTTCATTAAAGTACTTATGATTTGGGGTATTAGTGTAAGTATTAGTATAGGATACTAACTAGTGGTAAGATTGTGACCTAAACATTATTCACAGTAGCTAAGATATGGAAACAACCTAATTGTCTGTTGACAGATGAATGAAGAAAATGTCGTACACACACAGACACTGATGTATATATACACACAATGGAATATTATTCAGCCTTTAAAAAGGAGGAGATCTTGCCATTTGCTACAACAAACTTGTCTAACCTGCAGCCCAGGACAGCTTTGAATGTGGCCCAACACAAATTCATAAACTTTCTTAAACATTATGAGATTTTTTTTGGTAATTTTTTAAAAGCTCATCAGTTATTGTTAGTGTTCGTATGTTTTATGTGTGGCCCAAGACAATTCTTCTTCCAGTGTGGCCTAGGGAAGCCAAATTACTGGACACCCCTCTGCTACAACATAAATGAATCTGGAGAAGATTTCAATAAGTGAAATAAACCTGACTCAGAAGGAAAATGCATCATTCCACTTACATGAGGTATCTAAAATCATCATACTCAGAGAAACAGTAAAATGGTGCTTTTCAAGGTCTCTGGGAATGAGGAAGTGGGAGGTTGCTGTTAAATGGCTCTAAAGTTTCAGTTATGCAAGATGAAGAAGTTCTAGAGGTTTGTTGTACAACATTGTGCTTTTAGCACTGTTTTGTTCACTTAAAAATTGCTGAGGAGGGTAGATCTCATGTTAGGTGTTCTTACCACAATTAGCAAAAAGATGGCCTGAAATCCTATTAAATCTCTGGGATTGTACATGCTGGAATGAAAATGAATCCTGGGCAGGTTGCATGAGTCCCCCCAGGAGAGATGGTCACACATTCTTGCAGCCAGGATAGCAGAATTGTGAGGGGCTGCTTGCTTGCTTGATGAGCAGTGAAACACTTTGGGTTTAAAAATATGCATTAATGACATATTTTACTCTGGATTTTTTTCTTGATTGTATGCATACTCTTCCTGAAAGAAATACATGCTAAAATAGATGGCTACATCTTATGATTAGATACTGCTATGGATTAGATTGAGTGATACTGATTAAAAGTAAGAAATGCATGGAATTCAACCTCAAGAGAAAAAGAATTTACTCTTACGAAGATGATACTGCCTAATACCTTTGTGTATTTGTGAGGATATTCTTTGCTTCTACATGAAAGGTGGACATCCTCTGATAGCAAAAATAATAATAACAAAAATAGCCCTCCTTTATATACATGTAATACTTTGGTTTACACTGTATTTTTAAAAATTTCTTCTTTTCTTACAATAAGGGTTAAATGGGAAGTTTCCTGCAGGTTTTGCTGGTGATGGTGGGAGGCTTGTGTGACCACTGTTGGTGGTGTCAAATCCCAGAGCTGTGACTCTGGCTCTTTTCGTTGTTCCTCAGGATCTAACTAGGGGGACTTTATCATTCTAGTTCTCCACATGGCTCCAGTTTTTGGCTTGGGGCCTGGTAGCCCTCAGCAGTGTCACAGGACTGTACACAGGCTGTGGTGGTCTTTGGATGTGTAAACTTAACTAGGCTACAGCCCTAGTCATTCAACCAAATGCTCATGCCGGCGTAGTCCTGAAGATATTTTGTAGGTGATTAAAATCCATTATGAGGAAGATTATCCTAGGTTATTTGGGTGGGCCTGATTCTATCAGTTGAAAGTCCTGAAAAGTAGGCTGAGGATTTCTTGGTGACAGCAGGACAGCAACGTCAGGCCATACCCTGGAGTCCCAGCTTACACCTGCTGGACTTCAGATGTAAGCTGGGACTCGAGCCTACACCTGCCTGGTTCAGATTTGCCTAGTGTTACCTCACAGTCACATATGCCAGTTCTTTGAAATAAGCCTCTTAATATTTATCTTCTGTTGATCTGCTTCTCTGCCTGGACCCTGACCAGCGCACAGGGGTGTCCACTGCTAACAAACTCAGCCATCTCAGAGCACATCCTCTCACCACTGCCTCCTGGTTGGGATGTCCTAAGATGTGAAGGAACCACACTGGAATGGGATGTGCAAAGGAGAATGATTCTGGGAGAGCCCTTACTGCCAAAATGGCTCCTGATCACAGGCCAAGGATGCTTCGTACCTTGGGAAAGTGTCAGGAGTCTGGTGGTTTTATAAGGTGCTCAAAGTTCTTGGGTTCTAAACTGGAAGGGGGTTCTTCCTTCCATAGGTATTTGTAGGGGAAGGAGGTGTATAGTGTATGTTTTGTTTGGAGTCCCAAGGACTCTCTCTGAGTTTTTCAGTTCTCTAAGAAAACTCCAAACCTCAGAATTTTGATTTTGGCAAGATTTCTTAGTTTAAATGAATCTTTGCTTTAGTTGATACATAAAATCCATAATTGGATTAAGGGTAGCCAGTCAGTTTCTCTGAGATGTTGCAGTTGGTGGTGAACTGGTCATCTAGTGTGTGACTACTGGCATCTTGGACTACACTCCGTTATTAGAGGATGGCTCCAGACTGAATCACATCCCTTCCAAAATGTGTATGTTGAAGCCTTTACTCACAATGTGACTGTACTTGAAGACAGGATGTTTAGGAAGTAATTAAGGTTAAATGAGGTCACAAGGGTGGGTCCCAATGCTATAGAAGTGATGGCTTTATAAGAAGGCAGAGAATCATGCCTGTAATCCTAGCACTTTGGGAGGCCAAGGAAGGAGGCTCACTTGAGGTCAGGAGTTCGAGACCAGCCTGGCCAACATGGTGAAACCCCATCTCTACTAAAAATAAAAAATTAGCTGGGTGTGGCAGTGTGCACTTGTAGTACCTACCAGCTACTCAAAGGCTGAGGCAGGAGAATCGCTTGAATCCTGGAGGTGGAGGTTGCAGTGAGCCGAGATTGCACCACTGCACTCCAGCCTGGGTGACAGAGTGAGTGAGACTCTGTCTCAAAAGAAAAAAAAAAAAAAAAAAAGGAAAGAATAAGGAAAGCAGAGAAAGAGAGAGAGATAGATAGAGAGGAGAGAGCAGTTCTCTGTCTCCATGCACACAAAGGAATAGCCCTGTAGGACACAATGAGAAGGCAGCTGTCTGCAAGCCTGGAAGAGAGCCCTCAGACTTCAAACTTTCAGAACTATGAGAAAATAAATCTCTGTTGTTTACACCACCCAGTCTGTGGTATTTTATTATGACAACCTGAGTAAAGCAAGACAAAGACTAACTTTGGTAAATGTTGGACATATCGCTTTTTGGGTCAAATACTCTTAAAGATTATTATTATTATTATTTTAAGTAAGAAGAAAAATTGACTTCTTTCACTAAATAAAGTTGAAACATATCTGAAATGATCAATGGTACTGATCACAAATGAAGAGTCAGGTCAAGACATAAACAGTTACTGAACAGCTACCATAGCTGTGTAAAATGTTTCATGAAAGAATAAGAAAAAAAAATGGATGCATTGGGTTCCATACTCAAGGAACTGAAGCTTACTGTGCAAGAATAGTCAAAAGATAACATGTTTAGCAGTTTAATTTGCACACCCTTTGGTGGTTTAGGCTGTGTGTCTTCTTACTACTTACGTGGGCAAAAAGAAATGTGTGAGAATTCTGCTTTCCTCTTCACATAAAGCCCCAAATACAGAATGTTTTCATTTTAGGGTTTTCTTCAGGTTCCTACGGGTAGATATTGCTGCAGTTTTTGCTAAGACACTGTTGAAGTTTTTGCTGTTAAAATCTGCTACGGTTTTGACCTTCTCTTCTCCTCCTATGTCCTATTTACCTTGCGTTCAATGGTCATGAACAATTCCAACACCAGCAGCTCTGAAGTTAACCTCTAAGTCAAAGTCTTAGGGTACAGGGTTCCCATGTAGACTGATCTGGTTTAAATCCTGTTTGCCTTTAATGAGAAGTCACTGAAAGGCTCCAGGTTTTGTGTTATTAAAACAGAAGATAATAATACCTAACTCATGGCTTAGGCTAAGTAAAAAGCATAGTATTTATTTCCTCCTGTCAATGTTCCATGCATAATATTTATGTTTATTATCATGGAGGAAGGTACAATTCTCCAAAGTAACGAATCTCCAAACTTTGGTCTGAAAACATAGTTCCTTTACTGCTAATCTGTTTTAAGGCTGTATGGTTAATTCACTAATTTGCTCATAGGGACTGTGGTCTATGTATAATGAGATGTGTGGTCACAACTGTCATTATGCACAGTTCCTATTATCTGGAAGAGGAACATATTGCACAAGAGACATAAAAGGGTAAAGTCTATTGGCAGACAAAAATATAGGAGCAGCTGCTGTTGTTTCAGTGTCCAGTAGATCAGGAGATTTCGAAAGGGGCCTGGCAATGCCGTAGGCCTTTCGTGTCTGGAATTTGATTCTTCAATAACGCAAAACAGGAGCAATGGGTGTGGGGAGGGCCTCCTAATGGATTCATGAACCTATTTTATGTTTTGAAAATATCACAAAATGGAGGATGAATTGCTATGTTTGGTCTTTTCCTAAAATTGTCATTATTATCATTATATTTGGCTCTGCCCAATTTCTCCTCTTAAGTCACACTGTATTATTTTTGGAAAACATAATCATGTCCACAGAAACTTGTTTTCCATAAATCCTAGAAGATACAAAATGTAGGACAGAAAGTGCAAGTGGATGCGCTCATCACTAGCAGGATTATCTTTACGTCAATATACTTAATCAATGAAACAGAATGTAAGACCAAAACAAACAATTTTAATCAATTATTGAAAGCCTCAAATGACACATATGTTTGTATTTATATACGTGTGCATGTATGTTTGTATGTATGTATCTACCATCTATATCTGTCAGTCTGTCTATATAGATAAAAAGATAAAATTGATTCCTATGAAATTATAGTTTTGTAGATCACACACTGCAAAATATAAGTAATTTCACACAGTTCAACTTAAAATACATAGCTGAAATGAAGAATTAGGTGTTTATTATAGGACTTTCTCTTACCTGTCATTTTATTTGCTCTTATTTAAATTATTTATTCCTGCAGCTTTATTCTTACATGAAAGCACGTTCTTAATAAACAGAGAGTTGCAGCACTAATCACATTAACACTGCAGATGTGTCGAACCTTCTCATAGTCCCAAGTAACTGCCACAATGCAAATTTTAGCACATGTCTCTATCATATATTATCGCTTTTTATTTACTGTTTTTCCTCTGATGAGTTCCAAACACAGAATGAATGCACATTTGTTCCAACAAGTGAGATAATACAATATAAAGGTGAACAAAGGCAAAGTTAATCTTCCCTCCTTGCCCTCCCTTCCTTCTATGTCACCCCTGAAGTATCTCTACATCTCTATTTAGTTTTCCCTTAGGGGAATCTTATCTCACATGAGATGTCTGGCCAGCCTCCCTCCCTTCTTTCTTCCTTGTGCTGTCTTTCATTTCCCATTAACCTTTGACTTGCTTTTCTTGGTGCAGTGCCTCGACTCACTGCACTGCAAGTTATTGCTCTGGGGGTAGGAATTAAAGGGAAACAGAACAGGCAGCTCATTCCCCTTTCATTCCTATGGGTGTCAGATTTGACCACAATGACCTCAGAAAAAAAATATCCAAGAAGCGGGATTACCTCCCCACCTCTCCATCTTACCTTTTTTTTCTTTTCTGGACACTCAAACCCTGCTAGTCACATGCCACCTGATATGGTTTGGCTCTGTGTACCCACCCAAATCTCATCTTGAACTGTAATCTCCATGTGTTGAGGGAGGGTCCTGGTGGAAAGTGACTGAATCATGGGGGCTGACTTCCCCCTTGCTGTTCTTGTGATAGTGAGATCTCATGAGACCTGGTGGTTTAAAAGTGTGTGACACTTCCCCATTGCTCTCTGTGTCTCTCTCCAGCCACCATGAGAAGACATGCTTGCTTCCTTCTCACCTTCCCCCATGATTGTAAGTTTCTTGGGGTCTCCCAGTCATGCTTCTTATTAATCCCATGGAACTGTGAGTCAACCCTCTTTTCTTAATAAATTACCCAGTTTTAGTAGTTCTTTATAGCAGTGTGAGGATGGACTAATACAAGCATGAATCCTATTGTAAACTATGCATGCGAGGGATCTACATCTAGATTGTGTGCTCCTTATGAGAATCTAATGCCTGATGATCTGTCACTGTCTCCTATCATCTCCAGATGGGACCATCTAGTCCACCTGAAAGGGCCTTTGCCTCAGATGACACAGTAACATATTTTGCCTCTCTCACCTCACTCAGGGCCAACATAGCCTGAAAAGTGCACATACATTTTTGTTGCACTGCAGATTTCTGATCCGGAACATCTGATCTAGGCTACCTGTTTCATTTAAGGTCACATGCTCCAGGCCATGGGCTTTCTTTCATCTCCTTTCTGGGTGTCCTTCCCATCCCTCCTCTGCTACCAGAGCCCTCCCTGGGTCAGGAACCTGGTGCTCCTGGCCCTCTTCTTCTGCTGGTGGCTCCTCCCTTTGGCACTATACCCTGTTGGTGGTAGGTCACGTGCTTAATTGAGGTAGTAACATGTATTTTAACACATAATTACTTCATTTAATTCTCAAAAGATCATTGAGAAATGAGAGGGTAAGACTTGTTCCTACTTAGCACTTGGAAAAACTGAACTTGGAGGAGTTTGCATGATTTTGCTAATGCCTTTGCTAGGATTGTTAGGTTCCCGTGAGGTCTAAAACCCAGATTATCCAATTCCTAGTTTGTGTACTTGCTCTCGTGTAACATGCCCTAGAAGTCCTCTGTGCTCTGCTTCATGTCGCTTCTGAAACACCAAGATCCTTTTAAAGGCAAAGCTTTCCTTAGGTTCCCCACTACCGCCACTTAACCCCCAAGATGAAGCCCAGCTTGCTTATTTAGAAAGATGCAATCTTCTCTAGAAATTCTTTAATTTCCACCTAAAGAAAATGCCCATCAAGGTTACAGGGTTTCCTTTTTTTCCTAATATATTTATTTCTTGTTTTTGGCATAAACCATGCTTCTATTTGGGCCTCCCCAATCATACTGCACTGGATCAGTAAGCATAGAAACATTAGGGACAACTTTTACATACTCCCAGGGCACTGCAGGATAACAATCTAACATCCTCACAGCCTTTCATTAAATACTATTTTCAACATCCCAATAAGGACATAAGTTGAACCTGGAAACTCTCACACAGTGAAAACTTTCAATTAATTACATGTATATTTTTCCCTTGGTATGATCCTTTTTCATTACTACCTAAAACAATGGTTGATAAGGACATCTCAAACTTTGGAACTTCACAAGTCATTTAATGTCTCTTGGGCTTGAGTTTCCTCATCTGTAAAATAAAGCAGTACCTTTGTCAGGTGCAAGTTTGGAAGTCAGGTAGGCATGAAGTAGAGTCTTGACACGTCTATCTTTGTAAGCTGAAGCTACTGTGTCCTAGTAATCAGGTGAAATGTACTTGATGGTATCCTGGTGTCATGCAATTTATTTTTTTTATGTGTCACAGTCATGCAGTTAGGCTCTGTGTCCCCACCCAAATCTCATCTTGAATTGTAATCCTTATAATCCTCACCTGGGAAAGGCCAGGTGTAGATAATTGAATCATGGGGGCATTCTCTCCCATGCTGTTCTCGAAATCTCAGGGTCTCTTCCCACTTTGCTCAGCACTTTTTCTTCCTGCTGTCTTGTGAAGAAGGTGCCTTGATTCCCCTTCATTTTTCACCATAATTGTAAGTCTCCTGAGGCCTCCCCAGCCATGCAGAACCGTGAGTCAATTAAACCTCTTTCCTTTGTAAATTACCCAATCTCAAGATTTTTAGCAGTGTGAAAGTGAACTAATATATACAGCAAAACCAAGAATGTAGGATGCTTTGACTCATTAAGTCAGGATTATTCATGCTGGTTATTCAAACCAGGTAGTGTTGTCCTTCAACTGTGCATCTTCTTGAGAGGTAGGTTCTGGTAAGGAGCTGTCCATCATGGGACATCCAGAATCTGCCTTCAGATCCTTGAGAGCTTACAGCAGCCTGATTATTGCCACTGACAACTGTCTGATCTCGGAGATGTGACCATTCCTCAGTTTTGCATGGCAATTTGTTCTTAAAAGTTTTTCAAAAACAGGCTAAAAATGACATAATTTATCATCACAAAAAGGGTGCTGGATGGTGGAAAGACAGTGCAGCACTATCACGACATCCCTATCAACTGGAACACACAGTGCAGGGTAAAAATATCTTGCAATTAAATTGGGTTAACCAAGATAAAGTCTGTCGGGGAGAGCATATAACTCTGGAACAACAAACATGAAATTGCCTTTACAGAGAGGGCCCCTCTGACAACTCTAAGATTCCACCCTCTGTGGATAATTTTCCCTTCACTCTGCTTTAGTTGTCTTTATGGCATGATCACTCTTTTACATTCTATTAAATATATTCTTGTGTGTATATATATTTATTGAATATATTTGAGAATGAATTTATTTATTAAATATATCTTAGTCTCCATATTTTTTGTTTGTTGGCTGCCTCCTCTTTGCAAATGTATCTCCATGAAGGCAGACTTTTTATGTCATATATACCACATAGAAGATGTTCACTAAACATTTATTTTGCCTTGAGGCATAACAAAGTCAAGGTAACTTAAATGGTAGTAGGATATTCTTAGGGAAATCGGGAGATCTGAGGTTCCTTTTGACTTTGCCGTGCAGTACCTCTGCATTCTTGTCACAAAACTGGAAAAAATGAACAGCGTTTCCTGGAATTTAAGCATATATCAGAATCACCCAAAGGGTTTGCAAAACACAGATTCTTGGGCTTTACCCATAAAATTTCTGGTTCAGGAGGTCTGGAATGGAACTTACATTTCTTTTTATAACATATTTTAGATAATGAAAAACTAAGATATAGTTTTCCCCTAATCTATCCATCAGCATCTCCTGACAAGGTCTGTATAAAGCTTGATGTAAATTCAATATTGATCCTGCTTTCCATTTGAATACATGATGTACTTGATTGGATGGTGTTTACATTTTAGAAATTGTGGACATAATAGTCAATTTGCATGCAATCTGATTACTCAATGAGCTTGTCCTATAACATAATGATATTATATTATAACCTTCCAGTGGTGTGAGTCTCTGATTACCTAACCTTCCTTGTAAAACACTGATCACTAAAGCTGATGATAATGGACTTACAGTGATGGATAAACGAGATTTATACTGTACTTGCACTCCAGCCTGGGTAACAAGAGCGAAACTCCATCTCAAAAAAAAAAAAAAAGAAAATTAAACCAAAATGCATTTATGGACCATCTAGTTTGTTTCTAGTCAGCACAGAAGCTGTAAAATTTATGTTTCTTATCTATTATTCTGCTAGGTTTGTGAGTTCTGAGGGAAATAATCCTATTTTCCTGCTTAATGCATATAGGGTAAGCCCATTAATTACACTGAGATTAATGTGGCATTTAGTGTAGATACTCTAAAGTACATTTGCATTGAGTGTTTGACCTTTTACATTATTAAAAGTTAGAAAGTGCCAAAATTTAACCTAAGCACAAATCCAAAAATAGAATTAGCATGCTTTTGAGCATTTTTATATTTTGTTCAGCTATATTCCAAGAAGAATTTATAGGCAGGAAAACCATCTAAGAAAACATAAATAAAACAAATTTTCTAAACTGTGTGGATAGCATTAATGTTATCATTTATTACACTAATTATAGTAGAACAATAATTCTGTATGGCTGGGGCTCTACTAGGCTAGAAGACTAAAAATGAGCCCAGAAAAGAAAGAGATTTAAATGGGTACAATAAAAATTTCAGTTTAAAACTTCAAAAGTGTGTCAAAGAAATTTTGAAGAAAAAACAAGAAAGCACAAAAACCATACTTTCTTAAGTAGAAATTTAAATACACACATGTACTTCCCATATGCATACATGATCTTAGCTCCAAAAACTGCATAATTAATAATTAAGATAAATTATTATAATAGACTTTACCTTCATAATAAAATAAAAAACAGGTTTGAATGGATAGGCACCATTTATATTACTTTTCTTAACAGCTTATCTCTATACTCATACCCCAAAAAGTTTCAGGTAAGCTTATAAACCTTCAGCCAGTATCTCAAGAAAATGTGTACTGCTTGTTAATTTACAGTTCTCAAACATTATCATATATATGTTTTATATTATATCAGGACTTTTTTGTGAGAAATCTATTTGTAAATATTATGGTCTGTTTGGCTTATTTTGTTTATTTCCCTACATGTGCATAAGAAGGCTCCTAACAGTGTTAACATTTCATGGAATAGCAAATAACATCACACTGTCGAAACAGGCTCAATCAAAATTAGAGTAAAATTTGCAGTGTAATTGTTTTATTTTTTATGACTTTTAGCACATCCAGAATATGGAAATATATATTTTAAAAAGGATTACATCTATTTTATTTTGCATAGATTATTTATCAATATATCTCGGGCCATTATTTCTAATTACTCACTTCTTTCATAAAACCTCACAAGGGGCTTTAAGAGCACCTTCATACCCTGTCCTCCAACTCCACCCTCTATAAAAGGACACAACATATGAAATAAAACCAACCTACACTTGCTCGTGAACTTTTACCCTTTGAGATGAATATACTTTCTTCGTGGTGAGTTTACTGTCTCAACAGTATGTTTGCCTCTGTTAGAGAATAAACCATAAATGCAGGAGCTGTGTCTATTTATGTGCTGTGCAGTTCTCAATTTATTGATAGCACTTATAATAATCAATAAGTGAGTGAGTTCCAAACCTCTCCTTCAGAAGCCTCCATTTTGGCCATGAAATTATTTAAATGTAGCTTGCTGGGAATTGCTGCCTTTGCTTCCACAGTACAAGGGCTCCACCTTACTCTCTGAGCAGAAATTTATTTTGACCCTTCCCCATTCACACTCCTTCATGCTTTATTTATCCAACCCGGCATATACTCCCTTTGGTAGATACTTATCACCAAAGTCAAAGTCAGAGAAAATTTGACTCACACACAACACCAATACCAATTGGTGCTCTGTGTCAATATCTAAGACTGCAGAACGAGCATATGTGTTAATATGAAAACATTTGACTTAAGATTTTCTGAGGATGCCTAAGTAGTTTGGTTGAAGGTTGAACTGGTTTGGTCCTGAATCTCACCCTCTATGCATAATTCTGGCCATAGGTTGAAGATAGAAATAATAATCACAAAAATCACTGTCCCAAATGTGTTAATGAGTTCATCCATAAACACATATAAGTAACAATTCTGTTAGTACATGCCATTGATTTCCTTGTGTACATACTTAGAAAATATGAAGAGTTCATATAATGTGTGTAATTTATCATAGTATCTCCTGAAAAAGTATCTGTTTCTAATTAAAATCAGAGTTGAAAGGAATGGCAGTTGTATATATGTACATATTCTATTCTTACAAATTATGAAAGCTCTGTCATCAAATAAGTAAATTGAAGAATTAAACCATTTGTCAATGTAATTGAAAGGAGATTTTCTATATCTCAGCAGCATAAAATGTCTTCATTTTTCTGAGCAGCTGACCTTCTTAGAAATCATAGCCCACTTTGGAATAATGAATTATAAAGTTAAAAGTCTTGTTTTATCATTGTCTCAGTGAAAACAACTTTTTAACGAGACTCCTCAAGTCATCTGAACCTAAGTCTTCATTCACCAAACTAAAACAACAGATAAACATGGTCTCCCCCAGGTCATTTTTCTCTTTGGATTGCTCCCTTCTGGGAACACAGACATTAACCTCAAATTTTTGTTTAGGGAAAACCAATCCTCTTCCTGACATTTCTAGTTTGAACTTTCTCTGTTTTCATTTGGCTGAATTGTTTTTGGTTTATATTTAACCAAAACTCATGAAGTACAGAAATAAGGTAGGGTTTCTGATAATTTAAACCAAAGTGCCTATTTCTTCCTTCCACTTTTCTGTACTATGCTTCATCTATGGTGTGGGTCATAGCTATTTTAAAAAATATATCTTTCTTACCCTAAATCTTTCCTTTGGAATTTCTTTCATTAGATTTATTGAGAGCAAACGTATTCTGTAATTTTGTGAGTCATCTTATTTCTTGCTTGGTACATTTTCATACAGTTCTCTTGCATTTCATATATTATCCTCTTATTGCAGGTGATTTTGCATTTTATTTATGAAAAATTTTCTCAATGTTGTACAAAACAGATTTTCCTTTTTTCTTGCCTTATTATGTATTGATTGGGGAACCATTATCAAATGTCTGTGATATTGCTAGGAATTATAAATATTAACAAAAGAGCATTTCATAAAATTGTTATTATGATTACCAGAGTTACATGAAAACGTTTAGAAATTTTAATAACATATTTACTTTTGCATTTGATAATTAATAATATAGTAAAATGCTTCTGCAAGGTATTAGGTGAAAATGGAGGCTTTATCATTTGATATATCAGTACAAAATAGTATATGTAACATCATAAAACCAACCAAATTTTTAACAGACTTCCAAACTATCTTTCATATATCATTTAATAGCTACTAATTATCATTTCTTCCTTTCTTTAATGTTATTAAAAATAAGAGTTAAAGGAGAGAGTTTCTTATATCAATTCCTACTTTCTTTGGCTTAAATTTTTATAGAAAAATATTCTGATTCATCATTTGTGTTGGTCAGTTTTGTGTTGCTACAAGGAATACCTAAAACTAGGATAATTTTTTTTTTTTTTCAGAAAAGGAGGTTTAGGTGGCTAACTTTTCTGCAGGCTGTATAAGCATGGCACCAGTATCTGCTCAGCTTCTGGTGAGGCCTCAGGAAACTTCTAATCTTAGCAAAAGGCCAAGAGAGAGCCAGCATATCACATAATGAGAGAGAGAGGGCAAGACAGAGAGGACATGCCAGACTCTTTAAAATAACCAGATTTTGTGTGAACTCAGAGTGAGAACTCACTCCTACAGTGATGACAGCACCAAGACACTCATGAAGTATCCACCCACATGATCCAAGTAACTCCCTCTAGACCAGCCTCCAACACTGGAGCTCACATTTCAACAAGATATTTGGAGGGTACAAAACATCCAAATCATAACAACTTGCATTTCAATTTTATTAAGAAAGACATAATTCTTTTTAGAAATTTGAGATAAGATTTATTTCCATAATGTCTACTGATGCTGCGTGACTTACTATGGGGTAACTTCTGGATAAGTTTGGGGATGCAACTCCATCATCAGTCAAGGAGCATAACAAATACATGTGTTTTTCTTGCCATGATAAAGTTGAAAAATCATCAAGTTAAACCATGGTACATCAGAAACTATGTATATTTATTTGTTGTAGGCACTCTTTACCAGGAGAAAAAGACAAAGTTTCTGTTCTCAGGGAGCTTGTGAGCTACCGTCGAAAGAGATTATTGTACTGTCAAACATATATTCATATGAAGCATTATGTGCCTTATCATGGGAGGCTGGGGTTCAGATGATATTAGAGAACCCTCACCATGGGTGGGCCATGGAGTGCATAGTGTGGGGGAAAAGGTTCCCAGAACTAGAGAGCATCATAAAAGGCCTCTGAAAGTGATGGTTTTAAAGGAAAGGGCTGAAATTTGAATTTTTCCTCTTTCCTTTGCCAATGTTATTTATACTATGTATTGACAATAGCTAACAGAAATTGTTTCTTATATAAGCCCTACTTTCTTTTGCTCAAAACTCTGCAAAACCAATTCTGATTATTTTCACCTAGTGCAAGGAAAAGGAGCCTGGGTTAGGCTGCCCAAGCAAAGGAAAAGCACATAAGATGGTTTTAATCTAAGAGAAAAAACAGTGACTTTTGGTAAGTAAAACATCAGCATGGCTGACTTGGCAGCCCAGGAGAACCATGTAAAGAGGTGGGGAAAAAGTGGATGGAGAGAAAATACAGCCCACAGTGTAAACGGCCTTAGAAGTCCTGGAAAGCAGTTTAGACTTTAACACAACAACTACAGGAGTCATTACAATTGGAACACAGCAGTAATTTTTTACTAAGACCATGCTTGTGGCAATGCAGAGGATAGATTGCAGCAGACTGTAGAGGTGGAGATGACTTTGGGAAACCACTTGTGTAGCTATTTTACTAGTTTACATAATCTGTGATATTTGGTGGCCTTGAAATTATTTAAAAATAGAACTATTTATTAAAAATCAATTACATTAATTACAACTTTGGTACTTAATAGCAGAAGCAAGCAAACAAAATATCAAGAAACAATCTAGATGCCTGACAATGGGTATTGGTTATATTAATTATGCTACAGACATATGGACTAGAATGCTATACGGCCATTATAAATAATGTTGTGTATAAGAACATTCATGGTTAAGGAAAATGTCCAAGGAAAAGGCTGATTAAAAAGTAGTCTTAAAGCCATGAGTCATTGAGAAAAACAAACAAACAAACAAACAAATAAACATCACACTAAAGAAAAAGACTGGGCATATGTTTATATCCAAATACCAATATATTGTCTCTGGGAGATAATAGATAAATTTTAAAATAAAACTTTTCATTTTATCCTTGGTGCTTTTTTCTTTTCCCAAAATTTCTTTGGTGGCCATACATTGTTTCACTCAGAGCTACATATACTTTAAAATAAACTTAAAATAAGTTGTTTAAATAGATATGCTTGCATAATTTATAATATTCAAATTATGTGGTCCAAAAGGCATACGAGGCACAGTTTACTGCCTAAACAACTGGTATTTCCCCCTTTCCTCCTTGTGATAAGAGTCCTGATGAGAATCTTTTCTCTCAGGCAAGTTAGGGATCTCCCTTAGTTAAGGAGAAGTAAGCTCAGCAGTGACTCTCTTCCTCTCTGCCAGTTACTTTCCCAGCTCCCTTGTAGACAGGGATGGCAAAATGTCAAAATTACAGTCCACGAAATAAAGAAAAGTTATTGCAGAAATCCTAAACATATTTCCTTCACTGATGAAAACATAAATAAGTCTCATAATGAAAAAACACAGTTTTTCTTTTTCTTGCTTCTTATCTTGAAAGCAAATGTGATACCTGGAGCAATGTTAGCCATGTTGTGAAGATTGGCTGAGAAACTTAAAGATGGACAGAAAACATGCAAGGGACAGTAGAACAGAGATAGGGAAAAACCTGAAGCCCCAACAATATCACTGAGCAGAAAACCAACGGGAACAATCAACCGATTGGGCCTTTTTAAATGGAGGGCTGGGGGAAAGACTCCTATTGGTGTAAGCCACTAACAGTTGGTTTTTTATTTACTTGCAACAATAAACATTCTTAATTATTAAATGAGGACTGCTAGCAAAATTAGATGGTAGGATTGTAACTGAAATTTTTATTTGGTAATATAACTCTCCTTTGAAGTCATTTGTGAAAATGTGTTTGAGAAGAACGAATATCTTAAAGAATGTACTTCTTATAATGCAGAAGAGAGTAGGTTCTATTTCCTGACAGCAGTTTCTGAAATGCTATTTTCTTTGAGATAGAACAAACATGAGGGCTAACTTATCTTTGCAAGGGAACGAGGGCAGGGAATGGCTTCTAAATGTCTTCTGGTACCTGATGCAAGAGGGGCTGAATCACCACAGCTCTAGCCCGGGGGATCTTATGGGCTGAGCTGGCTGTCCTCAAGTGAGCTCTGCCCACCAGAGTGACTCTGCTTTGCTGCCAGCCTTCACCTAGGCTGCTGTGGTGCCAGCTCCCTGGCTTGAACTTTCAACTAACATGAATATCGCAAGTATCCATTTAGAAGAAAACTAAAGGTAAAGCTTAAGTAGCCTTTCTCAAACTGAGTAACATTTACCTTTGAGAGTTTCGTGACAACTAAACAATTCCCAACTATGTAGCAATTACAAGGTTATTTAACAAGAGTATTCCCCATCACAGAAGTGACCCCCAATGTGCAGTCTTTTCTGTGGATTAACCCACACTGTAATAGATACCTCAATAGCCAAGGAGTCACAGATGAGGCAAGAATTCTGGAAAATCCAACCTCTGGTTGGATGACTGCATTCACTTCATGTGGCTGCTCTGACAAATGATCACAAACTTGGTGTCTTAAAACAACACAGATTTATTCTCTGGAGTGATGGAGGGCAGATTCTAAAATGAGTTTCGCTGTATAGAAATCAAGGCAACAGCAGAGTCACACCCCCTCTAAACCTCCCGGGGAGAATCCGTGTCCTTGCCTTGCGCGATTTCTGGAGATCAACCTCATCACATCCCCTCTCCTCCCACTGCTTCCAGTCACATCACCTCCCTCTTCTGTAGTCAAATCCCCTCTGTCTCCTTCATATAGGGACACTCTGATTACACATAGGGCTCACTGGGCTAGTCCAGGGTAGCCTCACTATCTCAAGAGTCTTAAACTGCAAAGTCCTCCTTGCTTTGCAGGTAATATAAGTTCTGGGGATTAGGGTGTGAATTTCTTTGGGGGCCATTATTCAGCCTTAGGCACAATAGCTGTAGGCAATTAAAGAAAAATCATGCTGATGCTAATTGAATCCATATTTTGTTCCATGCGCTGTCCTAAGTCCTTGAAAACAGGAGAAAAAGTGAATATTTAGAAGAATAAGTATTAACTGACTCAATAGTTGTACTCTTATGCAATAAGTACTATAATTATTCTCAGTTGACTGATGATGGTACCAAAACACAGAGATGTTAAATGTGACCGGAGATCACAATGCTCATACAAGGCACAGCAGTGATTTGGTCCTAAGCAAAAGCCCCTTGCTCTTCATCTCCATGCAGCGTGTCACATTTAACCTTCTGGGACTCCAGTGTCACGGGCGGATGGAAGGCTATTGAACTAGATGCTCTCTGTATCTCTCTCAGGTTGTAGTGTACAGGATTTTCCCAACCCAAGGATGTAAATACAGTTTTCCCAATGAGAAGAATCCCAATGGTATTTTTGTTATAACAACAAAATTATGAAAGAAACATTTCAAAAGTCATGTTATCACGTTGTTTGAAAAGAATGTGGTGTAGAGAAAAGTCACACATTTCTTGAAGAACAAACTTTATCAAAATGATAGTGATAACATTTCTAATCTGTGCAGAGTGTCCAAATTGCTCAGTGGTTGATTCAGAGAAGCCAGGTTAAATAAGGGCGTGTGACATGAACCACTGTAAAAAAGATGCCCCATGCTTTTCGGAGGTCACTGACATAAGTAAGAAAAGCAATCTATCTTTCTGAAACTACTACAGAACTGAAATAGAAAAAGTCTGAAGAAGACAAAATATTCACATGAACAATTTCCCCCCAAAATAATCAGTTCTGATAAAATGAAGTAACAAAGCTTTTTGTGTTAAAGGAATTGTAATAGACACGTATACAGATAAAGTACATTGGATGAATCATGTTTAATAATAGCACTAAATATCTTTTCCAGAAGCATAATGGGTAATTTCTCCAGCATAAGTGATTTATGAAAAGAAGAACTAAACAGAAACAAAATAAATGCAGGATAATTTAGCGTCTTTGTTATAAGCAATTTGAAAATATAATGGGGAAGAGCAGAAACTAATTGTAATACAGGAAAATTTTAAAATTCCACTTAATGAGAAGTCATTTGGTAAGCAGAGTATCTAAAGGAAAATGTTAAAATACTCTGAAATTAGGTAAATCCATACATTAGTGGCTGTAGATTTCATTTACTCTTTTAGTGTGACAGAAAAAGTAAGCCAAATTGAATGGCTCCTATTTTTGTGTTTGTGTGTGTGTGTTTAAATAGAACACAGTGAAATAAAGAAAAAATAAAAATAGTAAAAATAACTCCATAAAAATAAGCGGAACTGCAAATGTTTCTTTCCTGCTGATTTCAATTTGTTGCCTTAAAATTGTATATTCTGGGAACCGATTCCCATCCCTTGAAAGACAGCTATCATAATTACTTTTATTTTCTTTTATATTAAAGTCAAATGGCTTGGAGAATCAAGGTGTATGGTTAAGTTTAGAGGTTGCTCAGCTGATATCTGAGACTGAAGCCATTGAAGTGTGAGATAACTGTAATAAAATGGCTCGGCCATTGAGGGCACCCTAAAACTGATTGATTCTCAGAATAGAACCACACCTCAGATTTATTATGCTGTATTTTCCACAAATGGCCGAAGTAGTCTGATTACTTAAGACATTGATTCTGCATGATAAAGCTATTACATTTATATTCCACAGCCAAAACTTGCTGTGGAAGTAGTTTTCTTTACAGAGTTTACTGACTTGCTGGGGCATTTTATGATCTTGGATGCTTGTGAGGAAAATACTGGAGATAATCAAGCAATGCTGAATAATTACATGTACATTTCATTTTATACGGAAGTTAATGGAGAAACATTTTAATTTTTTTTCACTTTTTTTCAAGAATGGAGAATTTTACTGATTTCAGAATGATAGGTGCGTTTCATAGTTGATTCTGTTAGTTTTTAGGTCAAAGACGAGTTAGGATTATGACCTCATTTACAAAATGAGGTTAGGTGTTCCTAAATTTCAAATATTTCATGTTTCCAAGCTAGTGTTTAGCATATTGCTGCTGACAATAAACTTCTTAAAAAAGAGGAATTGCTAATTTTGAAACATCTTAATGGATTACAGAAAAACTATATAAAATATTTAAAATGTCAAGTGAAGAAGTATTTCCTTTTAGCTCAAAATTCCATCATTTTTTTTTTTTTTTTTTTTTTTGCTTATAGGTCAGTATACCAGTAATAATAGTAATACTTGGTAATAAAATAATAGCAAAAATGATGGCAGTTAATGCTGAATGTAAGTTTACTGTGTACTAGGGTCCATGTTTTCAATAATTACATTAAATTCTCTTTACTATCCAGTGACTTGCTAAAAATGTTTTTAGTTCTATTTTTACATTACAATCCAATGACTTGCTAAAAATATTTTTAGTTCTATTTTGTACTTTAAGAAACAGAGACGATACAGTTGTTATGTGCCTGCCTACAGTTGCATTGCTAGTACTTGACCGAGGATTCCAATGAAGCTCGTCTCATCTCAAAACCATCCTCTCCGCTATGAAGGATAGGAATAATTTGAAGCTAAAGAACATATCATAAAGTGAAAATGCTTGTCTCTATAACCAAAAAACTTGCAAATAGTAATATGCAGAACATTTATTTCTAAATGTATAATAATAATTTAAAAATAACAACATATATAATTGATTTAGTTTATTTAAGAGATTACAAAATAATACAAAACAGAAAACAAATACCTTTTTGATTTTTCCTAAAACCTGGTAAGATTGACTTCTGGAATTTCAGATGAGCTAAACTTTCACACAGATTTGAAAACATGATCTAATGCACAAATGCTATATAATAAACACAGCTGATTAAAATTTAAATTCTTTTTAACAGCAGTAAACTGCTGTATGTATAATTTAGTATTATACATACAGCAGTTTAACAATTTTATTTAAAATAAGACACAGATACAGAAAACCACTTAAAAAGTATGGCTTAATGAGTTATCTTAAGCGTTTGTAGCTCTTAAATCCTTTAGCCAGTATAACCATCATTCACCGTAAGTCATGAAACTTTGCCCTCCTACCCAGAAGCCCTTCAGTAGGCCCATCCTTATCACAGACTTCTTCCTACTAAAATAACTATTGTCTTGACCTATATGGCATTACTTCCTTGCAATTCTCCATTGTTTTACCACCTAACTGTGTATCCCTAGACCCATTTACATGTCTTGTATGTTTTTTTTAATCTACAAGTTTCCTCTTCATCCCTTTATTTTCCTTGCAATTTATCTGTCAAAGATCCCAGACTGACTGGCCTGTGGACTTGTCCACAGACTACATTTGCTGGTGCACACTTTTGCTGCCTATATTCCATTCTCCTCTCTATTCCCTGAAAATCAGTAGCAGATACAGAGTCTCGATTAGATGTGGCTTTGAATCTTTGTCAAGGCTATAGATATTTCTGGGTTCCTTCACCTGAGACATACAGTCTGGTTTTCACTGCTTTTCTCTGATATTAACAACTGCTATTTACAGAAAATTACATAGAGCCACCAATCACTTTTTTTTAGTGCACTATTGCCTGCCTTAATTAACATTTGATGAAAGAATGAGTAATAAGAAATGAATACAATATAAGGCTTAGTAATAGGCACTATGAAGAAGTAAGAATATACTCCAACCTAAGAATTAGGAGGAATAAGCTCTATGCAATGTTATTTGTAATACCAAATAGAAAACAGTAAGTGCCAAATAAGAAGAGATGAAAAAAAATGTTATGGCAATTCAAAAGAGGAAAAATTACATTTCATTGGGAAAACAGTGATAAAATCTTAATAAAATAAGTAGGAGACATCTGATTTGCAGTAATTCTTACTTATGTCAAATTTATTCTGCATGTTATTTTAAAAATTGGTAGACTAAAAATTGAGCTCTTATTTTTCCTAGTGCTAGCAAAATAGAGGATTACTGTCTCTGCTTTGTTTATATTCTGCCTTAATGTATGAGAGTATTTTGTAAAGGTTAATATCATCTCAAGATGTTAACTTCCTGAGGCAACAATCTAACAACTTTACAACTTTATATTTTTCACCTTTAATATGCATTTTCAGTGGGTAAAATTATCTGACTCCAGTGATGCTGGCATTTCATTCCCAGGTAAAAGATATAATTCTTCTCAAAGAATCTTAGGCAAGTTATATGTGAGCAATTCCAACACATAATTAGTTTTAAAATCATTTGTATTCTTCCTTTCAGTGGGTGAGAAGCCCTATCATTTGGAGTAGGTTTTGTGCAGGTGTAAAGTACTGGTTTCTAAATATTTCCTGATAAATACGCGCAATTTTGTCTATCAGGAGGTAAGTTGGTAATTGGAAATAATCGAGCAATTTCTAAGAAATTACTAGATTGACAGATGCAATTTACAGAAAGAGTAATCACCATAGCCCAGCTAAGTCAGGTAATCAAATACAAGCTCTTTTCAAGAGTCTTAACCAAAGAAGAACATTCAGTCAGACTCGGGATTTATTTAATCCAAACTGTACCCTTTGTTCAAGACAGCTGCCTTAGGAGGAGTTATGTAACATCAAATAACTTCAATATTCTAGGTTGCTCAAGAAATGAGCATATAAGAATTACAAGCCAATGATGTAGAGATTCCTGCAGCT
The DNA here is from genome assembly GCF_009761245.1 of Sapajus apella. NCBI lineage: Eukaryota > Metazoa > Chordata > Mammalia > Primates > Cebidae > Sapajus > Sapajus apella. Next base: position 15,218,504 of record NW_022436970.1, on the reverse strand, counting down.
AATGTCCCAGTGTGGGGATTCCAACTGCGCCTCTTTTCTGGACATGTGCACTTTGTCTTGTATGTGTACACATGCTAATTTGAGGTACACTTTCTAAATTCATTCATGATAGGGAATTGCCAGTGACTTTAATCTTTCCATAAACTTTTTCCAAGAGGAAGACTTGTCTTTGTGAAACTGTTGTGTGCTATGTTTTGTGCACAGCTCACTCTATTTTTAAGGATAGATGTGTTAATACCTATCAGAACTCTCAGACTGACAAAGTACAATCAAAGATGGTACAGGCTTATGTTCTTAGAAGGTTGGCAAACAGGTGAAAGCGAATAGAAATTGCTTTTTTGTGGCCAGCATGTATTAGGCTTATGTATGTTAGTAAGAAATTAATTAGATTGGAAGGACTGGGCAAGGAGGGCACTCTGCTATTATCATTGCAGACAGATCCTCAGCAACACTTTCTCATGTGGAATGGCAGAACTGGGGATTAGAGAAATTGTTTGTAAATGTGGATCCCAAAGCATTCTTACAAAAGCAAGCCAGGCTCGTTTGAGAGTTTCCAGGACCTTTCTTTGGAATTTTCATCCTTTCCATCATGCTATTACTGAGCTCACCTTGAAGCGACTTGAGTTGCTGGGATCCATCTCTGCCTAATCTAGTAATTGGGACTCTGGCCACAGCCAGCTTTCCCTACACTGCCGCTGCCCAGATAATTGCTGTGACATTTCATATCTCTCTTCTCTGAAAGAAACACTCAGGCAGAAAACTCATTCTTCTAGAAAGCGCCCCGGGCCCTCTGTTACAGGATGAGTGCGGTTCACAGTTCAGTGGCTGGCTTTTTCTCTACATGGTCAAAGGCTGCTTTCCACAGTTCGATTACTCAGAGGAAAAATAAACCTGAACAGACACATAGAGTTGTTTCTCTCTTCTTTCCCACTTGTTAGGAGGTGGTTAAACGCAGATAAAACTTCTCCTTAAAGACCTTTACTTTGAGTGCTGCAAGGCATTCCATTTATCCTGCCTGCCAAATGGAGAAAATTCCCAAATGGGCTATTGTTAAATGAATCGGTGTATATAATGAACGAACTTTGTTATAAAGAAACCCTGGCCCTTTGCCTAGCACACAGTTGGTGCTTAGTAAACATCTGCTAAATGAATACAGGCGTCAGAGAACTGGAACCTTGTTCTCACATTAAACAATGTTGTTCCAAGATCTTTATTTATACTTTCTCTGGCAACTGGGTTACGCTATCTTTCAATATATTGCTATTACGTTTTGTAAGATATTCCTACACACTGTTTCATAACAAAATATACACATATTTTAGCTCTATAGAAATAGTCTTATATCCTTAATCACATGTTTTTAAAAACTGAAAGAGAAGATATCTGCAAACTGCCCATCGAATAAGGGATAATAAGTAGAATATATAAGGAGCTCAAAGAACTCTACAGGAAATGATCTGGTAATCTGGATAGACATTTCTCAAAAGAAGACATACAAATGACAAACAGGTACATGAAAAGGTGCTCAGCATCACTGATCATCAGAGAAATGCAAATTAAAACTACATTGAGGTATCATCTCACCCCAGTTAAAATGGCTTTTGTTCAAAAGACAGGCAGTAACAAATGCTGCTGAGGATGGTTTGAGAAGGGAATCCTCACACACTGTCGGCGGGAATATAAATTAGTGCAACCACTACGGAGAACAGTTTGGAGGTTTCTCAAAGAATCAAAAGTAGAGCTGTTACATGATCCAGCAATCTCACCACGACATACATTCCCAAAAGAAAAGAAATCCGTGTACTGAAGAGACAGCTGAACTTCCATGTTTATTGCAGCGCTACTGAAAATAACCCATATTTAGAAACAACCTAAGTATCCATTAACAGGCAAATGGATAAAGACAAATTCAACCATAAAAAAAGAATGAGATCCTGTCATTGGTAACAACATGGATACAACTTGAGGCCATTATTTAAACTGAAATAAGCTGGGCACAGAAAACCTTTGCATGTTCTCACTTAGTTGTGGGAGCTAAAAATTAAAACAATTGACGTCATGGAGATAGGGTAGTATGGTGGTCACCAAAGGCTGGGAAGGGTGGGTGGGGTGGGATGGTTAATGGGTACAGAAATACAGTTAGATGGAATAAGACCTAGTATTTGACAGCACAACAGGATGGCTACAGCCAACAAAAATTTCTTGCACATTCAAAAATAACTAGAAGAGTATATTTGGATTGTTTGTAACCCAAAGAAAAGATAAATATTTCAGGTGACATATACCCCATTTACCCTGATGCGATTGTTACACATTATACGCCCATATCAAACTATCTCATGCATCCCATAAATATATATACCTATGTACCTACAAAAGTAAAATAAAATTTCTAAAAAGAAAAAAAGCCCAATAGCAATGCAACCCTGCATTACTGCACATATTACTACATATAAAACAAGATCTTAATATTGTTCATGTAGTATTTGAAGAATATAAAAATTCTTACATAGAGTATGCTTTATTAGATTGCATAATTAATTATAAACATTTTCTAGACTTTATAATTTAGTGGTTCTCAGAAATACGGCAATTATTTTTTTTAAATTATACTTTAAGTTCTGAAATACATGTGCAGAACATGCAGGTTTGCTACATAGGTATACATGTGCCATGGTGGTTTGCTGCACCTAACAACTCCATCATAGGTTTTAAGCCCCACATGCATTAGGTGTTTCTCGTAATGCTCTCCCTCCCCTTGCCCCTCACCCCCTGATAGGCCCTGGTGTGTGATGTTCCCCTCCCTGTGTCCATGTGTTCTCATTGTTCAACTCCCACTTATGAGTGAGAATATGTGATGAAACACAGCAATTTTTTAAATTACACAGGTGCCTGGTGCTCCTTTTGATGGATTAAGACACATCTCCTTTGGAAAAATCTCTGGTCACGGATAATAGAGGACTTAGGGGTTAGTCTGTATTTCTTGTTCAGCTCTGAGGACCTCGATCTTGTTACTCCACTGTAGCAACAGAGGGAAGTCAACAATGCCTTTTTAATAATACACATGTGAAGTCATAGGGGATGAAAAGTGTCTTTGTGTTTCAGAAATAGTGGAATATCACCACAGACTCACACTGCAGCCTCCCATAATGTGCTTACTATTGTGTAGGGGACTTAGTGGCAGGACACTTTCTAGGTAATAAGTAAAGAAGAAAAAGTGTTAAAAATTTATTCTGATGATGATATTCAAATAGTTCCAGCTGATATCTTAGTGGTTAGCCAGGGACAGGTGTGGAAAAAACTAGGTTTAATATATTTAATCTGTTTGATGTAATTAATACATTTATACAAATTTTGGCCAAAGAAATACTGCCAAGAATGTAAGAAGTTTCTTCTATGTGTCATCTCTGGCAACATGTACACAGGTGCTCAGTTGCTTACCACCCCACTATAAAAAGGGGTACAGTGGACAGCAGTTCCTTGTGTTATTGTAAGTTACAAAGATGATAATTTTAGTTTTATTTGGTGAATTTCTTTTAATTACACACATACCATGCACAAACACACACGCACACACACACCTGCCTCAATATAATGGGTCATGCACTTTGTAGCTGAGTTGGGAACATTTAGGGAGATTTACCTATATAATGCAATCATTAATTTTTGGTTTGGGAAAAAACAAACTAGAATGAAATAAGAGCAAAAGGTCCTATAAGAGGTACTTAATTTACTTGTAAAGACAGATTTTATATGCATATATACCATATACTATTTAACAGATATTTAATAATTTCTATAAAACCTATGAATAAGTATTAATCACTGTGCAAGAAAAAATTCAGAATTAGGGTGAGAAAAATTGTACTACTATTTTTCACAATTGTCACTTTGAATCATGGTTATGTTTGTAACTCAAATATATGGTCTTGGTTATTAATATTTGAAAGAATTTTGGCCAGGCGCAGTGGCTCATGCCTGTAATCCCAGCACTTTGGGAGGCCAAGGTGGGTGGGCTGTTTGAAGTCAGGCGTTCGAGACTAGCCTGGCCAACAGGGCGAAATCCCATCTCTACTAAAAATACCAAAAATTAGCTGGGAGTGGTGGCATACTCCTGTAATCCCAACTACTTGGGAGGCCGAGGCAGGAGAATCGCTTGAACCCAGGAAGTGGAGGTTGTGGTGAGCCGAGATTGTCACACTGCACTCCAGTCTGGGTAGCAGAGCAAGACTCTGTCTCGCCTCCCAAGTAGTTGGGAAAAAAAAAACAAAAGAATTTCTTAAAAAGTAATAACAAAACATCATTCATCTTTTTTTTTGAGATGGAGTCTCCCAGGGTTGGAGAGCAATGGTGCAGTCTTGGCTCACTGCAATCTCTGCCTTCCAGGTTCAAGCGATTCTCCTGCCTCAGCCTCCCGAGTAGCTGGGACTACAGGCACCTGCGACCATGCCCAGCTAATTTTTTGTATTTTTAGTAGAGACAGGGTTTCACCATGTTGGCCAGGCTTGCCACTAATTTTCTGTTTTAAGGAACTGTTTATTGGGAACACCATCTTTGCTAAAACGAGTTGAAGTCATATACTCTATTGTATTATAATGTGTTGCATTGTTTCTGTTCTTTGGTTATTCATGGGAAAATATTTCAGTTATTTCATAAGATAGCCTTACTGAAAGTGAAAACACAGGGCAGCTAGACCAATTTTTTATGCTCCTATTTTACAGACTGGGACATAATAAAAAGTAAATGAGATAGCTATTTCTCACCAAGTAGTCTGTCTTCATTACCTGGTAGCGATTCTGTTACTGTCATGGGTACGTTTAAGAGGCATTATGATTACAATTTACACATTCTGATTACACGAATGCATATTGTTTTGTGCTGAACACTTTTGCCAGTCTTCCAAATGATCAGTTAGGCCGCCTTGGATAGCTTTACTCTCTGTTAGTTAAGTAGCAAGTTTAAATAGATCATATGCTTAACATTACCTTAATGTTGGAATCTCCACCTACTCCTTAATTTTTATTTGTTACATATAGTTGAAAACTTCCATTCTACACAATGAAAATGGAATGGATCCCCCTAATTTCTTCTCATTATTAAGAGCCCATTTATGCTTACAAATTGTGGCTGCAATTACTCATGCCTCACGATTGTTTAAGTGAGTGAGAAGAAGAGCTGGGAGATTTCTAGATTCCTAATGACACTAACACACACAACTAGTAATGAGCCAGTTCTGGTACCTTGTCGGGTGTGTATCCTGCTTTGCAAGGAGATCTTTAGGGCACCCAGTTTAATCCAGAAAAGACCCAGATCACCCTTGGTTATTTAATAATCTTTTAGGCACTTCAGAGTTGACTGCTAGACAAAGTACAGATGTGACCCTTGATAGAAGACAAACAAATAAAATGACTTTCATGATTCTTCCTCACAATGTATTGAGTCCATTTTCTCTTCCACTGTCAGAGAGGTGGACCCAAGGCAAGAATTTGAATGGAGGTCCACATGTCACCTATCTGAATACTTATGTTACAAATAAAGCTAACACAGTGTAAAAGAAAATATGTTATATTGTCCTACTTTGGCAAAGACACATAATTATAACCAAAAAAAGTGCCTCGGATCTTGATGCTAGTTACACAGATATTTTCAGTTTGAGAAAATTCATCAAGTTTTTTTTTTTTTTTTGAGACCAAGTCTCTCTGTTGCACAGGCTGGAGTGCAGTGGCACAATTTTGGCTCACTGCAACTTTTGCTTCCTGGGTTCAAGCAATTCTCCTGCCTCAGTCTCTTGACTAGCTGGGTTTATAGGCATGCACCACCATGCCTGGCTAATTTTTCTTTTTTTGATAGAGACGGGGTTTCACCACTGGCCAGGTTGGTCTCAAACTCCTGACCTCAAGTGATCTGCTCACCTTGGCCACCCAAAGTGCTGGGATTACAGGCATGAACCACAGAGTTCTGCCATCAAGTTGTATACTTAGGATCTGTGTATTTTCAAATTGGGTCAAACAATCTGAAATTGCTGGTATTTAATCACTTTTGACCTATAAAATTAGGAATCACATGGTTCAACATAATTTACCCATATGTATGAATTTTACATGGCAAAATGTCTGCAAAGTATCAAGTTTACTCTATTTAATTATTGGGCATGTCTCAATGTTTCACTGTTCATAGTGCAGTATTCCTTAGGTGCCACTTGCAACTGTTGCAAACATTGTGCTAATGCACTAACTTCTGGGTATTTTTGAAACTATACATTATATGTCAAAGCTAGAAAATGTACACTTGGTACTGGTGGGAAATAATAGTTCATTATGCAAGAGTCTCTTGTGTTTAAGTTCTGAGGAAAATTAATTGATCTCACCACTCAAAATTTCCCCATCACTTGGTGATGGGATCAATTTAACATTACTGTTCTTTCTTTTTTTTTTTCCCATTTATGTATTTTATTGCATTTTAGGTTTTGGGGTACATGTGAAGAACATGCAAAATTGTTGCATATGTACACACGTGGCAGTGTGGTTTGCTGCCTTCCTCCCCATCACCTACATCTGGCATTTCTCCCCTTGCTATCTCTCCCCAGCTCCCCACCCCCCACCGTCCCTCCCCTATTTCCCCCCAACTGACCCCAGTGTGTAGTGCTCCCCTCCCTGTGTCCATGCGTTCTCATTGTTTAACACCCACCTATGAGTGAGAACATGCGGTGTTTGATCTTCTGCTCTTCTGTCAGTTTGCTGAGAATGATGGTTTCCAGGTTCATCCATGCCCCTACAAAGGACCCAAACTCATCGTTTTTGATGGCTGCATAATATTCCATGGTGTATATATGCCACATTTTCCCTATCCAATGTATCATCGATGGGCATTTGGGTTGGTTCCAGGTCTTTGCTATTGTAAACAGTGCTGCAGTGAACAGTCATGTGCACGTGTCCTTATAGTAGAACGATTTGCAATCCTTTGGATATATACCCAGTAATGGGATTGCTGGGTCAAATGGAATTTCTATTTCTAGGTCCTTGAGGAATCGCCACACCGTCTTCCACAATGGTTGAATTAATTTACACTCCCACCAACAGTGCAAAAGTGTTCCTATTTCTCCACATCCTCTCCAGCGTCTGTTGTCTCCAGATTTTTTTTTTTTTTTTTTTTTTTTTTTTTGAGACGGAGCTTCACTCTTGTTACCCAGGCTGGAGTGCAATGGCGCGATCTCGGCTCACCGCAACCTCCGCCTCCTGGGTTCAGGCAATTCTCCTGCCTCAGCCTCCTGAGTAGTTGGGACTACAGGCACGCGCCACCATGCCCAGCTAATCTTTTGTAGTTTTAGTAGACACGGGGTTTTACCATGTTGACCAGGATGGTCTTGATCTCTTGAACTTGTGATCCACCCGCCTCGGCCTCCCAAAGTGCTGGGATTACAGGCTTGAGGCACCGTGCCCGGCTGTCTCCAGATTTTTTAATGATCGCCATTCTAACTGGCGTGAGATGGTATCTCAATGTTGTTTTGATTTGCATTTCTCTGATGACCAGTGATGATGAGCATTTTTTCATATGTTTGTTGGCCTCATTTATGTCTTCTTTTATAAAGCGTCTGTTCATATCCTTTGCCCACTTTTGAATGGGCTTGTTAGTTTTTTTCTTATAAATCTGTTTTAGTTCTTTGTTAATTCTGGATATCAGCCCTTTGTCAGATGGGTAAACTGCAAAAATATTTTCCCACTCTGTTGGTTGCCGATTCACTCTAATGATTGTTTCTTTTGCTGTGCAGAAGCTGTGGAGTTTGATTAGGTCCCATTTGTCTATTTTGGCTTTTGTTGTCAATGCTTTTGGTGTTTTGATCATGAAGTCCTTGCCTACACCTATGTCCTGAATGGTTTTGCTTAGATTTTCTATTAGGGCTTTTATGGTGTTAGGTCTTATGTTTAAGTGTTTAATCCATCTGGAGTTAATTTTAGTGTAAGGTGTCAGGAAGGGGTCCAGTTTCTGCTTTCTGCACATGGCTGGCCAGCTTTCCCAACACCATTTATTGAACAGGGAATCCTTTCCCCATTGCTTGTTTTTGTCTGGTTTGTCAAAGATCAGATGGTTATAGATATGTTGTGTTGCCTCCAAGACCTCTGTTCTGTTCCATTGGTCTGTATCTCTGTTTTGGTACCAGTACCTTGCTGTTTTGATTACTGTAACCCTGTACTATAGTTTGAAGTCCGGTAGTGTGATGCCTCCCGCTTTGTTCTTTTTGCTTAGAATTGACTTGGCTATGCGGGATCTCTTTTGGTTCCATATGAAGTTTAAGGTGTTTTTTTCCAGTTCTGTGAAGAAGGTTATTGGTAGCTTGATGGAGATAGCATTGAATCTGTAAATTACTTTGGGCAGTATGGCCATTTTCATGATATTGATTCTTCCTAACCATGAACATGGAATGTTTCTCCATCTGTTTGTGTCCTCTCTTACTTCGTTGAGCAGTGGTTTGTAGTTCTCCTTGAAGAGGTCCTTTATGTTCCTTGTTAGTTGTATTCCTAAGTATTTTATTCTCTTTGTGGCAATTGTGAACGGAAGTTTGTTCTTGATTTGGCTCTCTTTAAGTCTGTTATTGGTGTATAGGATTGCATGTGATTTTCGCACATTGATTTTGTATCCTGAGACTTTGCTGGACTTGCTTATCAGTTTCAGGAGATTTGGGGATGAGATGGTGGGGTCTTCTAGTTATACAATCTTGTCGTCTGCAAATAGAGACAATTTGACTTCCTCCTTTCCTATTTGAATGCCCTTTATTTCTTTTTCTTGCCTGATTGCTCTGGCTAGAACTTCTAATACTATATTGAATAGCAGTGGTGAGAGAGGGCATCCTTGTCTGGTGCCACATTTCAAGGGGAATGCTTCCAGTTTTTGACCATTCAGTATGATATTGGCTGTTGGTTTGTCATAAATAGCTTTTATTATTTTGAGATACGTTCCATCGATACCTAGCTTATTGAGGGTTTTTAGCATAAAGGGCTGTTGAATTTTGTCAAAGGCCTTCTCTGCATCAATTGAGATAATCATGTGGTTTTTGTCTTTGGTTCTGTTTATGTGGTGAATTAC
>NW_022436970.1:15105451-15209413 GCF_009761245.1 Sapajus apella | reverse complement strand
GTCTATTTTGTTGATCTTTTCAAAAAACCAGCTCCTGGATTTATTGATTTTTTGAAGGGTTTTTTGTGTCTCTATCTCCTTCAGTTCTGCTCTGATCTTAGTTATTTCTTGTCTTCTGCTAGACTTTGAGTGTTTTTGATCTTGCTCCTCTAGCTCTTTCAGTTTTGACGTTAGGGTGCCAATTTTTGATCTCTCCTTGCTTCTCATGTGGACACTTATTGCTATATATTTTCCTCTAGAGACTGCTTTAAATGTGTCCCAGAGATTCTGGTATGTTGTGTCTTCATTCTCGTTGGTTTCGAAGAACATCTTTATTTCTGTCGTCATTTCATTGTTTATCCAGTCAACATTCAAGAGCAAGTTGTTCAGTTTCCATGAAGCTGTGTGGTTCTGGGTTAGTGTTTGAATTCTGAGTTCTAACTTAATTGCACTGTGGTCTGAGAGACTGTTTGTTACGATTTCCGTTCTTTTGCATTTGCTGAGGAGTGATTTACTCCCAATTATGTGGTCAATTTTAGAGTAGGTGTGATGTGGTGCTGAGAAGAATGTATATTCTGTGGCTTTGGGGTGGAGAGTTCTGTAAGTGTCTATTAGATTTGCTTGGTCCAGGTCTGAGTTCAAGTCCTGGATATCCTTGTTAATTTTCTGTCTGGTTGATCTGTCTAATATTGACAATGGGGTGTTAAAGACTCCCACTATTATTGTTTGGGAGTCTAAGACTCTTTGTAAGTCATTAAGAACTTGCCTTATTTATCTGGGTCCTCCTGTATTGGGTGCGTATATATTTAGGATCATTAGTTCTTCTTGTTGCATTGATCCTTTTACCATTATGTAATGTCCTTCTTTGTCTCTTATGATCTTTGTTGCTTTAAAGTCTAATTTATCAGAGATGAGAATTGCAACTCCTGCTTTTTTTTGCTCTGCATTTGCTTGGTAAATCTTCCTCCATCCCTTTATTTTGAGCCTTTTTGTATTCTTGCATGTGAGATGGGTTTCCTGGATACAGCACACCGATGGGTTTTGGCTTTTTATCCAATTTGCTAGTCTGTGTCTTTTGATTGGGGCATTTAGTCCATTTACATTTAGGGTTAATATTGTTATGTGCGAATTTGATCCTGCCATTTTGGTGCTAGCTGGGTGTTTTGCCCTTTAGTTGAGCTGGTACTTGCTGTTCCTTTATATGTGTAGAGCCTCTTTTAGGAGCTCTTGTAGAGCTGCCCTGGTGGTGATGAAATCTCTGAGTACTTGCATGTTCCCAAAGGATTTTATTTTTTCTTCACTTACGAAGCTTAGTTTGGCTGGATGGGAGATTCTGGGTTGAAAGTTCTTTACCTTAAGGATGTTGAATATTGGCCCCCACTCTCTTCTGGCTTGTAGGATTTCTGCTGAGAGATCTGCTGTGAGTCTGATGGGCTTCCCTCTGTGGGTAACCCGACCTTTCTCTCTGGCTGCCCGTAGTATTTTCTCCTTCATATCAACCCTGGTGAATCTGACGATTATGCGCCTTGGGGTTGCTCTTCTTGACGAATATCTTTGTGGTGTTCTCTGTATTTCCTGGACTTGAATGTTTGCTGCCTTGCTAGGTTGGGGAAGTTTTCCTGGATAATATCCTGAAGAGTATTTTCCAGCTTGGATTCATTCTCTTCATCGCATTCAGGTACGCCTATCAAACGTAGATTAGGTCTTTTCACATAGTCTCGCATTTCTTGGAGATTTTGTTCATTCCTTTTTACCCTTTTTTGTCCAGTCTTGCCTTCCCGTTTTATTTCATTGAGTTAATCTTCGACCTCTGATATCCTTTCTTCTGCTTGGTCAATTTGGCTGTTGATACTTATGCATGCTTCGCAAAGTTCTTGTGTTGCATTTTTCAGCTCCATCAATTCACTTATGTTCCTTTCTATTTTGTCCATTCTCATTAGCATTTCATCAAATCTTTTTTCAAGGTTCTTAGTTTCTTTGCATTTGGTTAGAACATGTTCTTTAAGTTCACAGAAGTTTCTTACTACCCACCTTCTGAAGTCTGATTCTGTCATTTCATCACACTCGTTCTCCCTCCAACCTTGTTCCCTTGCTGGTGAGGAGTTGTGATCCCTTGTAGGAGGAGAGGTGTTCTGGTTTCGGGTGTTTTCATCCTTTTTGCGCTGGTTTCTTCCCATCTTTATGGATTTATCCACCTGTCGACTTTGTAGTTGCTGGCTTTCAGATTGGGTCTCAAATCTTTCAGATTGACGTTCTGTTTGTTGATAATGAGGTTATTTCTGTTTCTTGGTTTTCCTTCTGACAGTCTGGCCCCTCTGCTGTAGGTCTGCTGAGGTCCACTCCAGGGCGTGCTTGCCTGTGGATCACCTGCAGCAGCTGCTGAACAGTAAGGGTTGTTACCAGTTTTCTTCTTCTGCTAACTTTGTCCCAGAATGATACCCGCCAAGTGTCAATCTGATCTCTCCTTTATGAGGTGGCTCTTTGGATATACAGGGGTCAGGGAGCTGCTTGAGAAGACGGTCTCTTCTTTATAGGAGCTCAAATGCTGAGCTGTGAGCTCCATTGTTCATTCAGAGCTGATGGTTGGGTATGTTTAGGTCTTCTGCAGCAGAACTCATAAACCGCATTTTGTTTCCAGGTGCTCTGTCCCAGGGATTTAGGTCTTTATGAGTTTCTGTTGTGCTGCTGCCACCTTTTTTTTCCTTCAGATCTGCCCTGCCCAGCAAGGAGGCAGCCTAGTCACTGTCTGCCTGTAGAGGCTTTGCTGAGCTGCTGTGGGCTCCGCCCAGCTATTGAGTGAACTTCCCTGCAGTCCTGTTTATATAGGTGTAGTTAGAACTGCCTCGGCAATTGTGGCCTGCCTCTGTTAGGCGGAGCCTTTCTGTAGTAGCGGTTTGCCTTGGCAATGGTGGGCTGCCTCAGCAATGGTGGTTGCCTTGGCAACGGCGGGCTGCCTCAGCATTCGCTGACTACCTCTGTAGTGGCGGGCTGCCTCGGTAATGGCGGACGCCCCTCCCCCACAAAGCTGGACTGTCCCGGGTTCAGCTGTGCTTGCTATGAAACTCTCAATCCAGAGAGTTTCTGATTGCTGTTCTTTTGTGGGGTGGGACCAGCTGACCCTGATCACTTGGCTCCCTGCCTCAGAGCCTTTTTTTTTTTTTTTTTAAGTTGGTATTGCAGTTGCCTGTTGAAGAGGCGCTGGCCGGGCGGCGACTCACTGCGTTGGCTTAAACAGCAGCATTGAGATTTGTGGGGCTTCTTTTGCCCTGGAATCTACTGTCCTGGTTCCCTGCTCAGTCCCCTTTTTAAACAGACGAATGGTCGAATTCCCGTGGCTCCAATCGCTAGCGAAAAGGGCCCCCCGACCGGTGTATTTTGTACAGAGAACTGCTGCTCCGGAGCGCCGCCAAAGCAGCCGCGCAGGGCAAAGCAGTGGCGCTGGCTGAAACAGCCGCGCTGGTGACCTGTGCAGCTCCTCCGCCTGGGAATTGCCTAGTCTGTGGGCAATAAAAATGCGGCGTCCACTCACCCTCTGCGCTTTCACTGGGAGCTGCAATCCTGAGCTGTTCCTAAACGGCCATCTTGGATCCACCCCATCATGAAGATATTTCAGTTGGCATTAAGGCTAGCTGAGTACATATGACTTAATTTGAAGGTCTAACTCTGAGATAGCATTACCTTTGTACACAAAGAGAGCTAGAAGAACATTTTAATTATATTTGATTAGCATTCATATTAAATAACTATATACCAAGACTTTCCACAAGGTATTGTGGTAACTTTTAGCATAAATCATAAGAAAGGAAGCAACTGAGAAATGAATAATGTAACGGATAATGTAATGTCAGATATGAGGAAAGAAACATCAGAAATATGGCAACAAAGTGCATTGAGCTAAAAGGCAGTGACTGAGTTTCAAATCTGGCAACTGAACAACAAGAATTCTTGAGGTTGCTTGATCTGTATACCCATGCACTAATGGCAAATCTATTCTTAAAAGATTCCTGGCCGGGCGTGGTGACTCACGCCTGTAGTCCCAGCACTTTGGGAGGCTGAGGCAGATGGATTGCCTGAGGTCAGGAGTTCGAGACTAGCCTGACCAACAAAGTGAAACTCCGTCTCTACTAAAAAACAAAACAAAACAAAAAACATTTAGCCAGGTGGTGGCGGGCGCCTGTAATCTCAACTACTCGGGAGGCTGAGGCAGGAAAATCACTTGAACCCGGGAGGTGCAGGTTGTGGTGAATGGAGATTGCGCCATTGCACTCCAACCTGGGGAACAAGATGGAGACTCCATCTAAAAAAAAAAAAAAAAAAAAAAAAAGTGAAGATTCCCAATAGCTTGTACACTTTAGGGGAACAATCTGTCTTGATTGAATGTCTTGATGCTCTTCCATATTTTTCACTTGAATGTCCCTTTTTGTGGTTAAACCACAGTGGCCTTGGCTGCAGAACAAGGGTTGCAGGTTTTTATTAAAATTGAGACAGAGACCACCATAGTTATACTGTCTGCATGGATAATTATAGACAGCTGGGCAAAACAGAACCAACAGAATTTCAAGACCTAGTATATAAGAAATGTTTTTGCTGAACCAAATGCATAATTACAAACCTACATTTTAGAATTAAATTCTAGATTTGATGAATAAGATACTCAGTAAGACATCATCCAAATAATCCTTTTACTGTTCAGCTCCAAACAGACAATCTTACTTTCTTTACTGTATCAACAGAACATTGCTGAGGTTGGGCTTCATTACACACTTAAAATTTCTGAGAAATGGAAGCATTTGCTGAGTTATGTGTCCTAGATGACAGCAATAATTGGAAAGCAAGTCACCACAGACCATCATTTGCCATCCCGTCAAAAGGACACTGAGTGTACTTTAATTATAGCATGTAATATGAGATTATGCTCCTCAGTTTAAAGTGTTGCCTGAGTGTTTATGGAATCAGGTTTTGAATTGCGTTTTAAGCCACAGCATGGGTGACAAACAGTCTCTATGACTTTGAGATTTATAATTATTAAAAAAAATAGTGAAGTCAATTTTACCTGCATTTCTTTAAGGTTAATGATCCATGACCAAGAAAATGGAAAATCTGACGAATCTCTCATTAGCTTTTCAAAAACAGTGTGTGAAAATCTTATATGAAAACAAGAATCATCTATCGTGTGGAAATAGATTTTTTTCTCCCTATGGAATAAGTACATTGCCATATTTGATTAGGGCTTAGGAATATCTTATGAACTAAATTAATGAATATTTTTGATGGAAGAAAATGTAGTCCAACATAAAGTGATGATGGATAACCATTTTCACTTAATCTTATGCTATTTTTAGAGAAATTAATCACAATTTTATTTGCATAATAAACTATAAGTGCATCATATTTTATATTAAATTGATAAAATATGGTGTGCTCTTTTGATACTGTAATGTTATGCGAATTATTTATACATAAAAAACTCCAGACAAAGCCATGATATTTTGTCTAGGGCAAAGCTAACAATGTAATTAAAGATAAGCCCATATTTCATGGCTAAGAATTATTACTTTGGTATATAAATATTATTTATATTCCAAAGGGATTCTTACTTTGGAATATAAATATTATTATGCTCACATATATTTATCATTTTTATATCAAAAATTAACTTGTAATCTGTTATGATGGCAATAATATTAACAAAAGGGTAGAACATTTTTATTATTTCATTTTTTTGAGACAGAATCTTGCCCTGTTGTCCAGGCTGGAGTGCAGTGGCATAATGACAGTTCACTGTGGCCTCCACCTGGGCTTAAGTGATCCTTCCACCACTCAGCTTCCTGAGTAGCTGAGACTACAGGTGCATGCTGCCACACTTGGCTAATTTTTTGTATTTTTTCGTAGAGATGGGGTTTTGCCATGTTACTCAGGTTGGTTTGAAACTCCTGGGCTGAAGTGATTAACTCACCTCTGCATCCCAAAGTGCTGGGATTACAGGCATGAGTCAACATGCCCAGTCAAGGGCAGAAAATTTTTAAATATCACTTGCTGAATGTTTGATATTTTAAACATAAATTTAGAAACACAAATGCACTAAACTTTTATGCTTTTTGAAAAAGCAAATGATATTCATTGAAAATTATAAGAATTTTAAAGAAAAACTGAGGATAGGCCCTCATATTTTTCAAATTACAGAGAAATCAAGTGCTTAAATACGAAACCAGAGTGTTGATTTGGATGCTTTTTATTATAAATAAGAATATAAATCCAAACTGATTTTTAAAAATAAGGAAATATATTGAATTGTCTCTGGAAAACCCAGAGATCATGTAGAATTCACGATGGGTTGATCTGGCCACTTAAGAATGCCATCAGCATCTGGATCATTCTAGAGCAATGCTGTCCAATTCACGTAGTGTATAAAACACAAGAGTAATGTTAAAATTACTAGTAGCTATGTTAAAAATGTGAAAAGGAAGAGGTGGAATTAATTTTGATAATATCTTTTAACCCAATGTATCTAAAATATTATCAGTTCCACATGTAATCAATATAAAATTATTTATGAGATACATTTTTTCATGCTAAATCCTCAAATCTGGTATATCTCTCTTATAGCATATCTCACTTTGGACTACTCACATCTCAATAAGTGTTCAATAGCCACATGTGGCAATGATTATTGTATTGGATGCACAGTGCTAGCATTGGCTTCACTGTAGCATAGTCACTCTTGTGGAAGGAGGATGGCCACAGCGACAGAAGGAGCTGTCTGCTCTCTCAGTTAAGCCTGGTGGGTGAGAAGTACGTTTGAACGTGCTTCTGAGACATAAGTCTGTTTCATTGCCTGGGTCAGGTCTATCCCTGAATCAATGGCTCTGATCAAGCAAACAAAATATACCAATTAAGCTCACCAGTGTGGCCACACCTCAAATTGGAATTTCTTCCAAAGTTCATGGGCTACAGGGCACACACATGCTAGCTACTGAAATGAGAATCTGGGACCCACAGCGAGGGAAAAAGAGGATGGGTCATCCTTCAGAGAGGATAGTGGGAGTGAGTAGCAACCTTGTGTTTTAAATCACATGTGACCTGTTTTCATATGTTTTGTAAAATAGGAATTTTTATTTGTATGCTTTTTGTTTTTCCTGTATGTTTTCTTTTTTTGTTTTTTGTTTTTTTTTTGAGATGGAGTCTTGCTCTGTCACCCAGGCTGGCGTGCAGTGGTGCGATCTCGGCTCATTGCAACTTCTGTCTCCCAGGTTCAAGTAATTTTCCTGCCTCAGCCTCCTGAGTAGTTGGGACTACAGGTGCATGCCACCCCACCTGGCTAATTTTTGTATTTTCAGTACAGATGGGGTTTCACTGTGTTGGTCAGGCTGGTCTTGAACTTCTGACCTCATGATCCATGATCTGCCACTGTGAACTCGTGATCCGTCCCCATCAGCCTCCAAAATTGCTAGGATTACAGGCATGAGCCACCGGTGCCCAGCCTGAAAGAGGTTAATGAAACACAACTTTTTCTATTGTCTTTGTGCAGCTAACTTCTAAGATAGTTGCTTCAGGAAGATGCATGAAGCTTTAGAAAATATTAGAACACATAAAATTTCCAGATAGTTCTGGATTTAAAAAACTTTGGTCACTGACAGAAAAAAGGGAACTTACTTTTCAAAACAACCACTCTTCCTTTAGTCTCTATACCTAATCTTTTTATAATCTTTCCACTTTGTTCCCAGTAATTATTTTACTGCTATATTTTTCATTCTTATTCCTTAGTTGCCCTAAGCTAATTCTATATCACAAATGTAAATAATGAACTGCCCAATTCCAGAAAAAATTATTTTTCTTTAATGAAATATCTCTCCTTTGCGAGCAAATATGTAATTTTACTTGTTTATAACCATAATGAAGTTTTCTTTCAAAGGTAAATATGAAGTCAAGGTAGTCATCTGGATGAAAAGATCACTTTTACCTCGATACATTTTTATCTGACAGAGAAAAGTCACAATTTTAGAGATTTACCTTCCAAATGATTTCATTTGTATAAACTGGTAAATGATTTCAACAGCTTTTATCTGAAAATGTTAATTAAAATAACCAATAGTAAGTAACCCACATATCACCATTTTAAATCTACTTTGAAACCTAGCTTTTCCATCTGTAGCTGAGACAATTACTCCTAGAATACAAAAATTTCCATGCAGATATGGTAGTAATAGAGTACTTTTCATAAGCTTTACCCACTATAGTTTCACTTTCTCTGAATATTCATACGTTTAGGTGATAAATCATGTCATAAATAAATCACTAACATTTATTTATGATTACAGATAATTTATTTACAATTAACACTGATGATAAAACTAGAGGTGGTTTACTCCAAATCATGTACAATTTTGCATGTAGAAGTATCCAGGAACAGATGGTGCGGGATGCCACATAAAACCAAGGGTGCATTTTCTTCAAGAAATCTAGGAATGTCGTGGGAGAAAACATTGGTCAGGCTTACCAACTAAAGACTCTTCACTCCTTCTTTAGCAAAACCTTCTTATTTTGACAGCACTATAGAAAAAAAAAATCCTCTTTTATTTAAGAGGGCAGATTAAGTCTAAAAAAACTGTCTTCTGACAGTTTCCTCTGAAAAACTTAAAAGGAGACAAGCAGATGATCAGTTGGATTTGGGAATCTATTTTCAGAGCGTTTTCTCTTGGTAACTGAAATTGTTTGTGGGGATTGCAAAGACACAGTGTACACCACAATATTTCTGACAAATGACCGTCTGTCATCCAGTGAACAGAGATCAGTGGAGATCTAAAGGCTAAATTAAGAAATCCCATAGCTACTATACATGGCTCTACTGTAGACAGCCCAGAAATATCTTGATGTCCATTGAAAAACAAAGAGAACAGAAACACAGAGCTTTCTTCATCCTACACACCTTCAGACACATAAAACATGATCACATGATTTTCACTTAAAATTTCAGCTCAGTTTTGTAACTTGCCAATACCGAGAACTCAACTGAATAATGAACATACTCGCATACACAGCAGAAGGTATTGATTGTTTAATGTTGTATTCTGTATGGAAAGAGAGATTGTGTCCACGAAAACTTTTTACTCTATATTACTGAAACATAATCTTAAATGTTTCAGTGTTTCTTTTTGTTTGTTTTTTGAGATGGAACCTTGCTCTGTTGCCCAGGCTGGAGTGCAATGGCACAAACTTTGCTCACTGCAACTTCCGCCTTTCAGGTTCAAGCGATTTTACTGTCTCAGCCTCCCCAGTAGATGGGACTACAGGCACACACCACCATGCTTGGCTGATTTTCATATTTTAGTAGAGACAGGGTTTCACCATGTTGGCCAGGCTGGTCTTGAACTCCTGACCTCAAATGATTTGCCTGCTTCGACCTCTCAAAGTGCTGGGATTACAGACATGAGCCATGACACCCAGCCAATGTTTCATGTTTCAAATAGGAAAGTAAGCGACTATTTGGGACAGGTAAATGCTAGACATCAGATTTATTATAGGAGACAATGCTGGAAAGAGCCTTTTCAACAACACAAAAATGAGGTCAGAATAAGAACCACCATAAATATGAAAAAAAAACTGAAATTATCTTGATGGCAGTGAGCATCTTATGCTTTCATTCTTTTGTATTTTAGAATTGTTTTTTTTTTAATTATATTTTGAACCAACCCAAATGCCCATCGACAACAGACTTGACAAGGAAAATGTGGCATATATACACCATGAAATACTATGCAGCCATAAGAAATGATGAGTTTGTGTCCTTTGTAGGGACATGGATGAATCTGGAAACCATAATTTTCAGCAAACTGACACAAGAACAGAAAATCAAACCCGCATGTTCTCACTCATAGGCCAGTGATGAACAATGAGAACACATGGACACAGGGAGGGGAGCATCACACACTGGGGTCTGTTTGTTGGGGGGGCCAAGGGAGGGACAACGGTGGGGGGGATGTCAGGAAGGGATAACATGGGGAGAAATGCCAGCTGTAGGTGACGGGGGGATGGAGGCAGCAAACCACATTGCCCTGCGTGTACCTATGCAACAATCCTGCACGATCTGCACGTGTACTCCAGAACCTAAAGTACAATAAAAAAATGATATTTTCAGAAGTTTTTGTTTTCTCAAATGTGAGGTAGGACCACATTTTCATGCTCTATTATTTAAACAATTGTAGTCATTTGTACAATTCTATATAAAATCTTTTGTTTTTCCAGTCATAACACAATAGAATACTATGGCTGAATTTATTTTTTTCATGAAACTGTAAAAACATGAAAAATATGGTGAATATTTATTTACAATATAGACAAGGATAAGTCCAGGTTTGAAGGGCATCAGAGCTGTTGCATGATCAATAATTTCTTTTGCCAAGAAAACCAATTAAGAGCCCCTGCATATGAAGTCAAGTGGACTATGATACAGTGGCAGACTAAGAACACACAAATACACACAAACACACACCACACACACACACACACACACACACACACACACACACACACATGGGGCAGGGGGACCTCTCCTATTGTTACAGCTAAATTATCTTTTAAGCACTCATAATATTTTTTAATTTTTTCCTTACCAATCAAAAGAGTAGTAACTTGGGATACATATTCTCTGTAGGTACAATTTCTATTATTACAAGGCAACATAATTACAAGAATTTAATAAATAGCAAGCATAACAACGCTGAAATTTCTTGCCAGAAACATACTATTTTGTGTGTGTGTGTGTGTGTAGACTGTATGCATTCCACAGAGCTGTGTAGGGCACTATGCTCAGTTGGTACTAGAGGAAGTGGAGATAGTCTCTGCTTTGACAATCTAGTGAGTGTGCAGGGGCATACATGGAGTAGGGTAAAATTAATCCACTGTTATCTGGACCTCTATGTACATTTAGCAACATCACAAGTAGAGATTCCAAAAAAGGCATTGAGTGGAAGCAATGGTATAAAACGAGAGTAAAAATGGGAAAGTACATGACCATCTGAGACAGTGACGTCCTGGCCAACAGATTTATTGCGTGAGACAGTGCTGGAAAGAGCCCTTTCAACAGCATGAAGATGAGGTCAGAATATGAAGCATTGTGAACATCCAGAAATATCTGGAAATTATCTTGATGGCAAGAAGCATCTACTGCTTTCTTTTTATGTACTTTGCATATTAAAATTGTTTTTGAAATTACAGACGATAACCTGAATTCTATAAAAGATTCAAACAGAGCAGAAGTGTGCCAGTAAAATTCTTCTGACCACTCAGCTCCTTCCATCCCCATTCCACCCACTAGGGGGCTGGAGTTTGAAGTTCCACGTCCCAAAACAAACAAGCAAGGCAAACATACTAACAATGGCAGTACTATGCTATATTTTCAGAGGTTATCAGTCACAATCTTTTAGGCTATCTCTTCAGATATTCATCTCCATATTCTTAAATAAAAATGGTTTTAAAAGCTGAGTTTTTTCATTTTTAGATATTATAGATTTTCTTCCTACTACGGAATATAAAGAGTTAGTGGTCTGAACCACTCCCTTCCTTCCTCACACACGTTCCCTCCTTTCATCCTCAGAATATAAGTACATTTTTAAAGCAGTACTTAGTGTTTGCATTAATATCATCAATCTAATTATTATGTGTAAGCCAGCCATGTAGTTTACAGTGGTTTCATGTCAGGTTTTCTCAAACTTCTGAGTTAACTTTTTTTGGTTTATTTATTTATTTATTTTTTTGAGACAGAGTCTCACTCTGTCGCCCAAGCTAGAATGCAGTGGCATGATCTTGGCTCACTGCAACCTCTGCTGCCTGGTTTCAAGCAATTCTTCTGCCACAGCCTCCTGAGTAGCTGGGATTATAGGCACCTGCCACTGCGCCTGGCTGATTTTTGCAGTTTTTACTAGAGATGGGGTTTCACCATCTTGGCCAGGCTGGTCTTGAACTCCTGACCTCATGATCCACCCACCTTAGCCTCCCAAAATGCTGGGATTACAGGTGAGAGCTGCTGCATCTGGCCCTGAGTGAACTGTTTATTACCTTGTTGGTAAGCCTGCTGTGTGCATGGTTTTATTATGCTTTCTGCACTGCCTCGGTCTCTTCCAGGCTCCTTTTTATGCAATTTATTTGCTATGGCCTCTGTTTTTTATTTCACGCTTTCCTCAAATATCTGGTGACTCCTAACTAACTAACTCTTGTGCATCTCAACCCATCTCGGCCTCTCCTTCTCAGAGAACCTGAGTTAAGTCATAGGTCTTCCTTTATTTCAGGGAACTTTTACATACATCTTGTATTTATTCTCTATGTCAGGAACACCTGTATGTTCAATTCCTTTATTTGACTTGTGCACACATCCATATATTTTCCCACTCTCTGACTGAATGTATTTCTTTACTTTGTTAATGCCTCTTATTTTCTGAAGCTACTATAGTCTCTTTTCAGCTACAATTACTGCATTTCTAAGTGCTTATAAAATGGTTTTATTTGTGTGAGGCATTATTATTTCAATTTACTTTGATGTGCACTTTAGTTTGCTTTATATCCTTTCCGTTGTCTTACCTGTTCTTGGATTTCTTGTGACTCTTTCAACGTATTAAATCAGAATGCCTATCTTCATGGTTTTCTGAACGTATAGAGAAATATTTAAAAAATTTTATTTCTTCTTCAGTTTTCCCTTTGTTGATTTTCTCTTTTAAAATATTTTTTATCATCCACAAGCAGGTACCATGTTGAATGCTTTCTGCTTTTTTTGGTCAGTGAAGGGGACAGTCCTGTCTAGAACGAATACTTGTTCTGATGTCTAAGGGGTGATGACAGAAAAGAGGTGGAAGATTGGGAAGGAGGTCATTTTGAATTAAACATATCATCTCAGAATTCTCTGGCCAAAATGAGTGGTCCTTTGTGATAGGTCTGTTAATGCATATTGATAGAACTGCGTCAATTGTTGGGGTTAGAAGGAAACAGAAGATGGCTGTCAGTTTGCAAGCCTAGATAAAAGAGAGGCTGGTGGTAACGTAAGGAACATTGTGAAGGACTTACAAGTGAAAAAGTGCTTTGCCAAGCACTTATGTATAAAGCCAAAAGTATATTTTTAGCATAAATAATAGGACTTATTTAGAATATCATACCTCTGATAGAATTCAACATTCTATTTTTATAAAGTAAATCTGAAACTTTAAGAAAGGACAATTTAGTTAAAGAAAATCTCCAATAACATAGTAAGACATTTTTCTTAATATTAATGAAAATAATTATCTTTAGAAAAATTTATTTACAAAAAAATTAATATGTAAGTGACGGAATGTTGAGCCTTCAAAGAAGTTAGTTTTACTTTTTTATCCTGTGTTTTTAAGTAATTATGACAATCAAAGTAGAAGTGAAGGAAACTGATGTCATGTCTAATAGAGCTTTCACATGCCTGCATTTCTTTAGAATATTTTGATATCTCTTGATGAATACTGAATTTTATCAAATATTTTTCTGTACCTATCAAGATCATCCATAATTTTAGCTTCTATTTCCTAATATAAAATCATTTATTGATATTTTATTGTTAAAGTAGCCTTACTTTCTGGATTACATACAGTTAGGCTGTCATGATGATATTTTTAGTATTGATGTTTGTGAGATGAAGTGATTTTTTCCTATTTTTGTATTGTCCTCCTCTAACCTACAAGGTTGAGTGCTTATTAATTTTCCATCCCTATTTTCTTCTAGATATGTGTATTCAAGTCTATAAAATTTTCTCTACCAACTTAGCCACATCTCATAAATTTTGATGTAGTGTTTTCACTATCTTATATTTCCAATATTTAATAAGTTCCCTTATTATGATCTGAAAACATGAGCCCATGTTCTACAGGCTCTTGATTATTTTATGCATGTTAAGATGTGTTTGTGGCATCTTATATTGTCAAATTTTGTTACTGTTCCAAGAATGTTTAAAAACAATGTGTATTCTCTGACTTTTGTTTTTGCATAAGCTTGTTTTATGCTGTTTCTATTTTCTATTTCCTTAGAAACTTTTTTCATTCAAATAATATTTATAAAATGTATCTTTTTAAAAGTCTCATTATAATTGTCACGTTTTCAATTTTTTTGGTTGAATCATATGAAATGGTTGCTATTTAACAGACCTATTATGGCAGTTTCAATTGGTTCAATCTAATAATTCTGTCCATTTTTATATGTGTGTATAATCTTAAAATATACTCAAAGGAAAATTTTATCAAGAGTTCAGACATATTGCATCTTGCTGATGAATTTTTTTAATAGTGATAAAATGTAATTACCCTCTTTTTCCAAAACTTTGTATTTGCCTTGTCTTCAGTTTACTTTCAACATTCCTGTATCTTAAACTTTAGATGTTTTCTGTTAGAAACAGCACAAAGCTGGGTTTTAAAACTCAATCTAAGGTTTCCTTCCGACTCTTTTATAATAGAAAAATGTAATCATTTTTGTTTATGTTGATTCTACCTGTTTATAGTTTTCTCTTTATTATCATGCCTATTTGTTATAATATTTATTTACTCTTCTTTTTTCTTTCTGTATTTTCTCTACTTCTAATTGCATTAATTTTTAAATTTTTCCTTTTCTTCTATTTACTTGTTTAGATGTATTTATATTCTTTTGTTTACTTAAATTTTTAATGTGCCCACTTGACCAAAAAGTAAAATCAAATGTAAAATATAAATGTATCCATACTTCTCTTTTTATTACCTTCCATTTCTTGTTACTGCTATCAACGATTTTACTTGTACTTTTTTTTTAATACCTAAAACTTACTCTTTATTACTATTACTGTTATTAAAGTTAATGTATATTAGGTTTGGTAACATTTAACAGTTTCTTTGCTTCTTATACTCCAATCCTTCTTTGTGAATTCAAATTCATTTTCCATTAAGTACATCCATTATTTATTTTCTTTAGGGAATTTTTCATTGGTAAACTCAGCATTTTCCAAAGATGAATCAATTTCGTCTTTATTCTGACGTATTTCAGTTGGTGATAAGAGTTTTTAGTTATCTGAAGAAGTTTTCATTATTTTCTGGCTTTTATTCCATCTGGTCTCATTTCTTGAGTAGTTGTAAAATTCTTGGCCAACTAGAGACTCCGTTTAATCACTTCCTGTTCTATCTCATTGCCATTGAGATATCTGATGTCTATCTGGTTTGCTGTTCTTTTGTAGGTTATCTGTCTTTCCTTTCTGCTTTTAAAACTTCCGTTTGCATTTAGAATTGGGCTATTTTACTCTTGTGTTTCAAAGTATGAATTGCTTTTTTTTTTTTTTCTTTTTGGAACTCAACATACCTCTTCAATCTGACAAGTCATATTATTTGTCTAGTCTGCAGAATTACCAGTTAATATATATTTACCTCATCCTCATTTGCTGTATCATCTCCTTTAGGAATGATTATTAAATCTGCGTTCAATATTCACATTCTATTCTATATGTCTAAAGACATATTTTCCATCCCTTAATCTCTTTGTGTTGCACACTAAGTGATTTCCACCTAGCCTACAACTTGCTTATTCTCTCTGTAGTTGTCACTAAGTTACCACTTCCACAATTCAATTTTTAACATTAAATTAACTGTGGTAAGAACACTTAACAAGAGATCTACCCTCTTAACACATTTAAAAAAATTTTTTTTCCATAGGTTATTGGACAACAAGTGTTTGGTTACATGAGTAAGTTCTTTAGTAGTGATTTGTGAGATTTTGGTGCACCCATCACTGAGCATGTATACTGAACCCAATTGTAGTTCTTTATCCATCACTCCCTTCCCACCCTTTCCCCCTCAGTCCCCAAAGTCCATTGTGTCATTCTTAAGCCCTTGCCTCCTCATACCTTAGCTCCCACTTGTAAGTGAGAACATAGGATCTTTGGTTTCCCATTCCTGAGTTACTTCACTTACAGTAATAGTCTCCAGTCTCATCCAGGTTGCTGAGTATGCCATTAATTCATTCCTTTTTATGGCTGAGTAGAATTACACTGTATACATATATACCACAGTTCCTTTATTCACTCATTGACTGATGGGCAATTGGGTTCGTTCCACATTTTTGCAATTGCGAGTTGTGCTGCTATAAACATACATGTGCAAGTATCTTTTTCGTATAATGGCCTCTTTTCCTCTGGGTAGATACCCAGTAGTGGGACTGCTGGATCAAATGGTAGTTCTACTTTTAGTTCTTTAAGGAATCTCCACACTCTATTCCATAGTGGTTGTACTAGTTTACATTCCCACCAGCCATCTTTTTTTTTTTTTTTTTTTTTTTTTTTGGGACGGAGTTTCGCTCTTGTTACCCAGGCTGGAGTGCAATGGCGTGATCTCGGCACACCGCAACCGCCTCCTGGGTTCAGGCAATTCTCCTGCCTCAGCCTCCTGAGTAGCTGGGATTACAGGCACGCGCCACCATGCCCAGCTAATTTTTTTTTGTATTTTTAGTAGAGACGGGGTTTCACCATGTTGACCAGGATGGTCTCGATCTCTTGACCTCGTGATCCACCCGCCTCGGCCTCCCAAAGTGCTGGGATTACAGGCTTGAGCCACCGCGCCCAGCCACCAGCCATCTTAACACATTTTTAAGTGTACAACACAGTATTGTTATCTAAACACAGATCTATAAAATGTGTGCACCTTGCATACCTGAAACTTTATACCTGCTGAACAGCAACTCCTCATTTCTGTACCATTTGCATTCCCATCAATGGTGATAAGAATTCCAATTTCTCCACATCCTCACGAATACTTTGTTTTTTAGATAATTAGCCATGCTAACAAGTGTGAAGGGACACCTCATTGTGATTTCGATTTGCATTTCCCTGCTGATTTGTGATGAGTATCTTTTCATGTACTTATTGGCCTTTTGTATGTTTGGAGAAATGTCCAAGTCCTTTGCTGTTTTAAAAATTGAGTTATTAGTGTGGTTTATCTTTATTTACTATTGAGTTGTAGGAGCTCCTTATATATTTCAGAAATTAATTCCTTATCAGATACGGTTTGTAAATATTTTCTTCCATTCCATAGTTTGACTGCTCCCTCTGTTTATCATTTTCTTTACTGTGCAGTTGATTTTTAGTTTGATATAATCCCACTTACCTACTTTTGCTTTTGTTGCCTGTGCTTTTGGTGTCAGATCCATGACCATCGCCAGAACCACCTGAAGCTTCTAGGAGTTTTATGGTTTCAGGCCATAACCCTTATGTCTTTAAAACATTTTGAGTTAATTTTTGTATGGTGTCAGATAGGGGTCTAATTTCATTCTTTCGCATATGGATATCCAGTTTTCCCAGCGAGAGACTATCCTTTCCCCACTGATAAGGTTTATCATTAAACATACATGTAAAATACATACTGTGTCACTGACAGTTTGATATCAAAATTCTCTTTCTTGTATTATGAATAGTAGGATAAAAATAACACAAAAGTTCGAAACTCCCTACCAAACCAATATAATATAACAATGGCAGCCAAAAATTTCTAAGAGTACTCCCAAGCTATACTTTCTTCCCAAATACAGGCATTCAATACACACACACACACACACACTCTCTCTCTCTCTCTTCAAATCTTAGCATAAATTCCTCTTACATAAACATATAACCATGCTCCTGAGTTTCAAAAATTGGGTGGTTCTAAGTTTGAAGCAAGAAATTTTCAGTTAGTGCCTATTAGTTGTAGGACAGCTGGCAGGTGCTAGAACTTTCAAAGAAGTTCTTCACACCTGCCCACTGTGCTAGATGTGAAAGACATATCCAGGCTTAAATAAACATCAACTTTGCAGTTTATTCTCTGGCAAGTATAATTTTAAGAATGTTAATCTCCTGATGTTTCTCATCTTTTCATATCTTTCAATCATTATCAAGTTGAATGCCATATTCTGCTTGGCAGGCAGAGGAAGATAAACGAAATCTTGCTCAAAATACATGTATTGAACCTATAATTAGGGATAGGAAATATTTATTTGAAGGGCCAGAGACAGAGATGAGATTAAGAAAAATCAAACAAGAAACAGAGAGTAGGGAGAAAAAAGACAATTGAACATTTTTCTTTCTAGGTTCTTCTTTGTAGTTTGTAATTTATGAAGCTTAGCCTAATACATACATATCTGAGGGAAGTAATATGATGAGAAGCCATATATGGTGAACCAGATGCTCCTCTCTTTCTCTGTGTATGTATGTGTTTAAATCCATCTGTATTAACATTTGTCTGTATTAATCAGCTTGTATTGACATTTCCCTGAACGAATATTATGTACTGTTTATTCCCTTCTGAATAAAATCAAATACATGTATGTAGAATTTATTTGACATGCCTTTAATACACATTCCCCACAAAACTTGATTAATATAGAGCTCAATATGTTACCTCTTTTATGTAAAATATTCAGTGGGGGAAGCTTGCTGGAGAAAAATATATAGACTGAATAGACATTTTAACTTCTACCAAATTTGAATTAAAGAGAGTGACACAATTCATTTTAATAAAACCATTGGTGGATTATACTAATCCAATGTAACATCTGGAAACTCTTAATCTTTTATTTTTTAGTAATTACTTGCACATATCTGATACGAAGTGATTAAAGATGGCTGATTTAATAGATACACTGTGAATCATCTTCAGATTTTGCTTAGGGTGGTGCAGAATAATTCAATTAGTAATGTAAATCTTGTTGTTCACCTCTGCTCCAGCCAGTAGAACACAGCGTATGAGAGAATCAATGTAGTATTAACTGGCCCAAGAATGCTACTCTACCTTAGGAAAGAGGTCAGGGCCTCATGGAGGAAGAAAGGTCTCTGAAAGGCTTCTGGGCAGTTAGGGTAAGCTAATTAGTAAGAACTGATTGGGGGCAGGAGGGTAAGTTGCAGAGGTGAGTGTGGATGAGTGTATTTAGATTAGGGCATCTCCTCTACACTAGGCTGAGCTGAATGTAGTCCTTCCATGAGTTCTGCAACCATTGGGTCTGAAAAGAGACTCTAGTTTGCCTTAGGGTACCTGGACTGAGCAATAGAAGGCATGGAAGAAGTGGTTCATCTGTTTAAGGTGCCATGTCTTATTTATACTCACTGATGAGAATAAAAAACTTGAAGACTTAAGACTGAATTTTTTTCCTTGTATTAAAAACTTAGAGTGAGAGTTAAGCTTAGATTTAGTTTTTCTAAAACTTTAAAAACTAGAAACCATTTATTAAAGCTATGCATATTTTTTTTCTTTTGAGATAGACTTTCTCACTCTGTCACCCAGGCTGGAGTGCGGTGGTGTGATGTTGGCTCACTGCGACCTCCACCTCCCCGGTTCAGAGTGTTCTTGTGCCTGAGTAAGTGGGATTACAGGTGTGACCCCCATGCCTGTCTCTCTCTCTCTCTCTCTTTTTTTTTTTTTTTTGTATTTTTAGTAGAGACAGGGTTTCGCCATGTTGGCCAGGCTGGTCTCGAACTCTTAGCCTCAAGTAATCTGCCTGCCTCAGCCTCCCAAAATGTGGGAATTACAGGAGTGAGCTACCATGCCTGGCCGAAACCTAGATTTGTATAGTCCTTAGAACAAAACACATTTTCTCCAGCACAGTAGAAACTCTGTAATAACATTTCCAAGTCAACGCTGGAATAAATAGGAGTAGGATAGCCTATCTGCCTCTGCCAGAAAGTGAAACTTCATAGTGGGGGTTTGGTTTATAGCTGACTCTTAAACAACACAGTATGAACTGCGCAAGTGCCTTTACATGTTGATTTTCATCCACCTCTGCCACTCCTGAGACAGCAACACCAGCCTCTCCTCTGCCTCCTCCTCCTCCTCAGCCTACTCAATTTAATGACCCACCTCCACTTAATGAATAGTAAGTATATTCTCCTCTTTATGATTTTCTTATCTCTAGCTTACTTTATTGTAAGAATATAGTATATAATACATGTCAATCAAAATACACATTAATCAATGATTATGAGCATATATTAATACATTGTCAAGTGTATAATATATTAATTAATTAGTATATAATTAATATATTAATGAGTATATATTAAGATATTATCATATATTAATGTATACTCATATGCTTCTGGTCAACAGCAGACTATTAGTAGTTAAGTTTGGGGGTGTCAAAAGTTGTACATTGATTTTCTTTAAGAAAAATAATTTGAACTATTCTTTTAGATTCAGGGGGTACATATGCAGGGTTGTTAGCTGGATATATCGCATGATGCTGAGATTATGGATATGACTGATCCCGTCACCCAGGTAGTCAGCATAGTACCCAATAGTTAGTTTTCAATATTTGCCCTCCTCCTCCTTCTACTATTGTCATATTTATGTCCATATGTAACTGATGTTTAGTTCCCACTTATAAATGAGAACATGCAGTATTCGTTTTTCTGTTCAATTTTCTTTTGCTAATGGCCTCCAGCTGCATTCATGTTGCTGCAAATGACATGATTTCATTCTTTTTTATGGCTGTGTAGTATTCCATAGCATATATGTACGACATTTTCTTTATCCAATCCACTGTTGATGGGCACCTAGGTTGATTTCATGTCTTTGCTATGGTATACACTGGTTTTAGCTGTGCAGGGGCGAGGTAGGCACCTCAACCGCCACATCGTTCAAGGGTCAACTGTACTTTAATATGTTAACAATAGTGAATCATTTTATGTTGATGATCTCATTTAATGAGATCATGAGAGGTAATACTAGAGATGAAGATCAAAATTAGAGATGAAAGAATAAGCTTAGGCAAGTTGGGTAAATTGCCCAAAAGTGGCATCAGTCAGTAGTGGTAAAGTTAATATTCAAACTCAGATCTATTTGACTCCAAAACTCAAGATTTTAACCTCTATGGATAATACCTTCAAGATAATTCAAACCCAAAGTTTGTTTGATAAAATCTTTCACAAATTTACTACCTCACAATCCTCACAATCCAATGGAACAAGCAGGTTTGTAAACAAACACATTGATATAATAAAATTATACACAAATGTTTCTGGGAGCATGGAAAAGGAGGTGATTAATTAAGACTGCAAGCTGTGAGGAACATTTCACAGTGGAAATATTTTGTGCATTTTTCTGATGTCTGCTTTAGGGAATTATCGATTCATTTAACTCTAAAAGCTGACATCCAGGGAGACATTTCCTGCCTTTGACTTACCTTTATTAAGGTTTGGACATGCAGTAAATGTTTATAAATAAGGTTCAACAGACAGAAGTGTTGCTTCTAGAAAACGGCTTATGTTTTAAGGCCTGCTGCCTAATGGCTACCAGGCTTCTTTTTACTTCTGTGGCAGTCTTCTGTATTTTTAAACAACTGGCTACCAGAGGCTTTTTATTAACTTTGTAATTTAAAAACAAAATAGAAAATCTCAATAGAA
Organism: Sapajus apella; assembly: GCF_009761245.1. Classification (NCBI taxonomy): domain Eukaryota; kingdom Metazoa; phylum Chordata; class Mammalia; order Primates; family Cebidae; genus Sapajus; species Sapajus apella. Next base: position 15,188,049 of record NW_022436970.1, on the reverse strand, counting down.
GCAATTTATATACAATGCAGTTTGAATGGACAGTAGAGAAGGACAGAAGGTCACTGCTGAGCAAAGAGGAAACAAAACCTTTGATTTACCTCCTTAATCCATGGCAGAACTCTATTTACCATTTTCTGAAGGTTATCTCTAATTCTAATTGCCTAATTCCATCCTGTCCTTCAGAGAAATTGAAGTCACAGACACCCGTTCCGTGAGCATCAAATGCCCTCTGACGATTAGGTATGCTTCCACGCTGACACTGGTGGTCTGTAGCTTAATTACGGATATATAGGGGCAGAGCTGGCCTTTGGATATTAATCAGGGGGTTACTGAAAGCAGAACCCCTAAAGCTACCACCTTTACACAAAAAGTATATCCAGTCATTCTTGATTGTGAGAGTGTAGTTGTTCAAGCTGATTTTAAAAAAAGAAGCCAAAGTATATTCTACATTATTTTGTGTGAAAATAAGGGATTATTATATGTATTAGTCTGTTCTCATGCTGCTATTACAAAATACAAGAGACTGGGTAATTTATGAGGAAAACAGGTGTAATTGGCTCACAGTTCTGCATGCTGGGGAAAAAGCCCCTTATAAAACCATCAGATCTCATGAGAACTCACTATCATGGGAACAGCAAGGGGAAACCACCCTCATGATCTAATGACCTCCCATGAGGCTCCTCCTCCAACATGTGGAGATTACAATTCAGATTACAATTCAAGATGAGATTTGGGTGGGGACACAGAGCTAGACCATATCATCATATTGGAAAAAGTTTAGTCATCATGTACGGTCCCATAAACCTGCTCATTGGGCACTGTGTTCAGCTCATATTCCTGGCCCCTGTTCTCACCATCAGTTTATAGAAAATGATGGTGAACTAACCCGAGGGAAAGCAGCAGGTGTAGAGAGACAGATACCGAACCATCACATTAAAGGGGCTGATCTACAGCATTTCACAGTGCTTCCTGTGTTCATGAAAATAAAGACTAGTGCTGGCAAGCATTTGTGCTCAGCCAGAGTTATCCTAAAGCAAAAAGCAGAAATGCCAACAAACACCTCACCTTGCTCAAGAAGAACATGTGGCTCACATACATGTGGGACTAGACACGATTCCTTTATTAGCAGAGAACTTCTCTCAGGTCCACCCTCATGGAGGAAGACGTGTCCTGATGTCACACTCTCCATGTGTGGTTTATAATGCACTACTAATTCATTTTTGAATTCAATAGGATTTACTGAGTGGCTGCAGCCCACCTGTACCGTCAATGGCTTTTCCTAGTTTGTCATTTTCAAAAAATGCTTTTGTCATGTTCACGAATCCTGACTTAAAGACCCAGCTGTATAGCCTGTCATCTAAATATGTCTAATGGTGATTAAAAGTCAAGGTGAGAGCCCTAAAGTAAGAAAAACTCAGTAATTTGATTTCCTTGTTTTTTTTCTTTCCTTTTACCCCTTCCTCTGTACCCCTTCTCAACTTTTCTGCATTTCTTTCTCTCTTTTTTTTAAATGAGTGTTCCTCAGGCTTTCAAAACATTTCCTACTATATTTCCCAAGGTCTTGGAAATACAATGATATGAATATTAAAACAAATAGGAAGTATTCACTTCTGAGTGGAGACTTTAAAATCCTGTTCATCCCTTTACGGTTTAGGTTTTCCTAAATCTAGAGACAACATCTCTAGTATGAGTGTGATATAAACATTTTGTATAAGTACAGAGGAAGTTAGAGAAGTATACATATAAAATGACCTTCTAATACAAATTAACTATCCTTATGATAATCTGGCAAAAAAGAAAACGAATGTCTGCTTACCACTTCCGCAAGAAGAGGTGGCATAACTGAACCTACTGCAAACCACTTAGGGACACAGATTTTTAAAGAGTAGCTGCCATGTACTTAGAACAACATGTGCTTGTTAGAAGCTAATTATTCCCTTTTTCACTCTTTTGATTCCAGACTACAGGTACTAAAATACAATTGTGAAATCACATTAACTTATTCCTTCAGAGCACCCTTCTGGGAGTAACATGGAAAGATTAGGCAGATTGTATTGGAGATTCTTATGCTCCAAAGATGAAGGTAGGTGCAGAATCTCAGTACTGATATGTCAGTCTTTAAGGGTGTATCTAGCAATGGATGAGAGAAATGAATACAGCAAAATACAGAAAAAATACAGCTGGTCAGCTAGGTCAAAGCTTTGAGGCTGACAAGCAATTGAAGTTGAAGTTACAGGTAAGTCTTACTATAGAACGGATTTGTTTTCACGCCAAGCATTTAAAAAAATTTCAGTACATGTGCTGCTTATTAATGAATCTTAATCTCTTAAACTTTATATAAAACTTTCCCACTTTTGTTTTCTGAATGAGGTCCACTAAATTCATCATTTCATATTGATCCAACTTCACCTAAAAATACGTGAAAATTCTAAAGATATATTTTTATTCCTCAGTGCTATCTGCGATTTTCTTGACAATGATATATTCCCACATTGCCAGGCTTTTACTTTGATTTGGTAAAATCAATGATGACAGAGGGCTGACAATATTCTCCTTTTTGTAAAGAAGAGGTAATGCCACTTCAAGGAGCACAGTCGGAAAAGAGAGATTCAAAATAACTACACTTCTTAAAAATTATTTTCTAAGACAGGGTCTTTCTCTTTAGCCTAGGCTACAGTGCAGCGGTGCAATCATGGCTCGTTGGAGCCTCAACGTCCCAGGCTCAGTGACCCTCCCATCTCAGCCACCTGAGTAGCTGGTACTACACGCACGTGCCATCATACCCTGCATTATTTATTTATTTATTGTTATTATTGTTGTTTGCAGAGATGGAGTCTCATTATATTGCCCAGCCTGGTCTCAAACTCCTGGACTCAAGTAATCCTTTCTGTCAAGTTGCCAGCTTGGCTCTCTTCCAAGCTAAACTTTCCTTCTTTTCTTTTCTTCCTTTCCTTACTATTCTAAAGCTTTTTAATAAACGTTCACTTCTACTCTGAAACTTGCCTGAATCTCTCTTTCTGCCTTATGCTCCTCAGTAGAATTCTTTCCTCTGAGAAGGCAAGAATTGAAGTTGCTGCAGACCTGTATGGATTCGCTGCTGGTAACTTGGGTAACTTGGATATCTGCCACTGCTAACATATTTGGTGCACCTGACTCAGATACCTTCCTAGTGAGGAACAGACAATTCTCATTGGGGAAAGATTGAGCTCCAGACAATCCTCAGTGAGGAAAATCATCCTCTTGATATTCAAGAGTCACCTTTCTAGAGGGGACATCTGCACTGCCCATCAGTGAGACAAGACAGTGGTGAAATCCTGCCCCTGTCTCCCATGGACCTGCTTGGATACTACTTTCATCAACTCATGCAGCCAACTCAGCCCTGACAGCTAGCAAGGAGCCAAGATCCACAGAACCACGACCACCCCTCTGTCAGCAGGAAGCAGTTACAGAAGTTTGACCTGCATCCATTTACCCCCAAAGATTTGGGGTCCTGGTCTCTTAAGGTGGGCAATGTTACAGCAGGTAGCTAGTCATGTATGAGCGGGGCAAGAGAGAGAAGCCCTCCTCCCAACACACACCAGGAGTGCTGGGCAACAATCAGCTAATGGTCAGGAGGTTGTTAACTGTTTTTCTAAAGTAATAATTAGTCACGGCCAGCCCCAGAAAAAGGCAGGGGCCTAATAGATAGAAAACACCTAAAACTGATCAGCAGCTTCCCAATAAGATTTCAGGTGTAGGGAGACGTAATGCAAGATCCCGGAAGTATGCCAGCGTTTGAAACCGGAAGTCAAGAGGTCAAGCTGCGTGCTTGGTTTCTCAAGTCGCCTGCCCGGCTGTCTTTCAAGGTAAATTTTCCTTCTTTTTTTTTCTCTCCTTTTCTTTGTTGTTCTAAGACTTTTTTTTTTTTTTTTTTTTATAAATTCTCACTTCTGCTCTGGGAAAAAAAAATTCGAACTCTCAAAGTGCTGGGATTATAGGCATGAGCCACTATGCTTGGTGCATAACTAGACTTTTCAGTGTAGCTTTGTGGAAAAGGTACAGGTGTATGGAAGGGTGCTGAGGGTCTGCATTTATTTTTATTTCTTCCTTATTTTCAGTATCTTATTCTGCCCTGATTCCATTAGGGACTAGCATCAAAGGAAAAAAAACAAAAAAAACTATCGAGGTACCTTGCTCTTTGCTTGTTTTGACTATCACAACAGAATGAAAGAGGAATGAAACAAATGACCATTATCAAAGTATGACTAGCAACTTTATATTTTCATCTTTCTATTTATCCACCTCTATATTACCGCTGTCTACTATCAATCATCTATCCCCTTATCTGGATACTTAAATTTTTATATCTATGTATTTAACAGTGAGGGGTATACAGGGTGGGAGAATGTATTACTCTAAGAAGCACACGGTACAAAAAGTAAACCCACAGTGTAGCGAAATGTAATTTCCATTGAATATATTTTATAAATATTTGACTTAAGTAACTACCCTAGTCAATGCTGATTTTTATTCTATAAAAACTACAGTCGCTATCAAACAGAAACATGAAATACTGAGATCACTTAAGTAAGCTGTAATTGACAAGGCATGTCAAGCCCTTAACTTTGTTGGAAATTAATATTAGTAAGATAAATAAGTATTTTTCAACTAGTTATTACATCTATACTACAAATCAACATCTTCAGGAAGTCTCTGGCAATGTTTTAGAACATTCCAGTGCATTCTAATTTTTTATTGGCTATACAAGAAAGCTTTCTGAAGTTGTGTATCAGCTTGTCTTTTCTCTGTCTTCATAAAAAGCTTCCTTCATACTAACATGAAAACAATAGTTCTTAATTTCTGGAATTATAGATCAAACACTTGACAAATCTAAAGTTGTCCTTATGTTACTTCTGACCTACTCCCACGTTTTTTGGATTTAATATCATTAATCTCACTTTTTTGCTTACACATTTGATCTTTCCATTTAAATATTTTATAGTTCCAGTTTTTAAGAGAATATCCGTATCTACATAGGTTTAGATAAAAATAAACTCGCATTACAAGCATATTTCCTAACTTTTAATCACAGAAATGGGCAAGATTAATTTTGCATAATCATGACGCAGGCAATTTGCACGGCTGCTGGCATTTGAAGAGGGATGTAAAGGCATGAGACACACGTCTTCTCTTTCCAATTCTTGAAATTGCCAATCCAGTCCCCACCCCGTGCTTTTCTCAACCCTCTAATCCTTCTATTAAATATTTTCTCATACAAACAAATAATGAAGATAACCCTTAAATACAGGCGGTCAATACTGTTCTAAAGCTTTTTAATGAATGCTCACTTCTGCTCTGAAACTTGCCTACGTCTCTACTTCTGCCTATGCCCCTCAGTGGAATTCCTTCTGAGGAGGCAAGAATTGAAGTTGCTGCGGACCCGTACGGCTATAAGAGAATCCCTTTAAAATACAAAACACAGTTGCCTTCAGTAAGTGACTAAAACCATTCCAACTGCTTTGCCTTGTAGAACGTATCTTTAACCATTAATTTCCATGACTGAACTCCTTTAGTCTAGTTTGGAAACCCTGGCAAGCAAATATTGCTATAAAGACATTATTTCAGTTTGTTTGCAACAGAAATATTTCTTTTTGTCTCAACTTATAGCATTGTTAATAGTGAGCAAAAGCTAACATGTGAAAGAAAACCATATTCTGAATGCTTAACTACCTGAGGGTGATATTTGGTCATTCTTTCCTCAAACTTATTGGGTGTTTATTACATTCAAGTCTATGGTGCTCAGTAAATGTTTGTTGGATGAGTAAATGCTCTTGGCTGTGGGTGTTTCAGCCTTATTTTCTTAGTTTCGTGCTTCCTGCAGTGTTGGCCAGCTGTTATTTGCTTGTAGTCAAATATTTTATTTAAAGGATAAGAGTATTCTTTTTAAAACAAAAGGGAAGGAACAGGAAGACAACTGCTGAAGCTGGGCTGTCTACTGCTGTTAGTCAAAAATCTGCTATTAATTTGATTCATCTGGCAAGCTATTCCTATGCTAGTTAAGTGACCATTTATTATTAGAAAAATACAAAGGCAAAGTATCTACACGTGGCCCCTTCTACCCTGCACCCTCTTCAAATGGTTTCGATGTTAAGGCTTTGGCTAAACTTTAAGAATTTCATGGGCAGGTTTATGTACCAGTTTATGGCAGAGCCTTAAGGCCTGAAGTCAGCCTCCTGAACTGATAGTTAATCCTTTCAAGGAAAAAAAGATGCAAAAAAAGAAATCCTTCATAAAACCCAGCATGAAGCAGACCTCAGCATTAGCTTTTAGCTTCTGATAATGTGCTTGGTATAGTGTTTTAGTCAAGTTCTTGTGCCAAATTGAGTCCTTCACCCTCACAGTGATTTTTGGAATTTCTTTTTTTTTTTTTTTTTTTTTGCCATGAACGTATGAAATGATAGCTTTTAAAAGCCACTGTAAATCTCAGCTCCCACTGTGGCCAGTGACAGCTGAAAAGTGGGAATGGAGGAAAAGCAAGCAATGCAAATACAAAGCAAATTGCATGACTCAGTCCACCTGGAGGAAGCTAATGGAGGTGCTGCTTTCTTACTTTAAAGTGACTTGCCTTGCAAACTGTAGATTTCACCAACGCTGTTCTGACGGGTGATGTGATGCCAGTATGCGCTGCGAGGAAGAGATATTGATTTGGATAATGTCATTGGTTCAGTCAAGCTTGTCTGAAGCTGAAAGAGAAAAGAAAATGTGTTTTGGGCCTTAAGATATTAAACTGAAATCTGCTCTTTTAAATGTTCAGGGTTAAATGTGAGTGACAGACAGTAGGATCTGTTATAGATACCTGCATAATCCCCTGTTGAAGGGTAACTTTTTTAAAAGTAAAATCATTACTCAAAAATAGGAAAGGAATACTTGTAAACAACTTAATGTTGTCACTCGTTAATTAAGAGGGGAACAGTAAGATGAAAGGAAGGATTCCAATGAACATAGCAGTGGGGAATGCTGGCAAACATTCAGGGCATGATCAATTGTACTCTCCCGGACATGTTATTTACATTTCTATGGACAAGAATTATTTGCATTACTTCCAGCTTTCTACAATTTACAGACTTGTGAAAATGAAGGTGCCAGCCCCTTCAGAAGCGGAGACCCATGAAAAATTTACAGAATACCCATTATTTTTTGTTTTGACTCATTTCAATCTCTCAAATTCTTTTCTTACACTTCTATCCTTATACATGGCTATTTTCTCAGATAGACCTTCTTCCTTGCTCCTGTGATAGGATCTTTCACATATTAAAAAGCATATTCTCTGAGAAACGCTGTGATAAAATTATGGCATCTTTGTTTATTCAAAACATACATTTTAAGGACAGCTGAGAAGTGATATCACATCCCTTGCTCGGGCATGTGATTAGTTCAAAGAAAATAGTAGTTTACATTGCATTTTCAAGAAACAGCTTTATTTAGTCTTGGCATACAGTGTCTCTGATCCAACCTGAGCAAATACTTACTTTTTGACAAACAATGAGCAATCTTCTAATTAATAAAGTCTCACATTTTCTCTTTATTTAATGCCTGATTCCTGGCAAAGCTGGGAGTTGGAAAGATCATCTCTGTCAAATCTAAGCTTTGCATGCCTTTCCGCTCACTGTGGTGTGTACCTCCCACTGTGCACCTGCACACTCCTTGCCTGGCCCTTGATGCTTGGATGGGTCACATACTCTGCATCTAGCATTGGATTTGACTCTTACCACCCTTCATAGAAGATGCCATCAGGAAAGTACCTGATATGACACAACAGGTCTTTCAAGGCCACATAAAACTAAGAGGTTCTTATGTTTTAATTGCAACTGTAATTAAAGAGCTTGAACGTATTTATTTCATTTTACTTTCTTAGTAGTAAGGCATTTCTGGAGCTGCTATGTCTTGCCACAAAAGTGTCTTAACTCAGTCTATTTTAAAAGTCTGGCACTGTGGAAATATCTTTCTTTTTTTAAAGATGGATCCAAATGGTAACTTTGCAGCCATTCTTTATTTTTCAAAATTTGGTATACTTCAAAGTTTTCCTTCTTATTACAAAAATGGGTGAACTATCTACATCCACATCCTGTGGTTGGTGTTTATAGGGGTGGGGTTCTAAGGAGACAAATTTCTGGGTTATCATAGAGCAGCGTTTTCAGAATGTTTGGGCAGTTTGGTAACAACAGTAAGGGCAGGAGACAGCCAAATGCCTAAGCACATGAGAAAAGGGTCCCGGAGAGCCTCCGACCTGCCCAGGTCATTTTGCATAGGGGACTTGACTAAACATGCCCAGGGTAAAAAATTCTGTCCCTTAACACATGCACAGTAAGGGACATCAACGTAGGGTGGCTCAGACTAAGGGCCCACATGGGCACTGAAAAAAATGGGGTGGAGCCACCAGGGATTCACACCTGATACAGGGGAGGAGCCTGGCCCCTTCAGCTCCTGTGTGGTGGGCTGGTGTTCAATCTGTGAAGTGGGAGTTGGATGGTGGGACCCCTCTCTTGGCTGAGAGCTCCCCTTTCGCTTAATACTTTCCATTTTCCTCATCCTTCAATGTGTTTGCATGCCTCATTTTTCCTGGTTGTGAGACAAGAACCTGGATTTAGCTGAACTAAGGAGCAAAAAATCCTGCATCAACAATGGACGTTTCCAGTTTTACCCCAGACCTAACAGTGGGGGACTCTGTGGGGAGGGCAATGCACATCAAAAACATGCATAACGTCCTCATACGAATGGAAGTCCATCATCCACCACCGTGAAGGACTAGAGGCAAGGCTCATTTTGTGAAAGCATTATTGGGAGAAAGATACGACTTTTGTCTTTAAAGCCAATTTCCCATATAAGGCACAAACTTAAACACGTAAATCTTCAATTCCTGTCAGCAATGCCCATTAATAACAATCCATAAATCTCATATTAATCATGGTTCTGTCTACTTATTTTCTTTAATATAATTTATTACTTAGCATACAATAGGTCATTGGTGGTAAAGTAACCTTTCCAAAATGTGATGAAAGTGCTTTTTCTTTTTTATTCTGGGAGACGTTTTTCTTCCCAAGTGGTCAGTCTTAAGTATCAAGGACATACAGTAAACATTTTTTGTTTGTTGGAAACATACATGGAAGACACTGGATAATAGTTCTTACACATGATTTCCTTCTGAATCTCCCTGTATTGTTTTACAACTCATGTTTCTCTAGTTTTCCCTCTTTATTGTTTTCATGTTCTAGGATGCTTTTAATGATATTCTTTTTATTTGTTCCTGAGGTTTCTCTTCATTCTACTTCCTTAATTGCTAAAACTGGAAAATTTGTATTTAAAAGCTTGATTGTGGATTTTCTTGGGATCTTTGCCAGGGATACAAATCTTGTCCCCAATATCTCAGATGTCTTAAATGTTCCCCTGGATTTCAGAAGAGTCCATTCCCCACATGTATCTGTGTATTGAGTACTGCTGTAGACTGAACTGTGTTCTCCCACAAATCCATATGTTGAAGCACTATCCCCCAAATGGCTATATTTGGAGACATTGCTTTCAAAGAGGTTAATGAAGGGTTAAAGGAGGACATAAGGGTGGGACCCTAATCAAATAGAACTTGTGCCCTTAGATAAAAAGAAAGGGACACAGGGATAAATATTCAGAAAAAAAGGCCATTAAGGACACAGCAAGGAGACATTTAAGGACACATTTAAAGCCAAGAAGAGAGGCCTCAGGAGAAACCAACCCGGCCAGGGATCTTGCTTTTTGCACTTTCAGCCTCCAGAACTGTGAGAAAATAAATTTCTGTTTAACCTGTTGGTGGTATTTTGTTATAGCAGGCTGAGCAAACTAAGTACTGTGTCATGGGCAATCTAAGAGTTATAGAAACTGTTTAACTGGCAATTTTTAATGTTATGAACTTTAAGCAATGTATTAGAAATTGGCCTGTTTGTGCTCAATGACTAAGATAGTATTTCAAGCACTTTTATTAGATAATTTTGTTGATTCTAATTTTATACTCTCGCTAAAACTTTTTTTTTTTTTCTTTTGAGATAGGGTCTCTGTCGCCCAGGCTGGAGTACAGTGGTGCAATCTCTGCTCACTGCAACTTCAGCCTCCTGGGCTCAAGCGATTCTGCCACCTTAGCCTCCTGAGTAGCTTGGATTACAGGTGTAAAACTTCTTTTGATGACAGGCTTCAACAAGAGGACACACATCCTTAACTATTTTCATAATATGCTTCCATTAAAAGCATTAAGAAAAACAAAACTTAAAATGCTATAGTAATTTCCTAATTGAAAGAGCAGTGCATCAATTTGACCAGGATCATAAAAGTATGTCTATCAAAAAAGGCAATTTCTATCTATATTGCAAATAAATACATAAAAATTATATGAGATTATTTCTTTTTTTTCTTTTTTTTTTTTTTTTTTTTTTTGAGACGGAGTTTCGCTGTCGTTACCCAGGCTGGAGTGCAATGGCGCGATCTCGGCTCACCGCAGCCTCCGCCTCCTGGGTTCAGGCAATTCTCCTGCCTCAGCCTCCTGAGTAGCTGGGATTACAGGCACGTGCCACCAAGCCGAGCTGATCTTTTGTATTTTTAGTAGAGACGGGGTTTCACCATGTTGACCAGGATGGTCTCGATCTCTTGACCTTGTGATCCACCCGCCTCGGCCTCCCAAAGTGCTGGGATTACAGGTGTGAGCCACCGCGCCCGGCGAGATTATTTCTAAACAATGTATTTTAAGAAATTAAGATGGATACATGGGTTCAAAGTTCTTTTTTTCCTTCTCTGCAAGGGTCTGCTGCACTGATTGTTTCAGTGGACTTAGTTTAAAAAAAAAAAAATTCCTGAAATAGCTATACAAAATTCTGCAACCTTTGTTCCAGAACTCCCTTGGTATTTATGAGACTATTTCCTGAAGGCAATGCTCATCTGCTTCTCCTTTTTGCATAGGGTCAGGATTTAGAAAGGATGCTTCAGCATACACGCAGAAATCAGCTAGGTTAGGAAGCACTGATTCACTTCTTGATAAACTTGCCATCACTTTCTGCCATTTGGGGGCTTTAACTCTCTCTCCCTTCTCTTCTATTGAAACAGCAGTTTTCTAGGATATGAGCAATGAATTGGGGGTTACTTATTTAGCATCTGGAAAGAGTAGAGATCACAGCTCAACTAAGCCTGGAGAGTAGTTAAAACATCTGTTTTATTTGATGGGACAACCAACACATCTCATCACAAAGTCAACAATCTAAGAAAATAATGTAGCCCCAAAGTGTGCTGTATGGAGACTGCACTGATATTTGTTTGACTGACACAGATGAGAGTTATGCTGTCCTCAAGTTAATGAGAAGAGACCCTCCTCCCCGACCAGAAAAGAGGTTTAGATTTAGAGGGCTCTCATAGAGATAGAAACAAGGGTGGGTTCCTTGTATTCTTTCCCATTTAGGCAATATATAACTAAATAAACTTTTTAAAAAAATTTGTAAATATGAGATTTTGTAGATATCCAAGAGAAATTCCAATCCTCATCTCTCTCCTCCCCTGAACTTTGGAAGACATTTGGTTGAAAAGGTCATTCTTAAGAAACGATTCATCCTGTGTCACTCTGGCTTTGCACTTTTGTTATTTACTATCTTTTCAATTATGTTTGTGTAGCAAACAGCCTTGGTAGATAGATAGAATGTCTTCCTCCAGGGCAGGGGGCAGATTCATTTCCTGACCAGGGCAGTATAGATCCTATCTTCCTCCAAGGCAAAGGCTGGGCAGGGTTGCCAGCAGCGCTCTGACAGGATTGGGAGTTCCTAACTCGGATCCTTGGCTGTAGCAATATGTAGCCACATCCACCTTGATTGCTCCATGTGGCCCTCTGGGACCAGGCAACAGGGAAACCTATAGAAACATGAAACTCATGATGGCTTTCTGTGCCATAGGAATAAAGTCCTCTGTCTCTGACTCAGGAGTTTTTTGTGTTTTCTGCCAACATCCATGAAACTAATAGGCAAGGGAAGCAGGGCTGGTAGCATCTTTCCTGTTTTGCTAATCTTTGGTTGTCTCTACTCTTCCCATCTCTTGAATCTAAATTCCTGTATTAAATTTCCTCCATTGAACTGTCTATCACAGGCTCCATTTACTTAAGTGGACCCTGAATAAATACAAAAGGCTACCTTGCTATGTCCCAAATTTACTCACTATGTTTGCGTTGAAAGGCATTAAGTTATTTTTGCTCTTTGCAACTAAAACTAACAAATCTCAATACTAAAGAATTTTGAGAAAAAATTTAAACAGGTTAGTATGCCATATAGGGACTTTAGCTTACTTATGTATAAGTAGAATTATGACTGTTGTTCCCCAAAAAGTCATCAATTCTCCTTAGGTTATTTCATGTTTACATCTTAATATAAAACCATCAAATTCTTGTAGAATTTTTAAAAAAATGTTTTTGTAAGTCCTTTCATATGTTTATATATTTGGGTTTTACTTCGGATACTGTTTCTATATTTTTATCAGTGACTTGTTTTCATTTATGTAAATTATATTTTTCAGCTTTGTTTGTGCTAATTAATTTCCACCTGCTGTTTTTCTTAGGTTGTCATCTTGATCTTTTTTTAACCTTCTCAAATTAAGTATTTTTAATTATAATTTCATTTGGTAAAAGCATCTGCTTCTGAATGAAGCAGAATAGGAGGTATTCTTTCTTAAAATTATATCATTGTAAATTGTAGCTTTATTTTCTTTTCTTACATAAAGTATTGCTTGTATATATTGTCTTAAGGTAATGATTTTTTTTGTACACTTCTATTCTTTTTTATAGAGATGAGATCTCACTGTGTTGCCCAGGCTGGTCTGGAACCCTGCCCTCAAGTAATTCTCCCACCTCTCTCCCAAAGCACTGCCATTACAGGTATGAGCCACTGCACCAGGCCATCTGTGCAATTTTTATTATTAGTTTTTAATTAATGTTTTGTAATCAGAGAACATGCACTGAGTAATTTCCATATATTGAAGTTTATTTTTCATTTTAACCTAATATATGACCAATTTCTGTACAATTCATAGTTACTTAAAAAGATACACATATTGATGTAGAGTCTACTACACACACTCAAATATACACCTGATAAACACTTCCCTCTGCATTTCCTTCTCTATTTAATTTCTAATCTGTATCATGATATGAATGTGTTAATTGCAAATGACTAATTAGCATGTTTCTGCCCATTTCCTCTTGTATCTTTAAGTACTTTTTAACTGTACCATAAGTTGACAATTTATATTTATGGGCACATGATACTGTAATTTATGAATGCAGGTGAAATAAATCAATCCAACATAACCATTAATTCAAAGACTTATCCTTTTTGTGGTAAGAACATGTGAAATTCACTGTATTAGCAATTGTGAAATGCACAATACAGCATTAGTAACTATATTTGCCACAGTAGAACCCCAAACCAAAATATACTCCTCTTGCCTGAGATTTTGTACCCTTTGACTGTCACCTCCCTGTTGTCCCCAGCCCCTACCTTTGTAGCCAATTTCTGCTTTCTACTTCTATGAGTTTATAGGTGAGAACATGTGGTATTTGTCTCTTTGTGCCTGGCTTATTTAACTTTGCATAATGTTCTCCAATTCCATCTATGCTGCTGAAAATGACAGTTTTTTAAGACTGAATAGTATTTTATTGTATATGTATTCCACATTTTTTAATCCACTCATTTGTTAGTAAACACTTATGCTGATTCCATAAACTGATGATTGCGAAGCATGCTGCAGTCAGTATAGGAGAACTGCATCTCTTTGACACTGATTCAAATCATTTGGGTAAATATCTAGAAACAGAATTGCTGGTTTTGGGTTAGTTTTATTTTAAAATTTTTGAGGAACCTCCCTGCTGTTTTGCACAATGGTTGTACTAATTTGCATTCCCAGCAACAGTGTTCAGGGTCCCCTTTTCTCCATGTCCTCACCAGCACTTGTTACCTTTCATCTTTTTATAATAGCCATTCTGACAGGTGTGAGAAGATATCTCATTGTGGTTTTTATTTGCATTTCCCTAATAAATAGCCATGTATAGCATTTTTTATGAACATTTGTAGCCATTTTTATGTCTTTTGAGAAATGTCTACTCGTGTTCCTTGCCCATGTTTTCATGTTCCATTTTTAAGTAGCATTTTATACATGAAAATGGTGTTTTGATTCACAAAGCTTTTTTATTAGATTCACAAAGCTGACTGCTTTATAGTTCTATAACTTACTTTCTCCTTCCTTTAGCTAGGTTATTAAACTCTACTTGTAAAAGTTCTGCCCAGCCCCAGGGTTCAACTTAATGTCCATCTTCTAGCCCCTGCTCTTCCAAACAAATAATTTAAGAATATCCTCTACTTTCTCCTAGGAAGTCTGGGCTTCCTTTTCAAGAAATAATGTTGTTCATCATCCATTAATACCTTCTTTGTTTTATCTGCACTTGGTCTAGTACAAATTATGGAGAATTTTAACATACGTTTTATATATATTTTTATATATATATATATATATACACATATATATATATATATACACATATATATATATATATATATATATATACACACACATATATATATATATATGATGCCTTTTCCTTATTTTCAGCCAAATTCAAATATTCCATACTTTTATTTTCCTTTAGTGATTTTTACCTGGCATTTGACCCAGAACTCATTGACTTTTATCTACTTAAATCCTCATAAAATTCCTGTAAGATAGGAAAGGGATGAAGTATCCCTCCTTAAAATGAGAGGAGGCTGAAGCTTTGAGATTATTAACTGACATTCCCAAGGCCATTTATCCTGAAGCAAAATTGGAATCATGATTCTGCTCTGTGCTTTTGTTTTTTTTTTTCACCATCAAGATATTCTGCATAATACCTTTCCTCATAATCCTGCATCATAAATAGTATTAAATATTGCTTTATTTTGTGAAAGATTGAAGATGGCTGAAAATTCTTCTAAAAGCAGTCATTCAGAAATTGTCTATATTCTCTCCTTTTTAAAAAAAATTTTCAAGTTCTGGGGTACATGTATAGGATGTGTAGTTTGTTACAAAGGTAAATGTGTGCTACGTGGTTTGCCGCACTTAACCAACTCATCACCTAGGTATTAAGCCTAGCTATCTTTCCTAATGCTCCCCCTTTCCCACCCCACCCCCCAACAGGCCCCAGCGTGTGTTGTTCCCCTCCCTGTGTCCATGTGTTCTCATTCAGTTTGCACTTGCAAGTGAGAACATGCGGTATTTGGTTTTCTGTTCCTACGTTAGTTTGCTGGGGATAATGGCTTCTAGCTCCATCCATGCCTATGAAAAGGACATAGTCTTGTTCCTTTTTATGGATGCATAGTATTCCCTGGTATATATGTACCACATTTTCTTTATCCAGTCTATCAGTGGTGGGCATTTGGGTTGGTTCCATGTCTTTGCTATTGTGAAGTGTGCTTCAGTTAACATATTCATGCATGTATCTTTGTAATAGATTCATATTCCTTTGGGTATACATTCAGTAATGGGGTTACTAGGTCAAATATTTTTAGTTCTAGTTATCTGAGGAATTGCCACACCATCTTCCACAGTGGTTGAACTAATTTACATTCCCACCAACAGTGTAAAAGTGTTCCTGTTACTTCACAGCCTTGCCAGCATCTGTTGTTTGATTTCTGCCTTAATTTCATTATTTACCCAGGAGTCATTCAGGAGCAGGTTGTTCAACTTCCATGTAGTTGTGTGGTTTTGAGTGAGTTTCTTAATCTTGAGTTATAATTTGATTGCACTGTGGTCTGAGAGACTGTTATGATTTCCCTTATTTTGCATTTGCTGAGGAGTGATTTACTTCCAAATATGCAATTTTAGACTAAGTGCCATGTGGTGCCAAAAATGCATGTTCTGTTGTTTTGGGGTGAAGGGTTCTGTAAATATCAGGTCCACTTGATCCAGAGCTGAGTTGTCTCAATAATCTATCGACAGTGGGGTGCTAAATTCTCCCACTATTGTGTGGGAATCTAAATCTCTTTGTAGGTTTCTAAGAACTGGTTTTGTGAATGTCGGTGCTCCTGTATTGAACGCATATATATTTAGAATAGTTAGCTGCTCTTGTTAAATTGACCCCTTTACCATTATGCAATGCCCTTCTTCTTTTTTTTTTTAATCTCTTGGTTTAAAGTCCGCTTTATTAGAAACTAGGATTGCAGCCCCTGCTTTTTTGTTTTCCATTTGCTTGGTAAATTTTCCTGCACCATTTTATTTTGAGTCTATGTTTCTTTGCATGTAAGATGGTTCCCTCCCATTTATCTGGGCTGCTTAGTGACTGTTTTGACCAGTATAACATATGGTAGGTGTGACATTATGTCTGCTGTGGACATGACCTCTAAGGCCCTTATTCCAGCTCCTCTTCCTCTCATTTCTTCCAAGTTAACATGTAAGGCTGTGTACATGTAAGGCTGCTATTGAGGGAGGAAGTTTCAAGAAACTACGTCTACAAGCCATGCAATTCAAGGTTTAATTCTTCTTAGAAAACCTAGCAATTTTCTTTTTTTTTTTTTTTCCCATTTATTTATTTTATTGCATTTTACATTTTGGGGTACATGTGAAGAACATGCAAAATTGTTGCATAGGAACACACGTGGCAGTGTGATTTGCTGCCTTCCTCCCCATCACCTACATCTGGCATTTCTCCCCTTGCTATCTCTCCCCAGCTTCCCACCCCCCACCTTCCCTCCCCTATTTCCCCCCAACTGACCCCAGTGTGTAGTGCTCCCCTCCCTGTGTCCATGTGTTCTCATTGTTCAACACCCGCCTATGAGTGAGAACATGCGGTGTTTGATCTTCTGCTCTTCTGTCAGTTTCCTGAGAATGATGGTTTCCAGGTTCATCCATGTCCCTACAAAGGACCCAAACTCATCGTTTCTGATGGCTGCATAATATTCCATGGTGTATATGTGCCACATTTTCCCTATCCAGTCTATCGTCGATGGGCATTTGGGTTGGTTCCAGGTCTTTGCTATTGTAAACAGTGCTGCAATGAACATTCGTGTACACGTGTCCTTATAGTAGAACGATTTGTAATCCTTTGGATATATACCCAGTAATGGGATTGCTGGGTCAAATGGAATTTCTATTTCTAGGTCCTTGAGGAATCGCCACACTGTCTTCCACAATGGTTGCACTAATTTACACTCCCACCAACAGTGCAAAAGTGTTCCTATTTCTCCACATCCTCTCCAGCATCTGTTGTCTCCAGATTTTTTAATGATCGCCATTCTAACCGGCGTGAGATGGTATCTCAGTGTAGTTTTGATTTGCATTTCTCTGATGACCAGTGATGATGAGCATTTTTTCATATGTTTGTTGGCCTCACGTATGTCTTCTTTTGAGAAGTGTCTGTTCATGTCCTTTGCCCACTTTTGAATGGGCTTGTTAGTTTTTTTCTTGTAAATCTGCTTTAGTTCTTTGTAAATTACGGATATCAGCCCTTTGTCAGATGGGTAAACTGCAAAAATTTTTTCCCAATCTGTTGGTTGCCGATTCACTCTAATGATTGTTTCTTTTGCTGTGCAGAAGCTGTGGAGTTTGATTAGGTCCCATTTGTCTATTTTGGCTTTTGTTGTCAATGCGTTTGGCGTTTTGGTCATGAAGTCCTTGCCTACACCTACGTCCTGAATGGTTTTGCCTAGATTTTCTTCTAGGGTTTTTATGGTGTTAGGTCTTATGTTTAAGTCTTTAATCCATCTGGAGTTAATTTTAGTGTGAGGTGTCAGGAAGGGGTCCAGTTTCTGCTTTCTGCACATGGCTAGCCAGCTTTCCCAACACCATTTATTGAACAGGGAATCCTTTCCCCATTGCTTGTTTTTGTCTGGTTTGTCAAAGATCAGATGGTTGTAGATATGTTGTGTTGCCTCCGAGACCTCTGTTCTGTTACATTGGTCTATATCTCTGTTTTGGTACCAGTACTATGCTGTTTTGATTACTGTAGCCTTGTAGTATAGTTTGAAGTCTGGTAGTGTGATGCCCCCTGCTTTGTTCTTTTTGCTTAGAATTGACTTGGCTATGCGGGCTCTCTTTTGGTTCCATATGAAGTTTAAGGTGGTTTTTTCCAGTTCTGCAAAGAAGGTCATTGGTAGCTTGATGGGGATAGCATTGAATCTGTAAATTACTTTGGGCAGTATGGCCATTTTCACGATATTGATTCTTCCTAACCATGAACATGGGATGTTTCTCCATCTGTTTGTGTCCTCTCTTATTTCGTTGAGCAGTGGCTTGTAGTTCTCCTTGAAGAGGTCCTTTACATTCCTTGTTAGTTGTATTCCTAGGTATTTTATTCTCTTTGTGGCAATTGTGAATGGAAGTTTGTTCTTGATTTGGCTCTCTTTAAGTCTGTTACTGGTGTATAGGAATGCATGTGATTTTTGCACATTGATTTTGTATCCTGAGACTTTGCTGAACTTGCTTATCAGTTTCAGGAGGTTTGGGGCTGAGACGATGGGGTCTTCTAGATATACAATCATGTCGTCTGCAAACAGAGACAATTTGACTTCCTCCTTTCCTATTTGAATGCCCTTTATTTCTTTTTCTTGCCTGATTGCTCTGGCTAGAACTTCTAATACTATATTGAATAGCAGTGGTGAGAGCGGGCATCCTTGTCTGGTGCCACATTTCAAGGGGAATGCTTCCAGTTTTTGCCCATTCAGTATGATATTGGCTGTTGGTTTGTCATAAATAGCTTTTATTATTTTGAGATACGTTCCATTGATACCTAGCTTACTGAGTGTTTTTAGCATAAAGGGCTGTTGAATTTTGTCAAAGGCCTTCTCTGCATCAATTGAGATAATCATGTGGTTTTTGTCTTTGGTTCTGTTTATGTGGTGAATTACGTTTATAGACTTGCGTATGTTGAACCAGCCTTGCATCCCCGGGATGAAGCCTACTTGATCATGGTGGATAAGCTTTTTGATGTGCTGTTGCAATCGGCTTGTCAGTATTTTATTGAAGATTTTTGCATGTATGTTCATCATGGAAATTGGCCTGAAGTTTTCTTTTCTTGTTGAGTCTCTGCCGGGTTTTGGAATCAGGATGATGTTGGTCTCATAAAATGATTTGGGAAGAATTCCCTCTTTTTGTATTGTTTGGAATAGTTTCAGAAGAAATGGTACCAGCTCCTCTTTGTATGTCTGGTAGAATTCAGCTGTGAACCCATCTGGACCTGGGCTTTTTTTGGGTGGTAAGCTCTTAATTGCTGCCTCAACTTCAGACCTTGTTATGGGTCTGTTCAGGGTTTCGGCTTCTTCCTGGTTTAGGCTTGGCAGGAGGCAAGTGTCCAGGAATGTATCCATTTCTTCCAGGTTTATTAGTTTGTGTGCATAGAGTTGTTTGTAATAATCTCTGATGATGGTTTGAATTTCTGTGGAATCTCTGGTGATATCACCTTTATCGTTTTTTATTGCATCAATTTGGTTATTGTCTCTTTTCTTTTTTATTAATCTGGCTAGTGGTCTATTTTGTTGATCTTTTCAAAAAACCAGCTCCTGGATTTATTGATTTTTTGAAGGGTTTTTTGTGTCTCTATCTCCTTCAGTTCTGCTCTGATCTTAGCTATTTCTTGTCTTCTGCTAGACTTTGAGTTTTTTTGATCTTGCTCCTCTAGCTCTTTCAGTTTTGACGATAAGGTGTCAATTTTTGATCTCTCTTTGCTTCTCATGTGGGCACTTATTGCTATATATTTTCCTCTAGAGACTGCTTTAAATGTGTCCCAGAGATTTTGGTATGTTGTGTCTTCATTCTCGTTGGTTTCGAAGAACATCTTTATTTCTGCCTTCATTTCATTGTTTATCCAGTCAACATTCAAGAGCAAGTTGTTCAGTTTCCATGAAGCTGTGCGGTTCTGAGTTAGTTTTTGAATTCTGAGTTCTAACTTGATTGCACTGTGGTCTGAGAGACTGTTTGTTACGATTTCCGTTCTTTTGCATTTGCTGAGGAGTGATTTACTCCCAATTATGTGGTCAATTTTAGAGTAGGTGTGATGTGGTGCTGAGAAGAATGTATATTCTGTGGATTTGGGGTGGAGAGTTCTGTAAGTGCCTATTAGGTTTGCTTGGTCCAGGTCTGAGTTCAGGTCCTGGATATCCTTGTTAATTTTCTGTCTGGTTGATCTGTCTAATGTTGACAATGGGGTGTTAAAGTCTCCCACCATTATTGTGTGGGAGTCTAAGTCCCTTTGTAAGTCATTAAGAACTTGCCTTATGTATCTGGGTGCTCCTGTATTGGGTGCATATATATTTAGGATCGTTAGCTCTTCTTGTTGCATTGATCCTTTTACCATTATGTAATGTCCCTCTTTGTCTCTTATGATCTTTGTTGCTTTAAAGTCTAATTTATCAGAGATGAGAATTGCAACTCCTGCTTTTTTTTGCTCTCCATTTGCTTGGTAAATCTTCCTCCATCCCTTTATTTTGAGCCTTTGTGTATCCTTGCATGTGAGATGGGTTTCCTGGATACAGCACACCAATGGGTTTTGTCTTTTTATCCAATTTGTCAGTCTGTGTCTCTTGATTGGGGCATTTAGTCCATTTACATTTAGGGTTAATATTGTTATGTGTGAATTTGATACTGCCATTTTGGTGCTAGCTGGCTGTTTTGCCCTTTAGTTGAGCTGGTACTTGTTGTTCCTTTATATGTGTAGAGCCTCTTTCAGGAGCTCTTGTAGAGCTGGCCTGGTGGTGACGAAATCTCTGAGTACTTGCATGTTCCCAAAGGATTTTATTTTTCCTTCACTTATGAAGCTTAGTTTGGCTGGATAGGAGATTCTGGGTTGAAAGTTCTTTTCTTTAAGGATGTTGAATATTGGCCCCCATTCTCTTCTGGCTTGTAGGGTTTCTGCTGAGAGATCTGCTGTGAGTCTGATGGGCTTCCCTTTGTGGGTAACCCGACCTTTCTCTCTGGCTGCCCTTAGTATTTTCTCCTTCATTTCGACCCTGGTGAATCTGACGATTATGTGCCTTGGGGTTGCTCTTCTTGACGAATATCTTTGTGGTGTTCTCTGTATTTCCTGGACTTGAATGTTTGCCTGCCTTGCTAGGTTGGGGAAGTTTTCCTAGATAATATCCTGCAGAGTATTTTCCAGCTTGGATTCATTCTCTTCGTCGCATTCAGGTACGCCTATCAAACGTAGATTAGGTCTTTTCACATAGTCCCACATTTCTTGGAGACTTTGTTCGTTCCTTTTTACCCTTTTTTCTCCAGTCTTGCCTTCCCGTTTTATTTCATTGAGTTGATCTTCGACCTCTGATATCCTTTCTTCTCCTTGGTCAAGTCGGCTGTTGATACTTGTGCATGCTTCACGAAATTCTCGTGTTGCAGTTTTCAGCTCCATCAATTCACTTATATTCCTTTCTATTTTGTCCATTCTTGTTAGCATTTCGACAAATCTTTTTTCAAGGTTCTTAGTTTCTTTGCATTTGGTTAGAACATGTTCTTTAAGTTCACAGAAGTTTCTTACTACCCACCTTCTGAAGTCTGATTCTGTCATTTCATCACACTCATTCTCCATCCAACCTTGTTCCCTTGCTGGCGAGGAGTTGTGATCCCTTTTAGGAGGAGAGGTGTTCTGGTTTCGGGTGTTTTCATCCTTTTTGCGCCGGTTTCTTCCCATCCTTAAGGATTTATCCACCTGTCGACTTTGTAGTTGCTGGCTTTCAGATTGGGTCTCAAATCTTTCAGATTGACGTTCTGTTTGTTGATGATGAGGTTATTTCTGCTTCTTGGTTTTCCTTCTGACAGTCTGGCTCCTCTGCTGTAGGTCTGCTGAGGTTCACTCCAGGCCCTGCTTGCCTGGGGTTCACCTGCAGCAGCTGTTGAACAGCAAGGGTTGTTACCAGTTTTCTTCTTCTTCTATCTTTGTCCCAGAAGGATACCCGCCTAGTGTCAATCTGATCTCTCCTCTATGAGGTGTCTTTTTGGATATATAGGGGTCAGGGAGCTGCTTGAGGAGACGGTCTTTTCTTTATAGGAGCTCAAATGGTGAGCTGTGAGCTCTGTTGTTGTTCATTCAGAGCTGCTGGGCAGGTACTTTTAGGTCTGCTGCAGCAGAACTCATAAACTGCTTTTTGTTCCCAGGTGCTCTGTCCCAGGGATTTAGGGCTTTATTTATGAGTTTCCGTTATGCTGCTGCCTTCTTTTATTTTTTTTTTTTTTTCTTTTTTTTCCTTCAGACCTGCCCAGCCCAGCAAGGAGGCAGCCTAGTCACTGTTGGCCTATAGCAGCTTTGCTGAGCTGCTGTGGGCTGCGCCCCGCTGCCGAGTGAACTTCCCTGCAGTCCTGTTTATATGGGTGTAGTTAGAACTGCTTTGGTGATGGTGGCCCGCCTCTGTTGGGGCGGAGTCTCTGCTGTGGCGTGTTGCCTTGGCAACGGCAGGCTGCCTCAGCAATGGCGGGTTGCCTTGGCAATGGCGGGCTGCCTGGGTAATGGCGGACGCCCCTCCCCCACAGAGCTGGACTGTCCCAGGTTCAGCTGCGCTTGCTGTGAAATTCTCAATCCAGAGTTTCTGGTTGCTGTTCTTTTGTGGGGGTGGGGCCAGCCGAGCCTGATCGCCTGGCTCCCTGCCTCAGAGCCTTTTTTAAGTTGGTGTTCCAGTCGCCTGTTGAAGAGGCGCCGGGGTCTGTTTGTTTTCCCCTGCGGCCACTCACTGCACTGGCTTAAACAGCGGCACTGAGGTTTGTGGCGCTTTTTTTTCTTTTTTTTTTTGCCCTGGAATCTACTGTCCTGGTTCTCTGCTCATTCCCCTTTTTGAACCAGCATATGGGCGACTTCCCGTGGCTCCAATCGCCAGCCAAAAGGGCACCCGGACCGGTGTATTTTGTACGGAGAACCGCGGCTCTGGGGCGCCGACAAAGCAGCCGCGCGGGGCAAAGCAGCGGCGCCGGCCGGCACAGCCGTGCTGGCCACGACAGCCGCGCTGGTGAGCGTGGAGCACCTCTGCCCGGGAATTTCCTAGTCTGTGGGCAATAAAAACGCGGCGTCCACTCACCCTCTGCGCTTTCACTGGGAGCTGCAATCCTGAGCTGTTCCTAAACGGCCATCTTGGATCTCCTCCTCCCTAGCAATTTTCTTACAGATGGGAACTCAGTATGCAGAAAAATTCAAGAATTTTCTCAAGGTACAATCTTAACTACAGAGCTCCCAATAGAAAACAGTTCTCTAGACTCTGAGCCCATTGCTCTTTAGACTTTGATGCTGATATCTTCTGAAAAAAAGAAAGAGCTTCTTCCCCAATATATTGCAATGTGAACATCCAGCCTCTCCCTTTGAGAGGACCTAAGTTACCAGGAGGAAACAGGTGGGCCTAACAAGCGTTGGGAATTTTATGAAGGTATTGGCAACCCACACCTCGTCATGCTTTTACCGAAAATATGATCTAGGTAATCTTACTGTCTTTGAAATTTTTTCCTTTGTCGATTTGAGGCTTTGCTTGCCCCTGTGATGGACATTGATGCTAATCTGTGTTCACTTATATAAAATTCATTTGTATCAAAAACTGTCAACTGACTTTCCTTTTGCTCTTTACCTCTCTAATGATTGCTTAAAAATTTACAAGTTGGATTAGCAGTTGAGACAAATCTATATACAACAGACAAGAAATTTAGCATTTATAAATTGACATTTATGAGCTATTCTCTATGTGCCTGGCAATGTGCAAATTGGTTTCATATGTTATACCACTGAATATTCACATAAATTTTCAACAAATATGCCATCTGAACTTTACAGACAAGGACAATGAAGTGCAGAGGGATAATATAATTTGTTCATGGTGACATAGCCATTGAGTGATGGTTCTGAGGTTTCAGAGTCCTGATGTTCTTCCCTCTTCCCCATGACTCACTGTAGAATAAATTACTGGATCTCTTCTTCAGGATACAGATGAGAATTACACCAACTGAGTAAATTTCACAAAACCAGAGCAGAAATGTGAGTGCCTCTTTCTCACATTTAAGACAGAATGCCCAGTGTGCATGGCAGAATCAGAAGGTAGTTAAGCACATGAGTTTTGCTTTCCACCAATGTGTTACCAGATGACAACTCCACAGCTGCCTCCTAATTTGACCTCAGGAAGGCACATAATTTTTAAGATTCGGTTTCTCATCTTTAAACTGGAGTCAAGGTAATGTACCTTTAAGTGTCATAAATATTATATAAGATATACTTTTGGAGTGAAAAGCATATTGGAGTGAAAAGCATAGTGTTTGTCACGTGTTAAGTGCTTGGTAAAGACTGCTGCTTTGGAATTTCTACTCCTGCATGGAAGAAGTGGCAGACAGCAAAGGGGTCTATGTGTGGATATGTGGCCAAGACATGAAAATTTATCCAAATTGAGGTGTTAAAGGAATGACAATGAAGACAGACATACAATTTGATCTAAGCCTAATTAGCAAATAGAAATACAACCCCCCAAATGAATATGAGGAATAGCTGATCAATATGAGTAGGTGGGGAAAAGTGAAACAGAGAGACAAGTGAGACAATAGTAGCAGAATGTGTGTTCATGTGCGTGCATTGTAAGCTGGAAAGGGTTAACCATAGCTTTCTCTGTATGATGAAGAGAGTTAAGGAATGCCTCTAGGTGCATCTGCCAGCATGTTCCCTGGTATGACTGACACAAGAGGGACTGGGTGAAAAAATAACTTTAAATAAAGAAATATTGCAAAGGTACAAGTGAACAGAAACATGCAATGTGACACGTGAAATGTATGTCAGTTATAAAAAGAAATGTTATACTGCTTAATAAGAAAATGCTGCATGCAAATGCTCTTTCAGTTGAGAACAGTAAGTTTTATTTATTCTTGGAAAAGAACTCAAACCTGAAAACCATATGGGAACAGAGACCACAGAGACCTTCAGCCAGCCATGCTTGGCACTGTTTGTACTCATTTAAACAGTCCTCTGAAGTCTGAAGGTTTATGGGCAATTGGTTTCTCACAGACTTAATCTTCTATTTTATTCAAGATAAATGGAAAGGAATTAGAAGATACCTGTCTAACCCTGTAGCAGAATGACAAATAAAATGTAATATTTAGATGATCATTTAATGAAAGGTGCTAGATGTCATTTTTTTTCCCATTTATTTTATTGCATTTTAGGTTTTGGGGTACATGTGAAGAACATGCAAAATTGTTGCATAGGTACACACGTGGCGGTGTGATTTGCTGCCTTCCTCCCCATCACCTACATCTGGCATTTCTCCCCTTGCTATCTCTTCCCATCTCCCCACCCCCCACCCTCCCTCCCCTATTTCCCCCCAACTGACCCCAGTGTGTAGTGCTCCCCTCCCTGTGTCCATCTTTCTCATTGTTCAACACCCGCCTATGTCACTTAATTGAACTTTGCAGGATAATATTTTCATTAAACCTAAATATGAGTGTTATTGTATATTTCAAATCATGTATTGGCCGGGCTTGGTGACTCATGCCTGTAATTCTAGCACTTTGGGAGGCCGAAGTGGGCAGATTGCCTGAGCTCAGGAGTTTGAGACCAGCCTGGGAAACATGGTGAAACCCTGTCTCTAGTAAAAATACAAAAAATTAGCTGGGGGTGGTGGTATGTGCCTATAATCCCAGCTACTAGGGAGGCTGAGGCAGGAGAATTCCTTGAAACCAGGAGGTGGAGGTTGCAGTGGGCCAAGATCACATCAGTGTACTCCATCCTGGGCAACATAGTGAGAATCTGTCTGAGTAAATGAATAAATTAAACCATGTATGGACTAAAATATTTTCAGGAAGTCTGAAAATAAGCCAAGTTTGGGAATAACAGCAGAAACTCATTTTCAACACCATTTCCATTGGCAATCAGTAATGCATTTAAGAACATGTATATTCTTTATCTGTTTATTTGTAAGTGGACACATTTACAGAGCTGCTCTTTGAATATAAGGAACATGATAAATATGTAAGAAACATTAAAGTTTTTAGTGATTTAAATTCAAATTTTGGGCTCTTTTAAAATTTTAAAAATCTAAATATTTAGAGGCTATCATTAAGCTCATATAATTAATTTCCAATATCTGCATGTACTGAAAACTGGGATGAATTTTTAGTGATGGTTAGAACAATTTTTCCCACTGAAAGCTAAATTGTTTCTTGCTAGCCATTTTATGAATTAGCTCATAATTACTGAGTTTTTCACTAAAGACCAGGTGGTTTTCTAACACTCTGAAGTACATATTATATCGTTGTACCTCACCCAACATCTTTTAACTACAGGTAACTACAACAGAGTACGTGACTTGCTGAAGGTCACATCGCTCTGCTGCAGTCTTTCCCCAGAATCAACCTCCTAAATCCTACTGTGTTTCTTCTACAAACTGCATCTGCGTTCACTGAATACATCCAAGGAACTGACATCTCTGCTCACATGCACTGAAAGTAGCCTTCATTATCCTTCTAGGCAATGCTTATATCAACTTAGATTTTAGTGGCCTACATTTTAAAAACACTTCAATTTTATAGCATTGTTTCAAAGAAAAGATAGTCTGAGGCATTGGGTTGTATATATGTATGTCGCCATAATGTCTGTATGTTGAGGCATTTTGATTAACCTTTGAAATCTGATATTTTCATTTATGAAAACTATCCACAATTATGCAGCTTTCTTCATATTGTTCAGTTCCAGCAATGTAAATAAACAAAATTGTATTTTAACACAGATGGCGATCTTTTGTGTTAGGAAATCATTTTTATTATACAGAATCAACTTTAATCTATTTAATTGCATTTGAGAAATACATAATATATATATATATATATATATATATATATACATGAAGTACATTTTCTAAAGTGACATCTAAAGTATCAAATTTTAAGGAAACAATAAATTTTAAGAAAAAACATCATAGTCTAATTTTTACTCACATGAGAGATTAGACTGATTTAGACAAATTACACATTGCTTCCTCACTATCTCTACCCCCTTTGTATCTTTATGCAGAAATACGTGTTTGTTCTTAGGGTATGTATGTGTGGGTGTTTGTTTTGTTTCGTTTTGTTTTTGAGACGGAGTTTCGCTATTGTTGGTTAGGCGCGATCTCGGCTCACTGCAACCTCTGCCTCCCAGGTTCAAGTGATTCTTCTGCCTCAGCCTCCCGAGTAGCTGGGATTACAGGTGTCTATCACCATGCCTGGCTAACATTCTGCATTTTTACCATTTTTAGGAAAGTGATCTGCCCGTCTCGGCCTCCCAAAGGGCTGGGATTACAGGCATGAGTCACCGCTCACCGCCGAGCTTGGCATGTGAGGTCTTTTTTTTTTGTTTGTTTAGACTAAATTTTCTTTAGTGTTCTGAAACTGAACAATAGTAAGTGAATTAATTAATTTGGATCACAGATCAATTTTCACATTTTCATTATTGACCATAATAATTCAGCTTGTGTTCTTTCATCACAATCCATGACTATCAGTTAAAAAAAAATCACAAATATGCAAATAATATTTCCTGGCAGAAAACTGATCACTGTCAGCAATCATAAAAGCTTGAATCTTATGATTAATAGTGACAATACTGAGTGATAAAATCATGAATAGAATTCTGAAGAATAACTTTGCAGTTATTCTTACATATTAAATATCAGTTGCCACTTGCGATCACACACACTTAGCGTTTTCGAAGACTCTCTTAAACATCTGTGAATATACCCAGAAAAGGAACTGCAAAGACTTAATAATTTGTATAACTCTCATTAGGGTATAATGCTTTCAAATTCTTTATATCTTTGATTTAGAAAAAATTTTTATACTAATAGAAAATCCTGTAAAATGTAGAAGAATGTTTTTACTAAAATGGAAACCAAATTGCTGAGGATAGAATTCACCTGAAAAGGCTTTCTTAGTTCAAGTTATAAATAAGCATGTGTTCTGTGGTTATAAAAAGTAATACTGTATTTTATATACTCTAAGATGCCATCAATTGTAAGATAAAATGTCATTTTATGTAGCACTACAAAAGATTACTGCTGCTGATTAAACTATAACTCATTTGAACTGAGAGATGTCAAAATTTGAAAAAAATGTGTATCTTGAAATTGATGCAATATGATAGTACATTCCAGTTCATGCAAGTATTTGAACAAAAAATATAGACTGTTAGTAATCAGTAGTTGGATAAGTTTATAACCATAAAAAAAGCAATTTCTCATGTCTTCTCAACTGTTCATTACATGTGAGCATTTTATAATTGCTTAAGAAGATAAAAGCACATTTAAAAAGAAAGCATTTTCATTGAATTGTATGTGTGTGTGTGTAAAACAGATCGATGAAAATCTAAAATTATTTCAATCCATTTGAGGCCTTGTCCATGACGATTTCAGCCTATACTCAACCTTAACAGGCTAAGTCACATGGGTGTATTTGTGATATAGTTTCCAATGAATGGCTTCTATCACAAAGAATGTCAAACTTTTTTTGATAATGTTGCACATGCATGTCAAACCATCTATAGACACTTTTGGCAATCAAAACCAAAGAATTCTGCTAGCTCTAAGAACAAGAATGATCTCTATAAAATGTAAACAGTCTAGAGATGAACATATTCTGTTCAAATATCTAGCTTCAATCATTTTCTCAAATATTTGAAACACATTAATTCCTCAACAGTAGTTCCTGTTTAGTATGTATTACCTTAGCTTAATTCTCCTATGCATCTTAAAACTCTTAAAATTAGACTGGTTTATAGTTTGAAAATGGAGAAGGTATAGAGACTCCTTAAGATTCCTGTCTCCTTTTCTGCCAAGACCACTTTGATTCTCACTTAGAGGCAGGAATGAGAAGCTGTAGCTATACATCTGTATGCAAAATGGCAAGCATGTCATCTTCTAATACAGAAATTC
The DNA here is from genome assembly GCF_009761245.1 of Sapajus apella. Classification (NCBI taxonomy): domain Eukaryota; kingdom Metazoa; phylum Chordata; class Mammalia; order Primates; family Cebidae; genus Sapajus; species Sapajus apella. Next base: position 15,159,160 of record NW_022436970.1, on the reverse strand, counting down.
ATTCTATGGAGGGCTGACTCCAATGAGTTGATTATCTAAAAAATCAGGTTCTACTTCTGTGACAACATGAACAAGCTCAAGTGGTGTTTTTATCGTGTACCAAAATTTGGTGATGTCTTATCCATACATAAAGGTATGGAAAACTTTCGATATTTCAAGGAGTCAAAGGACATGGGGTTATTTTGTTCTGGGCAGAACAAATTATTTGATCCCACACAATTCTGGACTACTTGAGAAGGAACTCTCTTGCTCTTCTCGTGTATTTCTCTATACCACTTTGCAGGGTACTTAGTATTAGCATACAGCAAACACTTTACAGTCTTACGGATGGTTAATAAACAGATAACATTTTAATTGTCAGTTAATAATTTTTTCATTCTCATGAAGGAAATCAAAACATGCACTTTTAATTATCTTACCAATTTAGTGGTTCTTTTATCCAGTTACTCTGTTGAGTGGCAAATGCAATGTTTTCTCACAATGCTGAGAAATTTTTCTAGACATCAGATTCACGCAAAAATAGAAATGTGGCCTATTTCAGACTATGGATACATGTCAAATATGTTTATTCATGTGCCCCTCCCCCCAAGAAAGAAGGCTATAAACAAGGACAAAATAAGGTCTTATATGACATGAAAAGATCATATTCTTCATTTTATAGTAAGAAACGGTTGTTGAGACGTTATTTCTCACTTGAGTTTGCTTATCCAACTTTCAAATTATAATTTTGTATTTTAAATAGCAAATGAAGAGTTAGAGTATTTAAACATTCTTTCACACCTGTTGGAAGTTTTTTTTAAAAGTGTTTTCTATCGCTGGGCATGGTGGTCACGCCTGCATTCCTAGCACTCTGGGAGGGCAAGGAAGGTTGGATCACTTGAACCCAGGAGTTCAACACCAGCCTGGGCAACATAGTAAGACTTTGTCTCTATAAAAAAACAAAATTTAGCTGAGAGTAGTGGTGCAAGCCTGTGGTACCAGCTAGTTGGGCTGAGATGGGAGGATCGCTTGACCCAGGAGGTCAAGGCTGCAGTGAACTGTGTTCACACCACTGCATTCCAGCCTGGGTAACAGAGCGAGACCCTGTCTCAAACAACAGTTTTGTGTATGTAGAGGAGGTATCTTTAAAAAAAAAATTGCATCTGGGAGAACTGGAAAACTTGGCTTATGGTAGTAGAATTTTAGAAATTGAGGCATTTATCAACTGGAGGCAGCTTGCACTTGGAAAAGGATTAGTTCAGTTTAGGGAAAATGTGGCACATATACACCATGGAATATTATGCAGCCATCAAAAACGATGAGTTTGGGTGAACCTGGAAACCATCATTCTCAGCAAACTGACAGAAGAGCAGAAGATCAAACACCGCATGTTCTCACTCATAGGCGGGTGTTGAACAATGAGAACACATCGACACAGGGAGGGGAGCAATACACACTGGGGTCAGTTGGGGGGAAATAGGGGAGGGACAGTGGGGGGTGGGGAGCTGGGGAGAGATAGCAAGGGGAGAAATGCCAGATGTAGGTGATGGGGAGGAAGGCAGCAAATCACACCGCCACGTGTGTACCTATGCAACAATTTTGCATGTTCTTCACATGTACCCCAAAACCTAAAATGCGATAAAATAAATGGGGGGAAAAAGTTTAAAGAACAAATTATTCATGGAGTAATTCTTACTAGCATTAACCTTCAGAGAAAAGCATACTTCTGAAATCATTTCTGGAATTGAACCAAGCACTCTATTGACATGTATGTGCCAAGTGATGGAGTCTCTGATTTTGTGATTTCTAGAAACATTTTGTTCCTCTGTTGAGCCTTATTGAGCCTGCTGTTTAAACATTTGTTGCACGCTCCCTTCTATCTGTCTCAGCACTGATACCAGCACCCATGTCTGCGGTGTACACCCTAGTTTTAGACTGCCTGAGGTTATAGTGACTGGATCCATTATCTCATCTCCAAGCCATTAACAGCAGTTACTTGGCTCCAGTCTTTTGACTTTCTTCTCAGTGGCACAGGACGTGAGAAACATATAACATCAAGAACAAAAGTTAATTAAATTTTGTTTAGCTAATGTTTTGGCACAAAATACTTGAAAGTGTTTGAAGGATATTATGTAGCCATAATAGCAACTCTGATAATTATTCAAGGTCACTCCAACATCACCCTCATCATAATGAACGCTTTCATAGTACTTCTGTGTGCCTGGTCTGATTCTCAGCACTTTATATAGATGAATGCACAGAAACCTCGTAACAACCAAATGGGTAGAACTATTACATGCCCTTGTTATGAATAAAGGAAACAAGAGTTAAATAACTTGCCCAAGATTGCACAGCCAGTAAGTGGTGGTGTTGGGCTACAAGCCCAGAGCACCAATGGCGTGCTCCTCTTTATGGCAGATAATTGCAGTACGTGAAAGAGCTCTTGGAATTTCCATCGTTAAAATATAATTGAAATCACTCTGAGTTCTTGCTTGTTTAAAACAACTATAAGTAAAGAAGTACAAAGACTAACTAACAGCAAGTGACATCATGGTTAGCCCCATGGTTAATTTTGGTTGAAAATCAGCAGATTGAAAATATGGGCTGAAGATCAATGCGCATGACTCTGAAATAATTTGAAATTTGATACTTATATTTCCCACCTGATTTTAATCACTAGAAAAACGTCATATTGACTAGATAATTGTTAGAATATTTACAGTTAACCCAAGTCTTCCTAGAAAATTTTTACCAGCCCTCTCTGACTGATGATGCTTCAGCCATTCCCACAGTCACATCTTAATCATCCTACTAAAACTCAAGCTACTCTTTCAGTCCCATGAGGAGTCCAATGTCCTGTGTTGCCCTTTTCCTCCTGAGGTGTTAGGAAAGCTCTTTTAACCATACCCCAGATGGAGGGATAGATGTACATATGTCGTATTGAGAAACTTACAAGTGCATTTAGAATAACATGTGATCACTTAAACTACTTGTTTTCTTTAAAAAAATTTATACTTCAAAATATTTCATAGAATTTTAGAAATGAAAACTAACAGTAATAAAAAACTTCATTGTCTTAAACTAGAATAGGCTTATTGATGTTTTACAAAGAGAATTATAGATGCTTCCCAAACACCAACTGTCCTTCCTTAGACAAACTCTAACGCATCTTTATAAATCCTAGAAAGTTAATACTCATCTCTTAAGATTATAATCAATAGTCATTCCACTGTTTGCTTTTTAAGCAAATTGGCAGTAAAGCTTATTTTTTAGCTAGTCATATTGATAGAATTTACTACTTTAGATTATTTACTGGATTATTTTTTAGCTTGATCCTAAAACTGGAATACAGTTCCAGGACAAGACAATAGACAAATTATTCTGTTGGCAACTGGCATAAGCTCCTTCTGCAAACATTTTATTATATATACACAGAAAGAGCCAGAAGTTTTACAGCACCTAGGATAAACATAAAAATTTAAAAAAATGGAACCCTTTCTGGTGAGAACTTAATCTTCCTAGTTATTTTGAGCCCGTATTTAAATCTCAGATTGTCCAACTGTATGTGGGGACATGCAGACAACATTGCTTCTTATTTGATTATGCAAGCCACTCTCTTTGACATCCAAGGCAACAGGGCTTACACAGGTAGATGCCAGAAGTGCAGGGCTCAGAGTTGGTGGCCACAAATAACTTCTGTGACATATTGAGTAGGATACTAGAGAGATGACAGGGTAGGGTAAGTCGTCAGGATCAGGGCAGGGTGGACACCGAGGCACTGGTATGAATGGCCCGACGCATCCATGTTGCACATCAGACCTCAGAGACATTCATTTCCAAGCTGATAGGTTACCAGGGAAAGGGCCTTACCCGGGCCTTCTGCTCCATCTCTAGCATTAATCTTTCATGTTGCTCAGCTATGGCCAGTGTCGCAGAATGGACCTTCTGATAGATCATTTCTCCTTCCCTTGTTTGAAAAGTGAATAGTCCTTCTCCTGTGTCGCACATTCTGTGAGAATAGAGACGGGAAAGAGATGAGTCTCTGTGTGTTCAAGTGCGTCACCGTTTTCCATGTAATCAATGCCCTTGCCCTTTTGCCTCCTCCTCCTCCTGACCTCCACGGGAGTTAGTAAGGCTGATTCAGCCCCAACCAAACTAACCCAAAGATGCAACTTTAAATGGTACATGAAAACAAAACTAAAAATAAAAGTCCATGTATATTTGGATGTTTAAAAACGAAACATAACAATGTAAAGGAACAGAAAAAAGTGATTTAGGTATGGCAGTGGATGATTTCCAATATTTAATGAATAAAAATAGATATTTTCTTTAAGGATGTTTACCTTGTAACATAATTGCACTACTATCTATGAGTTGATAGCTCTTGAAATTTAAAGAACTTACAATAAATCCGCAATTTTATACTTACTGGAACAAGGAGAAAACTCTAAATTTTCAATACACTTTAGTTTTACATATTTTTTAGTTTATGGATTTGCACATACAGGCTGAATCTTTTATTTAAACTGAGTTCTTAGGCAAATCTTGGTATAACCTGGGGCACAACAAGGCAGAAAGGAGGCTCTATTTGGATATGAGAATATCTGGTTGAAACTTTGGCTCTGCCGCTTACCAGCAATTGACCCTGGGAATGTTAGTCAACTTGGTAGTACCCACTTTCCACATCTCTAAAGTAGGAATAATAATGGACCCAAGATCCTTATGAAGGTTAAAAGAGTTGATACAAAAACAGTTAGTGTTGCTTAGCCCACATTAAGTGCTCAAAAATGTTAGCTGTTACTAATTTCATCACTGGGAAAGTCTGTAACTAAGTATCTACCATAGAGAAATGGCTAGATTAATTACGGTATTTTTATCTGCCATTATGATATACATTATTATGCTATCATGATACAATATTATGGGCAAATGTTACTCAGCTATCACTATGTCATTTCTGAGTGTATATAATAAAATTCATAAGTCAATTCAGGGAAAAAGCAGAATGCAGAATCTTTTTCAACTATCTAATTAGAATTACTTTTTAAAAATTTTTTATTGGAGAAACTCCACTGACAAGCTGTTATTCAACAGGATTATAGATAAGTTTTATTAACAGAGACTAACTCTAAAATGGAAAATATTTTAATATTTTAAGCCAGCTTTTAAAAATCGTTGAATGGTTTCAGAAAGACCCACCCATTATCAATGTGCTAATATTTGGATACTGGATATTAACTGGATTTCTGTGTCGAGTTTCAGGTTATAACATCAAGCAATTTTCAAGTTATAACATCAAAATATTTATGAGGAGAAGCTAAGCACCAAAAAGATTTTAGATTCTTCTCTATGGTTCTCCAAGGAGTTTTCAATAGAGAAAAATTGTCTCAAGTGGCTTCAGACGTTATAGAGGCTGCAGCTGTGGTCGCTTAGGGCCCTACAGAGCCAGCACTTAGCTTCTCTGAAAGAGATCTTAATAAAATTCACCCAGCGTGAAATGGAAAGTCTGGGGGAACAACGAGGAGTTTTCACAAAGTGAAACAAATGAGCTTTCTTTGATTCAGAGGCGTAAGGAGCAGCAGCAACAAAACCATTGATAAGGAGGGAATGCATCTTGTTTGAGGCTGCGCTTTGTTTACAGTCATCTGAAAAACAGTGCTTATTAGCCTTTGGAAATGAGGTAATGAAAACACAAATTGTTATTTCACAGTCAGTCATTGAGATGTAAAGCTCCAGTGCTTGTCCACTTCCTGGGATGTAACTCTGCCCCATGCAGAAGCTTGTATGCTTACAGGAGGGATTTTGGTCACTGAAATATAAACTACTGTCAGCTTCATTTTTTGATCATGAAATAAGGCATTTAAAACAGCATGAAAAGCAAAGAAACTTTAGGGAGAAGATGCTCTTTCTTCAGAGTTTGTATGTAGCCTAGATGAAGCTCATGTTTATTATCAGCCATGTTGGAATAAATGGGCTAGGTGACATGGTTTGGCTCTGTGTCCCCACCCAAATCTCATCCCGAATTGAAATTTCCATGTGTCGAGGGAGGGACCTGTAATCCCCACATGTGGGAGGGAGGGGGAGGGAGGCGACTGGATCATGGGGTGGTTTGTAACATGCTGCTCTCCTGATAGTGAGTTCCCATAAGATCTGATGGTTTGTAAGTGTTTGGAAGTTCCTCCTTTGCTCTTCTCTCTCCTACCACCAAATGAAGAAGGTCCTTGCTTTCTTTTCACCACCTGTCATGACTGTAAGTTTCCTGAAGCCTCTGCAGCCATGTGCAACCGAGTCAAGCCTCTTTCCTTTATAAATTACCCAGTCTTGGGTATTTCTTTATAGGAGTGTGAAAATGGACTAATACTCTAGGTGTCTCTCGTTATTGTTTAAAATGTGTTCTTTAGGGGCTGTTAGGAAACAGAATGCTTCATATCTGTCTAAATAGTCTTGAGGTAGTGAGCCAATACTAGAGAAGATAATTAGGAGAAAGAAGAAATAATTTAGATGGCATTTGACTCGCTCCTCAAAGCGTGGTCCACAAATCAGTAGCATCTGCCTGCTTGGAAGCTTGTCCAGGCTGTTAAACTTAAATCTGCATTTAACACATCCCCAGGTGACCCACACACACATTAGCGTTTGATAATGACTGGACTACAGAACCTTCTCCATAGGTCACCATTTCATCGAAGAGGAGTGAGAGATGATACATGGGACCCACAGGAGGACAAATTAGAAGCTATATTTGTAAAGCATTTTAAAGACTGTGATACAGAAAACAAATGTTAGAAAGAAATATGACAAAAAGAGCAAATGAACCCAAAGAATTATTTTCTTAACTTGGGAAAAGCTAAAACAGAGGTGTTAGTTAATCTGAAACCTCGGACTCCCTTGCCAACAAGATACACATTCCTCAATTGCATTTATTTTGTGAAAAAAGGAAAATAGGGATGACATATTTGTCCTTACTTCAAACTAAAATTCTATTGATATTTGCAGACAACTGCAAATGTAATCTCTTTATATCTAACAATCTCTCTGTACAAAATGAAAGTTTTTTTTTTTTAATCTTAAAACTGAATGTTGGATAATATAATCTGAGGTTTCTTTCAGCTCTGAGGGATATTCTAGGGCCTTATTAAAAATTTTAAGAGGTAAACAGAACTGCCACATTTGTTTCCAGAATTTTCTTTATTTGTTTTTGACACCATGATATAGGAAAATCGTAACAATATGGGATTAAAAAGACTAGGGCACCAATTTCAACCACGATGCTCTAGCCTGTCATATAAATTTATATATTTTTCAAGTAACTACTATAACCTAGCCACTGTTTGAAGCCTGAGCTACCAGGGAGATATGTGCTACCTGGGAGAAGTTTAGGGCCATGAAGAGGGCAATGGGGGATTAACGTGAGCCAGTTATTTTACTTATTAACTCGGCAACAAGATTTTATTAGTATTTTTTTTTGAAGTAAATGAAGTAATGCATGTGATAGTTGGCAGGAAAGAGTTAATTTAGTAGGCCCCAGTTGGTTATTCAAACCTTGCACATTCTTCATTCCTAATTTTAGGATGGCCTATGGCTGGCTTCTGGGATATGATCTCTGGGCCTTTGGAACATTCTGCCTATTTCTGTAAGTCTGAGACCTTGGGCCATGCTGTATCCATTTTATCATATATATTTATCCCAACAAGAGACAGCCTAGCAGGAATGCCTGTCTTTACTTTGGTGGAGCCTGTATAGCTGAGTCAGTCCTAGGGCATGCCTACGTGACTGACCCCCAATAAAAACCTTGGACATCGTGGCTCAGGGGACTTCTTTGGTTTATGGCACTGCATGTGTTGTCACATGTCATTGCTGAGAGAATTAAGGGTGTCCTCATATAACCCCACTGTGAGGGGCCTTGGAAGCTTTTGCCTGGACTCTCCTGGTCTTTATCCCTTGTGACTTAACTCTTTGCTGATTTTAATCTTATTTCTCATGGTGGTGAACCAAACTGTGAGCACAGTGTGTTTTTCTGAGTCTTGTGAGTTTTCTAGAGAAGTGTTGAGCTGGAGGCTGGCCTTGGGAACCCTTCCATCTGACACTGCCAGCATGTGCTAAGGAGTCAATATATTTTAATGCAGTAAGAATGTAAAATTCCTAGTCTTTTCCCTAAATGTCTGTTTTTCAAATTACATTTCTTTCTGGAATCTAAGAATATCCTCTTTATTCAGCTTTACCACTCATATCCAGAATCACTTGAAATAACAGTACTGTCAGACTTATCTCTGCTATGTTCTAATAAATAAAAAATAACCAAGGATCATGTGGCTGTATATATTTGAAGGAAACTGAACTCCAAAGGAGGTGCTCCTTTTTAGTTGTCTTCAAGGGCAGAATCAGCCCTAACATGGTGCATGGAGGAATTTTCTGGAGAAAAAATTCCTAGCATTGAACTACTAGACCATACCCTCCTTTTCTTGTCTGTAACTCTCAAGCTTGGCTCTCTATGAAGACGTGACTTTGAAATATCACTCTTTCTTCCCACATGTGTGAAAGAAATTTACCAAGTCAAAAATTATGGAAACACTTGACTTAAAAAAGTAAGTGTAGACATTTTAAAATAACATTTTGTGGGACTCTAGATAAAATTTTGCAACAGATGAATTAGTTGACATCTGGCAATTTTGCCCATCTTCACAGCTGTATAATTTCATTCTCACTAAGTTTTGCAATGTTGTATACATATTTAATAACCAAATATTTATTCTACATGCACACAGAAATTTTAAACTCTCAGTAATGGGGTAGAGCAGGAGCATGTTCCTAAAAACCCAGTGGTATTTCTATTCAGTATTTAAAATTTAATGTTTAATTATAGAACATAATGAAATTCTTCAAAGCACAGCTTTTCCACAGAGCAGTTAAAACCAATTAACACTTTTATTCTGTTAACAGTTTAATCTTTATTGTCATTTAACGATGCTAGAATTTTACTTTTTTAAGCTGCTATGAGAAGATTGGTTACTCTGAGTCAGACTGTGATCTAAGAAACTGAGCAAAATGGAGAAACAGAATAAAGCAACAGTGCAGAAAGTCAAAAAATAGACCCAGTTCACATAATAAACCCATGGTCAAAGTAGAGTCTCAGATCAGTAAGGAAAAGATGAGCTCTTCAGTAAACTGTTGAATGATAGCCATTTGGAAAAAAGCTGAATCCATGTCTTTTCCTCCACTGATATAAATTCCAAAGAAAGCAAATGGGGAAAAAAGTGCTACAAGAAAATATCAAAGAATTTTTACACAAACTCAGAAAGGAGAAGAGATTTCAAGAGAAGATTCAAACAAAAAAGTGACAGAAGGAAAAGACAGATGAATCTGCCTTTGAAAATCCTATTTAAAAATAATAGAAATCATAAGATATCATAAGTCAAAAACTAGAAAAAGACTGAAATTCACAACACTAATTTCTCGTTTCCTTTAGCAACGTATTTTAGAAATTCAACTACTCCAGTGGTAGTCGTAATTGCAATAGTAGTAGTATTCAGGGAAGAGTAAGTTACAGGCACTGTTTAGGGTTTACACACAATTTTTTAAATGCTCAAAGAACTCTATGAAAAAATTACTAAAAATAACTTTCAGGTGAAAGTAATATGTAGATTGTGCTAATATTTGAGTAAAAATGTGTGGGACAAAATTTCAGTTAAATAGGAATAAGTCGACGAGATCTATCGTATAACATGGTGACTATAGTTAAAAAAATATATTGTATACTTAAAAATGCACAGAGGGTAGATAAATGTTCCTCACCATGGAAAATGATGACTATGTGAGGTGATGCATATGTTCGCTAGATTTAATCATTCCACATGTATATACTTCAGAATATCATGTTGTATACATTAAACACAATTTTATGTCAATGTAAATGTGCATGGGAAGAATTTACATGCCTCTTTGCATGTATGTACGCTAAACTCTGGAAGAATGTACAAAAACTAACAGTGCTGTTTACTGGGGCAAAGTGAAACAGATGGCGTATAAGTATAGAAGCAAACATTTTCACTAATACCTCTTTACATAAATGGTAAAGTAAGGAAATGTTATAGCTTTATGATTTTTTTTTCCCATAAAGACAAAGTCTTACTCTATTGCCCAGGTTGGAGTGCAGAGGCATGCTTATAGCTCAATGCAGCCTTGAACTCCTGGGTTCAAGCAATCTGTCCACCTCAGCCTCCTGAGTAGCTGGGACTATAGGCTCACAATACCATGTACCCCCAATCGCTCCCGCTCCCCCCTCCTTCTCCGCCATGGTAAGACATGCTTGCTTCCTCTTCTGCCATGACTGTAAGTTTCCAGAGGCCTCCCAGCTATGTTTCCTATTAAGCCTGTTAAGAACTGTGAGTCAAGTAAACCTCTTTTCTTCATGAATTACTCAGTCTCAGTTCTTTATAGCAGTGTGAGAATGGACTAATACACATGTCTACAAGGAAGTCTTGGTTTTAGTCTGGGCTCTGCTGCCAATTAGCTTTGTGAAATACCATTTAGCCCTTTCTAAAATTAAACTTTTAAATGAAAGAGCTAACATAAACCATCTCTAAGATAGGCATTTGTGCCCAAACTCTACCAATTCTTCCACCTGTATACTCAGTGATGGCACAATTACAGTCACGTTAGTTAAAATCTATCTTCTCACATATTTTCAAAGTTTTCATTTTATATTATTCTTTTTTTAAATTTAACTCAATAAGATGACTAATTGAGTCTCTCTGAACATCTGGAGTTTGGTTTTAGTAAATCTTTGAAAATATATACATACGAGATGCTCTTCTAGCTACCCTACTTTATGCCTGAGAAATTCAGAATCAAAACACCCACCATGTGAAGATGTCATGAAAGTCATAAGACTTTAATTACAATTATTGCCATTATCCTTATTATATGGCTACATGTTAACAAGGATTTAATGGAAAAAAAACTAAAACTATGATTTGATATTTGCCCTGTATATATATCTCCTGGAGGCTTTATTGTAAACATATCAGATATTCCTTGACAATTAGGAATTTTAACACTTTTAACTCCCAATGTCAATCACGAAAAGCACCCAGTGTACCCCTTAAATATTTGTTGATGAAAGCGAATGAAAATTATCAATATAGTGGCTACATAAAAAGTATTGATTTTATAGTTTCTGATAGGAAAAAAGCAGAACAAAATATAAAAGAAACATTGTTTTTGAAGAATGGTCCCTTGGTGCTACTGTACCCTTCCAAATGGAGCAGATAAAACAGTTAAAAGAAATACAGAGAAGTGATATGTTCTTATGTTTCCAGCTGGCATAGACATGTTCTATTTTAAACCTGTTTGAAGGCATCTGTGTGTGTCGCATGGAACAGCTACTGATCTATACTCACACCTATTCTTGTGGTGAAGAGCTAATAACAAAAGAAGACAAGTAGAAACCTGAGTTCTGTCATTTAAGAAGTATACTTTCCTTTTAATGTGAATTTAACTGCCATGTTATGATTGGGACAGTTTTTAGTCTGTCCCAAATTTTATTACTATTTAGTCTCTAAATAGGAGTATTTAATATTAGAGTTATGCTTTTTTTTCACCATTTTGAGGGAAACCTAAAAAGAATTCTATTTCTTTAGAGCTAAAAGAGCATGTAATCAGGGTTTAAAATTATATTTTTATTCCTCTTTTATTTTAAATATAGTTATTTTTTTAATCATGTGAAAGATCCTTTCAGCATTTCAATTGACTGTAGAAGAAAGACAAAGTCTTATAGCCAAATGGAAAATAAATACAAGACTGGATTTGATTTTATATTGACTAAGGCTTGACTTTTCTTCTCAGGTTATATTTATTCGTTTTGTCAACATATTTTTGGACACCACCCACCTGTCTACTTGTCAGGCACTGTATTAGATTTTAGATTTTCAGAGATAAACATATTACTTTTTTCAATGGAAGATGTAATTTTTTTAAATCATATTTTTAAAACCATAAGTAATCACCATTACTATGAATTACATTTGTTCTCACATATATGCATTTAACTTTTCATTTAAAAACTCTGAGTAGATGATCATATAAACTTCTATGGGAATTAAGAAGTTTTGAATTGATTATCCTTACTGTGTTATAGTTTTCTCTACAGATCACTGATAGAGCACTACATTTTTTAAAAATTGGCATTATCAAAACAAGCTACCCAGTAAAACAACAAAACACAAATCATTCTAAGAAACTCATGGCAAATACCAACTGGTATTATAAAAGATGTAGGCATATGTTTGATCTACTGATTTTTAAAATTTTTAACATTTTCATGTATTTATTATAGAGCTGGGGCCTCTCTTGCTCAGACTGGCCTCAAACTCCTGGGCTTAGGAGATCCTCTCACCTTGGCCTCCCAAAGTGCTGAGATTACAGGTTAAGTTACCTGTAATTCTGCCTAAGTTACCAATTTTTAATTTGTTTTGAAATAGAAATTAAAATGTACGGAAATGAACAACATGAATCTATGTAAGTTTTAAACATTAAAGAATTTCAAATGCAATTGCCTAGATGTTTCAAATGTCATCATTTCAGCTTAGTAGATTTTCAAACTTAAATTTTTAACTTCATTTTAACACATTAAATTGTATTTCTTAAAATAATTTTCATTGAAAAAGTTAGTGAATAGTTTGAATTATCTTCAATGTAGAAGCTAAGATATGGAGTAAACATCTCCCTATCAAAAATAAAAGTATCAGTTTATATTGTTCCTTGATATTTTTGGTCTTCTCAGCTATACAATGTTAGGCTTATCATGGTTCCTAAGGAATTCTAGTTAAGGAAAGGACAAATCACTTCTGTTTTTCTTGCTGAATTAAGCATAAATCTGTATTATAGTACTTCTAATATTTCATTACATTTATTTTTACAAAAGTTTTTCCCAACTACACTTATTCCCTGAAAATACAAGTAAATAGGAAGGAAAAGAAAACAGAATAAAATCTATAGAAGTTGGCAACTCAGTCCACAAAAGGGGATGTTGGTGTTTGTGGGAGGGTGGTGGGTTTCCACCCAGGATCCTGTAGAAGTCAGAGCAGACTGCTTGGTGGCTGCAAAAACAGGAATGTTCCTAATTGTTTTGGCTTTTTACTTGTATGTATCTCTTACTCTTATGTAGTGTATCTTTCCCTATTGCTTATCTTCCCTCTTTTCCTTCCATATTGATTTATCCTTTCTCTAAGCTTTCTGAAAAACCTCATCATAGTTGTTCTTCCCATCATCTTAACATGTATTTATTTTATTCTTATTTCTTCCTATGGCTTCCTTCTTTGACCTTTAAGGAGTCTTCTTTTTGAAAGCCTTTATTAGATTTTGCAATAAAACTTTTAGAGCCACTCCATGTTCTTAAATTTGAGGATGACATGTATTTTTACTTATCTTCTTATTTGCTTCATAGATCCCAGTTTTTCATTTTTATTTGCCCTCACTTTTGGAGGCATATATCCAGATTTGGTATTTGAACAGACTGTATGTGGGAATTTCCCTTGGCTGAGTGTATTTTTCACTTCAATGACGGCCAATTCCTCTTCTTCAGTTGGTTGGAGTCTCAACCAATATGCCCAGAGTTGCTCCTAATCCTCATTTCTTACTGGTGCCCATCTACCTCATTTTGGGAATGGAACTGAAATAGTTTCCTACCTCCTGTTAGACTTTGATTCTAACTGTGAAAGAAAAAATAGTAAAGTCTGGTCAAGCATATCTCAGTAAATGTTTTGAAAATAAAACCTTTCCTTTTTGCTAAAAAGACAAACATCTTGCTTGAAAAGAACAACTGGGACACATATAATGAAGGAAAAATAATTTCTTAATTTATGCTAATTCAGGTAATGGTAAAAAAGCAGAAACAATGCAAAACTAGAGTCATTGAACAGAGCTGAGGAAAAAAAAAACGCCAGATTTAACTCACAAAATACAGAATCTTTGGTTGAAGTAAATCGACCTGTATTTAGTATTCTTGCTATTGTGTCAACTCATGAAATTTCACTGTGTTCTAGAGTTCTCTATCATTGGTCAACTTTTCACCTTTCTTTACATACTGTTTTCCTGATTACTATTATTCACAATTATCAGTTTAATACCACTGCTTGCTGATGGGAGATTCTTCAGAGTTTCTAAGCCTTATCCCTAACTATGTAATATCTTAAAAGTAACTGAAATAAAAAATATCAAAAACTGGCTTTACATCAAGTCTGATTCCTTCCATTTTATTTTATAAATTAATGAATTTTTTTCTCATTTCCCAAGGAAAAGATGTGGGAATAATCATAAATGCTGTTTTCTGTTGGTGAGTATCAGCTTCTGCCTCACTCCAGGCACAGAAATCTACACTCCAGCCCTTCCTAAGCCATTTGGCATTTTCTTAACGAGCATGTGCCTTTGCTCCTACTGTTCTCTGTGTCAGGAATCCTACTCAGTCCTTTTTCGCCTTTGATTTCATCCTCTCATACTCAGATCAAATCTATCTATCTATCTATCTATCTATCTATCTATCTATCTATATATCTATATATATATATCTCACACATATACATACATGCATGTGTATGGATTATATATGTTTATATACATATGTACATGTATATATGTGTATATGTATGCATGTGTATATGTGTGTATATGTGTATGTGTATAATATATGTATATGTATATTGGTTTGTTTCTCTAGAGGTTTCTGAAGTAACACAGCGTGTATAACTTTGTCTTCTGACTTCTCCAGCCCTCCTCTGAGCCCCTGGAAATCTGACTGTGACCTTGGGGAGTTTATATGACGGATGGGTAGGATGAATGGGATGCACTACCGGTGCTGTCCTTGTCACAAAAATCATGGTGGTGCTTGAAAGATCAAAGAATAGAAAAAAATGTATATTAAATGAAGACTTTTCTTCTGTTCTCATGTTTGCATCACTATAGACATTGCTCTTCAAGTTCTCTTTCTCCTGAGATCCAGGTAGATGTTCACTCCCTGAGGCAGCTTGTAGTTGAGAAGATAAGAAAAAAACTGCCCAGTAGATCCACGGAGACCTTTCCTCTTCCACAAACAGCTGCAGACACGCAGGAATTGGGTAAAGGGGGCAGGGAATTACTGTAGTGCAATGGATTTTCTTTTCTTTTTTTTTTTTAAGTATGCTAAGGACTTTTCTCAACTGAGAAATTATTGTGGGCATTTTCCCCTAATCTACCAAGGACTTTTATTTGCCATGGAAAGTATTATGACAGGAAAAGAAATAGGAAGTCAACCTTTTGTTTCTGAGATTCAGAGGAAGATTTCAGTACTAGCCAGGCCGACTTTGATGGATTTGTAAAAGCCAAATCTAGATGATTAAGTCAGCTTTGCTATAAATCAGAGCTAGAGGGAGATTAGAACATGATTTAAGAGGCAGCCTTGTTCCATCTGGACCTGGGTGACTGGGGGCGAGGGGGAAGTTAGAAGCACTGGGTCAGACTTGTATATCCTGAAGTCTCTTATCTGAGTGAAAATTCTCTTATCTGAGTGAAAGTTCTGTGAAATAAATTGATCTCTAGATAGGTGAGCTAAACGATACACTCCTGACCTCCCCAGTGCCTAAGTCTGGCTGCAAGGCATCCAAAAATTGCACTGTGGAGGACTGCAGCCAAACAGCAGGGTGTGAGAACTCCAGAATTTACGAAACTGGCCAGAATCTCAGGGGTTTCAGTGGAGAGTGACAGCACATCCCTGCGAAGCCCAAATGAGATCAGTTATATTTATTACAGCAGATGACAGCCTGGAACAGACCAGACCAGATGATGCTTGAATCTGGGGTTCCTTTTATTCATAAGGTCATGTAAGACTTTTGTGTGCTTAAACATCAAACTACATAAAACTGTGAAGAAGGGGCAGAAAATAGTATCACATCAAGGTGAGTCATCTGAAAGGGGTGATTTAAAATGGCAAGTTATAATTATCCCCTTCCAGTGAGAAGGGGTTCCTCAGAAATATTCAATAAGATACAAAAATTTTACACTTTCTTAACTGAATCAAGTTGTGTTAAATTCTTGAACCTTTACAGTTGTAAAGCATCTGCAATTTCAAATAGCAAAACTTTCACTCCCTTGTCTATGAAAATTAATTAGCAAAGGTTTTCATTTATTGTGGATTCAAATTTATATAGTCATCAGGTCAGATTTATAGTCTCTCCCTAAATTTGGGGAAAAAGTATTTTTTCTAAGTTTCTGCCCAGATATCTTTCTAATTATTTCACTACATCATTCCTGGCTTCTACAGTCACTGGGGGGGTGTGGAATGAACTGAATATATTTTATTGGAATTCACATTATCACTAAAGAGGTTCCTTCCATTGTCGGAAAGCCACACACACAAAGCCAAAATCAAAACGTATTCTTAAATGTTGAGCATATAGGATCATATGTGCTAGAACAGGTTCTAATGACTTAGATTTCAGCCACTTCAAAAAAAAGTCTGCTATGGTCTGAATGTTTGTGTTCCCCCAAATTCAATTCATGTGTTGAAACCCTATTCTCAGTGTAATGACAGTGAGAGGTATGATTTTGGGGAGCTAATTAGGTCATGAGAGCAGAGCTCTCATGGATGGGATTAGTGCCCTTATCAAAGAGACCCAGGCCGGGTGCAGTAGCTCATGCCTGTTAACCCAGCACTTTGGGCCAAGGCGGGAGGGTTGCTTGAGGCCAGTAGTTAGAGATCAGTCTAGACAACATAGTAGGACCCTGTTGCTGCAAAGAAATAAAAAAAAACTTAGCCAGACATGGCAGCATGGAAACTTGTAGTCCCAGCTACTTGGGAGGCCGAAGAGGGAGGATCGCTTGAGACCAAAGGGTCAAGGCTGCAGAGAGCTATGATGATGCCACTGTACTCCAGCCTGGGTGACAGAGACTCTGTCTCAATTTTTAAGAAAGATCACAAAATAAAACAAAAAGAGGCCCAAAGGAGCTTGTTTGCCCTTCCACCATGTGAGTTCACAGCATGAAGCCACCACCTAGGAGGAGTGGGCTTCCACCACACACCAGATATGGCGGCACCTAGATCTTAAGTCTTCTCAGCCTCAAGAACTGTGAGGGATAGATATTTATAAGCCACCTTGTTTATGGCATTTTATTATAGCAGTCCAAATGGACTAAGACAGTCCAACAATAAAAACAATAAAGCAAGTTCACTAGGGCAAGGCATATTTAGTCATTGGAATCCTTTCTGCTGTGGTCATTCACACACAACATTAAAAGAGTTTGAATTTGGAGGCTAACCGTATTCTCCCATGTGAGATTAATGCTTAGCCGGAAACTGGAGGAACGATATGGGGTGACAGAAAGTAGCAAATAAAAGGTTAAAGAACAAAAAGAAGAATGGGAAAGTCAGTAGTCAAATGATGATAAAAATCAAGGATTGAGTCCAGAGTGATTATTCAAATGAGCGTTATTCAGTGCACAAGTTAGTTACAATCTGAAGACAGAAAAAGGCCAAAGAAGCAAGAAAGGGGAAATCAACTTAAATTTATAAAAACTATTTACAAAGTCTGATCATCATGAGATATTCTAGACATCCCTCTCTCCAACCTGCCCATATTTCTGGCTGGGCGTACCGACTGCGTTTCCCTGATAATGTAAGCTGCTGGCTGGTGAGAGAATCAAATTCTCCCTGCTGACTGACTTCATCTACAAGACACACGAGTATCCACTGGTGAGAGAAGTTCAGTTGTGAAAGAGAAGCGAAGGAAGGCGATGGGTCCTTAGCGAGGGTGCACAGCCTCTTCCTCCATTGGTAGCTCTCCATTTGGTGTTGCCTGATGCAAGGCACACTTTGTTTCAGATATTCAGATTTCACAGCCTTCTGATAATGCTTAGATTAATGCTTAGCTGGAAACTGGAGGGGACTGAGTCCTTATTTTTAATACACTTCAGGGCCAGGCGGGGTGGTTCATGCTGGTAATCCCAGCACTTTGGGAGGCCGAGGCCGAGGCCAGTGGATCACCTTAGGTCAGGAGTTCGAGATCAGCTTGGCCAACATGGAAAATCCCATCTCTACCAAAAATACAAAAATTAGCTGATGGTGGCTCATGCCTGTCATCCCAGCTACCTGGGAGGTTGAGGCATGAGAATCATTTTTTTTTCCCCATTTATTTATTTTATTGCATTTTAGGTTTTGGGGTACATGTGAAGAACATGCAAAATTGTTGCATAGGAACACACATGGCAAGGGGAGAATCATTTTAACCCGGGAGGCAGAGGCTGCAGTGAGTGGAGATTGCGCCACTGCACTCCAGCCAGGGTGACAGCAAGACTGTCTCAGTAAATACATAAATATTTTAAAAATAAAAATAAACACACTTTAGGTGATTTCTGCATATTTAAGTTTCAAACTACTACTTTGAGAGCAAGCCCAGGGTGGCTTCCTGTTCTATTGAACATGAGGGGAGAGCCAGGGGCCGCAGAAAGCCTTCTCACAGGACCCAGTTATCATTAGCTTGTTTCTCATTCAAAAAACATTTATTCGTCACTCATTGCATGCAAGGCACTCTGCCCAGCCAAATATGTGACTGCAGGCTGACGGGTGGTGATCGGGAAAGCTGCCCAAATGAGTAAGATTCTGACGCTTCTTTGGAGTAGTTTATCCTCTGTCTACCACCTCCAGATCACCACGTCTCCATGACTGGACCCAAATAAAGTTATTTCATACTTCCAAAAATACCTTCAGTTATTAACACCTTCAGGAGAATTCAGGGGCTCTTGGTAGAAATGAATGAATCATGTACATAACTGAGAACTATTTATACAAACAAGAGTTTTGGTTTTCTGGAAAGGGTAATTTCAGGTATTTAGAAGTAAGAGTCGTTACAATGTTGCTTTGACAAGCCACTGGGCTTCCATGACAATATCAGAGTCCTGGTAAGTCAGGCAAGGAAAGGAAGCAGCACTCATCAGTAGCAGACAATAGGAACTTAGCACTCCATTTAATTTTGGAGAGAGCTGGTCTAAGTGCCTCAGGTATTTTAACAACTGGATCCTCTCTGGACTCTTTAACACCCCCTTCTTGAGTAGTGACGTAGATGAGGGAGAACACAGAATGAGCTGGCTGCCTCGCTCCCTCTCTAGCTACTCTCCCAGTTTGAGATGAAACTCTGGAACTATAAAGAAGGTGGGAACTTACTGGAATCTCTTCTACTTTTCTCAACTCGGCACCGACTGTTATAAAGAATGAGACAAAAATGCCATAAGGAAAGCAGTTGAGAGAAATTTACTCTTTTACCCTTGAAACCTAATGGGAATTCAAGCAGTATATATTTTATTTTTCTTAATGGCCAAAGCCCTTGGCTGCATATTGTAATACCTATCATGGGATGAATCAAAGCAATCTTAGTAAAAAATATTTATTTCAGCTTTGCTAGTTGTTAAAGCTCCATGAAATGTTCATTTTCAACGCTGTCTTCTCTATGAACAAAAGATTGCGCTAAGCAATATCTAAATTAATATCTATAGGATTTCATTTTTTACCATATGTAAGGATGAATTACAGAAACTCCATCATATAAAGTTTTTATTGCTCTGTTGTCTTATCATTTTAAGTGCTTGAGTGATAATATATAATTCCTGCTATTTTTTCCATCCAGGGATTGATGACACATTTCAGTTCCCAATGATAACCTCTCTTGCTGTTTTCATTAAGCATTCCTACACATTGAAAGGGAGATGAAATTAGCAAGGTAGAAAATGAGAGAATTAAAAAGCAAATCTCCTGTGTTTCTTTTCAATTAGTATTATGTTAAAGAAGGTAAGGCGTAGAGACCAGGCTTATGAAGTTGCACTGTGCGAGGTTGCACAGAGCAGTGGAAAGGACGCCCTGCAAAGTTCAAACACTGCCTCTGAAGGCAGGTGGCATCCTGGGGAAACATACTGATGAGGAACCGAAGGACCTGGGCTTAGCTTGGATGCCTTGGAAAAGTCACCTGACCCCCAAGTCTGTGGCTGCCCATCTCTCAAACTATTTACCTTTGACACCTTAGACGGCTGCTATGAGGATCAAAATATGAATACATCTTAAACACTGTCAGGCACTGTGAAATAAAAGATATTATCAGTGTGATTGTGAGTGATGGTTTCACAGGAGCACTACGCTGCCTAGAGAGCTACAATATCCTCCTTTGCAAATATTTTCCTGCTATGCTTTAGACTATCCCTGGCCTCTGCCACCTTCCCCATTGATGCTGCATTTTCTGTTTAGAGATGGTGTTTCCTGTTCTTAGACTGTGACCCACAATACCCCTGACAGGCCCAATCACACCCAAGCCTGTGTTCTATCAAACTAGCAATTGTCCCCGTCAGAGAGTTTACCTGTGAAAAGCTGCTTCCCCTCGTAAAGTGGCAGCTTTCCACGGGGGAAATCTGCCTCTTCTTTCACCAACATGGACAACATTGGAGAAGGGAACAAAAAACACTTTGCTATTTCACTGGCTCATGTAAAGGTCATTTCTCAGCCTGTTTCTTGCGCAGTGGAAGGTGTTGATTATATAGCTCCAGAAATGTTGCCTTTTTGAATTTATTCTTGTCTCGGGGGCTGTGCTATCTTCCACCTAGACCAAGTTTCATTATATTTAGTGCAGCAGAGCATGCAGACGATGTAGTTAGAATTGTAGGCAAAATAACCCGTTCCTATAACTATTGTCAGCTTTCAGCATATTAATAGAAATTCTGTATAAAAATATTTACAGTTGATTAGGATTGGAATAAATAAAGGCTTAGTTTCTGATTTTGGTTTTGGCTGACTTTATGTATTTTTCTCTGGGGTTCTTTTTAAAACATTAATTTTCCTTAGCACAAAAAGTAAACATTTCTTTTAGTGAATATTTCTGATTTCTTTAGCATTTTTGAATTATTGCAAGTTTCATTTTAAACCAGTCTTACTAGTAGAAAAAGCAATGTTATCTATTTCTTCAGGATCCTGGGCTGTCATTTTCAATTTTGGTGCTGATTATTTTAAATTAACATGTGATTGAATTTAACTTTAGAGATATGAAGTATTTTGCTGTTAATGCAAACACAGGACAATGAAAACAATCTAAGAATTTACAACTTAAATTTCGGAGTTGAACAAAAACATACTGGATTCAGTTTCCATAGATAAAGGTTTATATTCAGGACTGTACAAGTAACAACTTACGTGACCTTGATTGACCTTGACTATACCCTGCTATCTATTCTGTGTCCTTCCTTGTCTTGTGTGTCTGGCGCTGTGCCCTGGGAAGCTGACTTCTCAAGCCTCTCTGAGACAGGAACCATAGAGATGGGCATTTTTGACACAGGATATACTAGCTGTCTCTAAAACTTGGTCATTAATGTCCTCCTAGTTCTAGATCAAAGGAAAAACGTGTCTAGGCTAAAACAGTAGGCTTACACTTAATGAGGATATCCCCCACGCTAATGAGGAGTTGCTAGGCTGTTTGAAGGCACTCATTTGAAGATAAGAATAATAACTTACTGGGATAATACCCTTTCTTATAAATATGAACTAAAAGTTCAAAGGTGTAAATGTGAATAGTATTAGCATCACTTTCCTCCCTAAAGAATGTATTAAGAATATCAAAGCTCTTCAACAGTGATCAAAAGTGACACACAGACCCAAACATATGATTTCATTTTATAATATGGAACTAAATTAAGATTTCCATTGAAAAGAGGTTTGAAATAATACCGCATTTTTTTTTTTTGAGGGAGCTTTCAGTTTCCCATGAGTTATAATATTCCAATTCCATTCGTACCCTGGAGCTGATCATTTACAGTCTAAAGTTTATTAATTAAGGCTTTTTTGTTTAAAGACAGATCAAATAGGTTTTACATAGTATATTCATAGTTTGCCTTACAGAGAATAAACTTTCAATGATCCTTTAGCTTCATTCTATTTAAAAAGACAGCACTGTTTAAATTATTTATTTCTATATATTTTTAGGTTGTCTTTTGGAACTGATAGAAAAAATTCTTTAGTGGTTTCTATAATTCTTGTTCTCATTAATAAATGTATGACATATTATACTTCAAGTAAATTCATAATAATGCTTCTGCATTTTAAAAATTCCTTCCAAGGGAGACAGCTTATGAAAGAACTAATATAATTAGCATTTTTAGATGGATGACTAGTGTCAAGACAGAGAGGAAAATGCTTATTGCAGTTAAGGAATGCACCTGAATGTGTACTGCAAAGAACAGCACAATGTGATTGAAGAAAATAAATTAAACTTACATTTTTGTTTTCGACAACCAAAACATTATTGTTCCTATTTTTATAATTTATGTCATAAGCATATTTTTATGGAAAATTTGATGTTTACTTTTTGTTAAAGATCTATAGCCAGTTGCTTTGGAACCTCTGCTGAGTACTTCCTCAAGCACCTGCCATTTTAAGAAGGAATAAACCAGAATAAAATTTTCACTCTTCAGGTAAATAGTTGGCGTAGGCTACAGGTCTTCAAATAATTAAGCAAATAGTCTTGACACCCTATTATGTGCCAGGAACACATATGCTTGTAAGAGAAAAGAACTTTGAGAGAAGGACTTTAGGTATACATTCTATAACACTTATTGCAGGGAGCTCCTGACAATAACACAAAAGGGAACATTTAATTTAACACTTGTGTATAATCATGGGTATGTGAGGATAGCTACTTTTCTTATGAACTGAAGAAGGCAAGACTTTGAATTTGTATGTAATCTTTGTGCTAGTGAACACACACAACAATAATGACAAGAAAGTCAAGATTGAACATACAAATATGCTTTTTGGGTGGGCTGTGCATAGGGCATTTTAAGTACAAAAGAAAAAATTCCCTCCATTCTGGTTGTATTTAGTCTTCTATATAGGAATCCATGTATTTCATCCCTTTAAAGTAGCTACATTTGATGAAAATTGTCACTTTTAAACTGCCTTACAGGAAATGTTTTAAAGTTTTATTTGGATTTCAGAAAATAAGACTTTTCAGGGGACAAAATTATATAATCACCATGCTAAGCATATTGTCAAACCAAAATAAAATAACTGTACTTTTGTGACTATTTGATTAGATAAAAGGATTCATTCATCATTATACCCACATAAATTGTGGCAAAAATTTGATGGAACAGTTTCAACTATATGAATTCATATCTGAGTAGCCCTTTAGGAAATCAGTCAATGTTGAAGTTTTGTGCCAATATCAAATTTAAATGATCTGTGTTTTGGATTAAGCTATTCTATTCATCACCTGAGTCGTTATTTGAAAACTTCTTCACTGTCTTAAGCAAGCATATTTAAATATGGAATTAGCATACAGGATCAAAAGGGGAATGCAAACACAAATGAAAACATGCATTTCCCTGATCATGACCACTTGCTGTAATTTTTTGCCTAGCAGATTTTCCTTTTAGTTCAGACATTGGGAGGTAAAGGTAATGAATTGAAAGTTGGCCTAAACATTGTCAGTGCAAGTCTTGTGTTAGTTAAATCATGGTTCCATGGCATTTTATTATTTTTGAGATGGAGTCTCCCTCTGTTGCCTAGGCTGGAATGCAGTGGCACAATCTTGACTCACTGCAACCTCGGGCTCCTGGGTTCAAACAATTCATGTGCCTCAGCCTCCTGAGTGGCTGGGACTACAGGTGTGTGCCACCATGCCTGGTTAATATTTGTATTTTTAGTAGCGATAAGGTTTCACCATGTTGCCTAGGCTGGCCTTGAACTTGTGACCTCAGGCGATCTGCCTGCCTCAGCTTCTCAAAGTGCATGATTCATTTTCAATGCATGCTGTGTTGGTGAGAATTAATGCCAATATAAACTAATCCTCAACCACATGGGACCTGGGACTTTTAGGTATTCATTATGAAACTGCCTTTGCAAAATTATGAATCAGAAAAATCTAACATAGCTGACTCCATCTTGCTTCTAACCTCATAATTGTCCTTGCTGGTGCCTGGGATAGGCCAAACTATTGGAGCAATTTATAGTTTCACTTTAAAGCAAGGATAATAATAGTCCCTTCCCCAAACTGACTCCCTCTTTGAGGAATGAAAGTGCCTTTTTAAAACTAATGAAAGGCCCAAGGTTAGAATTCTGGTAGGAGCCTGAAATCTGCTAAGATGCAGGCATAGTTAAGTTATAACCAGCCATTGTTCCTCAGTTTGCTTTTCTATAATTGCTTACTGCTCAGGAGTCATGGAGTCAGAGGTAGCAAGATCTGTAACTTCCCCCGTTGCTCTAACAGATAATATCACTATTGTAAAATCTAAGTCTGAAATATTTTTCAGACTTTGCATTAGGGAAGATGAACTGATTCCACTTGACCTGTGACTTATACCAAGGAACTTGCCCAACCAGCCCTGTGACCCCCGACCCCACTCCACCCAGAAACTGACTCAGTGCATGAAGACAGTTTCAACACTCCTATGATTTTTATCTCCAACCAATCGGCAGCACCTATTCCTTAGCCCTCTGCCCTCCAAACTTTTCTTAAAAGCCCTAGCTTCAGAACTCTTAGAGAGGCAGATTTGAAAAGCATCTCCCATCCTTCCATTCAGCTGTTTTGTGATAATTAAACTTTCTCTGTTGCAACACTTCTGTCTCAGTGTATTAACATTTCTGTGCCATGGTCAAGAACCCATTGGTCTGTAATAATTATTTTTTTCCAAGAATTTCAGCTCCATTTTTCTTCTAAGGTCATAGAATTATTGAGAGATAGAATATGTTAAACATTATATTATACTACCAAACTTAGCTTTTATTTAGATTTAGAGCAGAGATTCCAGTTTTCTTTTTTGTTAGAACCTAGTATACTCATATATTAATATGCATGGTCACCTTGATTCTCTTTTCCAGCATTTATCCAGGTCAATAATGTCATTGGTTCCATTAAAAAAAGGGGCAAATAGAGATCCAACAGATTGGAATGAAGTAGGTGCTTATATTGAATGCTGTTAGGCTTATTTTAGTAGTAGAATTTATGAGTAGTATAAAACACGAGGCAAGATCTCCTCTATTCATGAGCGGTAAAGCTATGAACATAATAGAAAGTGACTGCTCACTCCTTGATAAGCATGGCATACATATCCTTCCTCCTTTAAGCTAAATAGGGGCCTTATCATTATGGTAGAGAAACAATTTCTCTAGCTGTTTTATTAACTTGTTATTTCCAACCCCTGCCTCATAATTCCTTTAATGACAAAACGTCCCCTATTGCTATTTTCAACTCACATAAGAGTTTACTGCTTTCTGAATCAAAAATTAAATTTCTCAATGTTGGTTCTTGCTGCATGGAAACTATGTTTCCCTCATCTTTCAGTCAACTGCTGTGTGTTCTCACCCTAACTCTCCGCATCTTTTGGGGGCCAGGGGCTTAGGATCAAAGTTTATTTTAATAGGCAACAGAAAAAGTAAGGAGAATAGGTCTCTCTCCTGTGAGAGAGAGGGGTTCCCGAATGGGTCTTCTCAACTCTTCCCTTCTACTCACCCAAAATTACTTTGGATTCTTAGGGAATTTCAAATGCCAGAACAGGCAAATACACCCCTTAACATCTCCAAGACTGAATGTGGACCTCACAGATTCCTCTGTCACTGTCCTCATCAGCTGCTGGATATGGAATCCTGCCACAGACGGTCAAGCATGGCAACTTTCTAATTTATATTAAAATGGCATTAAACCCATTAATCTCATTTAAGAATTATACTTCCTAAAGGTACATACTTAGAAAACACATTATTAATTTTTTTATTTTCTATATTCTGATTCTTTGACATCTAAGGCCTTGATGCCACTGGAAGGACTGCCCCTACCACAATTAGCCTAGTCCTAGAGACAGTAAATAACTTACCAGAAGGTGGCCTTTTCAAATGCAAACCAACTAATACAGAGCCCACACCCACAGCCACCTTCTTCATCAGACTCTTTAACTCTGAGCCACTATCTCTCTGCCCTGATCACCCCAGGGCTCAGCATCAGATAAGGAAGCACAGCTTCTATGTCCCAGAGCCTGCTGAAATTTCCAAACTAAGGAGTCCTAACCCTGCTTGCTTTGGCTTGCCAGTTACACAATGAGGCTCTTAGCCAGTTTCCCTCTCTTTCTGCCTGTAACCCACCCCAGTACTTCTGTGTTGCCCCCAAACATGTGATATGCTCCCTCCTCTTGGGAACAGAGTCAAAAACTATATTTTCAAAGAACATAATGTCCTTATCTATGGACCTCATTATGAATGAAAATAAAATCTGTTAAAACAATTACCCATGCACATTGGGTTTTAGGAGTTTATGGAATAAAACAAGTCAATCTCTCCACCTGTGGTGCAGGAAGGGTGTGATAAAATTATTCTTTAGACCAGAATTCACGGGTTTATATAAAGCAATCAACTAAAATTGTTTAAAATTCTCAACTGGTGAGTAGGTAAAGAATTACAGTATATTCAGCCCACAATAAAAAAAAAAAAAACTCCAATATGTGAACTACCATGGAAGAGTCTAAAAAGCATTACACTCAGTAAAAGTAGCCAGACATGCATTTAAATGCCATTCAGTACAAAGCAAGACTATTGGGATGAAAATCAAGTCAGTGTTACTCAGGTGCTAGGGTGGAGTAGATGGCTTGCTCACTGGGTACTCACTTGGAAATTAGAAATAATTAAGAAATTACTTTTAGGAAAAGGAGCAGAATTTGAAACACCACTTCAGGGTACAAGAACAATCTTTTTAAAAAAGCCAGTTCCTGGTTTATAAGTAACCAGAAGAAGACTTTTTTTTTTGGTCAATTCTGCAGAGAATCTGTTATCCAAAGCAACTATGAACAACTACAAACACAGTCTGAGAATTTTCTGTAATAATAAGGGTTTTGAAACAAAATAGGGGCATTTTGAGGCAAATTAGCACAGGAAAATAACAAGAATGTACACGGTATAGCATTAAGAGAACCTGTACAAATAAAGACACAAGACAAAACCCTAGCTATTTCAGGTTACAGTTTTCATCATTTCCAAAGTGAAGAGGAAATAGAAATACCCATATTAAAACATCATTACAACATATTTATAGTTTGCCACTTATGCTTAAAATAGTTGCATATTAAATTGCCTCATAGTTCTCATTGCATGGTGAAATTCTCAACTAAATTTTTCCTATTGACTCCTCAAAGTATGGCTCTACAGAATAACATCAATTAGATGAGCCCCAAATTATAAATTCCCTCAATAATCTGGTAGGTAGAAAAGAACACTGTCTCACCATGGCCCTGCTTTATCTGGGAGGGTTTGATGTTGCACTCTGACCTCCATGGGAGATTTATCTCGGTGTCTTAGCCTGCTTAGCATGATCGGAGAACATATCAATGACTCAGTTTGGATACACCTGGGATGCAGCTGCTGAAACGATGTTACTAAAGCATTCCTTTTACTTTTGATTAGACTTTGTTTACAAAAAAAAAATGGTTAATTCTAGCAGAATAACAAATGGTTTGTTTCCTAGCTCTCTACTGAATGAACAGTTTTGCCTTATTAGAGTATTATATTAATAGAGTAGTGATACAATGATTGCTACCACAGCAGCTCAAATGCAGACCAACCACACCATAGCCCATATCCCAATCACTTCCTTCATCAGCCTCAAAATTCGCTAAGTGCACCAGTAGAATGGGTTCGGAGCAGTAATAGGAAAGCAAATAGAAAGTCAAGGGCGACTTTCACTGCCAACAAGACCAATTCAGATCCTGATTTGACTTGTTTCAAATACAGTCTCTTTACTGCGTAGTGGACATGAGTCCATCTCACAGAACTTTAGAGAGAGTCCTTTATTTTTCAAAGGCTGTAAAGTTGGAAGAATTCATTCATCCGCAACGTCAACTGTCTAAAGTTGTGCTTCCCAATCCTCATCAGGCCTGTGGTTAAAATGCACCTGACTGACAGTTCTGCCACACAACAGGGTGCGTGAGATCGCGGGAGCTGATGCCCCTAACTTTGAAAAGTTATCAGACTGTATGCTGCTTAGTTTAGCCTGTGTGCATACTCCCCTGGGACCTGATTTCTACTTTATCTTTTAAAATATAAAACTCCTGGTGCCGTTTAAGTTCAGCTACTGTCTTAAAGTTTTAAAGATGACATCAATGGGTCCAATTAATAATAAATGTGGCTTTCATTCATGGTATGCTTATGTTTTGCCAGACATGACATCATTTCTACATATGTGCATCTCACTTAATTCTAAAAACAACTGCATGATCTGGACAAAATTTATCTCCAGTTTTTCGATTAGGCAACTAACACTTGAAGTATCTTGTAGATCTAGACTGATTTGGCTTGCAGCTTTCATATTCTCATTCAAAACACTTCCTTACATGGCCTTAATGTGAGAAATATATAATGTAATAGGACCACATTTAGTCAGATATAAAGGATTTTTCATTCTAGAGCTGTTTCCTAGGTAATGAGTTTCTCATATTTATTACCAACAAAAACCACAAAATAAATATACAAAGTAAGTTTCTATGGTATGATTTGATTTCTGCATATACATATTATTCATACCAAATCTTTCTTGATTTGCATATTCTTGGAATAATTCTGTGAGTCAATGAAAGCATAATCCAACTTACCTAAATTTTTATATAAATACACTCATCACAATTTGGAGAATGTCACTGCATAGATGAATTACTTATCACATGAAAATACTGCTAAAT
This sequence comes from Sapajus apella, assembly GCF_009761245.1. NCBI lineage: Eukaryota > Metazoa > Chordata > Mammalia > Primates > Cebidae > Sapajus > Sapajus apella. Next base: position 15,130,471 of record NW_022436970.1, on the reverse strand, counting down.
ATTTAATGATCAAGGTGAATTGCCCTACAAAATTTTCTTCTAAGTTCTTTTTATTCAACTACTGTGGTAGACTGCTAATAAAAATAATCTCTTTGCCACATTTACTTTATTGGTTTTTTTCTTAGCTAGATATGCTGCTAAAAATATTTATTTTTATGGTTTACTCATTTACAAAAGAATATTAACAGATCTTAATTTCTGTTGTAAATTTATTTTAATCCACATAAACCATTTTTGAGCATGTTGGTGCATGAGCCAATAAAAAGGGTGAAATTATCAAGAGATTTTACTAAATATCAAGGTACTGATATTTAGAAACAATCTAAATATAGAAACAATGATAGAAACAATCAGGAGGTCTGGGACAAAGCAGGAGAGGTCTGGCTGTCCAGGCAGCTCCCAGGGCCCCGCGTCTGCCTTGGGGTGTGCACTGTCTGGCTCAGATTACATCAGGTCTGCACTAGTGCCCCCAGCAACGAGTGTGTGAGTTAGGAAATCTCTCTGTTATATCCCAGCTGTTTAGTTTGTCATTCTCCAGAAAACTCTGCCTCCTAAACCCAGAAGCTATAGGTCTGTCCACCATAGATAATTCTAAACTAGAAGCATCCTGCTAAGAGCAGTCTGTATATAGAGAGCGTCTTTCTAGCAAAGATCAGTACGGTAGTCTATTTACCAGGAGTTTACTCACCAGCACATTTACAAGGAGATGAAGCTGTATCACCTCCTGTCCCACTGGAGGTCCCTTTAGTGGTACTCGAGACAGAAATGATCATAGATTAGGTGTGTACCTTCCTCCACCATAGTGGGATACATCCTTGGATCTATAATTTGTTTTCACCACTTTGCTGGGAGTACTGATGAGGTTAGAGCCAAAACTGGAAGCTTAATTCCTATGTGATTCAGTGGCATCACTTTTCATGGTGATATACCATAGCACCAATGCAGACCTTCCATCTTGGGAGTTTCACTGGTTCCACTTGAAAGGAGGAGGTGTAAAAAAGGTATGATATAGAAATCCAGCACCCCTTTGGGTAAGACAATTAAACAGACATAAGAGTGAGAAGGTACAGATGCAAGTTTTGTGAGGCTCAAAGCTTACACAATTTTAGAGACCATTTTACTTTAAAGAACAGAAAAATAATTTACATGTACAAAATGACAAAATTACATGATCACATGTGAACAGGGTGCAAGGTCATCTTTAATAGAGGGGTTCTGAAGCCATAGCTCATTAGTGTCATACATAAGTATGATATTTGTGTTAAGAGAGTTGCATTCAGCTGTTAGGAACCTCTGGAATATACATAAGATAAATAAAAGATCTGGTATGCAGGAAGCTTATTCTATAACTCATGCTACCTCCCATGGTCTTAGTTCTCCAACGCTATTTTGGTATAGTGATAACAGAAATAAACATATCTGACTTTTTAGCTACCTGCATACTTCTAAATCTTTTCTTCCCTAATTCAGCAAAAATCTTCATGAATTTCAGGTCTCATTGAATAATTGTCACAAGTTCTTTTCTTTGTGCTTTCCCCACAACCAGATTAATCATGATTTTAAAGCAATAAAGAATGGCTTTCTCATTCAACTGGCTACGGATAGGCTGTGATCTGTGTGTCCTGAATATCTCTCAAATAAGAGGAACTCAGTGATCATTTGTGAGAGAGTAACTGATGTCCTTTAGATGATCTGGCATGGAAAAGATCTCTTAAGTTTCTAAATTGTAGCTGTAAGTTCAAGGTGAATCTGGTATATTTTGAAAGCAATATTTTCAAGTATCTTTTCCACCTATGAATTCAAAGCAGGAAAGATACAATTTTATATTTAGCACTTCATTTATTGGAGATTTTTGGAGAAGTGAGCTTCCATTTTTGTTGAGACAGAGTCTCACTGTGTTGCCCAGGCTGGAATGCAGTGGCATGATCATGGCTCATTGCAACCTTTGCCTCCTGGATTCAAGAGATTGTCCTGCCTCAGCCTCTCCAGTAGCTGGGACTACAAGTGCTTGTTCCCACTCCTGGCTAACTTACGTGTTTTTAGTAGAGATGGGGGGTTTCACCATGTTGGCGGGGCTGGTCTCAAGTGATCTGCCTGCCTCGGCCTCCCAAAGTGCTGGGATTACAGACCTGAGCCACCTCGCCCGGCCCCAGTGTACAATTATAGAAAGATAATTGGCATGCTCAGAGAGTTTGGTGGATTGTATACACACAGACCATTTATATGCTATCTGTCTAGCTGTTCTTTCACCTGAAAATTAGTATTTTCCGATTTTAGGAGTTGTAAATTGCACTTTTCAGAATAAACACAATAATGTCCATTACCTCTTTAATAAAAGTGTTCCTTCACAGAATTGATTTTCTATATAAACATTGAAAAGGCTCATTTTTTTAATGCCAGCATAGAGAATAATTAATAATCAATTGTCTGGTTATTTTGAGTTTTTCAGGGTGACTATAAGGAAAAAGACAAGTACCTAAAATCAACAGAAAACGAGTATGGGCCTGCCATGAATGGTTTCGCCTACAGAATTCACAAGGGATTAAAAGTCAGGAAAGTGTTTTTCTTCTGATATAAAGTGAGATTGTTTATTTTCCTAATTGGCTTATTGGCCCAATAATGTAGGCTAAAATTATTTGGCTTTTTTTTTTTAATGTATTATGTAATTAAATCATTGAAACACATCAGGCAATAGATGAGCAAATAAACGTGATGCCCTGAGGGGTATTTGGACAAACAAATGTCAAAGGAAAATGGATTGTTCAGAATTTCAGGAGCAAATATATTTTCACATTAAAGTCTAGAGTAGCATTATTTTTCATACATACTAATTGTAATCTAAGTAGATGCTGATTTTCCAAAGAAATGATTCAGGGAATATACCACCTAATTGGTTTGTTTTTAATCAACATGAAAAATAAAATTTAGTAAAAGTTCTACAAGTACAATAATTTTTAACAACTGTGAGAATTGCAGTGGTTTTTAATCACAGGTTTATTAAGGATGATTTTATTTGAGTATCTGTTACCTTGTTCGTCATTAAAAGATTCCACTATCACTGGGATTGTATTTCCAAAGGCAATGAATTCCATAGGTGCACCTACTAATCATACTTGTAAGTGAAAATATTTACTTGGAAACAGGAATGGCAGAAAGCATATCATGGACTCACGGTCTCTGTGCATTTGTTTTCTTTGCTTCTCTAATGATATTAATTGGAGTTGTCTTATAAAGCCCCATGTTCCAGGTGTGCCATATGTGGAAAATAAATTTGAAAGCTTTTTCTCACCTCTATTTGAAGGGTTGATTAACTCTAGTATGTCTCTAGAACTGTAGACCTAGCCTGAAGAGTAACACCAGACAAACCAAAGTAGAGGGCAGATCTAAGATCAGCAGCAAATGCTGAGCCTTAGGCTCCCATAACCCCTAGTGTCTCTGTATCTTCTATTAAGATACAGCCTTGCTTGGGTCGGTGAGAGTAGAGCTAGTTTTGAATAAGCCAAGCTACCTATTTCATCTAAGTCAAGTCTTTATGGTAAAATAAAGGGAAGAAAAAATACCCAATTTCATTTGTAGTTTAACTGATTTTTGTTCTCATGGCAGAATACCCTATGATAGACTGCATTCCCTTTTAAGACAATTATGAATCCACAATCTACTTAGAAATATTAATGAAAAAAATCTAGTGTCTGGAAGTTTTACATTTAACACTAATTTTGTTCTAATTAGCACGAATTTTGTTTTTTGTAATCTATTATCTCCTCGGGTCAAAAGAGAAAATGTTTTCTCATTATCTATTAGTAATTGCTGCTGGAACCTCCACCATGCAAATTAAGTTATTTGACCTCTAAACACAAAAACCTGAGACATATTAGCAAAGCTATATTATGAGAAGAACATGTGTTTTTGCGGCTTTGTGAGTTTTCGACTGGTTTTACTATGTATATGCAAATTGATTTTGATTTTTGAGTTGTATTCCCTTTTGTGGTGATAAACACCAGAGTACCTATTTCGTAGGACTTCAGTGCTATAAGCTATGTAAGAGTAAGAAAAATGTTGGAAACTATTCCACGTTGAAGAAATTAGTTTTTCCTCTTTAAAGATCTGTTAAAACTCTTCTGCTTCATTTACAGTGATAGACTTATTAAATATAGTAAGTATATATATATATATATATTATTTTTTTGGAGACAGGGTCTCACTCTGTTGCCCAGGCTAGAGTGCAGTGGCATGTACACGGCTCAATGCAGTTTCAAACTCCTGGGGTCAGGTGATTCTCTCACCTCAGCCTCCCAAGTAGCTGGGACTGCAGGCACGTGGCACCATGCCCAGTGAATTTTTTGTATTTTTAGCAGAAATGGAGTCTCACTATGTTGCCAAGGCTGGTCTTGAGCTCCTGGAGCTCGAGGGATCTGGCAGCCTCAGCCTCCCAAAGTGCTGGGAACATAGACTTGAGCAGCAGGGCCTAGCCAGTAAGTTTATAATTTTTTTTAAAAAATCAAGTGGCCAGGAAGTTATAATAAGATGGTGAAAATCTAAGCAAGTAAAGATATTAGAAGAAAATATACAAGCAAAAACTTTTGAAAGAGCAGATTTTATCACAATTTGAATTTCCTTTACAAGGAAATTGTTTTTTTTTTTTTTTTTTTTTACTCTTGCTAATGCTATATAACCCAGATAATTTTAAATTCTTTAGTTTTAGTAAATCATAAGACATTGTGAGTTAATTACTACCATGACCAAGTGCATATAATATGATGTGTGTCTGTAACAGATAAAGATAATAATGAATTAATCATCTTTGCTAGAATTTATTCAACACCAAGAAAAAAGTCTTGTAAATACATGAGCAACTATGATTTTCGCCCTCCTCCTAGACTTCTGTTGTGAGAGTTTTAACATTTTCCAACAAAACTAGATGACTTGAATTCACATGAATCAATTTATTTTTAAAAAAACTATTGCAATAAAGGGAAAAAAATAACACTTGTGTCAAGGATAAGTTTATTAGACTAATTAAGAATGAAAAATATTTTCATTTATAAGGAATTTTGACAAGATTTTGGCTATTCAATTTTAAAATAATTTCAGGACACTATTCCTTAGTTCTCACTAGCAGATTTTGACCCTCACAAGTAATGAGGCTAATGCATGTGGTTATCACCACCATTAAAATAAGTGAAGCCAGAGTTATACGATGGATGTTCTTGAGGGGCACATTAACTTGCTGTGAAAGGTCCCCTTAAAGATTTCCTGAAATCATCTAAACAAGGACAAAGCAGTGATATTGGCATGACCTCCATAGGTGACCACTCCCACAGCGAGAGACCTGCCATGTGTTCACACTCAATTCATTTTTTGTAATCACTCTCCTGCAGCTCCAGCTACAAAAATCATGCTCTGGGCATTTTAGCATTTTTCATGAAAGAATGTTGATTTCTTCAAAGGAAAGACTCCTTTTTGATTTCCTATATTACCCTGTCCAGGGCTGTGCATGTAAAAATAGGGGTTTGCCAAATTTAATCATCTCTTACACTGTTGTTACATCTGATAGCTTTCAAAGCCCTTGTTTGAAAGCAATTTTTTGTTCTAAGACAGAGTCTTGCCCTGTCACTCAGGCTGAAGTACAATGGCGCAATCTAGGGTCACTGCAACCTCTGCCTCCCTGGTTCAAACGATTCTGGAGGAGCTGGGATTACAGGTGCCCGCCACCACGCCTGGCTATTTTTTGTTTTTGTTTTTTATTAGAGACAAGGATTTCACCATATTGGCCAGGTTGGCCTCCAACTCCCGACCTCGTGATCTGCCTGCCTTGGACTCCCAAAGTGCTGGGATTACAGGCATGAGGTACTGCACCCGGCCTCAAAGCACATTACTTTATTTGATCCTCATATCAGCACTGAAGGTGGACATAGCAGAGTATATTTTTATCAGGTTCTCACAGATGAGGAAACCAAGTCTCAGAAAGGTTAATAGAGTGTAACTGGGGGCAGAGGGAAAGTGCTGGCCCACGCAGAAGCCGAGTCTGGTCTAATTTATTCTCCCATGTCATTTCAAACCATGATTGCTCAGACAATATTGCCCTACGTACATAAATTATTAACCTACTTAAAAGATTCATTATTAAAATATCCTCCACAAAGTCACCAGATAGAGATATCTAAAATTTAAATCTATGTTTACTTGCCTGCATTAAAAAACAACTTCTTGCTACCTAAGATAAAGTCCAATTCATTTTTTGACATGACAGAGAAAACACTCTTGGTTGTCAGCTTTATCTGACTTTCTAACAAACTCTCCACCCACTGTCTTCTTTAATCTCCAGCAGCTAAAATCTGCTAAGAACCACCATCCATGCTCTGTCTCTGCTGTGCATTGGTGGAGAATACTCTGACCTCTCTATCCTCACATCAACCTCACACTTTACCTTGAAGAAGTCCAACTCATTTTTCATGATTTGCTGTGCAAATTGTCTTTTTCAGGAAGCCTTTCCCGACTCCCGAAAATTCAGTTTGGTGCCCGTTTGCCTAAACAGGACTGTTCTCCAAATGTCTCATGCTCCCCATCATTCCCTGCACCCAGCATAGTCTGGAAACCTTATAGCTAGTTCCCAACAAAGGGCTATGAACAGAAGGGCTGCCTGCTGAAGCCAAAGCATCTATTTTTTGATGTAAGTGTTGTCCTGATTGCCTAGGATAGTTGCCCAGAATCAGAGGGGACTAGCATGAGTGAGAAATCAATTCCATTTGCATAAACCACTGAGACTTTGTTCTTGATCTTCATAGTGGTGCAGTGATAAATAAATAGTCCTAAAATATGGGGCACTGAAATAGTGGCTGGGCTAGGGATAAAGGAAAGTGGTAAGGGAGCTGGGAAAATAATATTTAGCAGTGAGATATTCGGTGAAACTCTTGCCTCTTAGTAGAACTTGTGATAACTTGGTCGGCGGATTTCATGTCTTAAGAGTTTCTGGATTGTATGGACAAATGTGAAACTTAAGAGGCTTTACTCTCCCCGTTGAAAACGGGCAATTATCTTTCCTGTTTCTTAGGGCATTTACTTTAGAAAACTTTTGGTTGCAAGTACTTTCTCCTCTCTTTGAAATGTAAATAATTCTTTTGAAAACGAGATAGGTCTTTTATCAGCTTTAAGATCCTAAAATGCCTTTCTTAAGGACTCTAGAACTGTGTCTTTGACTTGTAAACCTGAAGGGAGAAGCACCCTCATCTCCTACTTTCTGTGAGAGCAAGGGTACCTAACTACAGGTGCTACCTCTCTCCAATTCGCAAAATTGTCTCTTGTCATAAAGATATAAGAAATTTGTTTTTCTTCTACATAAAGCCAATTAGCCAACACCAGCGGTTACCCTAATTACAAGGATAAGGCATGTACAACAAAGGGTGCTGTCAAGTGCTCTTGCTTGAGACCAGTAATTGTTTATCTTGAGAACCTGTATGTATTGAGTTGTACCTGCTGGGCTATATCAAAGGGTGTGGGATTCTCCTTCTGTCTGCAATTTCTTAGCAGAAATAATGAGAGAGAGAGAGAGAGAGAGAGAGAGAGAGAGAGAGAGAGTGTGTGTGTGTGTGTGTGTGTTTGTGTGTGTGTGTGTTTTAATCACCTTTATGGAGAAGATTTCTGCATTGGGAGAAGATTTTGTTTTTAATTTTATTCCTCCAACAACATCTAGGGGAAGCGTTCAGATAAAAGGTTAACAGTGTTTGTTGAATGATAAGGTACTAAAAAGAAAGAGGCTCTCTTAGAAAGAAATTGCGAATTTGCAAGCAAAAATGAAGGGCATTTGAAAAATTCAAAACCTTGTAAAACTGGAAAAGAGTATTCTGAGACACCAGAGACAATGTCTTGAAGTGACAAAAGCAAGTTAAAGCAGCCTCAAGGAAAAGAAGAGATTAAGTCTAATCGCTACACCTATTGCTGAAACCTGTCATTTAGGTGTGTCAAGGTAAGAAGCAACTCAAGGGTAGGATGCCTATTATAATCTGTTAATTAGATAAAAATGACCCAAGGCAAAGGACTAAGTGAGTGCTGCTCCTACAAAAACCTGACAAAGTCGAGGCCCCTTATAAATCAAAAGACTGAGTTTTGGGGGAAGAAACAAAGCAGATTGGAGGAAGAAAACACAAAACCTCAAAAAAGCACTTCCCCAAACAGTGAGGACTACCCTTGGAACATGTGATTAACTGGAACTAAATATAGAAGAAATCCAGTGATATTTCGACAAAGTTTTACAGGGGGAGAAAAGGCCCTAAATAAAAAATGTTTGTAACTTTTTAAGATTCAGTAGCCTTCAGACCTCTACTACTACTTCTCAGGGTAAAATGTGGGCTGAGAAACTTGCAACACTTGAGAGAACATTTTCCCAGTGTCCAGTTCGAATACGGACAAGGAGCATAATGATAAAGGAAAATCCTCCTGGCAGACAGAGGGCAGAACCAAATGGAAAAGAGCAGAAAGGGGGCCCAGCTGCAAATCCTTGTTGACTCTGAATAAAGATCCTGAGGATATCTGGCAAGTGGCATTTCAGAATTACCAGGACCAGTGGCTGTTGCCTGCTTGCTCCCAAACATTTCTTTGAATGGGAGTGTTTGCAGCCATAGGCTTCCCACCCCTCTTAAACCACTGTTCCTTGGGCCAGGGTGGGTAGAGGAAAAAAAAGATCTTTTTGGATCATTCTTTTGGAACTATAAGAAGTCATATTTGGACCTCATGTACACACTGCTACAAATTGCCTGCAGACACTGGACTTTGAGTTAAAATCAGTGGCTGGCTGGATTGCTTTTCAGCTGTTTCCCTTAAGGAACAATTGAGTGTGTAGGAAGAAGAGGGAAAAGGGATCTTTGCTCATCACAAGACGACTCTGGCAGAGACAATAATGCTTACCAAATATTCCACATATTCCTGTTTCTCCACTTGCCCCCTTGCAGATGGGGTGTGTGGGGGAGGGAGGGTGTGGGAGGCCACATTCTGAATAGTGGGCTATTAACAGAAATAACATGCCTTGCCACTGTACTGAAGTATCTAAATGTTTTGTATTAGTCAGCTTAGGCTGCCATAAGAAAAACGTGGCACAGAATGGATGAATTAAAGGAAATTAATTTTCTCACTTTGGAGGCTGGAGTCTGAGATCAGGGTGTCAGCATGGTTGGGTTCTGTGAGGGCTCTCTTTCTGGCTTGGAAATGGTCACCTTCTTGATGTGTGCCCACATGGTCTTTCCTCTTCATGGCAGAAAAGAGGGACTTAGAGTTTTCTTTCTCCTGCTTATAAAGTCACCCATCCTATCAGATTAGGACCCCAGCCTTATTACCTCATTTAACTTTAATTACACCTATGAAGGACCTATCATCTCTGCCTTTTGTCATAAAGATGTAAGTTTGAGGGTTAGGGCTTCAACATATGAATTGTGGGGAGAAACAACTGAGTCCATAGCATGGTTGTTGGAGAATGTTCCCAGCTTCTTCCCCTGCTATGCATGGCAATGAGGTGTGTTAGCATGAAAATATCTGAATCACAAGATTGCAGCAGCCTAGGTTTCTAAATCCAGGTGCCCTGGTGATCTGTCTAAGCCTGCATCAGACATAACTTGAGTGAGAACTAAACCTTAGTTATACTGAGCTATTGAGATTTGAGGTTGACATTATTACTACCAACGTAACAACTTAACCTATGTTCCTAATACATAACCCTCCTGGGATATATTTTATTACAATTCTTATATTGAAATAATTAGTTGATCTATCTCGGCAAGTACCCTATGTGCTCATTAAGGATAGGGACTATGTGTTACCCATCTTTATTTCTCTAGTTCTTACCATGGCGTTGAATAAATGAAATATAGTAGCCCAGAGAATAAATGGGTTTCTGGGGCCACAGAAATATTTAAATCATATCTAATTGAGTTTTAGTTACAAGGTATAGAGTAGCAAAGGCCTCCATGAAAAAAAATTGTATCAGGGATGTATTCAATGTTTAAAAAAAATCATAGGTCTATATAAACCCTTGCTTTAATCCCAAAGAAGTAATGCCAAAACAAAGCGTTTTAGGAATGTAATGCCCTTTCTTTCCATGTGTCTAATTTGGTAAATCTCTTGCTATGATAATACCAGCTCTGATTTTTTTTTCCCCTAGGAGAGAGCATTAATTAAATGATTTAGGAAACGGTTTTTATCGAGAAATGAAGACTCTGATCTTAGTTTTTGCTCGATTAACTTTAAAGTTCAATACATTTTTATTGAGCCCACACATACTCTAATGTGAATTGCTTTTTACTAATTGGTCTGCAGGAATCTCAATGAGAGTTTTGGTCACCTTTTAGGCTTCTTTTATTCTCATTCGGAAAGTTCCTAAACTTCATGTCATCAAATAAAGAATGATTTCTGGAATCATGAATATAAAGTCAGAGAGATGTAAAGTTGTGGTTTGATCTCCTCCCGTGATTTGATCTCCTCCGTGAAGGGTTGCCACTTTCATTCCTAGGTTTCTGTATCTCAGGACACCACCCCCAGCTGGCTTTATTTGAACAATGGAGCCATCCCCTTGGTTAATTCATTCATTCAAGAAAAGTGCATGTTTTTACATTTCAGTGTTTCTAAAATTGGGGTATATTTTGTTACGACATCATCTATGGAATAGCAGCCTCCAAATATGGCTGCCAGGGAGAGGCAGCTGTTGCCTGTGTGCCCAGGCTCAGGATTTCCTCACTTCAGTTGAAGCTCTATGCAATGTTGGTACTTGATGTCTCATATTTGACTATATTTTAGTTAACTGCAACTCTTCAATGTTTCAGTCAAGAAATATTTCAGGACCATTTGAAAGAGAAACACGAGTTCTTGTCTAAAAACCTACCGTGTTTACCTTTTGGTAGATTGCACCAACAAGCATAACAAGCTTTGAGGACAGGTATCAGTGGTTCAGAAGAAAATCTTAGCATCACAGCAGTACACTCTTTTATGAAGAAATGTGTACCACTAACACTCTTGATGGCAAATCAAATGATATATAGATTAAAAAAAAAAAAAAAAGAAATCCCCAAGGGCATTGAAAACTCTGGGTTGATACAGAAAAGTTGGAGTCCATATGTGAGAATGTTTTAGAAATTCCTTTACTAGTTTAGACCTTATACCTTATATAACATAACATGTATTATGTAATTATTTATATTTTTATGCTTTTGCATCATATTTAAGAACTCTCTGCATTATCTTTCCTCTTAATCACTTGGTTATGCATTAGAGAAAAGATTATTTCTCTTTGTATCTCTGACCAACACAGGATTAGGAATAACTTAAGCCTACTTCTGACATCACAGAATTCTTAATTGTATGACATATAACATTTGTGTCTATTAACCATCTTTTTATAATAACTATATTGCAATATTTAGGTATTTTAAATTTCTAATCATTAAAAATCGGTAACCAGATTTTTCCTAGGTTTCCAAATGGAAGCAATATTGTCAAAGTTAGTGAGACACATATTTTCAGCACCAATTTTGTATTAGTAAGCATCGTGCTGAATATGAGTGCTTCCGTTTTGAACAATAATTCATACCAAGGATCAGGGGCTCACTTGAATTTTGGCCATGCAGGCAGTTGAACTCATCTTGATTTTTGCTTACAATATTTATGAGGTAATATGAAGTGAAAATGTCAAGTCAGCAGTTAAATAAAGGAGTTTTGTCTTTCACCAGATAAAGTTTTACATAATCATGAATCTTATCACTTCCTCTGAAGGTATGATATTTTTTGTGATTTTTCTTGAAAATCTGCTTGCACAGCAAATTGGTTGTTTTTTACTTTTAAAATGCAAAGTTATGATCCTTATGGTAAAAGAGCAATTGCTCCGAGCTGATTTGAGACTGTGAATACATCTCCCGGGCACCATGCTGTGCTGAGGACCATAACCACAGAGAGCATCCTGGTCCTTGTTTTTCTTCTGCCTCACATGGGGCGAGAGCTCCTTAAGACTTAGGCATATGATTATAATTATGAGGGTGACTAAAGGATACTCCTCCACAATAAATGATGTAGATCCATTCCTACTGTTCATGTCTACATTTTAGGTTTACAGTAGACTTTAACAATGCATTCGAAAAAGTCTGCCAGTGAAAAAAGTATTCTGACATATCCAATTGTATTTTCTAGTACATATAGTAGTATAAATAAATGGCTAAAATTTATACCAAATGATATGCTTTGGGCAATGAGCTAATAAAACCTAGAAAGTGTTGGCTTTGGCTGGGCATGGTGGCTCACGCCTGTAATCCCAGCACTTTGGGAGGCCAAGGCGGGTGGATCACGAGGTCAGGAGATAGAGATCATCCTGACCAACACCGTAAAACCCCATCTCAAAAAAAGAAAAAAAAAAAAAGTCTTGGCCTTTGGCTTAGGTTTGCTAGGATGACTGGTCATGCCTTACCTGCCAATCTGCCCTCTAAATTGTCACCAATCTCATCACCAGTACCCCCAACAATCCAGAGCCAGGGAATGCAATGTTCTACTTTTACTTCTCTAGATCAAGTATGGACAAGACCTCCCAGCACTGGCTCTTTTTAATAAGTGTGAGATCATCTGGAATTTACAAAATAGATGCATAAAATTATGGACAATTTCTCAGTCACTTATGAGCAAACAATACCCAAAATTCAGAGAAGGAAAAAAACACAAATGAACTGTGTCCAAAGGACAAATCTTTAAACTCAGAGACAAACAACAGAGGGAAAAACATAGATACCAAATTCCTCTATCAAGTAGAAAGATCTTAAAAAAACTAATGTGGGCAGGTATAAATGGAGAGAAAATTCTGAATAATTGTTCTTTATGAAAGAAAATGACTTGTTCTTTAAAATTTTGAATGGAAGTCTATTGAAATGATGGAACAGACAAAATAGTTAAATTGTTTTCCATAGAAAGAGGAAGAAAGGCATATCCAGAAAGATCCAGGGGAGGGGATCCTGGAGGTAGTGCTGGTAAGTGATGCAAGAACAAAAACAAAACATCAACAAAACCCAACAACAACATCCATTCATTTGTATATTTAAAACTGATATAGTTTGGCTGTGTCCCCACCCAAATCTCATTTCCCTTGTGTTGTAGGAGTGACCTGGTGGGAGATAATTGAATCATGGGGGCTGTTTCCCCCATACGGTTCTGATGGTAGTTAATAAGTTTCACAGGATCTGATGGTTTTGCTTTTGTTTAGCTCTCATTCTCTTCTCTTGTCTGCTGCCATATGGGACGTGCCTTTCCCCTTCCCCCGTGATTGAGAGGCTTCCTAAGCCACATGGCACTGTGAATCCATTAAACCTCTTTCTTTTGTAAATTGCCCAGTCTTGGGTATGTCTGTATCAGCAGTGTGAAAATGGATGAATACATAACTTTTAAAGCCAGTTTTAAAAAAATGCATCATAGATTTTAGGTCAGTGAATCTCTAAAAAATGTCAACTCCTTTTCATAGTCAAGATTTTAAAAATAATAATCATATCTTAAAAATATTCATTTTCTTATAAGAATTTGTATTTCCCGATGGCTACCAGAATGTGATTACATTATTATACTCTCGATACATCTAGGTAGGCAGAAATGGCTGAACAAGCTCATAACTACTAAGCAAACACAGGACCTAACACTTTTCAGAGAAATTAGTGTAGTGGAGACTTTACTATTACCTTAGTGCAAAGGGCTCCAGACTGGTAAAATAATTCCAGCTCAGGTTTTTTTTTTTCTTTTCTCCTTAAAACTTTAAGAGACATACGACCTACCTTAGATTGATGTTATTAGAATCTGATCTTGAGTAAATATTTAGTGGTTTTATAAGAAGAAAGTTATAAACTTAAAAATATATCAAATGTAGTGAAACCTCACTATTACCTTTATAAGACCATGAATTCATTTTAAGAATGTGATAAATCATGTCCCCTGGGTGAAGATGGAAGCTTTAAATATCTCCTTATATAGAATCCCAAAACCTAAGTCTTATCTTGGGTGTGTGACAATATCACAAAGGGGTCATTGCATAAAGACAATGATTTGGTTGGTTGTAGTTTACATCTAAATCCATGTCTATGAATGATTGTGAAGCAAGGGTTCATTTCAGATACTTATGGATTCCAAATATATGCTGCATCCAAGAAAGCAGCATATTTGTCTACAAGCAATATTTAAACAGTTTTATTTAAAACTTTAAGAAATATTGTTTGCTTATTTAAACAACTCACAAAAACAAGGTGGGTGAGGACATGCTGCATTTAATTTTATGGAGATCCTACTCCACATAAGCACACCAAAAATATAGTACTGTAATAATCTTACAAAAGATACTACATTATTAAAATAGTTGCAAAACCAGTTTGAGTTGGATGCTAGTGTAAGAGACCAAGATTATTTTGAATGGGGTAATTAACCTGCCAAAAAATTAACAGAACTGCATTAGAGGGTCTGAAGAAATTATGTATTTGGTAAGTTTCACCCTGAATGAAAATAGTCCTCCTGGAGGGCAATGATGGGTAGAGCTTTCTTTCAGGACTCTGTTACACACCTCCTTCACTTGGTTGCTGCATTAAATCTTACCTTCCTGACTCAAACGTGAACCATGTTGAGTCCCGACCATATCTCCTCAGTGAGCTGAGAGGCCACATCACCAGTTTGACCTTGGCATTGTGGATATCCCAGAGATAGATATTTTCATGAGTGATCTGCATTGTGCATTCACCATAAATATCCAGATTTGGCGTAGGCATAAGATACACGTTGAATCGCTCTGTGAAGAAATGAAAAATGGAGAAAATTAAGTAAAAAGAGGTGCGACTGTCATGGCCATACTATATTAATTTGTATATTTACAGACTGCAGGAAACATTACCACGTTCCCTTGGCAATATGGATAAACATTGCAGAACACTGCATCTTTCCATATTTGTATGAGAAAAGGAGTTCATTAATGTGTTCTGAATCATTAATTCATTCACTCACTCACCTAACAACTTTTCATTGCATGTATTGTCTATCGTGAGGATTACGTAGTTAGATTGTACAATGGAAAGATAAGGGCAAAACTTAAGTGGAGTCTCTGCCCAGATTGTGCTTATGGTCTGCTCCTTCACACTATCTAAGTGGGTATCACAGATACAATTCCAGTGAGGAATATCTTATTTATTCTACTTAGGCAAGATCTTATTTGATTTTACCTTTGTTGACGTGAAGTATTTAATGCACACTCTGACTGACTCACTAAGCACTGCAAAAAATAATTTAGTTTGTATCGCAAAACAAATTGTAGTCATGGTCAAATTTAGCATCTGATAATTGCAGATATTCATTACAGCCTTCCGCAGAACTCAAGGCATTGCTTTGGTAAGCAAAATAAAAATACTTTTACTTTCTTAATTTCTGGGTATCCTATGGTTGAAAATATGATTGTCGGACAATCATTCCAAACCTGACTTTGTAATTCTCTGTGTATCTTAAAGGCTATTGCAAAGTTATTCTGCCTTTAATTCCCACTTAAATGCATTAAACAGATTTTATTTTGAAAAATAAGATTAGTTTGTAAGTTCCAGGAAGTACAAAAACTTGGTATGCCTTACAACATATGCTATAAAGTATCCCTAGTTCCTAGAATCATATCCTTACATTAAATGTCCAGTAAATATTTGTTAACTGTATGACTGAAGTACATCTATGCCATGACGAATTATAAGATGCAAGAACTGAAAAATTACAAAAAAGTCATGATAACAAAAAGTTTAAGAATTACTGGCAGATAGAACTCTGTAGGTTAGAATTTAATTGTGAATAGTGCTTCAAAGTCAGTGCTGTTGAATTAATTATTTTCAGAGATGAAATAGTGCAGCTGCAGATGGAAAATGATTGATATGTTTAGGAATTTACTATTATACATCATAATGCCGTAATCTTAAATGCTACATGTTTGCTGGTACTGAGCTGAAACTGTATAATAGAAAGATTCTTTTCTCTGGCAGATATTTGACTTAGTAAGGATTATCTAATGCCAAAAATCCAATATTCAGGTTCCAAATTAACATAAACATGATAGTTTAACGTTTACTAGTCATAAAGGCAATATTTATACTCGTGTCTTGATATTTTGGACAAATCTTATGGAATGATTCAAGTTTTAAGATTATTGACCCATGAAACTAATATGTATATGGATTTCACATTCATTTCCTGAGAAATGACAAATTGCAATCAATTCTATGGCTGAAAACTGAAGAAAGAACATTGCCTCATTAATTATCTGCAATGAAAAGCCCAATTATATACATAGTCCCAATAGCTTAAAATTCTTATGTGAAACCAACTAAAGTATTAGCATTTAGCATAAACACATCACTCACATTCCCACCATAATTCCCGCTCCAGTGGGATTAGTAGTAAATCAAAGGGGCATGATCTCGTGTAAAACTGTAAATGAAACTTGGACCCAAAGAGTTTATGCAGGAATATAGACAAGGCTGAACATCAATCTTATTTTCTTTGGTCAAGAACCTTTTGATAAAGTTCAGTTCTTACATTTGGAATTAATCATATGTCAGTGGCACCTGTTGTGCATAGAGAAAATATTTTGTTATAAAAATGAAAAGTAAAACTTTTCTTTACATTCTTTCCTTTCCATCAATTCCAGAGTCTGAATTAGCAACCAAAAACATCATTGCCAAAATGCCAATAAATAATACTTATTCCAAAATATTGAAGTAAACATCATTAACCAGTATTGTTCCTTATCGCTGTATTGACCCTTGATATTCATGCCCATATTTTGATAGTTAAAAACATAAAATGTTAAAAAAAGGATCTTGACATTGAGTATCCTTCAAATGGATGGTACATGAAACATTACGTATTATAGTGGACCCAGAAGGACGATTACATTTTCATTGAAATGTTTGTGTGCTCAAATGTTAGCAGATAAAGCCTAGGAAAAATAAGCAGGGAGAGAGTACTGGCATTACACTGGACATTGGAGAAAGCAGAAAACAATCAGGTGAATTTAATAAGATTCACATGATATAGGGCTCTGTCTCTATCTTGGTCTCTGTCTCTGTTTATCATCAAGGCTCATTAAAAAAAAAAAAAAAGTAATTGGATAACTTGCCCTAAAGGAATTTTTCGAGGGCCATCTCTAGTCAATACAAGCAGGTAAAATTGACCCATGGTGCCCCTACCCTCTGGTCTGCCTTCTGCTTTTTCTGTCCTAATACACTTTTTAACCCAGCAACTCAAGTCAACCCTTTTTGTTATAATATAGAACTCTCTGATCTTCCTTTGGATGCTATGTCTTGCAACTTTCGAAAGAAATTTTACTGATATATATTATTTTTAATTTTCAAATATTCATAATCTATTCTCTCATAATGGCTAATTTCTAAGAATTTCTGATTCAATTAAAAAGTGAACAAATTTAATCCAGCAGAAAACTAGGCACATAAATATGAAGGCAGCACATCATGTTACCTAACCATATTTAACTGAATTCCATTATAATGAGGAAGAAAGCTTTCTGCCTTGACAATGAATATATCACTGTATTCTCTTAATTGAACACTTTGTTTTACTGAAAAATGTGTTAAGGTTTTTGCTAGAAAGACCATTTCAAAAGGGAGTGGTTAAAATTTGCTCCATTAAAATGATTTTAAAAAAATATTTATCTTTGTGAAACAATTCTATCAAGCAGGTATTTTAAATCACTAATTGTGCTGCTTTTTAACTTTAAGAACCCACGTTTGTTTTTTATTTCCTATAGCAATGGTTTTCAGACTTCAGTGTGCATCAAAATTACCTGGAGGCCTTGTTTAAACACAGAATGCTGTGCCCCCTCCAATCTTATTTCTGGTACAGTAGGGCTGGGTTGGAGCCAGATAATGTATATTTTCTGTTTATTCCCAAGAGATGTTGACACTGCTGCTCTGGGACCACACTTTGAGAACTGTTGATTTGTGAAACTCACTTTAAAAATATTGGCAGGGAAGTAGCAATATCAAGAAACCATGAGGAATGACTTTGGAAAATGATGCCATGTACCAGCAGAACAAACCAGCACTTTTTTTTTTTTTTTCAGAAGTGTTATCTAATATCTGCCTAAATAACTTAATCCCATCTCAACTGATTCATGTCTGATTTGGTAAGAAAGAGTTCTTATGCAAATTGAAATGAAAGAAGAGATAGGAGCATAGAGAGAAAGGAGAAATATGAAAGATGGTTTACAATTTATCAAGATATGTGTATTCCAGCTATTTTTCTTACAAGATGATTGACAACAACAATAAAACATTATTAAAGAAAACTGAACAACTTATCCTCAAATACCCAACAATACTTAAAAGGAAACTAATTGTCTAAATAATGGTAATATCCTAAAACATAAATATTCTACTAATCTAATTAGTAATTCTAATAACAAAACAAAATGTGTTCATTCACAAAAGATTTAAAATTGCAGAGTTAAAAACACATTGCCCATGAATTTGCATGTTGGTAAAATATAGAGTCCCATATTAGCTAATATGTAAGAAAGTATGATTTAATTTTAAATGGTTAAAACAAAAAACAAGGTGAAATATTAAATACTGTAAATATTATATAATTATACTATAATAAAATATATAAATAGTTTTATTATTATATAAATATAGCATCCAACAAAGATACTAGTACTGAATCTGCAATTATGTTTACAAGGGTATTTTTTTCACTAGGGCTGAAATGATGGGGTCCAAAGGAATAGACCATGCCCAAAGAAGGCCTGAGATACAGGAGAAAGGCTACAGCTACAACAAGAGTCTAGATGGGACTGCAAAACCAGGCTTAGACGAATTGAATAGATCCCAGGCTGGCAAGATGGGATGGCTGCACTTGGGGAAAAGGGGCAGCAAGGCTCCAGGCAGAGCGTGAGGGGACTGAATGGGTCATCAGTGCCAGGAAGAACTGAAATCTTCCCTGTCAGCCAGTGAGTTTTTAAATAGGTCTGCTTTATGCAGGAACAAATCCAAGTATAGCTGTGAGCCTGAGCCTGGCAGGTGGAGATGAGTGGAGCTTGCAGTTGCCTTGAGAAGCAAAGCATCAGAGACGAGGTTTCTGACAGGAAGCAACATACCCTCTAGTGAGTAGAAATGAGGGCACAGAAAACAAACAGGTGACAAGTCCTTCCACCCCTTGATAATTTCTCTTTTGTAAGAATACAGATGGAAAACTATGTTTAATGGGGAACCGTACAGGAAAACAGACATATCTGTTCAGCTAAATTTCCCTTATACTAAATAACACTCTATCGAGAAAGGTTTTTGGAATGTATGTATTAAATAACTGTGCCTCTAAAACATGGTGAGCATTCAGTGGATTGTGACTGCATAGACATAAAATGCACTTTTGTATGTTACTTCATTAGAATAAATTTGAAAAATGTCCACTGCAGGCCGATACATTGTTTATTTTCAAAGAAGTTTCAGTTGTTAGCTTGTTACTGAACACTTTTATCCACTGCATTCCATTTCTTCCACTATTTCATAAGTCATAGGTCAAAAGAAAACAATGGAACATGGGATGAAGTATTAGACATAAATATTTCAGAAATCAAGAGATTCATAAATACTAACTCATTAGGTTTTCCACAGAGACGAGTTAAATCTAACAATATCTTCAACTAAGTGAGTGTGAACTTCTTATATTTACTTTTACCTTTTCTTCCTCTTAAAAGCCAAAAATGGCTCAAAAGAAGAAATTGTACAAAAGGAAAGGCATTCTTTCTTTAGATCGTTGGTGACATAATGATTTAGGCTGTAAACAATTCTTTGTGCAAAATTGAACCTGTATCTCATGAGGCTTAAATATTTGTTAAAATTCATTAATTAAAATATCTGGGCATTATTAAGTAATATAAATAAAATGAATGTTTACATAAATGTATACAATAGATGTAAACTGGTTATATAATAATTCAAAGTAGCTGTAAGTATTGGATAATTACTTATTTTTTTCCATTCTGCTGTACTTTATACCCATCTATTGTTTTTCCCATAAGTATATATAATTAGTCACAGCTAAAACTTGGATGGCCTGGGCCTATCTGAGCATAAACAGCAGATGTTAACCGTACATAGGAGAATTTCACTTCATTGTTTCTATTAACGAGTGATTCCATAAAGTTACGAATCACTTCTATATAGAGTTAATGGGCCAAAATAACTTTAAAGATTTAACTGAGATTCTCTGATGGCAAGAGTCCTCAAATTTGTTTCAAAATATCACATGATAAAAACCCCATATTTATGGAAGACATTAAGTTAAATCTGTTACTGTAGCTAATTCATTAAAATACCCAACTTTAGTAGGGTGCAATCTGGCAAACTGGTTTTTCTTCCACCCCTGCTCTCATACAACTATGACTTTTCTCCTTCTTGCCCCGGTGGTATCTTAGGCAGAGATTAGTGCTTAATTCACTATCACCCGTAAGGATACTGTCATCTTCATGTGTCAGATTAGTTGACTGGTGTAATTGAGAAATTTTAAAGTCTCAAATAAGTGGCAGTTTCTCCTCTTCTTTCAGGTCAAGTCCATTACTGAGAATCCGGCAATGAGAATGAGAAAGAATATGCTCTTTCCTGCTTGTTCCATCACCTTCTTTCCCCAGCGACTCTCCCACTCCTCTTTCTTTTGCTTTTGACTTCTCCAGGGTAAGAACGATGAAAAGAAAAGGGGTAAATCCCTTAATTGTTGTTACTATTGGAAGTTCTTCTTTATTTTTTCATTCTTAATAACAAGATGTATTCAAATGCTACCTCTGTCTTGGGGGTGTATGATATGTTCCTAAGATCCATCCCAACACCTCAGATGTCTCCCTTGCTCCCTGAAGGGGAGGTGCCTTGATTAGACATGGAGCCTACTAGCCTTAGCTCCTATTTTCTGCATTCTACCTTTATCTTCTTTCTGCTGGAGCTCCTTCTCACAGGCAAGAGTTTTCCTGTTGTGGGTCTTTTCAAGATGACTTAAGATGTGCACTTGTCCCACCAAATGCGGCAGTGTATCTTGTCCAGTTGCTGACCATTCTCCTTGTTTGGATATCACAAACAGCCTCAGATCTGTCTTGCATCCTGACCTCAGGTTCACCATGGTGAAAACTGAAACCACTATTTCCCCAAACTCAGGTTCCTCCCCAAGCTCTCTTGCACGCTGCTTGGGTACCTGTTGGGGCAGCACGACCTGATTCTATAGTTCTACCAGGATGGGTGAGGGTAGAAGCCAGTCTCCCCTCCTGACAAACAACGAAAATTCTATGAGTAGTAGTCTTGGCCTTGCTCTTTCATGGGGCTTGAGAGGGGTAAATGCCCCTCCCTTCTGTTCTTCTATAAAAGACTTTCAAAGAATTCCCTTCACATCTCTCTTAACATTTCCTGGTTGTTTTCACCCACTATCCATAATTCTTGTAGCCACAGTACAGAGACAATAAGAAAGTTCAATTCTGTATTCTCTTATTTGTTTTTTTTTTGAAATGGAGTTTTGCTCTTGTTGCCCAGACTAGAGTACAATGGCAAGATATTGGCTCACTGCAACCTCTGCCTCCTGGGTTCAAGTAAATCTCCTGCCTCAGCCTCCTGAGGAGTTGGAATTACAGGTGCCTGCCACCACGCCCAGCTAATTTTTGAAGTTTTAGTAGAGATGGGGTTTCACCATGTTGGCCAGGCTGGTCTTGAACTCCTGGCCTTAGGTGATCCTCCTGCCTTGGCCTCCCAAAGTGCTGGGATTACAGATGTGAGCCACCATGCCTGGCCCAATTCTATATTCTTTAACACTTTTTTCATACCAATGAAAACATGAAATTTTCATAAGAATATAAAACTACTAAATGTTATTTAGGCAAAAGACCAGAGACACTGGTCTAATATTAAGTGTTAATCTTAAGTTCTCAAGAATCTGGTATTAGAAAAGCTGACCTAATGCTTGGAATTTATTATTGAGTATTCATGTCAATTTGGAATCTAGGTTCATTCCATTGTTTAAACAATCTGCTTTGTTTTTTTTCTTAATAGTTGCATGAAATGCTAAAGGAACTAAATAGAGCCAGATATTACACAGAAGATGAGAACTTTCAAGATCATTCTGTTCTTTATATTCTTATCTCCAAAATTTCTATAATAGATGATTATCGCAGTGGTCACTCTTCAATTCTAGCAGCTTTAGAAGCTGAGCCACACTGAGAAAGCAGATGTTTGCACATCCAGACCCACCCTGAGATCTGTATAATGCAATGAAACCACCAATAAACAAAGCATGATTTATGCATGTCAAAATTTGTAGAACTCTTCAGAAACTGTGACCCCATCTCCACCACAGAACTAAAATTCATCAAAATTTATTTTATTATAATGTGGAAATAACAACAGAGTTAGTTGCCAGGTGCCATCTGCTCAATGCCCAAGACCACTGTGAATCGAAACACTTGCATTTTTTGAACAATCATCAGTCCTTGAAAAAAAAATCCACAGTGTCTTTTTAAAATTCCCCAGACACTTCTTTGTTGCTTTATAAGAATTGACTATTGCATGGATTTTATCTGCATTTCCAAGAAAACCATGTCATTGCAGCAAATACAGAAGGTTATTTTTAAAAATTAAAAAATTAACTGTTGTACCTTACCAACATTTCTGTTATACTGTACCATAATATACAAACATATTCACACACAATTATTACACTGAAAGTATTTAACCTTGCATATTGCGCTTATAAGGATTTTTGGAAACTGTTAAATATTTTAAGGGTCTGAAATTTTTAAGGAATGCATAATATTACACTATAAAACTATGCTATAATTTATTTAAATTGTCTGTTTAATGAATATTAAAAGTAAGCCAATTTTCATCTAATATAAATGAAGCTGCAATAAAATAACCAATTTTTAGCTCAATTTGTTGAATAATTCAGTCCTTTTATATTGGTTCATAGTTTACTGTACTATGTTCTTTTATATAAATTTTAGATAATTTTAAATATCTTTGATTATTAACTTACATTGAGTACTAAAATCTGAATCATTGGAGCAAATACTATAAACTCCTATAAGTATCACACACTGCCAAATTGCTTTCCAGAAATTCCTTACCAATAAATATTCAAAATATATATAGAGTGAGTCACTGTAAGTGTCTATTGCCAGATTTATCAAAAATTACATCTATGGTTTGTTTTCCTGACTGTGAGAATTCTGTGTATTGGAAACTTTTTGAAGATCTTCTGAAGATGTGAACGTCTTAATCTGTGCTCAAAGAAAAATGTAGAACTTTATAAAATATGTTAAAGTGAAAGGCTGCAAATTAGTTATTGAAATATCTATCTTAAGAAATTTGAAAAATAACCAGCAATTAAGCCCAAAACTATAGAGCAGCTGAATGATTAGTGATAGGAATGAGAGCAAAAATCAATAAAATAAAAAATATACAAAGTTTGCAAGAACGGTTATAACAAAGTACCACTGACTAGGTAGCTTAAAGAACAGATTATTTTCTCACCATTTTGGAGGCTGGAAGTCCAAGATCAAGGTGCCAGCAGAGTTGGTTTTTTTTCTGAGGCCTCTCTCTTCAGCTTGTACTTGGTCATTTTCTCCCTATATCTTTAGATGGTTTTCTCTCTGAGTCTGTGTTTAAATTTCCTCCTCTTATAAAGACACTAGTCATATTGGATTAGGGCTCACCTATATATTCTCCTTATGTCTTAATTACCTCTTTAAAGATACTATCTACAAGTACTGTCACATTCTGAGATACCAGAGGTTAGGACTTCAAAGCCTACGTTTTGAGTGAAACAGAATTCAGCTCACAAAATACAGAAAAGAGGTTTGACACATAGACAAGTGTCTAGTGATGCCAACTAAGAAAAGAACCCAAATATGGCCAAAAGGAATGAATGCAAAGGATGTCACCATACTATAAAGAGATATCAGAATGATAATGCAAAGATATTATGACAAAATTTTTGACAGTACTTTTGAAACTTTTCAAGCAATAGGCAAATTCCTAAAATCAATGGTAGATTTTTTTAAAGCTAATTATAATTGACAGTACATTACTCCCTATTTGAAAGCTTTAGTGTATATATGAGCATCACTGGAATTGTTAAAATAGAGATGTGTGGCCTCTGCCTCCCGATGTTTACTCTGTAGGTGTGGGTGAGCCCAGAATTCCCTTGTTTAACACGCACCTGGCGTGAATGCGACGGAGGTGTTCACATACATCCAGAGAAAACTGACTTTCCTGCCAGCATGGTGCTGCCTGCTTTCCAAGTCATATCTTATTTAGTCCTCACAGCAATTCTCTGAGAGAAGGACTGTCATTATCCTCAATGCAAAGTAGGAAGCAGAGATTAAGAGAATTTCACTAATCAGACCACGGCCTCATAGCATGTAAAAAGTAGAATAGAGCTTGAGGATAGAGTAGCTTGGTCAACTTTTTTTTTTGACAGGCTACGTATTTGACTTTCCAGCTTCATGCAATATTTTTAGTACAGCAGAAAAAAAAATGGATCATGAAAACTTATGCATACCAAAAAATGAAATCCCAATATAATATATTGACTTTATAATGATTATATTTTGTTTTTGTGTTAAATTGTATTCATTTTCTGTCAAATCAGGACTGATTTAATTCACTTTTGTTATTGTTGTTGTTCAGAGTTCAATTCCTGAGCACCCTTGCCTTTTTCTGTAGGCTGAATTGAAAGCTGGTAGAACCGACATAGTCATAGGAGTTGGCAGAGGAAAAGGGGTCGTCTTATCTTGTTTGCATGTGCCTGTATCCCAATAAAGTTTTCTCTCTGCTTCCCTGTGCCATGTCAGTTTCTGCTTCCAGATAGTATCTGGGGTCCAGTCTGCACCTAAGGAAAAGTTGAGCACTCTCTCCATGCCACACTCAATTTTTTTTTTTTTTTTTAAAGAGAGAAAGAAAGAAAGAGAATAAAAAAAAAAAAAAAGAAAATGAAAAAAAAAAAAAAAAA
>NW_022436970.1:15073521-15105441 GCF_009761245.1 Sapajus apella | reverse complement strand
CTTTCTGTCTCACTGATCTGTCTAATATTGATGTTGAAGTCTCCCACTATTATTGTGTGGGAGTCCAAGTCTCTTTATAAGTCTTATATATCTGGGTATTCCTGTATTGAGTGCGTATATATTTAGGATCTTTAGCTCTTGTTGTTACATTGATCCTTTTATCATTATGTAATATCTTTCTTTGCTTCTTTTGATCTTTGTTGCTTTAAAGTCTATTTTATCAGCAAAAATTGTAACTCCTGCTTTCTATTTATTTATTTTAGCTCTCCATTTGGTTGGTAAATTTTTCTCCATCCCTTTGAGTCTTTGTGTATCCTTGTATGTGAGATGGATCTGGATGTAACATACCAATGGGTCTTGGCTCTTTTTGCCTGTCTGTGTCTTTGGATTGGGGGATTTAGTTGATTTAGATTTAGAATTAATAATAATATATGTGAGTTTGATACTACCATTTAATGTTAGCTGGCTGTTTTGCCCATTAGTTGATGCAAGTTCTTAATTACGTTGATGTTCTTTATTTTTTGGTATTTTTTAGAAAGGCTGATACTGGTTGTTCCTTTCTATTTGTAGTGGTTCTTTCAGAAGCTCTTGTAAGGCAGGCCTAGTGGTGATGAAATCTCTGAGTGCTTGCTTGTTCACAAAAGATTTTATTTTTCCTTTGCTTACGAAGCTTAGTTTGGCTGGATGTAAAATTCTGGGTTGAAAGTTCTTTTCTTTAAGGATGTTGAATATTGGCCCCCACTCTCTTCTGTCTTGTAGGGTTTCTGCTGAGAGATCTGCTGTGAGTCTGATAGGCTTCCCTTTATGGGTAACCTGATCTTTCTCTCTGGCTGCCCTCAGTATTTTCTCTTTCATTTCAACCCTGGTGAATCTGGCGATTATGTGCCTTGATGTTGGTCTTCTTGAGGAGTATCTTTGTGGTGTTCTCTGTATTACCTGGAGTTGAATATTGTCCTGCCTTGCTAGGTTGGGAAAGTTTTCCTGAATAATATCCTGAAGCGTATTTTCCAGCTTGGATTGATTCTCTTCGTCACATTCAGGTACACCTATCAAACGTAGATTAGGTCTTTTCACATAGTCCCATATTTCTTGGAGACTTTGCTCGTTCTTTTTTATCCTTTTTTCTCTACTTTTGTCTTTTTGTTTTATTTCATTAAGTTGGTCTTCGACCTCTGATGTCTTTTCTTCTGCTTGATCAATTCGGCTGTTAAAACTTGTGCATAGTTCGTGAAGTTCTCGTGTTGTGTTTTTCAGCTCCATTAATTCACTTATATTCCTCTCTAAATTGTGTGTTATTGTTAACATTTCGTCAAACCTTTTTTCAAAGTTCTTAGTTTCTTTGCATTGGGTTAGAACAAGTTCTTTTAATTCCCAGAAGTTTCTTATCATCCACTTTTTAAAGCCTGCTTCTGCTAATGGAACAGTCTTTCTCCATCAGGCCTTGTTCTGTTGCTGATGAGGAACTGTGATCCCCTGTAGAGGGAGAAGCATTCTGATTTTGGGTATTCTCAGCCTTTTTAGGCTGGTTTCTTCCCTTCGTTATAAATTTATCCATCTGTGGTCTTTATAATTACCGTCTTTATAGTTGGGTTTCTGAATGGATGTCCAACTTGTTGATTCCCAGAGCTAAAATCTGAGCAACAAACTGCGCCGGCCAAAACAGCAGCGTTAAGATTGATGGTGCTTTTCTGACTCTGCACCAAGAACCGCCGCACTGGCCTCAAGAGTCACGTTGGTGACCCGTGGGGCTCCTCCGCTGGGTATCTCCTGGTGCGTGAGCAACAAAAATTGATCTGAAAGTGTGGCGTCCTCTTGTTCTCTGCGCTTTCAGTGGGAGCTACAATCCCGAGCTGCTAGTGATCAGCCATCTTGGATCTCACCAGACTCAATTTTGAGACAAGTGAGGCTCTTTACTTTCTTATATCTCTCTGGCTTCCAATAACATTGACTGCTACTTGTCCTATGGCTTTCATTAAACCCAACAGGGAAAATCACATTCTAGTCTTCTTTTGAAGAAACCTCCAATTTATACAAGGTAATATAAGCATGTGTCACAACCCACTTGACCTCTCATGGAAAGAGGAAAGGCAAGGAAGGGATCTATTTCTTATTTTCCATAAAACTCTTCTTTCACAAGCCATTCTTTTTATCTTCTTGCACATACCTTGGAGCAGTAATTCTGAGTTCAGTATTCTCCCCCAAAAGCTTTTCCCCTTATGCAGCTATGAATGCTTTCAAAATCTGCATCTTTATTCCTACTGATGGAAGGGATGACCCCAGGGCAAAAAAGCCAGGATAGGTCCTTTGGTGCTTCAAGATATTTCTTCATGCATATATCTCCTTTATATCCGCAGAGTTAGACATAGACAAATGGATCATTTAGATTTCACATTGTCAGAAGAGAAGCACTACAAAACATCTTTTGCTTCCTGGAAGTGTTCACGGCAAAGTGTAGGGAGAAATTATACATAGCATTGAGCTTTTTCTAGGGTAGTGTGTACTGAAGACCAAGTGAAGAAAGTGGTGGTTATAATTTGTATTTTTCAAAATATATGTGGTGTCTATATAAATCAAATAATAAAAGAACAGTGGAACACAATGGTAGGCAAAATTGCTATGGTACATGCAACTTTGTATTGCATCCATTAGTGTCATCTTATTTCTTCTGGAGGGGCTGCTCCCATGATCATCGCCTTTCAGCACCATAGATAATAGTCTCTGTTGGTTATATCAACATTTGCAAATATGTGTTTCATGGAACACAAGTCCCACAGTATATGAGTGCATGTTATCTGCAGAAGGAGGCACCTATGTCAAGTGAGTTTGGGAAACGTTGGACTGTACAAAGTTAAACAGATTTATTATAGGATTTCTCAACAGCTTTACTAATGTATGTTGTGACCATCACACAAGGCTGGTATTTGTTTCTTAGGGCTACCAAAACAAAGAACCAACAGCTGGTTGGCTTAAAATAACAGAAATATATAATCTCACAGGTCTGGAGGCTAGAAGTCTGAAATCGGGGTGTTGGCAGGGCCATCCTCTCTGGCTGCTCAGTGGAAGAATCCTTTCTTGCTTTTTCCAGCTTCTGGTGTTTGTGTGCTATGCATGATGTTCCTTGGCTTGTGGACGCGTCATCACTCCAGTCACATGCCCATCTTCTTATGCATCTTCACATCATCTCACTTGTCCATATCTGTCTCTGAGTCCAAACTTCCCCTCTTCATAGTGACATATTGGATGTCGTTAGATTACGTCCCACTCTAATTCTTTGTTTTAACTTGATTGCCTTGACAAAGAAACTATTTCCAAATAAAGTCACGTTCTAAGTTATGGAGGGTTAAGACTTCAACTCATCTTTTTGGAAGGGACACAACTGCCATATAGTATTAAGTTTGCCCGATTGATTCCCTCACTTCAGAGAGCAGGTCGTCGTCATCATCATCACAGTCCTATTTCCAGGAATTCACTTTGGGCAAGGCTAGAGCATGTAAGTGGCATTTTAGAAATTCAGATATGGGTATACTTAGGTTTTTTCCCTCCCTATGCAAAAGTTGGTTTTGGTTTTGCTCAGTGTCATCCCATAGAAAAAATTATTATCCTGGAAAAACTCCTCTTTTTGGTTATAAAGAATGTATTCAAGTGAATATGGTTCATCCCAGATCATTAAGATATTGGGAGGAAATCCTCAAAATGGCAGCTGATTGTTACTTTTGCCATTGTTTGTCGTTGATTGGTTATTTTCTACATGAGTAAGGTCCTGCTAAAAATGGCCTTAATCACTGATGAACATCAAGAGTTTCAGACTTGCCTGATTGAGAAAGCTAATTTAGAGGAATAAAAAGTAATTATAAAAAGAAAAGAGCAGGCTACTTTGATTAGAATTAATCCACACCTCTACCACAGTACTTTCCTTTTGTTTTTATTTTGGCATATATTTTATTATACCTGAGACAGTAGATTGTATCATTTTTTATATCAATTTTTTACTTCCTCTCCCTATATAGAGGTCATACATTCTAACTTCTATTGTGGCCTTATACATGTGGTGTACTGTCCTTCTTGACTTTGGGCTTGGTCATAGGACTTGCTTTGGCCAATGGAACCTTAGTGGATATGAAATATGCAAAGGCTTAAATTCAGTTGCAAATCTGGGCATACTGTCATGCATTACTGTTATCTTCTGTTTTGAGAATGTGCTTTGGGAAGCTACAACTGTAAGGAGGCTGAGAGACAGATGAAATAGACACTGGCATTGTCTATTGGCAGCCTGGAGCCAATCTCAGCATGATCCAGTCTAACTCAGCCCAACTTTAGCCTTTTTACCTGTGTCTGAACAATGAAGATCTGCTTATAAATCTGTGCTACTGAGATTTTTGTTGTCTGGTAACACATTATTTTACAAAACATTAATTTTATACACTTTATGTTTGTCTCCTCTACTACTTTGTAAGCTTCTAAAAAGTAACCATATTTTGTTCAGTTTTACATTTCTTGTTTAGTTCTTACATATCATAGGTCCTCAAATTGTTTGATGGGTCAGGAATGAATGAATGACACTCAAGGATGTCTGAGTTGAATATAGGAAGCATGTTTACCATGGCAACCCAGATAATACTTCAGAAACAATACTTACTAGCATATTGCTTTGGTTCCCAGAAAAGTTATACATGTTTTTAGGCTAGAAGAAGAAATGTATGCTGATCCTAGGCCATTCATAAGCAGAGCCACTGGGTCCCGAAGAAAGGCAAAACCTTCAGTCTGACTCTGAATAAACCAAAACCAGATGACAAAGTCTGAGGTTCCATTTCTTGTTGTTGTTCTAGATGGAGATCTCTTGCATCAATAGCAAATTGGACCTATCCGTTGTGTCAACTTCCAACTGCAATTGTAGGAATTTCCTACAACTGAGTTGCTTCTTGGTCACAAGTTCACTTTTGCTATTCATGATGAATAAGCAACATTTATTTTCCACAATTGCTATTATGTGTTGTGAATCCCTTATAAATAACCATAACACCATAGTTTAATATTTTTTACAGTCCGTATAGGCTATCTTGAATATTACTGAAAGACCTGGAGATCCTGGAAATTTTAAGAATTTAAACTTTGAAATGTGTACCAAGTATGCACTTTTCTGTAGCAGTGTCATCTGATGTCAGAACACATTTTCCTGTGTGTGTGTGTGTATGTGTGTGTGTGTGTGTGTGTGTGTGTGTGTGTGTGCGCGCGCGCGCGCGCATGCGCATGTGCATGTGAACTTGGGTTCATGTAACTTTCCCCATACCATGTGGGATTCTGAGTCAATATGAAAACAGCTGACAGCCATAGATAAAGATGATTATAGCAAAAGATTTAATCAATAACCACTTTTATCTCAGCAGCACACATTATCTTTCACCTTTAACAATTATTTGCATAAATGTCTCTTCTTAGCTAGTCTCAGATTAAATAAAACTGGGCTATCCGAAGAGGCAGGGAAACGCAAGAAGAGAAGTAGCAATTTTGAATGTCACAAAAATGCTGTGGTAAAGACTAAGTGGTGTAACTTTATTTAATGATATAATACTGCAAGGTCACCACAAACCACATTAATGTAATTACATCACTTCTGCACACATATATATCTTGTCTCTTAGGAAATAAAGTTCAAACTGAATCCAAGCATATTGCTGGCAAAATAATAAAATCATGTTTCTGACGAATATGTTATATAATTTAATAATAAAATGTCTTAATAAAAGATTGAATAATCTTTTATCAAATAATTTTCATGATAGATTCAATCTGTATATATTAGTGACTTCAACCATGTATTAGGAAGTTAATGCTTTTGTTTATTTTATTTAGTTTTTTATAAACCTAATACCCCAGTACATTTATTCATGTCTCAGGTTCTTTAAAAAAAATTTCTTATATTCTGCATAGTTTTCAATGTATTTATTTTTTTTATTATACTTGAAGTTCTGGGATACACGTGCAGAACGTGCAGGTTTGTTACATACGTATACATGTGCCATGGTGGTTTGCTGCACCCATCAACCTGTCATCTACATTAGGTATTTCTCCTAATGCTATCCCTCCCTTAGGGACCCACCCACCTGACAGGCAATATGAGATATTCCCCCCCTATGTCCATATGTTCTCATTGTTCAACTCCCACTTATGAGTGAGAACATGCAGTGTTTGGTTTTCTGTTCCTGTATTAGTTTGCTGAGAATGATGGTTTCCAGATTCATCCATGTCCCTGCAAAGTACATGAGCTCATCTTTTTTTAATGGCTGCATAATATTCCATGGTGTATATGTGCCAAATTTTCTTTATCCAGTCTGTCATTGATGGGCTTTTGGGTTGGTTCCAAGTCTTTGCTATTGTGAGCAGTGCTGCAATAAACATAGGTGTGCATGTGTCTTTATAGAATGATTTATAATCCTTTGACTATATAGCCAGTAATGGGATTGCTGGGTCAAATGGTATTTCTGTTTTAGATCCTTGAGGAATCGCCATACTGTCTTCTACAATGTTTGAACTAATTTACACTCCCATTAACAGTGTAAAAGTGTTCCTATTTCTCCATATCCTCTCCAGCATCTGTTGTTTCCTGACTTTTTAATGATTGCCAGTCTAACTGGTGTGAGATGGTATCTCACTGTGGTTTTGGTTTGCATTTCTCTAAAGACCAGTGATGATGAGTCTTTTTTCATGTTTGTTGGCCACATAAATGTCTTCTTTTGAGAAGTGTCTGTTAATATCTTTTGCCCACTTTTGAATGGGATTTTTTTTTTCTTGTAAATTTGTTTAAGTTCTTCATAGATTCTTGATATTAGCCCTTTGTCAGGTGGATAGACTGCAAAAATTTCTTCCATTATATAGGTTGCCTATTCACTCTAATGATAGATTTTGTTTATATTAAAAGGTGTTATGCTTGAAGAGTCTGGAAGAGTGATTGAGAGTCAGTAAAATGACAGCTTTAAAAGTCAATGTTATTTTTAAAGACTTTAGTTATCTAAAATGCTTTCCCTACATTTTTAAGTAAAACAAGTGAGTATATTGTCTAGTAAATCGGTATTGACTCCAAGGCCTCGGGAAGAGGGTCCAAGTTGACGGATGAGATATCTTAGTTTTTACTATGAGGCTTTGTAGCCTATTGGTAATTGTTGGAGACAGCATCCTAAATTGAAATTATCGAAGTATGGGAGAAGCCTATTGATGAGAAAATGAGAGAATTGGGGGATATACCCATGAAATTGTGCAATCTGTGTATGTGTACAGTTCTCTCTGGGTATACACACTAGATTATTGAGCTAGCAAGAGTAGAGTCTGAAATCTTGATATTCCTCTCAATGTTTATTCCTTCTATTATTCTCCTAAAGTGTTAATTCCAGTGTTAAAAAGTTCTAGCCAGCTCTAAATGGACCAAAAGGAACAGAAAAAAAGCTATTATCATCAAAGTTTATGGAAGTTCTTTAAAGAGAGGGGACGCAGACTTCACGAACCCTGACCAATGGCTGTATCCATGGCCTTGGCAGCAAAATAAGGAACTTCCTCCAAGGCTAAGGAGATTCCCAGGGAATGGAAAGTCTCCCATTTTAGCATTAAAATTTTTCTTTTAATGATAAACATTGAAGAGTCTTAGTGAAAACGTGTCTGTACCCAGCATGTGTGCCAAAGTTGCCAATTTCCTTATAGGATATCATGTATCTTTGTGGGCCATTTAAATAAACCCAAAATTACCTTTCCTAGCTAAATAATTACTCGTAGATTTGTTAACTATATTTTTAAATCACATATATCCTTTTGTTTGAAGTTAGGATTATTAAACAAAATTAATCTAAGAAAAGCATTTATAGCATTGGTGATATAATTTCAGGTCTGCTGTAAAGTATATACAGGAATTATTTTTTCTCTTCTTTATTTTGATGTGTGTGTGTTTTAAAGAAACCTTCTGCTTTTTATGTAGCTTTGGCATTTTATTCTGTGTCTGTCCTATTCTTAAAAAAAAAAAAAAACTATGTTAAAAACTTCATGTTTTAGACAAATTACTTTGACATTATTATCAAAGTAGAAATAAAATTACGATAAACCAAAGAAGTACATTATACATTTGGATAGAAACCATATATAATTCCAAATCTTCAAAGTAAAAATCACACAGTCCACACTACCAGAGACACATAGTATTTCTATTCATAAGCTTAATTTATTCACTTTTTCATATTTTCTTTATGTAGCACTTGACAGATTTTTATCAGTAAGAGGTTTTTTCCTTTTCTTAAACTGTGAATGAAGAGCATACATTTTAAATAGCATGATTACCCTCTGTGCTAAGCACTGCTCTCAGAAAACAAATCAGAGATGGAAATTTGAGAGAGTGTGGGAGAGGAACTGGAATATAAACCTGAAGCTAGATAACCAGCTACAGAAAGGCTTTTGTGACTTTCTAAAAATTCATATGGAAGCAATGTTTGGTACTTATATATGCTCATGATTAATTAGCAGAAAAGTTTTTCATTTTAGCAACATATAAAAAATAGTACTACAATAGGCTATGAGCTATCAATGGCTTTGACAGTATTGTTAGTAATGATGAGATTATAATCACATGCTATCATTTGTTCTTTTACCTACACTGTCTCGTTTATGAGCCACAGACAATTCCAGAATTTCTTTCCTTTTTCTTTTTTTGAGACAGTCTCACCCTGACATTGAGGCTGGACTACAGTGGCCCAATCTTGGCTTACAGCACCCTCTGCCTCCCAGGCTCAAGTGATCCTTCCACCTAAGCTCTGGAGTAGCTAGAACTACAGACACATGTAGTTCCACTAATTTTTGTATTTTTTGTAGAGATAGGATTTCACCATGTTGCCCAAGCTGGTCTTGAATTGAGCTCAAGCAGTCTGCATGCCACTGCCTCCCAAAGTGCTGGGATTACAGGTATGAGCCACCGCGCCAGGCCCAGAATTTCTTCTTAAAAAATAGTGTCAAGTTTCCTCAACATCCTTCAGCCTTTCAAAACATTGACCATCAAAACTTAGCAACAATGAAAAGTTTATATTTTTACACTATCTGATCATCTGGTGGTGATGATAATATTTTAAAAATGAGCTCACAATCAATGAGGGCTGACAGCCTGAATAATATTACTTCAATTACGTTATTTACAGTTGCTAATCAAGAACATGCAGCATAAATTGTTTCAAGACATTAGAAATGCACGTTAAACTAGAGAACAGTGTAGTAAGCAAACAAACATCGTTAGAAACAAAAAACTGTTTTGTGAAACCCTGAGATTTTCTTCACTGCACTTTTCTCTTTGTAGTATTAGCCAAATGTCCTAAAAGCTACTGATTAGCTGAGAAGCTGAATCTGTTAATATAGACTCTAAATCTTTAAAACAACTCTTCAAGAAACTGGAGTGGTGCCAGGTATTCAAAAGCCTTCTGTAAAATGAGTTAACCTATTAGTTATTTATTAGAATAAAAGGCAATGTCACAGACAAGAAGCCAGGAGACCTGGGTTGTACCTTAGCATTTTCTCCAGTTGCTGCACTGTCGTGGGAAAGTTCCTTAATAAGTTGAACTGTTCAGTTTATTATATGTATTTCTGTGATAGGGTCTTGCTCTGTTGTCCAGGCTAGAGTGCAGTGGCATGATCTCAACTCACTGCAACCTCCACCTCCTGGGTTCAAGCAATTCTCATGCTTCAGCTTCCTGAGAAGATGGGACTACAGGTGTGGGCCACCACACCCCGCTAATTTTTGTATTTTTAGTAGAGATGAGGTTTTACCATGTTGCCCAGGTTGGTCTTGAACTCCTGGCCTCAAGTGATGGGTCCCCCTTGGCCTCCCAAAGTGCAGGAATTACAGGTGTATACCACTGTATTCCACCTCTTTGATTTAAAAACATGGTTGGTCTGAAACATTTCTGAGAACCTTTCCCATTTCAAAGTGCTACAACTACAAGGGTATTCTGAAGGGATGGAAGGCAATCTCACACCTACCATTCTGTTCCCGCTGCACTCCTGCCGCCAGAAGGTCGGGCTCCCCAAGGCTGATGTCATTGAGCCTGGTCCCCAGACACTCCATGCAGAGGTGCTTGCACCACTCCTCAGCCTCCAGCTCTGAAAGCAACCACAACATCACCAGTTAAGCAATGCTCCCTAGGAATGATGGAATAATATTCCCTGAATCATTTTTCCAGGTAATTGGCAAGAGTTTAAGAACCCACTTTTAAAAAACCACAAAAAACTATATTTAGGAAGTGAAAAAAAGTCCCAGTGTTTACTTCCCACTACTTGAGATTATATTTTTAAGTGGTTTATTTTATTTGTAGTACTTTACCTTATTTACAGATAATAGTCTGGGAATATTTGTTTCCTATATAGCAAAGTTTAGGTTGATTTTATTTTGGGAGGAAAATTATTTAAAAGAATAAATTACCCAAGTTATCCCACTACATATATATATATATATATATGTGTGTGTGTGTGTGTGTGTGTGTGTGTGTGTATATATATATATATATATGTATATGTATATATATACTTCAAAACATGCTTTACATGATAAATAATTTTATATCAATGTAAAAATTAAATATGAAATAAAATATATAAGCGAATAGTTGAAAAAATGTCAAGTCAAACAAATGAACGCTTTCCTGAAAGTTACTTAGATTTTTATGAGTTGAAGATCGGATCCCAAAGTCATTCTAAATTGAAATGGATCATAAATCAGCTCTAGAATGTGATCATTTTCTCTGTAAACAATACAAATTAGGCTATTCTTCTTTATTTTTCTTTAAATTAGGGTAGAATCTTAATCTCTTCTCTTTGGAAAATTCTAATTACCTAAGACATTGATGAGATCACTGCTTTTTTTTTTTTTTTCCAACTATGATCAACTCCAAATTTCTTTATAAACACATTTTTCCCTTGGTTAAAATATTAGAATTTGTTACACTGACACAAAATACTGCTGTATCTAAACATTCACAGGCTTTCCTAAATGTAAATGAATTTGACTTTAGTGTAAGCCCTGTGTGAGTGAGGTAGCCAAGGGTTAGGGTCATACCTGTGTCTCAAATCATTGGTCAACACCAAAACAGAACTGGAAATCAACCGAGTCTTCCAGCTATTATACCATGCAGAAATTTGAAATTTGGGGTCTGAGGTTTAATATTTTAAGCCAAGCTCCAATATCACTGTACGGAAATTGGATAAGAACTTTCCATTGACATCTGCCCAGAGAAGTTTCTGACTTTTCCATGTAACATAAATCTGTACTAGAGCAGTTTAATATGGATTTTCTGTAAATCTCTTGTTGCTCTCTGTGGATGACACCTAACCCTTTGCCTTGGCATTTTAATATCCCCATAAAAAGTTATCTGTGACAGATTTTCTTAACTTCAGGGATCTGACTACCAATTCTGGGCTCTCCTCAATGGTCAACACCATCAAATTTAGGTAATATTTTCTTTCTGAGCTTAGTCACGCTGCCTCTGCAGCAAAAATAAGTTTCATTACTGAGATGTGAAGACAAATTTGTCATTTATTTTTAGTTTTTTCAAGACTGTGCATACTTTTAAAAGTAAAGAAAAAAGAATATGCAGTTCCTCATGGGATCCTATTCTAATAAAAATAATAGTTCCAAAGTTCCCATCATAAATTGAAATAAAATTTCCATTTTATTTACAAAAATACAGTTAGCATGTATCAGGGACTATCCCCTCACTGGTGTAAGTCACACCATCAAACTCTGTCAAGGATCAGGGAGATTTTCAGGAGGACCTGGCTCCCCACTTGGATGGAGTCAGAGGCCTGGGATTACCTCAGGCATTTCCTTAGGAACCCAGAAAGTAACCCTTTCCAACCAGAAGGCTACCAATATAATAAATGTACCATTTGCTGAGGCTATGGCTTACTTAAAACACACACACACACACACACGACCCAAAAACCTCAAACAAAACTTTTTTCTTCTAGGAAGCAAATGCCAGACTTCATAGAAAAATTTCATAGGAGCAACAATAGCATATATTGAAAATACTTTTATTAGATATATACATATTTATAAAATGTATAAAAGATTTAAAAGATTTTCTAACCACCAAACTCTTACAGGTTAAACCAATTCACATGCTATGTATCAAGAAATGCTTGAAATCTCTCTCAGCAGGACACTATGATTATTGCTTTTCTTTTAAATTTTTAATGTTTTAAGTTTTTCACAGGATTCCACAATTTAAAAATAATGTAAAGTTGCAAACAATTAATATCTTTTCTGCATTATTTCCAGTTCTCTACACATGAAGGTGAAAATATTTAATGTGCTACTTGGGGGTAAAAATAAGAAAGTTAAATATACCAAAGCACCTTGGTGCCAATGTTCTCCTTAAGCAGTAAGTCAGTGCATGCCCAGATATTTAAGAAATATTTAAGAAATGTGATTTGCTCCTTTTGCTCCTTCATTGTATTAAGTCTTTTGTCCTAGGGTTTAATGAGACAGAGCAATCATACAATAAAAGGCTTCCATGAAACTGGAGTGGACCTTTTCAAGCAGAACTAAATGCAGAATTTCTGTAAGTGCTGGAACAAAGAAGTCTCCCATCACAGCAATGAGAGGTATTCATGGGCTCCTACTGGCACATAAAGATGTCTTTTGCAGCCAGTGCTGCAGCATTTTAGTAGCGTGGTAGCATATAAGAATAGAAATAGCAAGCATGATAAAAGTAGAGTATGTCCTGTCACACTAAAGACTGAACTGTTAACTATTTCAAAGAGACAGAGAGAGAGAAGAAAGATTCTTACAATTCAGGGCTCATTCCTTTAACAAATATTTATTGTGAACTCTCTATATGCCAGGCGCTGTGCTAGGAAGTTATATGAAAAACACACCATTTCTGCTTTCAATAATCATAGAATCTGGTGGGATTGGCAGGTGGGTTTGGTATGTGGTGATCTGGAAGGCTGTTAGCCTTCCTAGGAGAGACTGAGGAACTATGACAAAGGTTCAGCAGAGTGAAAGGTATAAGGGCAAGCAAGGAGAAAATGACGATGTGTGTTCGTGAGTCTGCAGGGCAGCAAGAGTGACATCCTGTAACAGCAGGGGATAGCTCTGAGTTCATGTAGAAAATGTCAGAAACAGTATCAGTTCATTCTTTTCACGACTTTCTAGCATTTGGCTCAATTAGATCAGTCCTAAAACTTCACCTCAAAATAATTAACCTTTGTAGTTTGTATACTTGATCTGTTTCGTTGCAGATAAGCTGAATTTCTTTGATTTTAGACAAAGCTTTGGTTTTATAAAGTTATTTTTGATGGTCGCTACCTTTCAAATATTAAAACCATAATTTTTAGTTCTTCTTT
Organism: Sapajus apella; assembly: GCF_009761245.1. NCBI lineage: Eukaryota > Metazoa > Chordata > Mammalia > Primates > Cebidae > Sapajus > Sapajus apella. The sequence goes on along the minus strand of NW_022436970.1, from coordinate 15,092,076 downwards.
CTTAGGCAAGCTGTATGTATTAATTTTTTTTTCCAAAATGTTTTTTTTACTGCATTTTAGGTTTTGGGGTACATGTGAAGAACATGCAAGATAGTTGCATAGGTACACACATAGCAGTGTGATTTGCTGCCTTCCTCCCCTTCACCTATATCTGGCATTTCTCCCCATGCTATCTCTCCCCAACTCCCCACCCCTGACTGTCCCTCCCCTATTTCTCCCCACCAGACCCCAGTGTGTAGTGCTCCCCTCCCTGTGTCCATGTGTTCTCATTGTTCAACACCCGCCTATGAGTAAGAACATGTGGTGTTTGATTTCCTGCTCTTGTGTCAGTTTGCTGAGAATGATGGTTTCCAGGTTCATCCATATCTCTACAAAGGACATGAACTCATCGTTTTTGATGGCTACATAATATTCCATGGTGTATATGTGCCACATTTTCCCTGTCCAGTCTATCATCGATGGGCATTTGGGTTGGTTCCAGGTCTTTGCTATTGTAAACAGTGCTGCAATGAACATTCGTGTGCATGTGTCCTTATAGTAGAACGATTTATAATCCTTTGGGTATATACCCAGTAAAGGGATTGCTGGGTCAAATGGATTTCTATTTCTACATCCTTAAGGAATTGCCACACTGTCTTCCACAATGTTTGAACTAATTTACACTCCCACCAACAGTGTAAAAGTGTTCCTATTTCTCCACACCCTCTCCAGCATCTGTTGTCTCCAGATTTTTTATGATCCCCATTCTAACTGGCGTGAGATGGTATCTCAATGTAGTTTTGATTTGCATTTCTCTGATGACCAGTGATGATGAGCATTTTTTCATATGTTTGTTGGCCTCATGTATGTCTTCTTTTGTAAAGTGTCTGTTCATATCCTTTGCCCACTTTTGAATGGGCTTGTTAGTTTTTTTCTTGTAAATCTGTTTTAGTTCTTTGTAAATTCTGGATATCAGCCCTTTGTCAGATGGGTAGACTGCAAAAATTTTTTCCCATCCTGTTGGTTGCCAATTCACTCTAATGACCGTTTCTTTTGCCGTGCAGAAGCTGTGGAGTTTGATTAGGTCCCGTTTGTCTATTTTGGCTTTTGTTGCCAATGCTTTTGGTGTTTTGGTCATGAAGTCCTTGCCTACACCTACATCCTGAATGGTTTTGCCTAGATTTTCTTCTAGGGTTTTTATGGTGTTAGGTCTTATGTCTAAGTCTTTAATCCATCTGGAGTTAATTTTAGTGTAAGGTGTCAGGAAGGAATCCAGTTTCTGCTTTCTGCACATGGCTAGCCAGCTTTCCCAACACCATTTATTGAACAGGGAATCCTTTCCCCATTGCTTGTTTTTGTCAGGTTTGTCAAAGATCGAATGGTTGTAGATATGTTGAGTTGCCTCTGAGGCCTCTGTTCTGTTCCATTGGTCTATATCTCTGTTTTGGTACTAGTACCACGCTGTTTTGATTACTGTAGCCTTGTAGTACAGTTTGAAGTCCAATGGTGTGATGCCTCCTGCTTTGTTCTTTTTGCTTAGAATTGACTTGGCTATGTGGGCTCTCTTTTGGTTCCATATGAAGTGTAAGGTGTTTGTTTCCAGTTCTTTGAAGAAGGTTATTGATAGCTTGATGGGGATAGCATTGAATCTGTGAATTACTTTGGGCAGTAATGGCCATTTTCATGATATTGATTCTTCCTAACCATGAACATGAAATGTTTCTCCATCTGTCTATGTCCTCTCTTATTTCGTTGAGCAGTGGCTTGCAGTTCTCCTTGAAGAGGTCCTTTACGTTCCTTGTTAGTTGTATTCCTAGGTATTTTATTTTATTCTCTTTGTAGCAATTGTGAATGGCAGTTCGTTCTTTTTTTTTTTTTTTTTTTTTTTGAGACAGAGTTTTGCTCAGGTTGCCCAAGCTGGAGAATGGCACCATCTCGGTTCACTGCAACCTCTGCCTCGTGGGTTCCAGTGATTCTACTCCCTCAGCCTCCCAAGTAGCTGGAATTAGAGGTGCACACCACCATGCCTGACTAATTTTTTGTATTTTTAGTAGAAATCGGGTTTCACCATGTTAGCCAGGCTGGTCTCAAACTCTTGACCTTAGGTGATACATCCACCTTGGCCTACCAAAGTGCTGGGATTACAGGTGTGAACCACTGCACATGGCCTGAGGTCTTTTCATATTTTATTGAGTGTTAATTTTTTTCTAATTAGTGTTTTTCTCTGAATTATCTTTCACTTTTCATTTTTATATTTTTTTACAGAACTGAGAATCAATATGAATGCAATACATGGGTCTAGTGGGTTGGGCAGGTGGGTTCAGAACCCACTGCCTCAGCCTCAGCCTCCCAAGCAGCTGGAATTACAGGTGCGCCACTCACCTGCATTTTACCACTGCATTTCAAAATGTTTATTTTCCCATAGACTCAATGCCTTTTGTCATTTGCTTTATCTTTCAAACTTTTTAGTCTACAGATAATATGTAAATAACTTTTTTATGGGAGAATAAAGACATTAAAGTGTTCTATGAAGTTCTCTATTTTTCTCTTCATGACGTGCTTTTTCATTAAAATGCCTTTTTCAGATAGCCTGAAGCTATGTTCAAATTTTTAATTGAGTAAATAACTTTTTCTCTGGACTAGAAACATAAATAATGTTTTCATTATGTAGGCGATTAGTTAAATGAAGAAATTTGATAATTTCCAAAAGGAAAATTGAAAGGCATTTGTGAATAATAAGACAAATGGAGGCTAGAGATTAAATTAAATGAGGAATTATGTGATGAATGATTTTACTGATTGGAGGGCAAATGATGGGAGTACAAAACAAATTTAGTCAAAGATGGTGGCTCCTCCCAGTGTTTCAATGTCTTTCCATCTCTCCTTCACAGAATTCTGGGGAAAGTATGCTGTCTTACAATGCAGTGACATGGGACTGATGCAGTGCTATTTTTAATTCTGATTCACAGGGATAAGAAAAGAGGTCTTTTCATAGAAGGCCTTTAATAGATGCCTATTGACTAAATAATTAGATTCCAGCTTTATTGCTTTCACTAAATTTAGTCTTTAAGATAATGACATTAAAGTTAAATGATCCAAAATGAGTTACATTTGAAACCAGAGTGAAAAAGTTTTCATCATGAATATATATATATTTTTTCCATATATATATATGAAAACATACATATATATATGGAAAATATGCTATCAGCCAAAAATTACACTGCAGAATTAAAAATAACACTGCATCAGTTTCATGTTACTTTATGTATGATGCAGGTAGGACTTTTTTGTGTGAAAATAATAAATCATTGTATGTACTTCTCCCTGTAGTTAGCTTTTATTAATCTTTGAAAAGCGTAGATAAAATAATCTTGTTTTGTCTTCAGCAGAAGCATAAATTCTTAATTCTATCTAATTCTTTTCTTCTGTGCAGATTTGCTATGATTTGATGATAAAGGTTGTTTTCATATTTATTAATGTCTTAAATACATGCTTTACTGTAAAGTGAAGAAAAATGTTTCCCTTACAGACTATTGTTTAGAGAATATAACATTCTCCCTTACTGTCATTTAAAATTTATAGAACTATTAAATTATAAGACATTTTGATGATGCTTTCATCATTCTTGAAAACTGGCGTGATGTGGCATAAGCTTCTACTTAACTGGCCTTGCTGATGTTTTATGGACTTTAGTTTCGCCCCCAACTTTTTTTTAATAGTAGGAAGATAAGAAACCAGTTAAAACCTAAACATGGCCAGGCATGGTGGCTCACGCCTGTAATCCCAACACTTTGGGAGGCTAAGGCAGGCAGATCACCTGAGATTGGGAGTTTGAGACCAGCCTGAGCAACATGGAGAAATCCTGTCTCTACTAAAAATACAAAATTAGCCAGATGTGGTGGCACATGCCTGTAATCCCAGCTACTTGGGAGGCCGAGGCAGGAGAATTGCTTGAACCCAGGAGGCAGAGGTTGCGTGAGCCAAGATTGAGCCATTGCACTCCAGCCTGGGCAACAAGAGCAAAACTCAGTCTCAAAAAAAAAAAAAAAAAAAATGTAAACACTTGCTTCGGCAAAGATCAAAAGCACCTATCTTGGGTTAGGCTACAGGAGCAAGCTGTTTCTTTTGAAGTCAGATTTGTAGAATTGACCAGTGTAGAGATGGGGGAACAATTAGTTTTCTAAGTAGGAAGTGCATTTATTTCCTTTCTGTGGAGTGCTCCTCATTTGCTCCCTTCCACAAAGTTCACTGAAACCTAATAGTCCTTAAAAATGTGGTTCAAATATGGCCTCCTTAGTTTAGCTCTTCACCTTTCCTCTACATTTTCACAACACTGTACATAATTTTATCATAGCCCCTACGTAACAATGAGCTATTCTTCTGCCTTTCCCAGTCAACTTTTAAGAAACTAGAGTGCAAGGAACGTACTTGATCTAGTCACCCTTTATCCTAGAACAACATCTGGATATGGACACTAGTACATAAATGTAGAACAAGTAAATATATATAATTTGCCGTTGATTCCCAGAAATTCAAAAAAATTCTACAGCCAAATGCAAATAATTTGGTGAGTAGCGTCTGGGAGGATATTTTGAGGTCTCCATTTAAGTGGAGTTTATAACTCTTACTTATCTAGATAAAATAGTTCTTTTGATTAGAAAGAGAAACAGAGCAATATCTGACATGGTTCTTTATTGAACTTAGGTCATGATAAAATATCCATTCCAAAAAGGTTTTTTATTAGCCATTTTTTCTTTCAACTTTATTAGGGTTATTTATGCAACCTGAAAGTTTTGAATACACTCTTTTAATTTTATTTCTGATCAGCACTTGATTAAATTTTTATTTTCTATATAGATACGACAGTGGAATCTTAGAAAAGGTCAACTTAGAGCCAAGGAAATGAGTTACCACCTAAATGTGTCTTTTATGCAGATAATCAACTTGTTTTCCTTGATTTAACAGCAAGTTGATATATCAACTTTCTGGACTCAATATAGAAAACCTTATTCTGCTACTTATTTTAGCAGAATTGAAGGAGTGAGATTAGGCTTTCAAACATGGCCAAAGAGAGAATTGCCTCTACCTATTTTCCAAAGTAACAAATGACAAATAGCAGCAATTGATGGAACAATCAAATGTGCTGCTCTTTTGCCTGACAAGAATTCATTGCAAAATTATTTAATATGGAGGTTAGTAAATGACACGAGGGCTCACAACAATTCAGAGAAAACAAGAGAGAAGACAAATCGACACCAGTAAATGATCTGAAAAGAATGGTGGTGGTGGGGGGTGCAGGCAGAGATGGGAACTGGATATTTTTAAAAAATTACAAGTTTAAGAAAGATCTTTGCAACAACTGAGAAGCTCACCTTGAGAATGAGTGCATTTCTGTGATGGAAAGCCAGCATTGGGGTAGAATTATTAATAGATGCCAACAGAAAATTTGATGCACAAGTTTTAGGCTTCTCAAGAATACAGTAATCAAGCAGACAACTTTTTGAGGAAGAGGTGCTATCAAGACCCTTTATCTTAGTCATGCTTTCCTAAGACACAGAAAGCAATTCCTTTCTGTGCAACTCTCCAGAGGTGGTTGGCAGCTGAGACTGAAACACACAGGAAGAGCTGTGTGCAGGAATATGAAAACATAGCCAACAACATGGGTATCTAAACCTGAAGTCTGAAATCATACAGAGCTCTAAAACTGTTATATGTAGCCAAATTTGTTACAAAAACACTTTGAAGTTAGTCCCTAATGAACATGAAACTGAATTTGGCCAAACGACCCCAACAAGTTTGAAAGTGTATTTATCCCAGAGCCCCCTGAAAGGAAGGAAAATCAAGTTAATTAAGTTGATAACAATAAAGTTGACAAAAATTAAATTGATAACAAAAGAAGAAAATCAAGCTGTTATCTTGATTTTCTTGATTTTTGTCATCTTGATAACAACTTGATTTTCTTCTGAGGAGGCCCAGTGTTGGACTTCTGTCCTTCAGAACCATAAGATAATAAATTTGTAGTGCTTTCAGCTGCTGTGTGTGGCAATTTGTTATGTTAGTAATAAAACACCAAAACAAATACAAAGGCCAAATATTTTATTCCTTTCTAATAGGAAAGCTTCCAAGCACACAATTTAATAGGTTGTGATCTATAAAAACAATTAGAAATACATATAAGGAATATGGTGTGATTAAATCTGCTTAAAGCTGAAGAAATTAAATATGTTTTCCTAATTACTACCATAGAGGGGAAAGAAAAATCTCAAGGCAGAGAATGCTGATATGCCAAAAGAGCAGGAGGGACAGAGGGAAGGTGCCGGAAGGGGTCTGAGGGAGAGCTGGAGCAACCACCGGAAAGATTAGATCCACTAGTAACCTGACAGTACTGAAAATCTATGGTACAGGTCACATGATCTATAAGGAAGATTTCAAAGGACATGTGGTATAAAGGACAAGTGTTATATAAAAGGCCAAGCCTGTGATTTAAAAAAGACATTTGGTTTAGAGGGGCAAGTCTTCCAGTTGTATAGCTTGCATCATGGAATATTATGCAGTCATTGAAAAGGACGAAATAATGTCCTTTGTAGCAGCATGGATGCAGCTGGAGGCTAATATCCTACTAGAATTAATGCAGGAACAGAGAACTAAATACTACATGTTCTCACTTTTAAGTGGGATCTAAACATGAAGTACCCATAGACACTGACAAGGGAACAACAGATGCCACAGCCTACTTGAGGGTGGAGGGCAGGAGGAGAGAGAGGATCAAAAAATTATCTGTCACATACTTTGCTCATTATCTGGGTGACAATCTGAAATTTACCCATGTAACAAACCTGCACATGCACTCCCCTGAACCTAAAATAAAAGTTGGAAGGAAAAAAAAAATAGGAAGAAACACCCTTTAGCAATGGGGTGGTAGAAGGAAAAGAAGAAAAAGTAGAAGATTAAGGATCCTCCAAGTAAAATGGTGCCACAGTATCAGGGAACTGACAATCCCTATCACGAGAGACACACAAACAAAACGCTACCATACTCCCTGGGCCTTATTAAAATGACAGAAAAGAGCAGTATTAAAATAGGACTTTTTTTCATTGACAAAAGACTTTTAATTACAAACTGTTAACTACTCAGTAGTCAGATGCTGTACTTTAACCTTTTTTGTTCAGATATTTAATTATGTAAAGATTGGGATATAAATTTTATATATTTATCATGTATAGCGTGATGCTTTGAATCACAGACATTGTGGAATGATCAAATTCGGCCAAAAAAACTAGGACTCTTACACATCACCCTGATATCATAAAAATCAGCAAAGAAAATCAAAGTCCATAGAGAACTACTGCAAAAATTCAAGACGGGAAGATTCACACAAATTCAAATAAATTAAGGAAAATCACCTCCTACCCCACCTCAATCCCCCAGAAAAACATGAAGCAGAAGAAAAGTATGAGTGCACTCCAAAAATAGTTGAATGTGTTCAATCATTGATGGTATAAAATATAAACTTGAATCGGAAATTCATAAACTAAGAATGAAAATGAACAAAAACTGTAGTAAAAATGATAAGAGTGGCATGAATTAGGAAAAGAAGTGGAAAAAGACAAAATAAACCTAGGAATGAAAAATAAAGTACAAGATATGTAAGGGAGAACAGGCTAAAATGAACATTTATTAAGAGGCATTGAGTAAAATACAAAAATAAAGTTGTCACTAAAAAAGAAGTAAAAGGGTCAAGGAGAAGCAGTGGAAATGGATAACAGGAAAAGAGGAATGGTAACTGGGATCAATATAGCAGGGGAGCAGGAAATGGTGTTGATGAGAACCATTCACATTTAGGATATAGTCGGGAAACTCTACAAGATTTGCAATCAGAGTATGAGAGAAAGAGAAAATAAAGATGAATGCAACATTCCTAGCCTGTACAACTGGAAAAATGGATTTATCATGCAGTGAGATGATGAAGCCTATGAGAAAAGCAGACTTAGAGGAAAATAACTAGAGCTCAGTTTGAGAAACAATTCTTAGATTCTTATTAGTTATTGGAGAGGATGGATGAATAGGCAGTTTGCTATATGAGCTTGGAATTCAGGAGAGAAATTTAGATCCAACTTATAAATGTGGGAGTCAACGGCATATTGATTTCATGTAAAGTCATGGAACCAAATGAGATCACCAAGGAGCCTTCAGCAGGTAGAAAAAAAGAAGACATTTAAGGGTTAAGACCTGGTATACTCCCACAATTCAATATTTGGGAAACAAACAGGGAAGGCAACTAGGACATACAGGGAGAAGAAATGAGAAAAAAGTGCAATATGCTGAATGCCAAGAACAAAGTGTTTCAAGGAGGATAGACTAGCCGACTTTTTAATGCCAGCAAAGCTCAAGTCAAATGAGGTCCAAAAATTGATTGTAAGATTTTTCCATCCCTGGAGAGCATTAGCTACCTTAATAAGGAAAGTTCTGTTAACAAGTTCTTGTTACCTTTTTCTTAAGGTAGCATTAGCTCCCTTAATAAGGAAAGTTTTTGTCAGGCTTCCCTTATTGTCTTTGTAGGAAGACAAAAGACAGCTTCAATAGGTGCAAGAGAAAACTGGAGAGAAGAGAAACAGAAATTGGAGTCAGTGCAGATAGTTAAATATAGACAACTCAATCTAGAAGTTACTTTGTAATTATTTTTTTTTACGTCAAGAAGAAATACCTGGCACAATAGCTGAAGGGGGAAGTGAGATCAAGAATTTTGTTTGATGATGAGTTCTAGTAGCATAAAAAGATCATCAGGATGTGTGCAGGGGTGTGAGAAGGAGTTGGAAAGACCATTATAAAGCCCAAGAGATTAGATCCTAGAGACGAAAGACCAAGGAGAAAGAGTATGTAGCTGACATGGACAGAGATGACAGGCACATTGAGATTAATTCTGACAGCCCTGTGCTGATGATGCTCTGTGGACAAGATTGAGAACTAAAGGGAGGCTGGGATGGGAGATCCTTCTGGGCGCACAGTGTCCCTGGTGGCTGCTAGTGACAGAGGTGAAGCTTGCAGATAGGCATACTGATTTCCTAAAAAAAGAAGCTATTTTCTCACTGTTGCAGAGGAAAGCCTCCTTGAGTGGTCTGATGCTGAGTACACAGCCTGTGAATCCCTGCTCATGGCAGCCTGCAGGCAACTTTTGCCAAAGGTGACCCAGGGTTGTCAGTGGGCAGTTATTTCTTACTCAATCCACGTAACAAACTTTGGGGTCCCTTTTGACTTCTGTCATCTAACTCATTCCATTCCTTGATCTCACATCATCCATTCTATTCAATAAACATTTTTTTGAGTCCCATTATGTGGAAAACACCATCAGTGGGCCAATTTAATAGCAAATAGCAAATGGTTAGTCTGAATATCTGATGTCAGTGATTAACAGAACGATTCTGCAGACTCACTGTGTGTAATTGAGAAAAAAAAAAGTGTTGCTGGATTAAGGCACTGAGATTTTGGGATTGTTTGTTATAGCTGCATGCCTAACGCTTTCTGACTAACTTTTAAAAAGATAAGAAAAGAACAGAAGACAGCTGAGAAGGGTGATGCCATCACAAAAAACTTAACATATATGTCACTGTCTTGGTGCTCAGTCAGGAAGGGAAAAGAAATGGGCATTGGATAGAGGCTGATCCATGTTATCCAGTAGTGAAATACTTGATTAAAACAGCACCCATAGTAACTTGGGGAAATGGGTTAGAAAATATCCACTCCTTGGAAAAGGAGTTGGAAGACAGAATATTAGCAAATTTTTCAGCACATGTTAGTTGCCACGGGCTGTATTTGGCAGGGTATTAAGAGAAAGAATTGGTGAGTTTGCACACAGGATCAAAAGGAAATAGAGTGTATTTAAAACTTCGAGCTTTCAAGGTTGAAAAGGCAACTGCTTCTCAACTCCAAGTCAATACCAATAAAATAAAAATGATAAGCCTTTGAGCTACATGCTCTTTCATAAAGCCTGTGAATGGTTGAAAGCATCTCAGAGCAAAGGTCTACCACCCAGAGGTGAAGCCCAGTGTACTTGCTTAACAGAGAAATGGTTCAGGGAAAAGAGAGCAAAGGGGTGGTTCCCCACCAAAACCTGAGGGCATAAGGTCTGACAGAGAAACAGCAGGAGGCCTAGGATTGAAGAGAAGTATTTCTAGAAAAAAAATCAAACAAAACTGTGGGTGTAACTACTGGCCTATGGAACCAAGTAAAATCAAATAGATCACAAAACTGCAAAGTTTTAAAGAGTTATACTACCAAAGAAATCCAAAACTTCTCTGAAAGTCAATGGCTGTTGGAGCTTATAAATCATCCTTGAGATTCCAGGGCAGAAAACATCTGAGGAAGGTTCTTAGCTCCTAAAGAAGGTATATACTCCCATGCCCGCTTCAGAGTTAAGGCAGATGACAGAAAATTAGAAAACTCCCAGAAAATGAATCATGGGTGGACTGGTGACCCCCTCCTAGAATACAAAATTACTACCTAATCAAATAATAGACTTCATTACACATAGCAAGGAGGCTCTGAAACGGTTTATCCTATCTCATTCCACAAGTGTGCATGCACTGGGTCGTAGGTCACTACCTCATAAAGAGCTACATCTGGATTGGCTGTAGGGACAACCTTGCATTGCCCAGAATCTTGGAGCCATAACTGCATGAGACATTGAGTTAGTGTCTTTCGGGGAGGAGTGCATGCATTTTTTTTTTTTTTTTTTTTTTGAGATGGAGTCTTGCTCTGTTCCCAGGCTGGAGTGCAGAGGCATGATATCAGCTAAATGGCAAACTCTGCCTCCCAGGTTCAAGCAATTCTTCTGCGGCTGGATGCATTTTGTTTTTAGGAAGAAAACAACGAGGTTCAGTGAGCAGAAGCATGCATAGTGGGATCCTTTGCAGTTTCTTGTGCAGCTGGAATTGGAGCTGCTTTCAGGCACATTCCAAGATGGCATTTTCTCCTTTTTGAATGCAGGTGCCAGGCACATTGTGGGCAGTCAGAGAATAATTGTTCAGTGAATGAAAAGTGTGTTTCCCTTTAAGTGCACACATTTTGAGAAGCCCTAAGTGCCTACAGGGTGATACTGCTTGAAGTTAGTACATGGGAAGAGTGTGATGAGTATCTTTGTTTATTTCCAAGAAGAGCGCCACTAGTGGTTTTGACCATTACACAATTAGGAATTCTTTTTTCCTTCTAAAGCAGAAGGACCACTGATGTTGAAATACAAATAATTATTGAGGAGCATAAAAGTATAATTATTCTGATAATTTGCATAAAGATGGTCATTAAGATTTACATGTTCTAGTTATATGAAGTATTGTACAGCTCATAAAGGTGGCTTTTTTTTTTGAGATGGAGTTTCACTCGTTACCCAGGCTGGAGTGCAATGGCGCAATCTCAGCTCACCGCAACCTCCGCCTCCTGGGTTCAGGCAATTCTCCTGCCTCAACCTCCTGAGTAGCTGGGATTACAGGCACGCGCCACCATGCCCAGCTAATGTTTTGTATTTTTAGTAGACACGGGGTTTCACCATGTTGACCAGGATGGTCTCGATCTCTTGACCTTGTGATCCACCCGCCTCGGCCTCCCAAAGTGCTGGGATTATAGGCTTGAGCCACCGCGCCCGGCCAAGGTGGCTTTTTAAAAGTCAGTATCAAATGAGAACCTACAATAAATATTATGTTCAGATTAATTTTTCATTCATTGGAAAGAAAGATCATATATGTTTGCAGAAAAGTACTAATAGGTCTGAAAAATGATTTCTGAGTAATGACTTGAAAACAACATACAGAATTTATAAAAATGAACTGACACTGACTACTTTTTAACTTTAAAACTACAAGAATTTCAAGTATTAGATTCTTAAATTAATATGAACTTTGATGCATTAGTACATTTTAAGTGTCAACCTTTGTTTTATATTAGCTTTGTACCCCAAGCTAAACATCACACAACATTTTATTATAACATGTATTTGTTGACCAGTCACCCTTTAAAAAAATTAATGGCTTATGAAATGAGATAAATTAGAAGTACATTTTTATGTATTATGAATCAGAGAAATTTTATTGAAGTAAATTTTATAATAATGTTGAATGGGATTTATCCTCTTGTGTTTGGAGCCCACTAAACCTACCACTTGAAAACAAAAGGCATTAAACAGCTGCACATTCCACAAACACTCTAAAGAGAGCCACCAGAGTCACACAGCATCAAAAAATGAGAGATTTGAGGATAGGCTTCTTGCCTTCATTGGTTGCCTTCAGTTGGTTCCAAAATATTTTTCAATATTCATTTGTATTAAAAGCTCCACTGTAGTTATTGCCGAATACAACGCTGTGCCTGGGGTCGGGGAAAGGATAACAAAATTCCCCGATTCTTCTTAGAATCATACATCTCCAGAACATCTTGGTTCACATTTTTCTAATTAACAGTGTTCTCCAATGTGTTTGTATTACCATAACCAAGCATGGACCATTTAATTATTATCTGTCATTGGGACCCATTTTCATACTCCAGGTGGAGTTTAGGCTGAAGTGATTTCCTGTGGTCACTTGTGATTTTTTTTTTCAACTTTTAAGTTCAGGGGTACATGTGCAGGTTTGTTACATAGGTGTCAAGAAGGTTTGCTGTACAGACTATTTCACCATCCAGGTATTAAGCCTAGTATTCTCTCCCTCGTCCCACCCTTCACCCTCCGATTTTGAATCCCTTTTTAGAAGATCTTAAACCTTAGAAGTCAGGACCCTGGAGAAGTGCAGAACCTGCAAAGAAGCTTGCCTGGAAAATTGCTTCAGAGTACAGTGTACTTTAGGAATTTCTCTGGGACCAAAGGAATTGCCCAGATCCATTCCAGTTGTTAACTATGTCCCTAAGGTTGACACATTGTTCAGCAGATTCTGCAGGCAGCCTGCCTTTTAACTCCTTGGTTTTGTTAACAACTCACTAGATTTTAAGGGACTTGAGATCTGAAACATTTTCCATGAGATAACTAATAATTGTGGAATGGTTTAGGATAATTCAAAAAAAGGATCCTCTGGTTTTCTTAATTGGCTTTGGAGCTAAGGTGAATACATGTCACCTTGAAGGGTGGGGATCCATCTTATTGCTTAAAGTCATTTGTCTCTAGTAACTGTTTCTATGAAGGAAACTAGTTTAATTTGGCTTGAAGATCAGTTTTGCAGCAGGAAGTTTAGTAAAGCTAAACATTATTGTGGAGTTGGCAATGGACAGTGTTACATTGGCATGGCACAAGAAATTAATCTTCAAATCTTGTCCATTTTGCTTCTATATATGTGACAGCTGATTTTTTTCTGAAGTGCAGATTTTAAAACTGACTTTAAAAGTCTCATTGGAAATCTAAGACTGCACACCCTTGCAAAATTTGCTTTGGTTCATTAAAATAGATCAGTGTAAAACTGTGTTCAAATATTTTTATTTGTTCGAAGGCAATATTCATCTACTAATAGAAGTCTTTAGACAAAAGTCCAAAATGAACAAAAGGGAAAAAGCCTAGGATTTGGAGCAAGCAGTATTAAACTCCTGAGTATAGAGTAAAACATTTTTAAAGAGCTTTATTTATTAAAAATGGAGGTAAACAGAGTAATAAATTACATCAGCAGCAAGCCTTCTAAAAGTAGCTAAGTATACATCCTGATTAAAATGTGGAAGTCTCAAAACAGAACCACAGGAGAAACAAGACAGAAGAGATAAGACTCTAAAGAGTAGCTCCTAGAGGCCCAGCACGGTGGCTCATGCCTGTAATCCCAGCACTGTGGGAGGCCTGGGCAGGCGAATCACCTGAGGTCAGGAGTTCAAGACCAGCCTGGCCTACATGGCGAAACCCCATCTCTACTAAAAATACAAAAATTAGCTGCTTGGTGGTGGGCGCCTGTAATCCCAGGTACTTGGGAGGTTGAGGCAGGAATGAGCTGAGGTCGTGCCAGCACTATACTCCAGCCTGGGCAATAAGAGTGAAACTTCGTCTTTAAAAAAATAAATAAATAAAGGTAGCTCCTGGAGTTCTGAATCAACTTGATGGTGACATTAAATTCTGAGTTTATCCAGAAGAACAAAGGTGAGAAATAGGTTAGTCACCCCTTCTGATTAGTGTTTCTGTGCTAGCCCAGAAGTACAGCTTTTCAGAGTGGACACACATAAATACAGTCCAACTCAGACAGACAAGAAAACATCTGTAGCATGTATTTACAGTTAGGGTGATAGGTGACAGTTCATATTACACGTATTATGTAAGCTTTCTATTTTTCTTTCACATTGCAACTGTGTTTTTGTTCAGTTAAAATTAAAACTGTATTTTAATGAAGAAGAATTTTAGGTAGAACAAAACTGACCAGATTGAATTGTGTTACATTTTTATATTAGCTGATAAGAATGTCTAAAGATTAGAGCTGCTCTTCTGACAATTACACACAAAGGAACCTTAACTGTTTTTTTCAGAGTGTAATAGAAAGAGGGCTCCAGCATTTCTCATAGGTGCACCTGACTGAGTTACTTACATTTTCTGAATTTCAGTTTTCCATCTAGGAGATGCCCATAGTCTCTTTTTTTTTTTCACTCCTTAATTGCTTAGGCATATGCTATAAACTGAATGTTTGTGTCCTCCTACAATTCGTATGTGGAAACCTAACTCCCAAGGTGTGCTATTAAGATGTGGGGCTGTTGGGATGTCATGAGGTCATGAGGGCTCTGCCAGCAGGAATGGGAAACGCGTCCTTAAAAAGGGACCTAGAGGCCGGGTGCGGTGGCTCAAGCCTGTAATCCCAGTACTTTGGGAGGCCTAAGCGGGTGGATCACGAGGTCAAGAGATCGAGACCATCCTGGTCAACATGGTGAAACCCCGTCTCTACTAAAAATACAAAAAATCAGCTGGGCATGGTGGTGCGTGCCTGTAATCCCAGCTACTCAGGAGGCTGAGGCAGGAGAATTGCCTGAACCCAGGAGGCGGAGGTTGCGGTGAGCCAAGATCGCGCCATTGCACTCCAGCCTGGGTAACAAGAGCGAAACTCCATCTCAAAAAAAAAGAAAAAAAAAAAAAAAAAAAAAAAAAAAAAGGGACCTAGAGAGATCCCTTGTCCTTTGCAGCATGTGAGGACACAGAGAAAAAACAGCCACGCAGGAACCAAGAAGTAGGTCATCAACAGTCGCTGCATGTGGTGGTGCCTTGATCTTGAAAATCCTAGCTTCCAGAACTGGGAGACATACATTTCTGTTGTTTTTAAGCACCCGGGGTATGGCATTTTTGTTAAACCAGCCTGAATGAACTAAACAGGATACAATTTGCCGAGTTTTGAAGTGTTACTCCTTCAGACTTTCAGCATCTGCTGTCTCCTCAGTTGAATTTGTAATTGAAGCTTAAGAAATATTAAATATAGATGTCTTATGTCTTCATAAGAAATAGGAAAAGGAATGTATTGCTCCCTGAGGTCAGTGTGAAAACTCTAAAATCTATCCAATTTTGGTTATGGAGGTATCCCTCATAAAATGTTAATCCTGCTGAATCTGTCATTTGAGATAGAAAAATGGAATTATTTTAGTGATTGTGTTGACTAATCTGAAAAAAAGTCAGCATCCTGCACTAGCGCATACCATGATAAAACAAACAATGAGAGAAAGTGGTTAGCTTGATTGAGACTTGTATTTTAGAGGTGAAATTTATACGTTATTGGAAATTTTGCATTCATTAACTTTTATTTGAATAAATAGAGACACCTGCGTCCTACTTTTCTTCAAATAAAAGGTGACACGATTAGCAATTGATTAAATTCAGGGTTCTGAAATGTGAACACTCTGTGCACATTGTAGGTCTCCATGCAGACAGTTTGTTTCAGAAGTACAGAAACTAGTTTGAAAAGAGTGAAAAGTGGCCTTCAGGAAGAATGTCAGGGTCTGTTTGCTTATGTCATGCACGAAAGCCTCTTCCAAAGAGACCAGATGGTGCACTGAAACTGAGACAGAGGGTGCAGCAGAAGTCCCTCCTCTTATTGTAAAGCTAGGAAGATGCTCCCCAAGTCATTCACATCAATTGATTGACCAGGTTTATGATTTTCTTCTCATCATCAAACACCAGGATTTCAGAAGGCCATCTAATAATATTTAAAATCTGGCGTTTATTCAATGTTGAGAGTGATACTGTCCTACAAATAATTACAGTCACACTCAGATGAACGTCCTTTTTAGCCACTTTCTAAGACATTCCAAAACAAATCAGGGCCATAAAACACTGGTCAGTGTGCCTTCTCTCCATCCTGATCCTCAACTCCAGTCACTGCATTTAACGACCTGTTTGCTCATGTCCGTAATGCCCTTGACTTTATCTCAGCCTGTGTAATTAACCGGATTCAGCTGGCAAATGTGAGCATGTTCAATTTCTCAGGGGATTAATTTCTAAATAAAAACAGAAATATATTGTGCAGAAACACATAACATATTATATTTGGTTATCTTCTTTTGCAAAACCACAGCATGCAGCCTTTTTGTTTCTGTTTTCTTCGTCACTTTATCATTTTCTAATGGATGCCATTGTTTCCATACGTTGAACCCTTTGGAAGCATATGTGGACATGGAGAGCAGTGATTTTGAAATCATTTTTATATAATAGGAAAGGCCAGAATGCTGTTTGTTTCTTCTGAATAGGCCAGAGAGCCAGGACAGCATCCTTTGACCATGAAGGTTAAATGCTGGATCAGCAGAGAGCACACACAGCTCAGGGGCCCAGAAGCCCCTGTCACCTGGAAGATTCAGTGGCAGCAAAGTCAGATGTATTGGTTAAATGTTTACATTATTATACTATTTGATTGCAGGGGGTTAAGGAAGTTTTCAATTAGCCTGTATTTGATTTTAATGTGTTTTCAAATGTTCAGAGTAGAAAAAGTAGCCTTCTTAAGCGGACTAGACCAAAAAAATCATGTTGTAACTCTTAACTGTTAGTCTCTACCATCTACAGGCTGAGCAGGGATTGTGTTTAATTCTTACGTGCAGGCTTACTTTTATAGCTTTTCTAAGCTGCAGCCAGGAATATTGAGAGGAACTGGAAAACTAGCTCCCAATTAATCTTTTTCTTTGTTGAAAAAACAGTTATATATGCAAAAATAAAGTATTTTGAGTCTCTCTATATTAGCTTGTGCTGTATTCTGGAATATTGAGAAAAAGACAACAGAAAAGATTCATTTCCATTTATGAAATAGAGAAATACAGCGAGCTGTTACTGGCAGGTATAAGTAGCAGGACTAGGGAAGCAGAGAAACCCCTTATTTTTGATCATGAAAATTAGTGAATAAAACCCAGTTCTTGACTTTCATGTCTTTTCCATGATGCTTTGAAATTCAGTAAGCTTGTTTAATAAAAATAGCAACAGTAAGAGTAGTAGTAATCACTGTCAACATACTAAACATTACAATGAGACTTATTTTAAAAGTATTTACTGTATGCCAGGTACTATTCTAAGAAATTTATATTACTTGTATTAACTTATTTAAGAATCTCAGCAACACTATGAAATAGACACTATTAGTTTCATAATTTTGAAGATGATGTCACCACGGCCAAATAATTTAAAGTGTACGTGAAGATTCAGGAGTCAATCCAGCCCCAGTCTATGCTCTTAACCTCAATAAAAGATTCCAGGCTGGGTGTGTTGGCTCATGCTTTTAATCCCAGCACTCTGAAAGTCAGAGTGGGAGGATCTCTTGAGGCCAGGAGTATGAAAATCAGCCTGGCCAATATAGCAAAATCCGGTCTCAACAAACAAAGAACTAAAAAAATCATCTGGGCGTGGTACTGTCTCTAGTTCCAGCTCCTCAGGAGGCTGGGGTGGGAGGACCCCTTGAGCCCAGAAGATGGAGGCTACAGTGAGCCATGATCATGAAACTGCACTCCAGCCTGGGCAATAGAGGGAGACTCCTCTCAAAAACAAACATAAGCAACAACAAAAACCCACCAAAAACCAACCAACCAAATGAACAAAAAACCCACCTGCTCACCCACCCACCAACCAACCAACAGAAAGATTTCAGTTAATTTGTATCTTATGTCTGATAGAATGCAGACCTAATTCTGGAAATTTATGAGACAGGTGAAAATCTATCAAGTTCGTAGATTTAGATTTCCTTCATGTGTTGGGCCAGTTTTCTTCTTGTAAAAGTTACCTGCACCTAATTTTTATTTTGAGACTATTTTGTTAGTTGTGTAAGGGTGAAGAGTTATTAGCCTCTGTTTCCAATAAATGTTTTTTTTTTCCCCATTTATTTTATTGCATTTTAGGTTTTGGGGTACATGTGAAGAACATGCAAAATTGTTGCATAGGAACACACGTGGCAGTGTGATTTGCTGCCTTCCTCCCCATCACCTACATCTGGCATCTCTCCCCTTGCTATCTCTCCCCAGCTCCCCACCCCCCACCGTCCCTCCACTATTTCCCCTCAACTGACCCCAGTGTGTAGTGCTCCCCTCCCTGTGTCCATGTGTTCTCATTGTTCAACACCCGCCTATGAGTGAGAACATGCGGTGTTTGATCTTCTGGTCTTCTGTCAGTTTGCTGAGAATGAT
>NW_022436970.1:15006925-15043521 GCF_009761245.1 Sapajus apella | reverse complement strand
CAGCAGGTCCTGAATAGCTAAAACAATCTTGACAATGAGTAATAAAGTGGGAGGAATCACTCTACCTAATACCTAAGGCTCACAGTATACCTGTAGTAATCAGAATGGCATGGTCTTGGCAGGGGACAGATACATAGATTAATGATTAGAATAGAGAACCCAGAATAGACCCACACAATTATGTCCAAGTGATTTTTGACAAATGTGTCACAGCAGTTCAATGGAGGAATGGTAACCTTTTCTTTAAATGGTACTGGTGCAACTGGACATCTATCCATAGGCAGGACAATCTTGACATAAACCTCATAGCTTATATAGCAATTAACTCAAAACTGTAAAACGTAGTTGAAAGTGGAAGAAAAACCTTAAGGAATTAAGACTAGGTAAACAGCTCTTAGTTTTGGCATGAAAAGAATGACTCATGAAAAGAAAAACTAATAAACTGGACCTCATAAATAAAAAACTTTTGCTCTATAGAAACCTATGTGAAAAGGATGAAAATAGAAAATACAGGCTATAGACTAGGGAACAATATTTGAAAACCACATATCTGACAAAGAACAAATATCTGGAATACATAAAGTACTCCCCAAAATCAACAGTAAAAACAAAACCAATATCCAACTAGAAAATGGGCAAAATACATGAACAGACATTTGAATGAAGAGGATATATGAATTGCAAATAAGCACATGAAAATGTTTTCAAAATCACTTATCAAGGAAAGAAAAATTCAGTAAAAAATAAAGTATCACTACACACCTATCCGGATGGCCAAAATAAAAATAATACAATGGTGACAACACTAAATGCTGGCAAGATTGCAAAAACTGGACTACTATTAGATTTCTGGTGGGAATGTCAAATGGTACATTTTGGAAAACATTTCGGCACTTTCTTATAAAACTAAATAAGCTTCTACCTTAAGGACAAGCAATTAGTCTCTTGAGCATTTATCGTGAATAAATGAAAACTTACATCTACATAAAATCTGCACATGAGTATTTATAGCACTTTTATTTCTAAAGGCCCCCAAATGGCCCTAGATATCCATCAATAGGTGAATGGTTAAATGCATCGGGATGTAACCACACCATGGAATATTTAGCAATAAAATGGAATAAATTATTGATCTATGCATGGATCTGTCAGAAGGGAATCATGCTGAGAGAAAAAAGCCAATCCCCAAAGGTTACATACTATGTGAGTCAATTTCCATAACATTTTAAAATGACAAATTTTAGAAATGGAAGACATGTGCCCAAGCGTTAGGGATGGGGTGGGATGGCATGAAGGTGAGCGTGGTTCTAAAGGGCAACATGAGGATGCCCCGTGGAGTTGGAATTGTTTAGTATCTTGGCTGTGTCGTTTATACACAAACGGACCAGGTGATAAAAATATATAGAACATACACATAAATGAATAAAAGCAAAACTAGGAAAATCTGGATAAGATCAGTGGATTGCATAGATGTAATATCCGGGTTAGGAGGATATTATGCTATAGTTTTGCAAAATGTCATCCTTGGGTTCTCTCTGTTATTTCCTACAACTGCATATGAATGTACAGCTACTTCAATAAAAACAGCAGTACCAAGAGGAGAATAGTAATGGTTTATTACTGTGAATATAAAAAGTATCCATAGGGCCATGATACAAAGATCAGGAAACAAAGTATTTAAAGAAGAACTTTTCCCCAACATGTATGTACTTTGCTCTAAGACCCCCTAAAAATATAAAAGTAATGATAGAATCTCTATTTTGCAATCATCAATGTGCTATTTAACTAGGTAAGGTTCATCAATAGGTACTTAATCTATTGGGTGTAAGTTTGTGAGGAACAAAATGTTAATTACAAATGTTTACAACAAGGTAATGTGACAAAATCTACCATATCCAGGTAACTAAAGCTATCATTGCCCATAAGAAGACAAATCGGCATTGTGTATCTTCTCATGTCAGGCTGTAAGAAATACATACATGTAGACATTCTTGGAAAGATGTTTAATCCGAGGAAGGAAAAACAACAAATCCAGCTTGGAGGATATTATAAGAGACAAGTTTCTAAACTCTTCCAGAATATCGATATTTTGAAAGACAAAAGAAATATGAAAAAAAGCAGGTAGATAAATTAATCAAAGGAGACTAAAGAGATAGGATGACCAAATGCAGTAAGTGTTTAAGTGTTTAAGAGATGAAGTCTCATTATATTATGTTGCCCTGGTTGGCCCCGAACTTCTGGTCTCAGCTTCCAAAGTAGCTGGGACTATAGGCATGCACCACCATGCCTAGCAAATGAGTGGTTCTTAACTGAAATCTGGAGGGAAAAAAAATTGCTATAGGTTAGTTGTGAGAAAAGGAACCAACAAATGTGCCTGTATTCTTTTATCAGTATTAAATATGTTGGTTGTGATCATGGTATTGCATTTATGTAAGTGAAGGTTTTTTAATTAGAAGAGATGCTGAAATATATAGGGTAGGTATCAGCAAGTCTGCCACTCACTTTCAAAGATTCAGTAAAAAGTACAGTTAGGAAGACAGAGACATGGAGAGGAAAGAGAAGTAAATATTATAAAATATTAACTGCTGAGTTCGAGTGTAAATGGATTTTTATTCTATTTCTTCAGGTTTTCTGTATTTGTAATTTTTTAAAAATTAAAACAAATCCAGTGATTATAATATCCCTAAAGAAATAAAAATGCACTGGCATCTTTGCTCCAAACAGTTTAAATGAGGGTGGCTAAAGACAAAAGAACATGCAGTCTCACATCTCAAATAATTATTCTGCAGAATCTTTTTGTGTGTGTTTTTCACTCTGCTGCTTGTGCACAGCAAGATGGCTGGGGTAGCAGTTGGATGTTTGGGAAATTTAGATCCTCTATCACTAGACACTGTTATCACTAAGGAGCTAGTTGAAAATTCAAGCCAGGAGACCACATTCTAAAATAATGGTAATTTTGAGCCAGCATGCTCATTGCAGAGATTCTCAAGCAATGTAATTAGTATGGGCAGCTAATATCTAGCTCATAAGTCGAGTAATGATTGTGTTAGGTGCAGGAAGAAACCACAATGAAAACAAGCTTAAATTACTGTCATAGTTTAAGCATCTGCTTCTTTAAAAATGTAAATTCCTGGGCCCTGTTCCAGATTTAATGAATTAAAAAGTCCGTGGGTGGCTCCACAGTCTAAATTTTTATCCGGTTTTTCCAATAACATTTATTAGCTAAGGTTTTATAAGCAACTGGCATAAGGTGTTATTGCTATTGTTCAAATACAAAAAATGAATCTGATTAAATTTTCCCATGAAATATTTTTGTAATCAGTTTAGTCAATGATTAAGCAGAAATTTTTCTGTGGAACAGCATTAGAACTACTTCGTATTTATTTTGTCATTAGGTTGAGTTGATTTTTTATGAATATAAGCAGAAAGCACATTTTGAAGCAAGTGGAGGAGCATACTGTTACACTGATTTGTTACTGGGGGATGCTGGCATTGACGAGTCCACTGTTAAGCAATAAATATTCGTATCACCTAAAGAAAAGCATTCTGAAAGAGAGATCAGATTGCTAGTTATATTTCTTTATATGGTCTTAGAAAAAGGAAATATTTTTTAGTGTCTTGCTAGTCCTAATAACAAGTAAAGAAAGGATCATGACTGCACAAAAAATCAGATACCAATCTGGGTCCAACTACCCTGTCCCTTACTCTCTGCGGTCCCAGTCTCTCTCTGACCCCAGTGTTAGATGCTGTTGCTTTTGTCATTCAGCAAACAGGAGTTTAAGTTTCTGCTAGAAGCAGGGTAGTTTTTCACTTGTTTCTGACATGCAAAAAGGAACTGACACTTTCCTAAAGCTGTTTTGCAGATTTGGAAACATAGACTCCAAATGGCTATGCAAATTATCTAAGGGCATACAACCGAACATAGCAAAGGGTACATCTTTTTTTTTTTTTTTTAAATTGAACTTTAGGTTCTGGGGTACATGTGCAGATCATGCAGGATTGTTGCATAGGTACACACATGGCAATGTGGTTTGCTGCCTCCATCCCTCTGTCACCTACATCTGGCATTTCTCCCCATGTTATCCCTCCCCAACCTCCCCACCCTGCCCCCGCTGTCCCTTCCTTGGCCCCCCCAACAGACCCCAGTGTATGATGCTCCCCTCCCTGTGTCCATGTGTTCTCATTGCTCAATACCCGCCTGTGAGTGAGAACATGCAGTGTTTGATTTTCTGTTCTTGTGTCAGTTTGCTGAGAATGATGGTTTCCAGATTCATCCACGTCCCTACAAAAGACAAACTCATCCTTTTTTATGGCTGCATAGTATTCCATGGTGTATATGTGCCACATCTTCCCTGTCTAGTCTATCATTGATGGGCATTTGGGTTGGTTCCATGTCTTTGCTATTGTAAACAGTGCCTCTATGAACATACATTTGCATGTGTCTTTATAATAGAACGATTTATAATCCTTTGGGGATATACCCAGTAATGGGATTGCTGGGTCAAATGGAATTTCTATTTCTAGGTCCTTGAGGAAGCACCACACTGTTTTCCACAGTGGTTGAACTGGTACTTTTGTTATACAGTTGTACTTATCATAAAATAAGAATGAGATGAATACCACACATCAGGGAAACAAAATTTTAAGGGATTTTGAGGACTATGAGATTGTCTTTGAGATGTATTTTCAGAATGTATTTTGAAAGAAAGAGAATTAACAAAGAGTGGGGAATACCAGATTGAGGCAATATTTTGCACATGATTGTGAATTACAATATTTCAGCCACTGGCAATAAGAGAATTGTACTGTAAATGGCAAGAGGGCCACACCTGACCTGGTGTGCAAAGGGCTAGTAGGTCAGCTAAAGTGTGCAGGTCATCCTGGGCAGTGTGGAGATGTTGTAAGCCTTTGTCTGTTTACTACAACTTTGCTGCAGGCTAATCTGACATTTGCATATGCAACAAAATGAGCAGAAAGGCTGGAGCCAGGGAAACTGGGTAAAATGTTATTTAAGAAAGGGGCCTTAACTCAAGGTGCTCATGGTTACCTGGAGAAATAGGCGGTGACCCTCATCATCAATTAATAGGGTCCTGATCCAGCTGTAACAATCAGAGGAGGACATGGGACTTTGGGGAGATAATTCCACTCTTGCTTAGTTTTGGGATAAGAAAGAAATAGGAAAATAACAGGGTAGAGAAACTAACTTTGATATTCCTCAGCCAATTAATTATGCTGTGTCTCATGCTCTGTCGACTTTCCAGTTTTCTTTTCCCTTCTTTTCTCTGTCTTTCCTTCCCCTTCTTTCCTCCCCACTTTCTTTCTTGTTTCCTTCCTGTGTTTATCAGTCACCTCTACACATTGAATGCCATGCTTTTGTTAGGCCCTAACTGGTATGGAATCCCATAATACAGAAGGCATTCATTAGGATTCTGTAACACCCTAACAGACAGCAGTGTATGAAAGGTATTATAAGAACCATGGAAAGTCTGCACAAGGACTCAAAGAAGAGTTGACCAGGTTTTCAGAAAGCTATGAAAAGGAAAACTGGGAAAGACTTTATAAAGAAGATGGGTGAGAACCCAGCTCTGCCAAATCCGCAGGAGCCCTCCCTTCCTCATCAGCAAGTCAAGGACTCCGCAGAATCCCTCCATGGCCTAATCAAGTGTGGACTCTTGATTTGGATTTCTCAGGCCCCAGAAGGGTTCTTCAGTGCTGTAAAGGGTTTTCTCTAAGACAGCAGAGGATCTGAAGATACTTAGATCTATTTTTTCAAGTTTTGTTTTAAGACAGTGGAGAAGTAGCTCTTAAGAGTCTAGGATTCCATTTAGATGGGGGATCATTGAAGAGACAGACACTCATAAAAAGCTTTTTCGTGGTTCATCTATTCTTCCTAGCTTCTGCTACTATGCCTCTTTGACTTGTATCTCCTAGACTACAGGAAAAAGAACACAGAATTTGAAATTTAAAGTCTTCAATTTATGCCCCAGTTCCATTTACAAACAGCTTTTGATTTGACCCTCAGTTTCTTCAGCTATTAAACATGAAAAAAAAAAAAAAAAACCTCCCAGGATGAGAAATATCAAATGAGAAGAATGTACTTTTTCAACTGTACAACATTATGTTAATATTACTTTTAATTGCTTTATAAAACCCCATTTCTAACTAGCTATCATTTCTTTCGTGAGATTAGGCTGTTTGTATATATAAAAACAAGTACATTTATATACAGCGTCTATTAACATACATTTTCATTAAACAGTCATCATATCCTTTAGAGAATGGTTCTGGATCCTTTTTCAAGCTATTACCATCGAAGAACCACAGATGAACCAGGAATAAATCATTTAAGAGTTCACATAAGAACTAGTACCGTAAACTAAACCACAAACCAATAATGTGCTTCAAATTAATCTGTTAAAGCAAATCGAAGCCAAATATTCAGTTTCTTTGACTCAAACTTGATCTGATACAAACTGGAAAAGCTATTACTAAATACTTAAACCTGGAAATAAATAGATGTGATTTTCTAATATTATAACCGAAAGAATATACCCCAATCAACGCTTCACAAACTTGTTTCTTTGAAAATAAAAATCACCCGATGCATTTGAAAAGGGCACAGATTTCTGGGCCTCATCCTCACTCAGAATCAGAAAAGAGACACTGGAATCCACATTTTATGTCATAGGCCAGATAATTCTTATAACCAGGGAAGTGTATGGCAAGGTGCTCTAAGGAAGGACTGGCAAACTGGCTCACAGCTTGTGGCCTGTTTCTGTAAATAAAGTTTTATTAGAATACAGTCATACCCATTTGTTACATATTATCTTATCACCGCTTCTGCAACCACAACAACGAAGTTGAATAGTTTCAACAGAGACTTTGACACAAACTAAAATGTTTACTATCTGTCTCTTTATAGAAGAAGTTTGCCAACTTCTACTCTAAAGAAACATCAAAGGCAATAGGAAGAATATTGATCAGGGAATTAGGAGCTCTGAGTTCTATCAAACAGCAGTGGGCCTAGAGTAAGATGCTCAACTTTTTGAAACCAAGGTATGTTATCAATAAACAGTTGAGGACAGTCATAATATAGATCTCCTATCCTTACGAGATCATAGAAATAAGAAGTCATTTTTCAAAAACTTAAAAGTTTGCCAACCAAAATGTCAAGGACCTTTGATTTTTTTTTTTTTTTTTTGCTGAAAGTATTATTAAACTGCCAAAATAAATATATAACTCAATGTTAATCAAAGGCTTTCAAAGGCACCTATCTATCCCTTTGCTGGTTTTATATAAATATATACATATTTATATTTATATAAAACAATATATATATTTTAAAGATATATACATTTTTAAAATATATATTTTTTTAAAATATATATATTTAAAAAATATATATATATATATATATTTTGTACCTTAGGTTCTGGGGTACATATGCCGATCATGCAGGATAGGTACATACTGGTTTTAAAAAGAGAGACAACTTTATAATTTTCTAAGTGGTAGAACTTGTCTTTTAAAACTTGTATATGTGGAGAGATTTAAGTAAAATGGTTTTTGGTGATAAAATGTTTGTGACCCAATAGATTAGACATTCTCTCAGGTCCTTTTCAACTCCAAAATTCTTTGAACACCAATGTACCACATGAAAACTTCAAAGTTATTATGATGACTTTTCTTTCTCTCTGAATGATGACAGAGGGATGAAACATTTGTAGGGGAAGGAGTGGAGGGAGCGGAGACGGTATTTAAAACAAAGATAAAATGGAATTATGTAGACTCATACGTTTGGTAATCACTGAATTAAATAAGGATAAAAGTGTCTTTTTATTGCCTTTTACTCTCTTTTTAAAGCCTTTAATATGCAAATGTGCCTGATGAATTTTCAAAAAAAGGGAGACATATTACATTGCATTTCCTAAACTCATATGACTGTGAAAATTGATTTTGCTGAACATCTCTTGTGACCTCTTTGTCAATGAAAACACTGCTTTAAATAATAATCAGCAGTGGGTTGTCGTTTAGGTACATTTATGGCAAGTGAAAGGCAAGAATAACCTGGCTAAGACAGATCACAGGGTGTACAGAGCGGCGGCCAGGCTTGGGGAGCTCCCTGCTGACGGCTACAAACATACTATAAACATACCATCCACTCCATCAAAATCAATTCACTTCATTAACTTATACCCTCACTTCTTAGGCTGCATTTTGCCTTTTCATCATTTTTTGGCCTTTCAGCTGACTTTAAACTTCATTGAACCAGATTTCCTTTGCATAAATGTACGTACTCTGCAGTACTGGAACCCAAAATGTGACTTATAATCATTGTTATCTCTAGCATCTCTGATCATAAGTTTAAGGCGAATACTGACAGTTGCAAAGACTGATACAGTAACTGTAAGGAGCAGCAGCTAGTAGAAGGGAGAGGGAACATAAGCAGGTCTTTGAAGGCAGCACATCAATGTTACCCCAGAAAGCAGAGCCCAAGGCAAACAACTCTGGTCACTAAGACAAGTCTTCTTTGCTGTTGTCCTTCTAGGACATTCATGAGTGAAGTTAAATGTGGCAGAAATCAACTTTTGGCCAGCACAGACATACCTTGTTAACTATTTGTGAGCCATGCCTGGATGGCTTCCTTTCTCTTTAGTAGTTCACAGAGAATCCTCCAAGAGGCCATATGCATGGACAGAAGAAAGGTGCCAGAGCATTAATTAAGGACATGTGGCAAGGGAGTCTGTACCACCTGTCCTCATAATAGCTTGTGACATCTGTACTAGTTAGGGCTTGATCCCAAATAGTCCAGTATAAAGTGGACTGCTGCTATGTCCACCTCATTTTAAGATTTGGTCAGTTTATCCAACTTACAAAGGGTGACTTCTGTCACACAGGCACTTGGTACCCCATGGTCCAATAATCCGTCCCCACTAGTGTCAGAATCATGCTACAGGCAATTTTACAATGGAGAACAGTTCTCCATAAAAGGCATGAACTCCTTCCAAATTTCTAGGTATCTGCATTATAGAATCCTTATTGGGGCTTGCTGGAGACCTCTACTCACCATTTTTTCCATACCGCAGACATCAGCAACACTATCATCTCTACTCTGTCACAGACTTCCAGGGACAGGAAGGTTGCAGCAAAGCCAGCATATGCTGAAGACCCTTCCCGGCTCTGGACGCCACTAAAAATGGGCAACCTTCTAAGTAAAGCAGTAAATGCACTGAAAAAATGTTCTGAAATATTATGATATATGTTGTTTCCAAAATCCAAGAAACCCCCAATATTGTACCTCTTTCTTAGTGGTTGGAGATGCTGAGTGTAACATTGAGTCCTCTGTCTGGGTAGAGAACTCTAGGTATATAGCTACTGAGGAGCCCAACACATTTTTTCCACCTGTACCACATTTCAGTTCACCACAAGAGGAAGTGTTGGTAATTGTGATGGTACCACATGCCCAGAGTGACCACCATGTGCTTATAACCAGAAATCAGATCCTCACTGCCATCAGGTACAGGAGTAATCCAGCTCCCAAACATCTGTCCTGAGGGTGAATTGTCTAAAGCAATTCACAGTTCCATGGCAACATAAATAGTTAATGCAAAGCCCGAAGCAAAAGGCGTAAGTGGTACCACTTTATTAGCTAGAGCAATTACGGAAGAAGCGGGTAAGGGACAAGGAAGAAAGAGAAAGCCCATATTGGTGTATTATTAAGCTTATACAGCTCTCTGAGCAAAACATTTCTCAGTCTTGCACAATTGTCTTGAAAAATGCCACAAAACTATGTCTCAAGCCAATCCATATGAGGAGAAAAAAAAATAAAAAGATAAATATTGAATCTCTGGTTTCCACCAGAGTGTTAATGTCCCTACACTTTCTGGTTGTCCATGCATAAGTACCCATCTGGGTCTCATGAAAGTAAGCCCTGGTGTCAACACGAAAGCCACGGAACAGAAGTAAGAGCCACAGAATGTGTGCACTGCACGTTTGCACCTGGGTCGTGTCAACTGGTGGCCACCAGGGGCTGGCAGCTACAGCAGTAAATAGCTAAGAGACAGGTGTGCCTGGCTGTCTGCAGCAGGAAGAAGCCAGTGAACATGGAGAAAATTAAGAAGGGGATTGCTCAGGGAGGAAATTATGCACATAGGTGGAAAGAGTTTACTTAGAAGGAAAGACATTTTAAGAAAGGGAAAATAAATCACAAAATACCAAGGATGTTTGATTTTACCCGTAATAAGTAAAGGAATCTGCTAACAATTGGGTAAGAGTAGTTAAAGCATGAAGATTATTTCAGCTTTGGAACACCTCATGAGGATGTGTGCTAGGAAATCAATGCCAGATGAATCCAAGGAAATCAAAGCAGCAGTAAGGATCTAATGTCACTATAACATGATTGTTTGACTTTTAAAGCATGAAGCTCTTAGAAGAGAATAAAGCTGTTCACAGGAAAGTAGATTTTATTATCCATACACCATGCATTGTAGAAGGCTAACGGAAGACGGGAACCAAGAGAGTTTCCATCTTTCACATGGTAGTTAGGAAAGACCTAGAAGGCCAGTCACGGTGGCTCATGCCTGAAATGCCAGCACTTTGGGAGGCCGAGGCAGGCAGATCACTTGAGGTTAAGAGTTTGAGACCAGCCTGGCCAACTTGGGGAAACCTGTCTCTACTAAAAATTAAAAAATTAGCTGGGTATGTTGGCGCATGCCTGTAATCCCAGCTACTTGGGAGGCTGAGGCAGAAGAATCTCTTGAACCCAGGAGGTGGAAGTTGCAGTGAGTCAAGGTTGTAACCACTGCACTCAAGCCTGGGTGACAGAGCCAGACTCTGTCTCAAAAAAAAAAAAAAGGCCCTAGAAAAGCTAAAGTGACTTTGAGAAAAAGGGCTTGTACCACCCAATTTCAAGCCTTACTATAAAGCTGTAGCGAATTAAGAGAGAGTGATTTGGGCATAAAGACAGACATATGGATCAAGGAAGCAAAACAGATAATCCATAAAGGGACTCACATGTCAATAACTGATGGATTTTTAAAAGGATTTTATATTTCGTAGAAAAAAATAGTCTATTTAAAACATGGTGATGAACAACTGCATTTACACTGAAAAAAGTGAACCTTGACTGGGTCTTGACCCTACACAAAAAAGTGTACTTGCAATTGATGATAGACCTACATGTACAAGCCTGTCTCCACACTTCCAGCCACTCTTCCCTCACTCTTGTACAGCCACACTGGCCATTCTCGCTGTCTTGGCATTTGTAGTTCCTCCTGCCTGGAATCTCCAGTTCTTCCCACACGTCACTCCCCTGCTTACTTCAGGTCTTTGTTCAGTTATCACCATCTCATTTCCCTGTGGTCACTGAAAAATGTCTCTACTTCCAGTCACTTTCCAAACTCTTACCCTGCCTTATTTTTGTTCATTGCACTTATCTGAAATTACATATTTATTTGTTTATTTGTTGTCTTCTCATCTAGAAAGTTCCCTCAGAGTCTGGGCTTTACTTCTCTTGTTCATTTCTCTAAGTCCAAGCAAAGAGTCTGCAGCCAATAAATATTTATTGAATAAATAAATACTATCCAATACATTATTTCTGGTGAACAAAAATTTCTCCCTCTCCTTATACAGTATTCAATTCACAGAAAAGGAATAAGTATTAAAGATCACCTTATCTAATTCACTTGTTCTACTTGTGAGCTGGAAATCTTGTGACATGCTGAAGTCACAACTTAAGATTGTGAAGATTCAAGTATCTTACAACTCTTATTTCCTTCAACATGGCAAAAAGCATGATCAGTTTTTAAATTTCTTTGCTGGGGAGTAGGGTTACTTTCAAATGGTATACAAAAGTATGCAAAAGTACACAAAAGTTTTAAAGTGTTCTAGAGTTGTATAAAGAGAAAATTTCATATGAATTTTATGATATGTAAGTGAAGAGGCATCATTATTTCCACACTTAGAGATAAGCCTAGGTATCTAACTGGCTTACCCAAGACAGTACTACCATTTTGTACTGGACATGGTGCTGAACTCAAGTCAATTAATTTCATTTTCAGAGACTTCATGTTCAGACTAATTTTTCAGAGAAGATATGAAACCATTCTGTACTTTCTTTTTTTGGTCTGGGAGATAACTTTCTTATATTCCTTTAGTTATGATTAGATCAAAGTCACTGTTAAATTAGTAGTCTTTTTTTTCATTTGTTTTTTTATAAGACTTTCAATATTACCTTTTCATATTTATACTCTTCTTGTTCCTCTAAATCCTAAAACCATGGTAAGCCAAGGAGAGGCCACTTTAAATTCCGTTTCCTTTACTCAATACTTAGTAGAGGACTTTATTGACTTGAAATATTTGTTAAATGATTTCACAATGATGGCTTCAACATATACTACTCATCATGATATGTCTCCACTAAGCATACATTTTGCCAGACTTTGAGAGTGAAAATGGCACCCTGGCCATCACTGAGTAATTAGTTGGATGGTTTCCTCTCATTCAATAAGTAAACTTCTGTTTTATAATTTAAAATATATTTAGATGGGTTCTGCTTTCTGTAAAATAGGCTTGAAAGAAAAACAAAATTAGAAATTCTTGATTAAAGTTATATAACTTTATGGCCAAAATAACTCATAAGTTAGATGTTGGCTGTAAGATACACTAGGAAGATACACGGAAACACACAGGCAGAATATGTTCTGCAAGACAAAACCAGCTACATTTTCAGAAAGCTTAGCTTCCCGGTTAACAGTATACACTTTGCATAGGAATTCTGAGGTTTGAGTTCTTGCTCTGTCACTAATGAGATGTATGAGCTTCAACAATTTCTAAAATTATCATACCATGAGATTTTCTCATTCGTAAAATGGGTGTGAATAATATTCTCTGCATCTGATTATTGTGAAGAAAAGTAATTCACATCTTCCAGGCATACTGACAAGTAGAATATGCTTAATAATTATTAGCTGTTGTTATTCTTGTGAGGACATTACATGTACTCTGGGAAGAAAACAATTAAAACAATAGCTCTTGACAAATCAATGAAAGACATAGATACATAAATGAGAAAAGAAGTCAGGGAATACATGGGTTCCATAAAGTCCATGCGTGGATCAGACATGGAGAATCTCTGATTTACAGCTGTGAGTTTGGCAACTGCTGTTGAATGGAGGAAAGACTTGGCTGCCATCAGTGTAAACCACGGTGTTCCCAGGACGTAAAAACTGAGGACTCGGGGGAGGCCACAGAGGATGGTGTCTGATCACAGTGGTTTCTATGGGTACTTATGTCTTACAAGTGATGTCAAAACTAAGTGCCATCAGAAAGAAAATATATTACTGTGGCTTCCTGAATTGGCTGGATTCTAATACATATTTTGTCTTGTTCCAAATGATGATTCTTTTTATATTTATTGCATGGAAATTTGTAGGATGTATGCAGATACAAATATATCAATGTATGTTTTTGAACAAAATACTGAAAAGTGGCTTACTGAAATTGTATATTTCTAAATATAGAAACACACCAAAAGAGACTTTACTCTCAATCATCTTGCTACCGACCAAGAGGATGGTACCTTCTGCTACAATAATCTTAGTCATCAGAGACCACTAGGTGACTTTAATTTTTAAAATTTATACCTGTGTGAGGAGGTGGACCCAGGTTCCTTCCTATATACAGTATTCTTATACACTGATGTTATCTTCAAGATAACAGACTCCCTTAATCCTAGAATTTAGAAGTCTGTTTTAGTAGTTTAGAGGCAAAAATACTGGAACTCAGACTTTTGGAAAATTGTGAATAATAAGTTTCAGATGGAAAACTCAGAACAAAATGAGAGTTACATATATTAAAAACTAGAAGATTCATGAAACTATTCTTAAGACACACACAGCAAGAAAACCTAAGTGTTGATTACACTATATGTTACACTCAATTTCCCATTGTCAAAGGCTCTACCATCTGTTTACTGAGCCAATATGTCTCCTAAGACAAATGAACCAAATCTGGTGTGTTAGTGATAAAGTTTATACCAAGTTTTTATACTATTTTTGTGTGGTCATCAAGGGAAATACAAATGCATTTATTAAATTACTAATAGTGGTAAACATTTTTTACAATTTAAGGATGAATATTTAGAATTTTTGACAATGGCATTCATTCATATTGTCAAGAAAATATATTAATATTTGAATGCTTAAGGCATATAATAAATCAAAAATTAGTCACATAACCAACATAAAGATTTTCAAATAGAGTCAATGTGACTTGTGATAAAAAGAATTAGAGATGAAAGTGAGCAGGCTTACATAAACAAATGTATTTTCAGGGAAGAGGTTTGTGAACTCTAGAAGATAGTGCTTGGATTTTTGGATACTTTGTCTAATGGATGTACACATGTCCATTTGTTAGCAGTAGTTTTCAGGTCAGATGGTTTTATACATGAATTATTTCTTTTTCCTGTGCATGTATTTATGATATTGAACATCTAATATTGTGGAGAAGAACATCTGAACAATCTGTGACATGTTCTAGCTACAGTAATGTGCTCATACTCATCTCTCCATTGGTAGGGTGAGTTTCTCAGTCAGTAATGATTAAAGAGCCCTGAAAGAGACAAGGGTTGGATTGGTTAGTCTGCTTGCAGGATTACATACTGTACATGACTCAGCTGGCCAAACTGAGGTTGAACAGTGACAGATGGGTAAAGCTGGAGTTTCATGGTAGGTGCAATGAATTTTCATGCTATTCATGGAAGGTCTCCTGGGCCCAGCTGGTCACACATTAACTGATGGTGTCTCAAATTCCACTTTCAAATCACTGTCAGAATTCTGTTGGCTGGCAATACTCTAAGGAATCCAGCAGCCTCAAAAGACATTAGGTTTATAAATTATCAATTATATCATCTCCAAACCCATAATGAAGTTGGGAGAACTTCCTCACACAAAGAGATAATGAGCAAACGTGTTTTCTTATACTGTCTACATTTTGTGTATATTTTTTGAATGCTTGATCCAGGAGGAATACTGTAAAATATGCTGAAATGCAAAAATAACTGATTTCTTTTAAGAAGACATAGTTAAAAATACCTTATCTCTAGCTATGAATAGAAATAATATCCAGGCAAATAAGTATCCCCCTAATTCAATGAGAAATATAACATCTTGAATGCAAATTGTTAAATAATTTGAGTGAACTCCTCAGGTTTTCAAGCTTCTTCTCAGTTACTTGCATTCTAAACTTGGCAAGTTACTTGGGGAACCTATTTTTTATAGCCTGAAGTAGCTATATTAAGAAAATGCCAATAAATTTATACTTTACTGAATAAGACAAAAAATGCTCAGCAATACCAAAAGTATTTTACAGAAGCATTTCATGGGAATTCAGTAACGATTTGTATTATGCAGTGCAATACATCCAGTCACAGTATAATTTGACCATTCAACAAAGAACAAATAAATCCAAACTAATGCCTGGGGCTTTGAAAATAGCAACGAATATAATGACTAATGCTTTGTGAAACTTGTGGCACATTTTTCTCAAGAAGAATTATATATATACCCCCCATTATTGTTTCGACTTTTTATAGCACTTTATATGGTAACAGCAACTTTCTTACTCTACACTCAGCCCTTTGGCTGTATTCTGACAGTCTATTTGTGTTCTGATTTCATGAATAATGAATGAATGAAAGTGAAGAAATATATAGCTCTCCTCACTCATGCAAAAAATTTTAAAGTGAAACGCATTTTAACATAAGTGCTACTAAATGTAAAAATCCAAGGGAATTAAAATGTGATAAGGTGGGACATTCCTTGTTTTAATTTCAAAAAAGCATAGTATAATAAAAGGAACAATGGAATCAGGAGACCCATAATCAATTTTCCAGTTGGTTTTTGAAATATCACACGTAAAATGGTCAAGTTAGGTCTTTCTGGCCTTTCTCAGTTACTTGCTGTTGGCATGTAGAGATATATGCTAGGTGACTATGTGTACAGAGTAGGCTTATATTACCTAATAGGTTTTCATTATGAATTAATACATTATTTAAAAAACTATCATAAAATTCAGAGTCAACAGTATATTACAGTTTCTGCTGGAAGGACTGAGGGTATGTTAAAGGCCATAAGCACATTGGGAAGCTGAGGCAGGCGGATCACCTGAGGCCAGGAGTTTGACACATGCCTGGCCAACATAATGAAACCCTGTCTCTACTAAAAAACACAAAAAATTAGCACCTGTAATCCCAGCTACAGTGGGAGGCTGAGGCAGGAGAATCGCTTGAACCCAGGAGGTAGAAGTTGCAGTGAGCTGAGGTCATCACATCACTGCACTCCAGCCTGGACAGCCAGACTCCATCTTAAAAAAAAAAAAAAAAAAAAAGGCCATAGGGCTGAAGGAGGGTTTGTGCTGGGAAGCAGAATCCTGATGACTTGCTCACCACTCCTGAAATGGAGGAGGAGTCAGTCTTTCAAGGTGGAAATGATCAGTCCGTTAAGATGAAAACAGTCCTTTGAGCTGTGACTGGAGTTATAACATACATTTCATTTTATTAACTAGTTTCTTAGTGCCAAGTCTTAATAATGTTTTTATTCCACTTGCAAAAAAATTAACATTAGAAAACATTTATGTTGCAAATTTCTCTTTCAATAAAAGTGCCAGACGCAGGAAGAGAGAAAGATGTTGGGGAAAAAGAGCCTGTCAGACTGCCACTCTTTTAATTAGACGCCATATGTGGGATGTGCAACACATCAGTTATAAGTACGATACATGGCCATTTAGTAGGATTGAAAGAAATAAGCAACTATAATATTTGATATCTTATTCGAAACTTCGCCAAACCTCCATCTGAACCCTCATACATTGAGCAAATTACAGAAACATTGCTACTTGCTGTGCACTAAAGGTCACAACAGTCTTCTGGATTGCTCCATCAACACCATACAAATGAACCTCTGCATAGACGTGAAGCTGCCTGAACTCTCTCCGAACAGCTGCCAGGTTAATTTGGCAGTAACTGTGATCCTCAAACTGGCCAACCCTCAACATGTCCCTCTGATGGGCTAGGAGACCTTAGAACATTTCAGCCTTTGTGACTAAATTGACACTTTTTGATACTGTGTGGTCAACTCTCCAGCCAGGGGCTAGGTGCTCTCTGTAACTTGGATAAGCTGGATTCTTTGGATGAGCACTTAAACCTGGATTATCTGTGGCTTGCATATGGTTCCAACACCAGCTCCAGCTTACACAGCCTTCAATGAACTCTTAATGTACATGCATCCTACTCCAGTCCATCCAAGAAGTTTCTGTAATTTGCTCAATGTACGAGGGTTCAGATGGAGGTTTGGCGAAGTTTTGAATAAGATATCAAATATTATGGTTGCTTATTTCTTTCAATCTTACTTTCAATCTTCCTACATAAAGGTGTGAATTACTCTCATACCTAGTTTTAAGGCCTCCCCAAACTAACAAATGCTATAATTGTTTCCATATGTCCCTACAGAACTACAGTTTAGGGATATGTTCAGAGACGTTTACAAAGGTATTCATAAATCAAAATACATTTAGGAAAAGTTTCATACCATATCCCTCTTGGAGGAACATAGCTTATCATAACATACTAACTGCTCTGAGGAGTTCTACAGTAGATAAAATTGTCCTACTCTGTTTAGTCCAACATTCCCCAAATATATATTATATATGTGTGTGTGCATATATAAAAAAATCTATATCTCATATATGTGTATATATATACACACATATACATATATATACACACATACACACACACACACACACACACACACACACACACATATATATATATATTTGATACATATATGTATTTGAGACAGAGTCTCACTCTGTCACCCAGGCTAAAGCGTGATCTTGGCTCACTGCAACTTCTGCCTCCCAGTTTCCAGAGATTCTTGTGCCTCAGCCTTCCAAGTAGCTGGGATTACATGCATGGACCACCAAGCCTGGCTAACTTTTATATTTTAGTAAAGATGGGGTTTCACCAGGTTTGCCAGGCTGGTCTCAAACTCCTGGCCTCAAGTGCCCCATCTGCTTCGGCCTCCCAAAGTGCTGGGATTACAGGTGGAATCCACCACACCCAGCGTCCCCAAACATTTGATCACACAGCAACCCTTTCTTCAATCCGGCTATTTACCTTGCAAACAATGAGTGGTTTACAGAAGACAATTTGGGGGAGCACTGCGATAAAACAAGTTTCCTCAAATTTTGTTTATAAAGAAATAAGGAAAAATTGACTCTACAGGAATCATTTTAGGAAACAATGTTTTTTGTACATGATAGATAAAATTCATTTAAAGGATAAAATGAGGATTTTGTCTATTTTATGCAGTTTTATGAAGTGACATCTCTGTATTTTACATACAAAGGTAAGTTGTGGATAATAATATTGAAAAAGAGTGCTGTCCCAAAAGATACATTTCATTAAGTTTCTAAGATTGCTATTTTTCAAATTTCTTCATCCTCATACTTGATCAATTTGACATCCAGGACATTAGTGCTTTGAAGACCTTAGAAAAGTTTAGGAAGGTAAATTATTTATAAATTATTACACCAGTATCATACTGAACAGTAGAAACATCCCCCTAAAGCACCATGCACACTGCTACAACTTTTGGTTTAAACATATCTGCAAACAACCAACTGAAATGTCTTTCCTTGGCTGTAACTCAGTCGGCACTCTCTGCACCTGAAGGAGTTTCTCTTCCCTCCCTCCCTCCTTTCTTCCCTTCTTTCCTTCCTGGGTTTCTCTTTGCTCCCTTGCTCCCTTCCTCCCTTACTTCCTCCCTCCCTTCTTCCCTTCCTCCCTTCCTTCCCGGGTTTCTCCTCCCTCCCTTTCTTGGCACTGATTTTCTCAGTTGTTATGAATGCTGGATTAAACAGGGTACGACAAATATGAATCAGGCATTGGGCCACGACTGCAGGACTCCATGCTCTTCGATACCTGTCCGTCTCACTATGCACGAGTCTTAACTTCCTCTCAGCTTGACTATACTTTGTTCATTGCAGCACTGTTTACAATAGCAAAGACCTGGAACCAACCCAAATGCCCATCGATGATAGACTGGACAGGGAAAATGTGGCACATATACACCATGGAATATTATGCGGCCATCAAAACGATGAGTTTGTGTCCTTTGTAGGGACATGGATGAACCTGGAAACCATCATTCTCAGCAAACTGACAGAAGAGCAGAAGATCAAACACTGCATGTTCTCACTCATAGGCGGGTGTTGAACAATGAGAACACATGGACACAGGGAGGGGAGCACTACACACTGGGGTCAGTTGGGGGGAAATAGGGGTGGGATGGTGGGGGGTGGGGAGTTGGGGAGAGATAGCAAGGGGAGAGATGCCAGATGTAGGTGATGGGGAGGAAGGCAGCAAATCATACTGCCACGTGTGTACCTATGCAACAATCTTGCATGTTCTTCACATGTACCCCCAAACCTAAAATGCAATAAAAAATGGAAAAAAAAGAAAAAGAAAAAAGAAAAACTTCTTAGGTACTTCTAGGCCTGATCTCTCTCTCCCTAGTCCTTGTAAATCCAGGCAGCCTAACCACAGAGGCCCCATCCCTTTCCTTCCTTGGAGCATTTACTATAGAAAACTGGTAACTATAATTGCCTCTTTGAGACAAAAATCTTTTTAAAACCTTTTGCCAGTTTTGCAAGCCGGAATGTCTTTCTCAAAGAACTGGGAACCATCCCTTTGAAACACTAAGTAATCCAAGACGACAGTGCCGCTATTTCCCAGTCTCTGTGAAGGGGTAAGGGTCTAACTTTGATGAGCATCTCGATCCAAAGTGTAAAACTATCTCCTGTCGTGAAGATATGAGAAAGTGCTTTTCCTTTGGTTAAGACCAGTTTTTCCTGCCTCAATTTTCTTGGCACCATTTATCAGGAAGTTATTAAACATTCTGCTTACTTGTGCATATTCTAGCCTGTTTCCACTGGGTTATAGGCATTTAGCTTATAGCTTTTTGCCAGCATGGATTTTTCTTTACTTGTTTGCAGCTGTCTTCCTAATGTCTTGAATGAAACTTTTACAAGGTTGACCTTCAGTATGTATTTTTTGACTTGATGAATAAAGAAAGGAAGAAAGCTGAATATTTTCTTTTCTCTGGTAATCATCATCAACAGAAGCACATGTGAATGGACCGAGCAGGGGTCTGAAGGAGTCAGGGGAGTGTGGGAAGGGCACAGGCAGTGGTAAGTTTCTCTGCCTGGTAGTCAGTAGTGTTACTAGGCATTGTCTAAAGTTGGGTGTCAGATGCATCTCAGATATGAATTTTAATACAGAGTTGATCTTTACTTTGTCTAGGAGTATAAGGATAGGGCTATATTTCTTTCTATCCCATATCTCAGAATTCCCCTGGTTCTACCCATGAATACACAGACTTATCAACTACACTTTTAGTAACTTTATTATCACTGAGATTATATTTATGCATTAAAAGGTTGAAACAAAAAACAGGTTTCAAAATGAGCAAACCTGAGTTTATGAACATCTTCTCTTAGTCTTCCAATATTTTATGTGAATATTGACTACGTACAGTAAATATGTAAGTTTTTAGAAAAACTTCCTAGGTACCTCTAGGCCTGACCTCTCTCTCCTCAGTCCTTGGAGATCCAGGCAGCCTAACGACAGAGGCCCCATCCCTTCCTTCCCTTGGAGTATTTACTGTAGAAAACTGGTAACTATAATTGCCTCTTTGAGACAAAAATCTTTTTAAAAACTTTTGCCAGTTTTGTAAGCCAGAAATGTCTCTCCCAAACGCCTGGGAACAATCTGTTTGAAATACAGTAATCCAAGAAGACAGAGTCGCTATTTCCCAGTCTCTGTGAGAGGGTAAGGACATAACTTTGATGAGCATCTCGATCCAAACTGTAAAACTTCTGACTTTATGTACCTTCAGAGCAAAAACAAATATTTATTATTAATAACAGACGTGATAAATCTGACTGCAATGCTAGTTTGTTACACGTTGTCCATTATTATGTGTATGGGCTACAGTAAAATATCTTTAAAAGCAGAAGTCTCAACCAAGGTAATTTCAGGGAAGGTCACCCTCACAAGGTGCATCACCAGAGAATTTCATCAAACCACATATTTACTTCCTTGACAAATTCTTATGTAACAAACTTACTCTCTGGCCATAAAACATGCTCCTCTTAGGATGTTATCTCATGAAAATGTAATAAAACAATTCCAACTTATCACCTTAAATGAATTTTAATTTGGTCTTGACACTAATAAATAGAGTTTACAGCATTCTTAGGTCACCTACTGCATTGCTTTATAGCATTTTAAATGGCATTTTGAAGAGTCACCTATGTAGTAAGGACATGGAAGATGCTAGAGAAAACTAGTCTTTAGATCTTCGGTACAGTAACCAAGTTAAGTTGTTCTAGAATGTGTTTCAACTTTCAATATATTCTCATAAATACTTTCATAGTGCTACTTAATACAAATTTATAGGTGATACCCAGTACAGCAGGGCATACAGGTACTTTAAAATAACATTAATCTTCAAAATGCTTGGGAAAGCATGTAAAGAAAAAAAAAAACCAATATGTTTTGGTATAACTCCTGCACCATAAAGTAAAAGAATATACAAAACATGATCCTATACATACAAATTAGGAAGGAACTCGCTTCTAACATGTATGATAAAATGGTTCCAAAGCCAAGATTCATTATAAATTCAATAGTAAACAAAAATGGTATTGCTAACTTAAAAAACGGCCTCATACATATAAGAATTCATTCATTAATTCAAAAATCTGGCTGCTAAAAAGAACCAGGAAGTAATACTCTCCTGAAATACATCTCTGGCTAAGCTTTTGCTCAGCTAATTGTATGCCATTTACAGATCAAATGGGATGGTCAAATGACTAAAGGGACAAATTTTATATTTGTGAAAAATGACACTAAACAGTTTTTAGCAGTGAGACTATAATTACTTTTTCCTTTTATCTGATTACAGAAAAATACAATGAATTACTGTTTTTAAATTACAGAGGAACATAATTTTAAACATAAATATGCTGCTAGCAGGTTTTATAAAAGTGGCTGCAAAATTTTGCTATATCTTATAAATACTTTAAATACTTGCCATTTTCAACTGTGATAGGATCAAAAATGATTGTGAGCTGCTAAGTATATTTGGCATAAACAGATGATAAGATGATTGATAATGAGAATGACGATGTGATAATAAAATGTTTTAAAACTAACCTCTTTATAGATGGGTTTTGGAAAGAGGAAGACAATTTTAGGGTCCAATAAATTAAATGAATAATTTCTAAATTGTTTTTAGATTTATTAAACACTAGAACTCCCCAAGTAAAGAAGTATTATTCATTGCTCCTTACTTTATGTCAAAAAATCAATAGAAGAGAAAGTTTTGTGAAGCCTTAATACTGATCATTACCATTCACTAAAGTTTTACTTGGTGCCAAAGGCTTTATGTCTATCATGTCTACTTGTTACCAACACTATAATTACTCCTTTCTGCATAAGAAAACATGAAAGGTGAAGGTATGCAGTATAGCAGCTACAAGTAGAGGTTCTGGGTAATACTCTCTCAATTCACATCCTGGCTCTAGCACTTACTAATTGTGTGATTGTAATCTTTCTGTGTTTTTGTTTCATCCTCCTAAAGTGAAAATAATGACATTTATAAGAGTGTTGTGAGAATGATTATGAGATTCAAATGAGTTCAAAGTGTAGGACACAGTAAGAGAAACACAGTAGCATTCAATAAATATTAGTAACAACCATTAGAGGAATTTAGAAGTTGGCCCAAAGTCATGGAGCTAACAGTTAGCTGGGTTAGATCTCTGTTTCCAGTCCCCTTACTTTCTTAGAAGATAGCACCTTACTTTCTTAGAAGACAAATAATTTTTCTTGAAAATGTGATTATGCACATTATGAGCCAGTAGCATTCAGACAATACAGATGTTCAATTAATTATTTAGAATGAAGTTGAATTTTACCTTCTTTGTTATTTTTTAGGTAGATTTTATCATCTTATTCACTAGAAAATTTTCTTGAATGTAATGGATGAAGTGTCCACAAATAATTATGTAGTGTAAAAACAAAGTGTGGTGTATTAGTCTATTCTTGCAATGCTGTAAAGAACTACCTGAATTTGGATAATCTGTAAAGAAAAGAGGTTTAATCAGCTCATTGTTCTTCGAGCTTTACAAGCTTCTGCTTCTAGGGAGGCCTCATGAAACTTACAATAATGACAGAAGGTGAAGGGGAAGCCGGCACATCTTTACATGGCCAGTAGGAGAGAGAGAGAGAGAGTAAAGGGATTAATGCTACACACTTTCAAACAACAAGATCTCCTGAGAACTCTATCATGAGAACAGTGTGGGGGAAGTTCACCCCCATGATTCAATCGCGTCCCACCAGGCCCCTGCTCCAACACTGAGGGTGACAACTCAACATGAGATTTGGGTGGGGATACAGAGCCAAACCATATCATGTGGAAATAGCGAAATGGCAATTCCAACTCAAATGGCTTTATTTCACTTCCATGTGATTCAGGAGTGGTAGTGGTAAACACAAGCAATTTTCTTTTTCTCTTCCCAGCCAGGTACATTCCTATAAATCCTTATCTTTCTGAAATTTTTGAGAGGATCAATAATTATTTTAAAGTTTCACATTCATATGCCTTGGACAATAATAATACTGTTGCACCTACCAGTGGTTCAGATCTCTGAATCTCAATTTTCTTTGTGTCACTCTGCAATTTCCATTCAATACCTCCAAGTTCTTTATCTAAGGAGGCCATGGTGACCTGCATTAAATCTAATTTTCTGCTGACA
The DNA here is from genome assembly GCF_009761245.1 of Sapajus apella. Lineage (NCBI taxonomy): Eukaryota > Metazoa > Chordata > Mammalia > Primates > Cebidae > Sapajus > Sapajus apella. Next base: position 15,019,641 of record NW_022436970.1, on the reverse strand, counting down.
TCTGCCTCACTATTTATAAACAAAGTCAGTACAATTTAGCAAACCACAGCTATGTTCTTAGAAGTAGTACATTTAAAGACAGAAATATATAGCTTGAAGCAAATGGCAACAGTATACTTAAACACAAAATCCCATTGCTGATTTCACAGCCTTTCTGCTGTCACACTAAAGAAAAATGCTATCGGCTGCAGAAATTAAGAGGCAGCTTTGTGATATATTCTTCCCAAGAAATAATAGTTATCAAAACAAATAAATACTGCAGATGTCAATGTGATGTGCTTCCACAATACAAAGCTTGAATTCACAGGAGCAAAGGTTATCAAACTGTGAACTTACATAGAATTCTCTAGTCTCTATTTTCTCTCTTTATGGGGATGGAGAAAGTAATAAAGATAAGGCAATGAGCTTATAAGCTAATAAGATGTGCGCCTGGAAAACACAATAAACAGAATTTCTTTTGAAAGTTAAACAGGATTTCCTATGTGGTCTTTCTTAGCACAGTCAGATACTTTGGGTATTACATACTTTTGGCATTTGAATCTGTAGAAACTGAAAATTCAAAAGGGAAATTAACACAAAATCTGTTACTGTATAAATGGTATTTATAAGTCACAAAATTAGATTACTATATTTCTTTCTAAAAATTAAACCCTCCCAAGCAAGCACAATAAATATATCAGACTGAACTTTTAATTACATTATTTAAAATACACTGTAAGTTCATGTTTTTCTTTTTCAGAACACCGCAATCAGCAACAGTAAATGTTTTTTGTGTGTCTTTTATTTGTCAGGCATCATTTTTATTATTCAGGAATTAACTATGTTCCATAAAAAAGATATCCAAATCATCAAAGTTCTCATCTCTCACTAAAGCTATTTTCATAAAGTCCTGTTGAAATGCCTCCTGTCATTCCAGTTTACTCCATTGAGTGTCTCAGTTTCAGCACTCTTAACTCCATCAGGATCGACCACTGTGAATCCCACCATTTCAATTCAGTCACCCCCATGGCCTCACTGCCCTCCTCATCCAGCTTAAACTCCTTAGCCATTAGAATTGCTTCCTTGCAAAGTCAATTTCCTCAGTCCTTCCGCTTGTTTCCTCACATGTTTGGCAAAACAAAACAGCAATATATACATATATATATATATATATATATTCCTATAGATCTTATATAATTTTAAAAGAGAAGAAGGAGGAAATACAAGTACATGCTATCAGTAATGAGAAAGGATATTTGAATAAAAGGAAATTAAAGTAACAAATATAGTAATAATAGCTGACACTGGCAGAGTACTTACTAAGTCTCAGTCAGTAACAATTTTAGAATGTTCTATAATTATCATTTTAAAAATGTCAAGGCAAAGCCTTATGGAGATAAAGTCACTTTCTCCCAAACATATCACTAGGACATGGGGAGGCAGGATTTAAACCCAGGCAGTTGGGGCTAGATGTATGATCTTGTCCAGTTCACTGTACAAAGGAACCCCAAATTCAGGATGGAAGAGTGTTCCAGAAAAATCAGAATGCATTCAACCAGAATGCATTCAAGTAGATATGAAATGCCTGAGTGAGCATTAAATTTGTAAAAAAAAATACACCTCAAAAATGTACTAGGCTAAGGTGGTTTCAAAGCAACATGAAAATAACATTTCATTTGTTATTTAAACTGCTGTAGTGCTTACAGACAGAAACACTTTGAAATTCCTTGTACATAAAACACAATGTCCTGATGCTGAAACTTGAGTAGGAAAGCACACAAAGTTTACAGGTGTGCCTCAATCATGAATATGACTGGAAAACCTCCATGTTTCAGAAATTTGAATTTACAAGTACATTAAGAATAATGCCTTAAGACTATTCATTATTGACATATAAATATGATTATATTAAACACTGTTTATCAAATGCCAGGCATTGTACTTTTGATACTATGGCCCCATTCACATAAGGGGAATCAGAGGTGCAGAGAGGGATAATTAGAACTCAGTCTGGCTGCAGGGTATGCGCTTATCCATGACCTTTCCTCTCAAAGGTTAAATATCAGGAAATGTATTCATATTAATATATTTCAGCCTATTAATTCCTTAAAGGAAAAGAACCATGTAATTATACTGATGGATGCAAACTTTGAGTGAATTGACATTTTAGCTATCAAAAATATAGCCTAGTGCAATTGCGGAATGATATAAAGTAGGGTGACATGTATCAAAGTGGAAGATGTTCACACACACAACCTGGAGAGCAAAAATGGCAACTTGCCAAAGAATGGAGTATGAAACTCATTAAAATACATTTCAAAACATGCAAAGCAATTTAAAAATACATATTACCGTGTGAGTAAAATCACAAATGTCTACTAAAGAAAGCATGTAAAGCATTGAAATATAATTTTAGGGATTGATATAATTGTATTAAAACATACATCACATATTTATACTGTGTTACATTTATTAAGGTGGTTGGTAGTTTCACCAGGGTTTGTAATATTATTTGTTGTCTATGTACATAAAATACAAAAAACACATGCTAATTAACTTTTAGAATATAAAAATATAAAGGAAACATCACTTACTATTCCTTGATATTTTCTTACTAAGACACAATCATTAATATACATTTTCAGTACCTCATGTTTCATAACAAACATATACTTGTGTGTACATTTGTACATATGTGTTCATGTATATGTTTAAACACATGTTCACAACACCAGGATAACTTCATGGTGCACATTATCCAATGAGATTTTTCACTTAATTTACCATGTACATCTTTTCAAGTCAATAAATACAAATTTACATCATCAGTTTTAATTGATGCAAATCATTTTGTATCCTATACCAATAACAGTGGATAATTGGTTCATTAAGTTTCCTGTTTTATATGAAGCACTGCAGTGAATTTGTGCTCTAACTTTTACTCAAGGTGCTTGTTTACTCACGATTTTGGTCATCACTCCTGGTAAATCCACATTTTAGAAATTGCATGTGGGAATTCTAAGAGGCATGTAGTGCTGAAGGCGAATTACAACTCCTGAGTCATTTTAAGGGAATTCTTTAGCATGGGTCTGGACACCCATGATCATGAAGGTGGTGTGGTGACACAAAAGTATCAGCCAGGTAGGTGTGGGATTGACCCATTCACAGAAGCCTGTCTTGGAAACAGCAGTCTAGTTATTTTCCTCTCTTTGGATTTGTTTTTTTTCTTCAATCAGTTCTAACGGAAAGCTTTCAATTCTGTTCTCAAGCTATAGACGCTCCAGGCACTCCCTCCTGGTCTACAGTCACAGTCGTGAAAGGCATGCGTGTTGTGCTCCATGTTCCTCTGGGATGAACCCAGGCTCGCAGGTCCAACTTACTCCTCTTTGGCTGTACTTGCTTTCTCTCCAGTCCACTCCATTTTGTTTCAAAATGTTCTTTCCATTTCGTTTTTTGTAGCATCTCCTTTCTTTCTTGTAAGTTGAATTAGGCATTAAAATATTTGTTATATTTTACTTAGGACTGGATTTTAGGCATTTTGTGTTGTGTAATTTTTTTTTTTTTTTTTTGGTATATAACATTGACCTCATTTTTGGAGACAGAAGTTCTGTATCACTTTGATGATCAGAAAAAAATCATTTTTATTTAAAAATAAAGAATTTTTATTTGAACCACTTGCATCCGAAACAAAGTCCAAATCCGATATGGTTTGGCTGTGTCCCCACCGAAATCTCATCTTGAATTGCAGCTCCCCTAATTCCCATGTGTTGTGGGAGGGAGCTAGTGGGAGATAACTGAATCATGGGGGTGGTTTCCCACATACTGTAGTACTATTCTCATGGTAGTGAATGCGTCTCACAAGACCTGATGGTTTTATAAGGGGAATCGCCTTTTGGTTGGCCCTCATTCTCTTGTTTGCTGTCATGTAAGATGTGCCTTTCACTGTCTGCCACGATTGTGAGGCCTCCCCAGCCACGTGGAACCATGAGTCCATTAAAACCTCTTTTCTTTATAAGTTACCCAGTCTAAGGTTTGTCTTTATCAGCAGCATGAAAATGGACTAATACAAAACTCTTAAAACCTTCTTAGCTGTCTCCACTCTCCTGCCCCTGCCTCTAAACCTGCTTCTTTAAAAACACAGAAGAATTTCATCATTTCTTGTTTGCCTTTATACACAGCATGTCTTTTTCCACACACCTACCTGCTGGAAGCCATTTAGTCCTCCAGAAGTGACAATTTTTAAACTCGATTTGGAAGAGCTCTGTATTAGTTTCCTAGGACTACCGTAAAAATGATCACAAACTGAGTGGTTTAAAGCAACAGAAATGTATTCTGTCACAGTTCTCTGGGCTGGAATTTCTAAGTGCAGGAGTCAGCAGGGTTGGCTTCTTCTGGAGGGGCTAAGGGAGAATCTTTCCCATGCCTCTCTCCTGGTGGTTGATGGCAAGGCTTGACATTTCTTAGTTGTAGCTGCCTCTTTCCATCTCCATGTGACTTTCTTCTTTCCATGTTTCCTCTGTGTTTCTGTATCCAAATATTTCCCTCTTTTGTCTCAAAGATATATAGTCCCTGTATTTAGGGCCAACACTAAACTGGTGTAAACTCATCTTGACTTGATGACATCTAAAACACCCTACTACTGCATAAGGTCACATGCACAGGTACTGGAGGTTAGGACCTGAACGCGTATTTTGTGGGGACACAAATCAACCCATAACAAATTTATTTTATACTCTTGCTCTGGTTTGTCTTTCTCTCTCTTTTTTCTTCTCCCTCTTTCTCTTTCTGTTTTTACACGGTTTCTCTCATCCAAGCTGGAGTGCAGTGTTACAATTGCAGCTCACAGCAGCCTTGACCTCCTGGGCTCAATCTATCTTCCCACCTCAGCCTCCTAAAGTGCTGAAATTACAGGTGTGAGCCACCATTCCCAGCCTAAGACTCTGTTTTGTGATACTAGAGCACAATGCATTTAACAAACTTCTTCCAGGGAGGGGAGCATCACACACTGCGGTCAGTAGGCAGGGTTTAGGGGAGGGACAGCTGGGTGGGGAGGGATAAGGAGGGGAGAAATACCAGATATAGGTGATGGGGGGATGAAGGCAGCAAACCACCTTGCCATGTATGTACCTATGCAACAATCCTGCATGATCTACACATGTACCCCAGAACCTAAATTACAATAAAAACAAACAGACAAAAAAACTTCTTCCTAATCTGTAGTGATTTTTTTTTTTCACACAGGTTGGAGTGCAATGACACGATCTCGGATCACTGCAACCTCTGTCTCCTGGGTTCAAGCAATTGTCCTGACTCAGCCTCCTGAATAGCTGGGATTACAGGCACGCACGACCATGCCAGGCTAATTTTTGTATTTTTAGTAGATACGGGGTTTCACCATGTTGCTCAGGCTTGTCTTGGACTCCTGACCTCGTGATTCACCCACACTGGCCTCCCAAAATGCTAGGATTAAAAGCGTGGGCCACTGTGCCTGGCCTTCCTTTTTTTTTTTTTTTTTTTTTAAATATGGATATATAAAGGACAAGTTGGTAAAAAGTAAACTCAGTCCTGAGGTCTTTGTACTACTGGATATTAATTGTTTAGAACATTTTCTAGAAAGCTTAAATTTAAAAGTCTTGGATACTGTTGTCAGCTTATTAAGACAGATTGCTACTTTAAGAAACATATACAATATTTTTAAGTCCTCATTCAACACTTCAAATAGAAGGTTTTGTGTTTATCTGCATAAAAATATTCAAACCAATTTTTTTTTGCTACAAAGATTTCAAAAAGTCTGGTACTCAATTATAGAGGGCTTAGTTTCTTAAAAAAGCACTATTCTGTGTAACAGGGTAGCATATGGTAAAACTGAAGTGAGACAGCAAGGTAATATGCTTTATGCAAATTCTGCAAATAAGGCAGAAGTATATTTTCTTAATGTACAAAAATAAGGAATGACAATGACAACTCCCCAACAACCATTTTCCAGCTGATACTCTATGTTAATTGCTCATAAAACTTAAAAAAAAAAAGTAGTTTCTAAATTTTTGCACATCTAGTAGTTTTAAAGTTATTCTCTGGAACTTGGTTAACCTTTGGAAACATCTACTTGTTGGCTTAGAGAAGTGGCACAGGGCCAGCTTGGGTTTCATTGTGTAAAGTGATGGGAAGACCAGGCCTGGGCAGCCCAGCAATGAGCATGGCATGCTGCAGGTGAGGGGTGTTGGGATGACATGCAGGGCAGAGTGGTAGCTCTTTCTACTCTTCATGAAGTTCAAACGCAAGGAAACAAAGCAAGACCAGTGTGATTGTAAAACTCCACTGAAGCAGGGAACAGGAAGGAAAGCCTCTTAGGATATGTACTGGATTTCTGGACTTTATTCTTATGCCATTAATTTCTAGTGTTCATCAGTGTTGAGTGAGTGATGACACCAGATACATCAGTATTTTGCATATCACACTTTATTGTCTATCCTTAAATTATATATTTTTCTCCCACTGGGAACTCATTCCTTTCTCATTTCCAATGTCCCAAATCCAAAAAGTTCTTTTGAAAAAAATGTGTTAGCCACACTCATCCTAAATGAAACCAATTCACCTTGGTTATGATCTTGGTGTCAAACAGAAACTACTTTCAACTGAACACGCCCATTTCACCAATATCCGATATACATTAGAGGTGCGATACTGCAGTGTAGTTTACTCACATTAAACTTTGCTTAAATCAGCTGTCTCTGGTTTGTTATGCCAATCTGACAACACGATACCCAAATTTCACCCAAATAATGTAAACTTTTGATGGAGGTGTATGCAGCTTAAGGTTTGGTATTTTTCTTCAATGTGAATTTGTGAAGAGCATTACAAATTTAAAGTCTCATTACATTGACATTGCAATACAGCATTCCACTTTCTCTAAAAAATTAACTTCAAAATCTCAATACATTTCAGATCACATAAGGCCACTATATTCTGTTTTTAATGATTTCTTCCACATCTCTTAGCAGGATGGCTGAGAAGCAGATGGTTATAAACCAGCAATTCTATTCCACAGTGACTGAGTCAGCTAGAAATATAAGTTGTTCCAGCTTTGTTCAAGTTGTCTTTTGTATTGAACAATCAGTAAACAGAAATGTTTCCCATTATCTCCAAAGTAATGGAATGTCCATAAAAGTGTTGGGCTGACATCACATGAAACTGAAGTATTATATTTGCCCACAGATCATATAACTCTGAGTGGCAGTGGTGAATAATTTTTCTTTTCTTTTCCCCCATTTATTTATTTTATTGCATTTTAGGTTTTGGGGTACATGTGAAGAACATGCAAGATTGTTGCATAGGTACACACGTGGCAGTGTGATTTGCTGCCTTCCTCCCCATCACCTACATCTGGCATCTCTCCCCTTGCTATCTCTCCCTAGCTCCCCACCCTCCACCGTCCCTCCCCTATTTCCCCCCAGCTGACCCTAGTGTGTAGTGCTCCCCTCCCTGTGTCCATGTGTTCTCATTGTTCAACACCCGCCTATGAGTGAGAACATGTGGTGTTTGATCTTCTGTCAGTTTGCTGAGAATGATGGTTTCCAGGATCATCCATGTCCCTACAAAGGACACAAACTCATCGTTTTTGATGGCTGCATAATATTCCATGGTGTATATGTGCCACATTTTCCCTGTCCAGTCTATCATCGATGGGCATTTAGGTTGGTTCTAATGTCATACCTAAGTTGGCTTCTTAAATGCAATAAAATTGATGTTCTACTTTGTCCTGGATATATACCAGCTGTTATTTTGGGTTATATAAGCTGTATTTGCAACAACTTAAAGTCATATTTGACTATACTACTGATCTAACATCAATAAAATCTATTAGTTGTTTTACTATCTTACTTTTTATTAAATCAACTTTTCGGCCATAAAGATGAAAAGTTCTATAATCTGGGATGCGTACCTGAACTATACAACTTTTATATGAGGGACCTTTCCTCTTATTTTATTGCACTTTAGGTTCTGGGGTACATGTGCCGATCATGCAGGATTGTTGCATAGGCACATACATGGCAATGTGGTTTGCTGCCTCCTCCATCCCCCCATCATCTATATCAGGCATTTCTCCCCATGTTATCCCTCCCCAACCCCCCTATCCCCTGCTGTCCCTCCCCTGCCCCCCCAACAGACCCCAGTGTGTGATGCTCCCCTCTCTGTGTCTGTGTGTTCTCATTGTTCAACACCCGCCTATGAGAACATGCGGTGTTAGATTTTCTGTTCCTGTGTCAGTTTGCTGAGAATGATGGTTTCCAGATTCATCCATGTTCCTACAAATGACATGAACTCATCATTGCTTATGGCTGCATAGTATTCCATGGTGTATATGTGCCACATTTTCCTTGTCCAGTCTATCACCGATGGGCATTTGGGTTGGTTCCAGGTTTTTGCTATTGAAAAGTGCTGTGATGAACATATGTGTGCACGTGTCTTTATAACAGAACAGTTTATAATCCATTGGATATAATCTACATGCTTCAAAAGGATTTCCAAATACGGAAACAGAAATGCTTTTTAAAAAAACGAGTGAAAATATTTTTGGTAAAATAACACACACACGTGTGTGTGTCTGTGTGTGTGTGTGTGTGTGTGTGTATACTCTTTATATATTCATATATGTTATAATGCTAATAAATAATTGGACTTTACAGTAGACTCCATTCACTTATGTCTAAGTACAAATTATTTGTTTAGTGCCTAGAGCTTTAACACAGATGCAAAACAAATTTCTATTCACAGGTTCTATGCCACAGATTGAAACCAATACAAGTTTTGTGATTGCATCTATTTGCTAACAGGTTAGATCTTAAGTATTCTTAACACACACACACATACACACACACACACGCACACAGATAGAAAAGAAAGTGATAATTATGTGAAGTGACAGATACTTTAATTAGCTTGTGATGACCATTTTATAAAGTATACATATATTGAAACATCCAGTTGTATGCCTTAAATAAACAGAATTTTTACTTGCCAATTATGCCTCAGTAAAGCTGAAAAATGCCAATGGAAAGAAAGGCTGAAATGTATGCCTACTCCCTGTCATTTTGAATTCAAGGATGATTTTTGACAGCATCTTTTCTAGATGACTTGTGATAGGAAAGATTATGCCAAGTCTGCGAAGCAGAAAACTACAGAGACTCCTCTGAAAAAAATTGTTTAGAAAAATTAGTGATGATATTGTAAGATACAAATATATTGCCTAACACAAATCATTATGGGGAAAAGGTGTTACTTTAGTAAATAATGTTCTCTTTGAAATAATGATATAGAATTTGAGAAATAAAATTTAAATAAACTGAAACGTGATAAACTGATAACCAGGTATTTCAGGTACAAGGTAATACTCAGAAAACTTAAAAATATTAATTATAAATGTAAAAATATATTGAGATTTGGAATTTACAGATTCATTTTCACAATTTTTCATGTGGAAGAATTTATTCAGTTGAAACATATTCTATTATTTTGGATGGAAGAACCTATAAAAATATCCTCATTATATTATGGAATGCATTCAATGCTTCATGTAACTATTTAGGAAATTAAACAGGTAATTCAGAGTTAAAATTATTTGAAGGTGAGTTTTTAGGTTGCATATGCTGACAGTTACACTCTTTTCTTCCTCTTTTGTTTTTCTTAACGAAGGTAGGCAGAATATATTAACCAAACTTTGAGTTTGTAACATCAGTATCATTTCCTTTTTCATTTACTAGCCATTGCCTTGAGACTGGAACACACTCAAAAAAAGAAAGAAGGGCTCTCTGTTTAATGAATAGGCAAAACGTTGAATTTCTCATTTCTATACAGTGATGTTTTACTTGCTGAGTTACTGCAACAGGCCTGGTGTGCCATAACCGATTTTACACATAGATGTACACACACGCACACAGCACGCTGGTCATTCACTCTCATTATCACAAGCAGATAGCAATCTTTTGTTTGGCAATTTAAATATTTCCCATGGTACTATTAAATAAGTCTTAAAAATTTGTTTTGAATAAAGCAATAGGCCAGACACTGTGGCTCATGGCTGTAATCCCAGGACTTTGGGAGGCCGAGGTGGGTGGATCACATGAGCCCAGGAGTTTGAGACTAGCCTGAGCAACATAACAAAACCCCATCTCTACAAAAAATACAAAAATTAGCTGGGCAAAATGGCACACAGCTGTAGTCCCATCTACAACAGGTAGGGGGGTTGACTGAGTCAGGGAGGCAGAGGCTGCAGTGAGCTGTGATCATGCCACTGCACTTCAGCCTAGGCAACAGAGCAAGACCCTGTCTCAAAAAATCTTTTTCTTTGAAACAAAAAATAAATATATCATTATAATAAAGCAAATACATATTTTACTTAGATATTAATCTATAATTCAATGCATTTTTATTAGCATGTGGTGCTAGGAATACAGGGGTAAGCCAGCCAATATGGGTATGTCCCCACTGAGATAAATCCTGGCAGAGTAGAGGGACCCTGAACAGACAGTGTAGAGCCCAGCTTTAGGGTGCTATGAGAGTGGGGAGCAGAGGCACTAAGCACCATGAGGAGGCACAAAGCAGGAGACCCTTATGCCGAAAATGGAAGAAAATGTGGGAGTCAGTTGGGTGAGGTGTTGGTGTTGGGCTGGGGTAAGCAGGGGAGCAGCTCATGCAAGGCCTTTATGTTAGAGTAACACACACATATGCATCCTTGCACACATGCACCCTCACACACATGCCCCCTTGCACACACAGTCTCTTTGTGCTCATAAAATGCACAAGCCACACAGGCACAGGTTGAGAATTATTTCTGGTTTTGTACTTAGTTTCTTTTTACCATAAGAGAATTATATGAAACGTTTTTCTGCAACTATCTTCCCATCCTGTTTTTTTTTTTTTTAACTTAAAAATACACTACAGATAACCTTCAGATCATAGACATATACCTAATTTACTTTTTGTTGAAAATTTTACTGAGATGATTGTAAACTCACATGTAGTTATGAGAAATGATACAGAGACATCCTGTGCACACTTTGTCCAGTTTCCCCCAAGGTCACATTTTGCAAAATGGTAGTATAATATCACAACCAGGGTATTGACATTGATAGTCCACTGATCTTATTCTGATTTCCCCAGTTTTACTTACACATATATGTGTGTGTAAGTTTTATATAATTTATCACTTGTGTAGGCTTGCGTACGTACCACCACAATTGATGGTGCACAGTTCCAATAGAAGCTCTGTTACATTTTAACGACCATACAGCCTTCCTGTCCTCACACTTCCAACCCCATTCCTAACTTTTCACAACTACTAATCTGTCCTCTATTTCTAAAATCTGTCATTGAAAATATGTAAACAGAATCACCTGGTATCTATTTTTGGATGTGCCTTTTGTTGCTTAGTGTAATCCCCTTAAGATTGATCCAGGTTGCTGCATAGAATTTCTTCTTTTTTGTACTGGTGAAGAGTATTTCATGGTGTGAAGATACCAAAGTTTGTTCAAGGACATCTGAGTTCTTTCCAGTTTGGGGCTCTTACAAACAAAGCTAGTATGAACATTCAGGTACAGGAGTGTGTGTGTGCGTGTTGTGTGTGCATAAGCTTTTTTTCCCCCCCTTTTTCTGGGATAAATGCCTAAGAGTATAATTTCTAGGTTATATGGTAATGGCATGTTTAATTTTATAAGAAGCTGTCAAACAATTTTCCAGACTATAGCATTTTACATTTCCAATCAGCAACATATGAGAGATCTAGTTTTTCTGCATCCTCACAAGCACATGGTGGTGTCACTAATTTTTTTTTTTTTTTTTTTTGAGACGGAGTTTCGCTCTTGTTGCCCAGGCTGGAGTGCAATGGCGCGATCTCGGCTCACCGCAACCTCCGCCTCCTGGGTTCAGGCAATTCTCCTGCCTCAGCCTCCTGAGTAGCTGGGATTACAGGCATGTGCCACCATGCCCAGCTGATTTTTTGTATTTTTAGTAGAGACGGGGTTTCACCATGTTGACCAGGATGGTCTCGATCTCTTGACCTCGTGATCCACCCGCCTCGGCCTCCCAAAGTGCTGGGATTAGAGGCTTGAGCCACCGCGCCCGGCCCGGTGTCACTAATTTTTAAAAAATGTTAGTTATGCTGATAGATGCATCAACATGCACTTCACTTAGTTTTAATTTGCATTTCTTGATGATTAACTTACTTAAAAGAACTGAACACATTTATGCACAAAGTAACATATGAATAATTTCATGTAAACGGAATAAACTGTATACTTGGTGTTTTCTTTTGTTCATTTTATCTTCTATTTTCTTTTTGTATTTTTAATTTTTACAGGTACACAACAGTTGTACTACCTTTCCTTTTTCGTCCATTTTCCTTTTCCATCCACCTCACCATCATCCTCCCTTACCTTAGGTGGCAGTTGTTAAAACTCGTTTGTCTCTTTCTGTTTCCTTTAAATATGTGATTAAAGTTGCTCCTAAATATCCACGGGGGATTGGTTTAAAAATCCTCTCAAATACCAGTTATTCCCCAACTCTCAAATCTCTTACATAAAATGCTGTAGTGTTTGCATATACCCTCTCAAATACTTTAAAGTACCTCTTAATTATTTATAATATGTAATACAATTTAAATGCCATGTTAATCATTGTTATACTGTATTTCCTAATTTGTATTTTGTTTGGTTTTTTTTTTTTTTTTTTTTTTTTTTTTT